>NW_026000108.1:2343828-2359008 GCF_001458135.2 Marmota marmota marmota
AAAAAAAAAAAAAAAAAAAAAAAAATTATGTGGCTCTTAGCCCTTTGGAGTTATGGTTCTACCCTTAGGAGGGTGTGTACACAAAGAGTAAAGCAGATGCCTGGCTGTTCAGACAAGAGGCCTGCTGGAGACCTCAAGAGGCACCCAGCCCACTGTGTGAGAGGAGCCGACACCTGGAGAGGGAAGAGTGGACAGGTTTGTGCCGCAGCTGGGAAGCAGAAGTGGCAATTTGTCACAGCTCTCCTCATCTGCTGGCTTGACCTCCGTGGGTCAGGAGGCCGTCTTACTTACTATATCCCTAGCATCTGGCACATGCTAAGCACCCCAAAATGTGGTTGCTGCATTTAATTAAGCTACTAACCAGTGCTGAAAGTAAAGGCTGAAGGATGGGAGCTGGCTGAAAGGAAAGCGCTGTGTTGTTATGTTGGTAAGTAGTTTATTCTACATCCTCGTGTCTAGCATTCATCTATGATGTAAGCTTTGCTGACTTCTAACGAGTACCTGAGGCCACAGCAATAGGACTGAACCAGGAGACAATGAAAGTTGAGTTCTATAGAAAAGCCAGAGCAGTTGCCACCTCAGCTTTACGCAAATCCATTTCTCAGATTCCCACTGCATCCTCCTCTGTGAGGAGTTGATGTCCTCGTGGAGCAGACGTGCTGGTAGCCAGCTGCAGCACCTCTAGGAGAGGGCCGAGTGGGAAACAAGCTCCAATGTGCAGGGTGGACATTGTGTGGGCAGGGGTCCCGCCAGGGCAGGCCTCTGGTCAGAGGAGTCATCAGAGCAGTCACCTGGAGGACAGGAGACAGTCCTGCAAAGAGCTGCGCATTCTTGGTCTTTGTGAATGTACCTTGAAAGAGGACAGGAATAACAGCAAACTCCCAAGACATCCCCACAGAGCCCTGGCCCACTGATAGGCTCCTTCTACTGGTCCTCTCTGGGCACAGAGCTTGATTACTTACCAAATCTACCTCCAGCCAGTTGGAGAGAGTGTCAAAATACACTACTGGAGGAAAGTGGGCTAGAGTGGGATGAGGCATATACAGTGGTCATAATATGAAATAATTTCTGACATAACTAAAACCAAACCTACACCATAACATGTAAATAGTGTTTACTTGCTGATTCAAAGGAAACTTTTTCAAATAGTGTCACAAGGCAAAACCCATCTCTGTGCTGTATCCAAGAGACACGTCTGAAACTGAGTGAGAAAACTTAAGATCTAACCACTGGCAAGTGCACACAGGCAAAAGCGACAGAAATCAACAGTCAGTGTCTTTCCATCAGGCCAGGTAGATTCTAGGCCAGAAAACATGAAACAGGACACTGGGATACATCTGTCTTCAAAGAGACCAAGTGGTAGGAAGCTAACACCATGTCACAGCCATTCTGCTAAGGCAAGGATGAGCCGAGTCCCCTCTCTGTCCATCCAGACTCTGTGCAGGGATGGAGGGCCAGAGGGCCTTAGGAGCTCAGGAGGGCTCATCTTAAATGGATGCAAACAGAGTCAAATACAGAAGTAGTTATAACCAATATTTGATCATGAATAAAATAAACCTATGAATTAATAAAGTTAGTAAACAAAAAAGACTCTGTCACCTGGAAATGTAATGGCCTCTACCAAAACTCTTTTGGGAAAAAGAAAGCATGTGAACCAAAATTGCAGAGATTTGTAAATGAAAATGATATCATCATTCATCTGGATATATGTGAGGCAACCAAAACAGTTCTTAAAGGAGAACACTTCTACCTTTTAATTACATCAATTAAAATAAAGGCCTAAAAATAAGCAAATTGAGTGTCTAGCACAATGGGGTAGAAAAGAAACAATTTTTTTGAAAATTTTTTTAGTTGTAGATAGACACAATACCTTTATTTTATTTTATTTTTTAATATTTATTTTTTAGTTATAGGTGGATACAATGTCTTTATTTTATTTTTATGCGGTGCTGAGGATGGAACCCAGTGTCTCACACATGGTAGGTGAGTGCTCTATCTCTGAGCCACATCCCCAGCCCAATACCTTTATTTTATTTGTTTATTTTTTATGTTGTGTAGGGGGTTGAAGCCAGTGCCGCCCGCATGTTAGGCAAGAGCTCTACCACTGAGCCACAACCCCATCCCAACCATTTTTGTTTGAAAAGAAAAAAGAAGAAAGAAATGAAAGCAGAAATGATTATAAAACAATAAACTAAATAATAAAGATCTGTTGTATATAATGTGGGTTTGTTGTTACATATTCCTATCTGTACACAACAATATGATTTGGCCAATATTGCTCCCAGGACTCTCCTCTCCCCTCTTCCCTCATGCCCTGGCCCCTTTCCTCTACTGACCCCGATCCCCCTTCAGTTTTCATGAGACATCCCCTACCTTTCTTTTCCTTTCCTCTCTAGCTTCCATATATATATATTTATAAATCACATTTTGTCTAAACAGACTGATTTCAAAGTAGAAATGGAGTTGTCAAAGAGCTACCCTTCGATTGCTGCCACTGACTCTGCTGCTGCCACCTGAGGTCACCTGGAGGTTTTCTTTATGGGATGCCACAGAAGCCACTGCTGTTCCTGGAGGTCTCTTCCCTGAGCATGGCCTTGGTTACTCAGATGCAAATTCTGATGCTACCTCTGGGGTCGCTGCTGCTGAACCAGTAGTCTTCTGTCAATCAACAGCTGCCTGCACAGCTACTGCTATTGCTGCTGGCTCTGATTCCACTGCTGCCAGCCTGAAGTCACCTGGAGGTCTTCTTTCTGGGTGCTGCTGCCACAGAAGAAACCACTGTCCCAGATACAACTGAAGCCGACACTGCTGCTGACCCCGGAGATCGCCACTTCAATCAAGAGTTAGAGATGGTGAAAAAAGCAAAACAAAACAAAACAAAAAACCAACAACAAGCAGAAATCCTTGAAATGAAGGAATTAGTACACCAAATTATAAATTCAATAGAAAGCATAACCAACAGACTAGACCACTTGGAAGGCAGAACCTCAGACAATGAAGACAAATATATAATCGTGAAAGTGGAGTTGAACACGCGGAGACAATGGTAAGAAACCATGAACAGAACATCCAAGAATTATGGGATAACATGAAAAGACCAAATTTAAGAGTTATTAGAATAGATGAAGGAGCAGAGGGATATAAGCCAAAGGAATGCACATTTTTTTTCAATGTTATAATAGCAGAAAATTTCCCAAACCTAAATAATGGAATGGAAAATCAAATGCAAGAGGTTTACAGGACCCCGAATGTACAAAATTACAGCAGACCCACACCAAGACAATTATAATGAAAATTATAATGTGAATGTGTCTCTAACACAGAGAATAAATGGTGAAGGCGATCCCCCACTCACTGTCTTGACAGGGTCACAGTGAGAAAAAGTGTTGGCAAAGCCACGCTGGTTGGTGGGAAACCGAAACCATGAGACCCTTTTTTATGTAATTGGGACTTTTCATTTTCATGCTTATGTTTCTGACAGGAGGCATGAGTATGTTAAATGCCAAACAAATTAAATTTCAGATGACTAGAACATAACAGGTAGTTCATGCCTTGAAGGCTGTTCTACTACCCCTCAGCATATCAAGGACAAAGTAGAAGGCTGTTCTTCTATCGAAGTACATTGTGGATAAACCTGATAATGGACAACAATCATCCTTTGAAAGGTCACGAGAATTTTAGGCACCACATTGATTATATCAACTAGAACCCAAGCCCATATTTCCGGTCTCTTAGAAAACCTAATCAGTATGCTTATTTCACAAAGTTCACCACATGCAGTTTCATTTTTGATTAAGGAAAGTTATATTATACACTTAGAAAAGTAAAAACATATAAAGATATATTTTTCTCTTTTTATAAACCCTTTCTTACTTTACATAGGGATATGATGAGCATAGTTAATATTGGTGGAAAGTGGATTGATTTTTAGAACTTACTTTCTATTGAGAAAGATTATAAAGATATGAGAACTAGTGCACCTTGACTGAGAAACAAAGAAACTCTTTGAGAAAGCAGCTCAACCAGTTTTATGAGAATAAATTTAGGAATTAATTAAAATAGCTTTATAAGACACAGTTTTAGAATAATGTTAGAAATATTATTTTATTTAGATTCTTAAGTTTAGAGATTCTTAAGCTTTTAGTTGTATAGGTTTCTGATATGTTTTAAGAATGATTCATAAACTTTAGGATATTTTAAATATAAGATTTAAAGGGACTTTTTTAGATGGGAATTTTAGATTAGAAATAAAGTACAAGTGTACTTTAGGTTAATGATTGGTTAGGAGACTTAGAGTCTGGTTATGTAGTTTGGCATTAGTTAATAAGAAAATAGCATATCTTGGGAAAAATAGTAAATCTTGGGAAAATCTGAAAAAATGTAAATTAGTGACGTATTTTATTAATGATTCTGTACTTTTAATAATTATATAACTGAAGGACATATCCTGGAAAAATGTAAATTAATGTTACATTTTTTGTACCCCCAATCATGGTTAAGGAAATGTCATGTCTTGGCAAAGTTTTAAATTATATAATCAATGACGTATTCTGAATCTATAATGATGAGAAAAATTGTAATAAAAGATGACCCAGAGAAAGCTGCATTAGCTCTCTCTCTGGAGATTGCTCGAACGGAACGACTCCTGTCTCATCTTTTCGCCGACGCCACTCATCCTTCAGGACTCCCTGGACCCCGCTAGGGCAGGATCCCGGCAAATAAAGATAAAATCTTAAAGGCTGCGAGAGAAAAAAAATCAAATTATATAAAAGGGGAAACCAATTTGGATCTCAACTGATTTCTCAGCCCAGACCCTCAAAGCTAGGAGATCCTGGAATAATATATTTTAAGCTCTGAAAGAAAATGGATGCCAACCAAGAATTTTATATCCAGCAAAACTTTCAGATTTGAAGATGAAATTAAAACATTCCATGATAAACAAAAGTTAAAAGAATTCACAACTAGAAAGCCTACACTGCAGAGCATTCTCAACAAAATATTCCATGAGGATGAAATGGAAAAAAAAAGAACCAGCAAAGGGAGCATCTACACTAAAGGGACATTCAACCAAATGGGAAACCAAGACAAATCAAAACCAGAAATAAAATGAC
This sequence comes from Marmota marmota marmota, assembly GCF_001458135.2. Classification (NCBI taxonomy): domain Eukaryota; kingdom Metazoa; phylum Chordata; class Mammalia; order Rodentia; family Sciuridae; genus Marmota; species Marmota marmota. Next base: position 2,348,940 of record NW_026000108.1, read on the forward strand.
AGGGAATACAAATCATATCTCAATAATAACCTGAATGTTAACAGCCTAAACTCATCAGTCAAAAGACATTGACTAGTAGATTGGATTAAAAAGCAAGCCCCAACAATGCAGTCTTCAAGAGACTCACCTCATGGGCAAAGACATCCTCAGGCTGAAAGGACGGGGAATAACTTATCACGCATATGGATTGTGTAAGCAAGCAGGGGTTTCCATTCTCATTTCAGATAAAGTAGACTTCAAACCAAAGTTATTCCAAAGAAACAAAGAAGGGCATTTCATACTTCTTAAGGGAAGTATATATAAGGAGGACATAACAGTTATAAATATTTATGCTCCAAACAGTGGAGCATCTATGTACATCAATTTCAAGATTCAAAAAGACCACAACACAATAATACTGGATGACTTTAACACACCTCTGTCTCTACTGGACAGATCTTCCAAATAAAAACTAAATAAGGAAACTATAGAATTAAATAATACAATCAATAATTTAGACTTGACAGACATATATAGAATATTTCATCCATCATTGAGCAAATATACTTTCCTCTGAGCAGCACATGGCTCATTCTCTAAAATAGGCCATATCTTATACCCCAAAGCAACTCTTAGTAAATACAAAAAAAAAAAAAAAAGAAAGAAAAAAAAAAGATAATACCCTGCATTCTATCAGATCACAAGGGAATGAAATTAGAAGTCAATGATAAGGGGCTGGGGATGTGGCTCAAGCGGTAGCGCACTCGCCTGGCATGTGTGCGGCCCAGGTTCGATCCTCAGCACCACATACAAAGATGTTGTGTCTGCCGAAAACTAAAAAATAAATATTAAAAAAATTAAAAAAAAAAAAAAGAAGTCAATGATAAAATAAAAAATAGAAGCTACTTAACAAATGAAGACTAAATAATACACAATTGAATGATGAATGGATAGTAGAAGAAATTGAGGATGAAATATAAAAATTCTTAGAGGTAAATGAGAACATTGATACAACATATCAAAATCTCTGGGACACTATGAAGGCAGTACTAAGAGGAAAGTTTATTGCGTTGAGTCCTTTCATTAAAAGAATAAAAAGTCAACAAATAAATGACCTAACACTACATCTCAAAGCCCTAGAAAAAGAAGAACAAATCAACACCAAAAACAGAAGAGGGAAATAATTAAAATAAGATCTAAAATTAGTGAAATTGAACAAAAGAATTCAAAAAATTGACAAAACAAAAAGTTGGTTATTTGAAAAAAATAAATAAAATAGATAAACCCTTGGCCAAGCTAATGAAGAGAAAAAGAGGGAAAACTTGATTTACTAAAATACAAGATGAAGAAGGAAATATCCCAACAGACATGTCTGAAATACAGAAGATAATTAGAAACTATTTTGAAAATGTATATATACTCTAATAAAATAGAAAATATCAAAGACATCGACAAATTTCTAGAGACATATGACCTACCAAACTGAATGAGGATGGCATACATGCTTTAAACAGATCAATTTGAAGTGCTGAAATAGAAAATGCCATCAAAAGCCTACTAACCAAGAAAAGCCTAGGACCAGATGGATTCTCAGCTGAGTTCTACAAGACTTTCAAAGAAGAATTAACACCAATACTCCTCAAAGTATTCCATGAAATAGAAAAAGAGGGGACCCCATCCAAAAAAACCCTTCTCAATTTCATTCTATGAGGCTAATATCACCCTGATACCAAAATCAGACAAAGACACATCAAGGAAAGAAAACTTCAGACCAATATTCCTGATGAACATAGATGCAAAAATTCTCAATAAAATTCTGGCAAATTGCACACAAAAACATATTAAAAAGATAGCACACCACAATCAAGTGAAGTTCATCCCAGGGATGCAGGGTTGGTTCAACATACAGAAATTAATAAATGTAATTCATCATATTAATAGACTTAAAAACAAGAATCATATGATCAGCTCAATACATGCAAAAAAAAGCATTTGATAAAATAGAATACACCTTCATGTTCAAAACACTATAAAAACTTGGGGCAGTAGGAACATACCTCAACACTGTAAAAGCTATATATGCTAAACCCAAGGCCAGCATCATTCTAAATGGAAAAAAATTGAAAGCATTTCCTTTAAAAACTGGAACAAGACAAGGATGTCCTCTTTCACCACTTCTATTCAACCAAAAAACAAATAACCCAATCAATAAATGGGCTAAGAACTGAACACACACTTCACAGAAGAAGAAATACAATTGATCAACAAATATATGAAAAAGTGTTCGTTCGTCATCTCTAGCAATTAGAGAAATGCAAATTAAAGCTACTCTCACTCCTGTCAGAATGGCAGTTACCAAGAATACAGGTAACAATAAATATTGGTGAGGATGTGGGGAAAAGGTACTCATACTTTGCGGGTGGGACTGCAAATTGGTGCAACCACTATGGAAAGCAGTATGGAGATTCCTCAGAAAACTGGGAATGGAACCACCATTTGACCCAGCTATCCCACTCCTTGGTTTGTACCCAAGGACTTAAAAATCAGCATACCATAGTGACACAGCCACATCAATGTTTATAGCAGCCCAATTCACAATAGCTAAGCTATGGAACTAACCTAGGTGTCCCTCAACAGATGAATGGATAAAGAAAATGTGGTATATATACTTAATGGAATATTACTCAGCTTTAAAGAAGAGTTAAATTATGGCATTTGCCAGTAAATGGTTGGAGTTGGACAATATCATGCTAAGTGAAACAAGACAATCCTACAAAACCAAAGGCCTAATGTTTTCTCTAATATCCAGATGCTAATCCACAATAAGGCTGGGGGCGGAAGAATAGCAGGGAAGAATAGCATTACCTTACATTAGGTAGAGGGAAGTGGTAGGAGGGGAGGAGAGGGGATGTGGGGATAGGAAAGATAATAGAATGAAACAGACATTATCACTGTATGTATCTATGTGACTGCATGACCAATATGATTCTGCAACATGTACACTCAGAAAAATGAGAAATTATATTCCATCTATGTATGATATATCAAAGTGCATAAATGCATTCTACTGTCATGTATAACTAATTAAATTAAAAATTAAAAGAAAAGAGCTACCCTTCAAAAACATACTGGGCTCAGGTGATTTTGTAACACACAGTCATGTGAGCACTGGAGGGTTCTTGTCTCACAAACCAGAAGAATGAAGTAATCATACGCTGGAGGGTGAGAATTCTATAGCAGATTTATTAGAAGCAAGCAAAGAAAGCTCCCAGGAGGGTACTGTTGTGGCTCTCTGCCTGGGTTTTTCTTTTTTTTTTTTTACTGTTTCAATGAGGAACTAACCTTTCATTGGTGAGTCTTCCTTGATTGTTGTCTTTCTCTGGCTCAGTGGAAAGTGTCTAATTTTATTTTTTTAATTTTTATTAAAGATTCACTTCCTTTTTTTAAAGAGAGAGAGGGAGAGAGAGAGAGAGAGAGAGAGAGAGAGAGAGAGAGAGAGAGAATCTTAATATTTACCTTTTAGTTTTCGGCGGACACATCTTTGTATGTGGTGCTGAGGATCGAACCTGGGCCGCACGCATGCCAGGCGAGCACGCTATTGCTTGAGCCATATCCCCAGCCCTGTAATTTTAATTTCTTAGTGCAATACTGGGATGGTTTAAGGTGTTTGTGTGTTAACCTGAGTTTGTCCTGTGCTTGTTCTTTAAAACAAAAGCACTGCTTGGGTTCAGAGCAGCTATTGGTGTTCAAAACACTATATATTATTAGGGTAGTCAAGGAAACCTGGGGCAGCAACAGAATATATGGACATCCAAGCATGAGAGGTCCTTTCATTTAGGCAGCCAAAACCACCACCACCACAAAACAAGCTGAGCCTAGGGTTTTAACCTGGGGGGTGTGATCCCACTCTCCAAGGTCCCCATTTCTATGTTCTGCCTCAATATGACATGGAAATGTTAGCAAACCTCAAAGAACAAATAGTTCAAATGAATTTAAATGTTCCTGAACCTATAAAAAGAAAACCTCCCAATCCTATTTATAAAGCAAGTACAAATGGATGACCATAATCTTATGTAGACCTCACAAAGAACTCCATGTTCTTTTATGAATATTAATGTAAAGATCTTTAATGAAATATTATCAAACAGAAGCCAACAACACATTTAAAAATTGCATCATAATGTTATGTGGTTTATTCCAATAATTCATGGATGGTTCAATACTAAGAACTCTAGTAAAAACAAACTTGTGTATAGGTTCAAAGGAAAAATAAAAGATCATTTTCATAAAGGCTATAAAGGCATTTGACCAAATACAACACCTGGTTTTTTTTAATATAAATAAATGGTTGCTAAAATAAACAACTATGGGGGAGTACTAGGGATTGAACTCAGGGGCACTCAACCACTGAGCACATCTCCAGCCCTATTTTGTATTTTATTTAGAGACAGGGTCTCACTGAGTTGCTTAGTGCCTCACTTTTGCTGAGGCTGGCTTTGGTTTTTCAATCCTCCTGCCTCAGCTTCCTGAGCCACTGGGAATACAGGTGTGTGCCATCTTGCCTGGCTTCAAACAGCTACTTCTTTAGCATGGTAAATATATTCATTGCCGCAGTCTGGCTGGGCACAAATGCCGCAGTCTGGCTGGGCACACAATCACGAGCCACCACACAGCTTGTGGATTCAAACAGCAACTCTTTATTCCCGAACTCACACCAGCCGTCTACAAACACGTTCTGGGGAAATCCACGTTCTCTGCCCAAATCCACGTTCTCTGCCCAAATCCACCTCCACTGGGCATCTGTCTCCCAAAAAAATACTGTCTAAATCCCGTGAGAACTCAAGGGGAACTCAGGCAGCAGAATACGCCCTATTCCCAGGAGGAATAATCTTAAACCTGGAATGCCCTAAACTGGAACGCCCTAAACCCAATTATCTTAAACCCGGAACACCCTAATCCGCCTTGGTCCTTGAGCAAGGTCACCCACATTCAATGTCACTGCAAAATGTCAGCAACATGGGGTACGCTGGCAAGGAAATTGTCATACCTACTTGGCTAATGGCTCCCAGCAATTCATCAGCCCCAAAATGCAGCACTTTACCTGATAAAGGAATACTCTGGAGGCATTCATGTTAAAAACAGAAATAATGGAAGGATCCGGAGTCTCAACATTATGTTTAGTATTTCTGGGAGGAACTTCAGTATATATTGATGGACTATAGAACATAGATTATCCTCCTGATGAAAATAAAGCTAGATAAATAGAAGCATCAGGAGAAAATGGCTTTTGTGGATAAAGCCAGGAAAAGTTGAATACCCAGATACTAGGGCGGCTTCTGCTGATTTGCACAAGAGACCCGGGAGACGAGGGAACAAAAATCAAATCCAGAGCATGCCAGAACTGGGGTCTCAGGCAGTGCACTCTCCACTATGGGGTCCAGCCCACCCAACAGTAAGGGCAACTGGGAAATAAATCAGCTCTCAAATATACGTGGTCCACTGGGACCAGACCAAGTTTCTGCATTCCAACCACATTTCAACCATTTCTCAAAACTGGAACTTGGATTAAGAGAGCCCAAGTCTTCCAGGATCCCTAGGAGTGTGGCATTGAAAAAAAAATTTTTTTTTCTGGAAGATAATACCTTAACCTTAAAATTACTTCTGTAATGATTTCCAGATAGAATGTCCAGTACACAAAGATAACCATGCATGCGAGATGAGGCCTGGTGAGTGAGAATGGGCAGGTACTTAAAAGGAGAGGCACGCTCAGAGGCTCCAGCTTGGAACTGAGAGACTCTGAAACAGCACACTGTGAGGTCAGGAGAAAGCCTTAGTGGGTGGGAGGTTTTGCAGGGAACTAGAACCTAGCAGAAGTGACACTGCATACTGTAGAAAGAGGTGGACATTCCAGTCCTGAAAACTACAAAATTCCAGAACTTGATGGTTAAGCAAAGGTTTAGTAGCAGAACAGAAACAACCAGAGGGGACTAATAAGATAAACCAGATGAAACTAACCAGAATAGAGCCACCAGATGGAACTATCCAGAACAGAGCCACCAGAGGCAAAACAGTAGAAATGGCAGAAGATGGGGTCTGGTGGAAAGCCCTGACAGACGCTGACCTGGAGTGCCAGGAGGAGAGGGGCAGAGGGACAGAACCTGAGAGGGCTCCAGGCTGGTGAAGGCCACCAGCACATTGATCCAGCCCAGCTGATTCCAGGCAGAGGCAAGGAAGGCAGATTCACACTGCTACCCACGCCCAGATAATGACAGGCACACATGCTGGACAGGCACGCAGTGGGCTTAATGGGGGAAACAGAGTCACCAGGAGAGGCACCTGTCTCCCACGCTCTCATCATCCTATGGGACCTAAGTCAGTGTCAGGTCCTGCTGGTCACAGCACACTCGGTACAGCAGGACAGGTTCTTTCTCCCTGTCATCCTGTGTATTTCCAGGGATTTGGAAGGAAACAGCCTGAAAGGCTCCAAACTGGCCGGTCAGGAGACTCCAGGCTTGAGCAACAGCCTGCTGGTGAAAAGAACACCACGGCTGACCTCTCCCCGCCTCCTGCTGGATGCTGAAGGGCATCCCAGGCGGCCTGTCAACAGTGGCTGGGTCTCTCCTTGCACATGCAGGTGCTCCACACGAACTACAAAAACCAAGGATCGTTTTCATAAAGTGGCCAGACAAAGAATCACATGCGATCTTCTTGAGGAGCAACTGCTAAATCAACAGCTGACTTCTCCATGGTGAGCATGTGAAGCCAGAGGTGGTGTTATCTGGGTCTTCAATCTGCTGAAGGAAAATAACCGCCAACACTGAATTCTATCCCCAACCAAAAAGCCATTAAGAATCAAGGAGAGGGGCTGGAGTTGTGGCTCAGCGGTAGAGCGCTCACCTAGCTCGTTCGAGGCCCTGGGTTCGATCCTCAGCACCACATAAAAATAAATAAAATAAAGGTATTGTGTCCAACTACAACTAAAATATAAATATTTAAAAAGGGGGGGGGGCGTGGTGGCGTGCTCACCTAGAGTGCATGAGACACTGGGTTCGATTTTCAGCACCACATAAAAATAGATAGTGTCCACCTAAAATTGAAAAATAATATTAAAAAAAGAAGGTGGAGTCAGGTGTGACTCACTGCAGAGCACTTGCCTAGGTTTCATTCCCAGCACGCCCCCACCCCCAGCACCAACAAAAGAATGAAGGTAAGATTAAGACATTTTCTGATAAACTAAAACTGAAGAATTTTGGCAATACAAGATCCACTGTCAGATAAATTCTAAAGCATGTATTCCAGGCAGAAGAAAATTATCTCAATGGAAGATTATAGATATACAAAAGAAGAGTAAAAAAAGTCATAATTATGTGGGCCGATTTAAATAAATGCTAACTATTCAGCAATTACTGTATCGATGTCTTTTTTAATATGTGTGTGTATATCTGCATTTAACTAAAACACATGCCAATAATACCCTCTAAACTGAGAGGAGAGGGAAGTTGTATTTACTATTGTGAAGTTTTCTGTACCAGGGAGGAAAGGCTCAAGTGTTGACCATTGCCAGATCTTGATACCCGGAGGACTGATGCTGTAATTTCTAGGGTGTACACTGAAAGAAGACAGTGCATAGCTTTCAAACAAGTGGAGGTTCAAAAGTAGAATGAGACTTTAACTATCCCCAAATAGGCAAGACAGAAAAGGCGACAAAGGACTGATGGGAAGTGCAGAGAACAAATGGGAGACTGAAACCCAAACACACCAGTAGGGCCAGTTAATATAGTACAAAGTCACACCGCAGCCTAGTCACTGGAGGGACAGCGGCAAAGCGAGACCATGCCCACGCTTGCTGTGTGCCTGCATCTGGGCAGGGGCTCCTCTTGCTCCGCTCCTGGCCTGGGTACTACACCTTCACCTCTGCTCCTGCTCCCACCTCTTGTGGGGGCAGGGCCAGGGCCAGCCAGGCAACCTCTCCACTCTCAGTAGCTGCTGGGTCTCCTTCATGTTTCCTTCCTTTTCCAGCTTTGCCTGGCCTGTGCTTCCACCTGGCCTTGGACTCAGGACTGCCCTCCGCGTCCCCAGCTGGTGAGAGTTGGGCTGCTTCACTACCTTCTCTCTTTGATCAGTCACAAGTCTGCTGTAGAGTTTCATTTTTAGCTGCCCATCCAGCTATATATTTTTCCTCTGAATAGTACTGTTATTTCACTGCTGAAAATTTGGAAAACACAGAAAAGCACAAAGATTCAGATATAGATCACCCTTAGTTCCTCTGTGCAGACAGAGAGTCACTGTGGACATCTTGGTGACTAGATACCTTGTCTCTTAATATGTGTATGTGTGTTTTTCTGGATAAAGGGGTGTGTGTCATGATACACACAGTAATCTGCCAATGCTCTGTAAACTTTGCTGAGTCACAGATGCACTTCTACGTGGGCTTCTGCCATGGGTTTTCTGTCATATGACTGTATGATGATTCATTTAATAATGTGTCATTTTGTTCTGATGTTGCTGTAACAAATGTTTCTTTTTTTAAATTCCATATTCCTGGTTGTTCTTCTAGGATAAATTACTGAAGTGTCTTTGCGTTCAGGCACTGTGCCCATTTTTAAGACTTTGGAGAGACCAGGTCTAATTGTTCACTGTGTTAATCTTTTCTCTTTTTTGATGAATCCAAAATTTTCTGTGAGCTTTAAAACTGAACTTTATAAAACAGAAATTTATAAATTTCTACTATTTAAACCCCAGTCTGTGGTACTTTGTTATAGCAGCCCAAGCAAACCAATGCCCTATCCGTGGCTGCATTGTAAGTCATCCCAAAATGTAGTGGCTTTCCAACCCACAGTTGGACCTCAGTTTCTGTAGGTCAGGAATCTGGGCATAGCTTAACTGGGTCCTCTCTTCCCCCACGTCTGACTAGGTTGGCTCAAGTAGCAGCTGCCTCTCAGTTAAAAGCAGGACTGGGAGAGGTTCCCTTCCAGCAACTGGTTGTGGCGGGACTGTTCCCCTTGGGTCATTAGGCTGAGAGCCTCAGTTCTCCCTGACTCTTGGTTCAGGCCACATGGACCTCTCTAATTTGGCAGCTCTTAGGGTTCACAGGGTTTTGGTTCCAGGAGGTGGGGCTCAAGATCCATAGTACAAATCTGCCTAGGGCAGCAACTAAGAACCTAGAGCCCTGCTGGCATGCCCACACAGTGGACAAAGACCTTAACAACTGGGAACTGAGGCCTAAACAAGGTTCTCTGCAGTTCTTCCTAGGAAGAGAGGGCTGCTGCTATCCCCTTGGGAACAATGCTATTTCCCTTTACCTGATCACTTTGTAACAGCTGACAGGATCTGAGAGCAGGTGGAGGTGTAAACTGTGGACACCCAACAGGGACTCTGAGTTGCAGATATGTTCTGTGTGGGCTGTAGCCCCTCATCACTGCCCAGAATGCTCTCTCTGAGGCCAACCCCACTCCCTGCTGCACAAACTGCAGGAACTCCCCATTGGTGCCCCCCACCTTTGGTGCCCCTCTGCTTGTTCTCCCACCTTCCCATCAGGCAGGGAGATCCTGGAAACTAGGACCTGCCCAGCGCCTGCCTACACGCCTGGGCACAAGGAGTGCCTTGGAGGTCCTGCCCAACGTCCAGGGCAGAGTTGCTCTCCCACAGAGGGGACACCCCTGGGCTGGAGAGTTCTTCCTGTGGGATGTCTCTATGATCAAAGCTGCTTCTCTCTGCACTAACTGCAGCCTCTTCGGGCAGCAGCCATGGCTCATCTGTGCCTGTCCCAGACCAGTCCCTCTGGAGGCCCGGGACCACACGGAGCCTCGAGTCCTGCGCAGGGGCCACTCACTGCCTCCCTCCTCCTGTCCAGGAGCCCCCAACATGGTGTCTGTCGAGCTGTCGAGAGCAAGCCCCTAGCTCAGGCCACCGGCCAGCTCGGTGGACAAGTAGTCACGCAGGGCCTCCAGCTCCGCGCCAGAGCTGGCTCTGGGGGAGAGTCCGGGAGTCGCGTGGGGCCTTCCCCGCGCGAGTGCCCCTCCCCAGGACCTTTCCTCCAGGAGAAACCACCCAGCTTTCGCCGCGCCCTGCGTCTTCGCTGAGGAGTGGC
>NW_026000108.1:2360783-2371779 GCF_001458135.2 Marmota marmota marmota
GACGGCGACCGCGCAGCCCCACGGAGGGTCGCCCGCCCTCGCCTGGGTGCCCTCCGCCGGGAGGCCTGTCCCCAACTCGCCGATGGGCGTCGCCCCGGCCTTCTCACCCTCCCCTGCGAGTGGAGAGTTAGGGAGCGAACTTGCTTCTTGGCTGGCGAGGAACCGTGACTATGGTGGGGCCTCGGCCGCCCCCGCTCGGGGCGCAGCTCGCCTGGAGCGGGCCGGGGCACGAGCTGCGGGATAGTGGGTGACATCATGCCTGTCGGTCTGCTCCGCGGAGCGGGGGGCGGGGGAGCGAGGATGCGTCCAATGGGAGGTTCCCTTTGCAAGTGGCACTTCAGACAGCCTGTGACTTGAGGCGCTCCCTACACGAGGCGTTCCGTTTAGTTTTTGATGGCAGTGGAGTAACAGGGTTTTAGAACATCACCGGAGAGACTCACTTAAGCTCAAGTTGTTCTGCAGGCATTTTGAGTCGTGATTCCCAAGTAGGTGGTGAACTACTTACAGAATTAATAAAATTGATTGGCATTTTAGGAAAAGTTGACTGAAGCGTATCTCATATTTTCTGTTAAAAATTAAGCCGACACCTAGTGGGGTGCAGTTTTTTGTGGGGGGATGAATGAGTTTTACATTTCAGCTATATTGCATTGAGCTTGCTAGAACATGGGGCATCTGCAGGCTCCAGGAACATCTCAGGTGTGCCGGTAAAAGAGCTCCTGTTTGCTTCATTGCTGACATCCGTTACTCTTTGGAAGCCAGGGGGGTCTCTGCTGCTCATTTTGGGGAGAATTTTTGGAACAGAAAAAGACCATTAATAATATCTAACGGAACCATAGGTCTTCCCCTGGAAATCTGAATGCTGAACGTTGGGCCTGTTCCTTGCTGCAGTTCAGGCCTTTCTCCGACCTCTGAGCGTTTTATTTCTGATCGAGATTTGTACAATATGGTTGGCAATAAGGAAGCAGCACCTTAAAGAATCTCACTCTATTAAGAATCATTCGTTTTAGTAATATTTCTTGTTCTTTATGTTTCTGATGGAGTCCTTGCCCTGTCCTGAGAGTTTTATTAGAAAATGAGGATTTGGAGAGTAATGTTGGTTTGTTTTTTGGAATAAATTTTTCTTCTAAAAGGGGAAAAATCTGTTTGGGTACTTAGAGGAATTAAAAAAAATCAGTTTGATGTATTTCTGCACAATTAGTTTCTGGTCATTATAAAGTCTTATTGTAGTGCCTCTGTGTATGGTAGGAGTCATGGAACTTCACACATTGCATGTATCTTGTGTAAACACTAAGCAGGCTCTGGGTGGTAAGAAAGACCTTACTGCTGTGAGGCTGCTTTAAACAGATTTAATCTATTATTTTTGCATAAGTGATACATTAACATAACTCAGTTCCATGCCTTTCTCCTGCATGCCTAGCTCTGTCCCCAGGATCAAGCACTGTGGTATACTTCTTATGTATCCTTCTGGATACAATCTGTGCATTTATTACAATAGATTTTAAATTATTTGAAAACAAAAGCAGTTTAGCATAGTAACTTTTAAAGGTTCTTAGCATGCTCTGAAATCAACTGCATTAAGCTTAATTATAGTTCTTTAAAATAAAATCCATCCATATCACATTTCTGTGTACTTTGCCGTTGAGAAAGCAGATATTGGGCTGGGGATGTGGCTCAAGCGGTAGCGCGCTCGCCTGGCATGCGTGCAGCCCGGGTTCGATCCTCAGCACCACATACAAACAAAGATGTTGTGTCCGCCGAAAACTAAAAAATAAATATTAAAAAATTCTCTCTCTCTCTCTCTGTCTCTCTCACTCTCTCTTTAAAAAAAAAAAAGCAGATATCCATCAATCTTGAGGAACAAACTCACTGCTGTAAGTTTAGATTTTGGCATACCTGTTCATGTGCTTTAGCTGAAGTCCTTTCCTAAAGTGAGACTAGCCAAAGCAAGGTGGAAAGTATCTGTTCTATTTTTATGGTTTTTGTTCTGTTGTAGGAAACTATAGTGTTACAGCCACATTCAGAGTATCTAAGTGCCTGCTTTTTGCTCAGCATACAGGATGCATACTTCTCTGTGGGGCTGGCCATAGTCTCTGCAAGTCTGGCATGCTTCCAAGGCCCTAACAGTTATTGTGAGGCATTGGCATTAGATTTTGACACATTCTCATTCTTCAGATTCTTGCCTAATTTTCCCCTTATGGTAGTTGTATTTTTTTTTTTTTTTAGAATAATAATCTTTATTACATAAAGTCTTATGGTTTTATAAATTGAATTATGATAGTTTTAAGTACCAAATATTTTTATTACTTTCACTCTGATTTTTTTTTTTTTTTTTTGAGAGAGAGAGAGAATTTATATATATATATCTTAGTTTTCGGCAGACACAACATCTTTGTTTGTATGTGGTGCTGAGGATCGAACCCGGGCCGCACGCATGCCAGGCGAGCGCGCTACTGCTTGAGCCACATCCCCAGCCCTGGTAGTTGTATTTATTCATCAGTAAATGTTTACTGATTTCTGTGTCTGGCACTGTTACGAATGCAGGGCTCAGCAGTGAACAGAGCTATGCCCTAATGAAGTTTTCATTCTAGGGAGGGATGGAGACAGCAAGAGAGATAAAGTGTATAACATGTTAATAATAAGTGAAGAGGAACAGCAGAGCAGGGAAGGGACTAGGAAACATCTAAGCTAATACAGTTTTGATGTTTTAGATAGGGTGTTGAGGGAATGTCCACTAATTTCATGGCTTTTCAGTACACCCCAGAAAAGTGTCAAGGATCTAATGCACAGGTGTCTGGAGGGACATTCCATACACACTGCAGTGAGAACATGTCCAAAGCACCCCCTGTGGGATGAACAGCAAGGAGGTCATTTTTGTTGGGTGACTTGAGTTAGGGGGCAATTCTTGTAGGAGGTGAGGTCCGAGGGATGCAGGGCATATGGTACCAGATCAATACCACTTTCCTTGTGGTGAAGTAGACATTCTCCATTATTTGAGGGAGAAGTCATTGGAGGATTAGATCAGAGTAGTGGCCTGAATGCCATTTTATGCACTTTGACAGTGGAGTAAAGGGGAACACAGACAGAAAACAGGAAACTAGCTGAAAGCCATTGCAGTGATCCATTGGGTGAGAAATGATGTTGAATTATGTAAGGGATGGGCAGTGGGCAAGGTGAGGAGTGACTGGATTTTGATGGTAGAACCAAGAAGACTTGATTAGAACAAAACGCAGCTATAGGCGCTGAGGCTGTAGCTCAGTGGCAGAGCACTTGTCTAGCATGTGTGATGCAATGGGTTTGGTTCTTAGTACCACACAAAAATGAAACAAAATAAAGGCATGCTATCCATCTACAATTACAAAAAAATAAAAAATGATAAAAGAAACCGCAGCTGTAGTTGGTATTAATTTGGTTAGGATTACTTTCAGCTGCAAATGACAGAAGCCCGTTGTAATAGCTTGAGCAGGGCAGAGGTAAGAGTTCGTTATAAGACAAAAAAGTCTGAGGAAGTTCAGCAGTAAGTCCAGGGATCCAGACTTTCTTAAAATTAGCTTATAAGCACTTGTCCTCATTCTCTTCTATTTTCTAGTTTAGAGTTATCTGTATTTTTTCTTGTTGATTTACATCAGTGCTTTATATATTTGGATGCTAGACCCTTATCTGACATGCGATTTGTAAAATCTTTCTCCCTTACAGTATCCTTTGAAGCACCAAAGTTCTAAATTTTGATGAAGTCCAGCTTCTTTTATTTTATCTTTGGTTGCTGTGCTTTTGGTGTTTTGTCTAAGAAACCATTGCTTAATCCAAAGTCACAAAGATTTATTCCTGTGTTTTCTTCTAAGAATTTTAGAGTTTTAGCTCTTACTTGTAGGTCTGATCCATTTTGAGTTGATTTTTGAATGTGGTTAAGGTAAAGGTCCAACTTTTTTTTTTTTTTTTTTAAATATGTGGATATCCAATTGTCTCAGTACTGTTTGTTGAAGATAATATTCTTTCCCCATTGAATCATGTTGGCACCCTGTTGAAAATTAACTGCTCATAAATGTATAGATTTATTTCTGGACTCCCAATTTTACTCCATTATCTATATGTCTGTCCTGTGCCAGTACCCTACAGTCTTGATTACTGAAGTTTGTACCAGTTTCAGTTTGTGAAATGTGAGTCCTCCAATTTTGTTCTTTTTAAAGATTTTTATAGCTATTCTGGGTCCATTGCATTGTCAATTTCTACAAAGAAGCCATCTGGGATTCTTTTTCTTATTTAAATTTTTTTAGTTGTATACGGACACAACACCTTTATTTTATTTATTTATATTTATATGGTGCTGAGGATCGAACCCCGTGCCTCACACGTGTGAGCCCTCCGCCACTGAGTTACAGCCCCACCCCCTCTCTCTGGGATTCTGATTTGATTGTATTGAATCTGTAGATCAACTTAGGGGATGAAGTTAACAATATGAAGCCTTGAGGCGCAGGACAGTGGCCGACATATTCCAGGGCATGGATGCTGAGGCTGGCTACTGGGCCCTATAGGATCAGGAAGACTTCAGAAGGAGAATCCAGCAATCTTTTTTTTTTTTTTTTTTTTAAATATTTATTTATTTTTTTAGTTATCGGCAGACACAACATCTTTGTTGGTATGTGGTGCTGAGGATCGAACCCGGGCCGCACGCATGCCAGGCGAGCGCGCTACCGCTTGAGCCACATCCCCAGCCCCCAAATCCAGCAATCTTTTTGGAAGTCTAGAAGAAGCTGTTCCTTCAAGCTGGCCCAATAGTATGGTGTTGAATATTTTTGGACCAACTGAAGAACCTCAGAATGTACCCAAGGTGACAAACCCCCAGGGGGAAATGAGGGAGTATCTTTGAATTGATTCCTAGGCAGATCCCACAATATCTGAACCCACCTAACGGGAAGACCACTGACATTTTTGGTTACCTAGTCACTGCCACTTCACCTTTGGCACACCCAAACAAACCCAAGGATCATGTGTTCTTGGGTGAATGAGAAGACCCAAAACCAGACCCTAAAGCTGCAACAAGCACCTCTCTCTGAGAAGAGTTGGGAGAGAAGGGCAGCTCGAGAGGAGTAGACCACGCCAAGGCGACTGAGCCCATGCCCATGGCTGTCAGCTACCAGCCCAGGCTGGGGCCAAGGCCTCGCCTACACAACAAGGTCTTGAACCCCCTGGGAGGCAAATCCAGCATCTCCTTCTACTAAGAGGCTACTGCTCTGCCTGTAGCCAGACCAGAAACTCAAGATACAGACTATTGAAAGTTTATTATTTTCTTTAGCACCCCCCCCCCCCAAAATAAAGGGGGGGGAGGGTTGTCTTATGTGTGAAGCTGGCTTCTCAGAGGACCTTGCCTTTGGGGGATGTGGATAAAGAGGATTCCCCTTGCCAGGTGTGGTGGCGCCTGCCTGTAATCCCAGTGGCTTGGGAGGCTGAGGCAGGAGGATTTTGAGTTCAAAGCCAGCCTCAGCAATTTAGCAAGGCCCTAAGCAACAGTGAGACCCTGTCTCTAAATAAAATTAAAAAGCGTTGGGGATGTGGCTCAGTGGTTAAGTGCCCCTGGTTCCAAAAAAAAAAAAAAAGACTCCCCTAGTGTCTGCTCATTTGTTCTGATGGAGCAGGACACTGAAGGGGCAGGGAGATGGTGCTGTGTGGCAGGAGGCTTAGTGGGCTCTTCCGTGAGCTGTCTCCTGCTGACTAGACATCCAGGAACAGTTGAAGAAAACCCAGTCTGTCTTGCTGTAGGATGGAGAAGAGGCAAAAGCAGAGACATCAGGAATAGTGGGAGTCCTCATAAAGCATCCCCCTTGGCCCCAGGGCCAGTTATCTGTCATGAGGACAGCTTCCGCTCCTGAGAGACCACCAAATCTAACATCTCCTTGTTTAGCCTCGGTGTGTTGTCCTGCTCTCTTGAAATGTCTTGACTACTTTTCCTCAGCAGGAGTCAACAAGAACCAAAGAGTTGTCCTCAGTCTGGTGCTGTGGAAGGTTTTCCTATCCTGGTCCTCCAAGTTGCCCAGTTCCTGCATCTCAAACCATGACCACATCTCACGTAGGACTCTGCCTTTCTCTTGTAGGACTGGCCTTGGTCCTTGACGTGCCCTGTTTGCTGGTAGATTGTGCCTTCTTTTCCTCTCATTAGCCTTCAGTCTGGATCTCAGTTCTTCACTGATAGTGTGAAGCTCACTTCTAAAACCACACTTCTCCTGTAGATGAGGTCTTAAAACCTGTTCACGCCCACCTGAGTAAGAAGGGGCTTTTTCAGATCCTTCCTGTGTCTTTGTTTCTGTAGTTGGTGGGAATGCATGAGAACCTTGGGCTTTTAGGTTGGTTTCTTTAGTAACATCTGAAAGGCTGTCTTCAAGTACCAGCGTCACATAAATGCTTGTGGACTTGTTTTCTGACATCTTCCAGAAAGAAGTCCACTGCTTCAGCCACCTTTAGAAACTTTGCAGAACCTCTGGACCCTACTATAAACAAGAGGCCAGGGCGTTCAGTAGTCTGTCAGCAGAGTCTCAGCTCTCACGCCAGCAGATGCTGGGCTAGCATGAGTCATGTTGCTTCATCTGTCAGAGGTCCCTCCCTGTCCACTGCAGCCTCAGTTCCCTGCTTCCCTGTGGTGGGTGTGTTAACAGGAGAGGGCCCGGGTGGCGTGTCTGTTGCTTTACGTGCCTAAGGAACTCACGCCAGGTGCTAGGAACATCCTCAGTGTCCTTCAGGTTTGAGTGAGTGTTAGGTCTTGTGTGGTCTCACTCACTCTGGCCTAGCTGCCTGCAGGAGCTGTCCTGCAAGCTCTGCATGTGACTTATCAACCAAAGAATCTTACCCCTTCAGCTGCCCTGTAAACTGTGGAGCCAGAAAATATGTTCTGTGTAGCTCCTGAGAACTTGGACAGATTGCTGTTCAAAGTAATTTATGAGAACATTTGGAATTCAGGGGCTGCGGGTGGGGGAGTTCCTACTAAAAGGATGTAAATGATGCTTAGCTTTTTTTTTTTTGTTTATATATATATATATATATATATATATATATTTCATTCATTCATTCATTCATTCAGTGGACCCCTATTTATTTATATGTGTTGCTGAGAATCCAACTCAGTGCTTCACACATGTGAAGCAAGCGTTCTACCACTGAGCTACAACCCTGGCCCGATGCTTAGGTGTTTTTGTTTTTCTTTTTGGTACTGGGGATTAAACCCAGGGGCATTTAGCCACTGGGCCACATCCCCAGCCCTTTTTTGTATTTTATTTAGAGTTGCTGGGATTACAGGCATGCGCCACTGCGCCCGGCTCCCCATACTTAGCTTTTTAAGCTGAAACCCACTAACTTGTTTAACTTACAAGGAAGTAGTGTTAATGGTAGAAATAAACCAACATTTTAACAATGCTTTCTTGGGGAAAACAAATTGTGAATTCTAAATCAGAATGCCAAGAAATCTGATATTATTGTGCTGGTCCCTGCCAGAGGGCTCCTTGTTCCACTCACTGGCAGGAATTTCTGGGTGGTGGTAGGAAAATTCAACCTGTAGCCCTGGGCTCTGGGCAGCAGTGCCCTGCCTTACTCCTGTCTCCACCTTCCCCTTCTCCAACTCTTAGGCTGTGAGCTGGATAGTGTGCTTGCTGCAGGAACGAAGGAGACACTGCCCAGGTAAGCCCAGCCGTGTGGGTGTGGCGGGCACCTGCATTATCAAGATGCTGTCTGCAGGGACTGGGGTTGTGGCTCAGTGGTAGAGTGCTCACCTCGTATGTGGAGGACACTGGGTTTGATCTTCAGCACCACATAAAAATAAAATAAAGGTATTGTGTCCATCTACATCTAAAAAAAAAAAAATGCTGTCTGCATCAGAGACTGGCTGTATGTGGACATTCTGTTCTCAACCTCCAAGGTACTGTGAGAAAATACTAGTCCTTATGTTTTTATTAATCCTTAAAAAAATCTTAATAGTATTTGGTGCCAACATTTTTCTGGAGGTGCAACAAAACAAGAAACTTGTTCTCACACCCAGTGTGACAATATTTTTAAAATTTCATAGCCATTTAAAAATGTAAAAGCATTTCTTAGCATGTGGACTGGCTGAAATCAGGCAAACTGCATTTTGCCCACTCCTAGATTAAAATAGTGAAAGGACTGCTTTGGGGAAGCTTTTCTTTTTTGGCTGCTTTTATTAACTAGTTTAAAAAATTATAGAAGTTACACATATATACCATAAAAACATCCTCAAACAGCATGAAGATGGAAAGCAGAATATCTCCCCCAGTTCACTCTTCTAGTCTTATTCCCAAAAGATAACAGTTATTTGTTTTCTACCCAGATTTTTTTTTTCTTTTTTCTTCCCAGATTTTTAAATGCATAGGCAAGCATTTAAGTGTTTGCTTTTGTTTGTAGGACACTATATTGTATTTTTTTCATAGCAGTGTATATAGTGTATATAGTTCTTATTAATTGATTTGTAGGATTTCTTTTTAAAAAGACAACTTTAGGCAAACTTTCACATTTTCCTGCTTTTAGAATGTGCGAGTGGTGTGTTTTATGCACCTTAAGAGTCCCCACCTCCATCACTGCCAGCCCCTATAGGAGAGTCAGCTATTTGGTAAACTGCCTCTGAGTGGGTCCACCCTCAGGACATTCAGTCTATTCAGACAGTGAGAAGGAACTTTTTAATGTTGTGATAAATTGAATCAGCTCAGGACCCAGAGTCTGTGTTGAGATCAGAGATCCTTGCTGTTCTGGTGTGATCTCAGGACTGTGTGTGCTGTCTCTTGGGGGCTTTGAAGAATGCAGCATTTCTGTCTACCCTTGAACCTACCTAATCAGAGCCTGCATTTTAACAAGTTCTGTGAGTGATTTATATGCATATTAGAGTTGAGGAGCTGCATCTGGGCCTCACCTCTGTTGTTGCATTTGGAAGGGAAGAGTGTGTCCTGGTGTAGCTGAGGCCATGTGACATTTGTCCTAGAGCCATTGAGCAGAGCTTTTGTGTAGCTGTGAAGTAGGTTGTGCTCCCAGCTACTGGTCATGAGGCCCTAAGTGGGGTCTGACTGGGTGACTGAAAGGATCCCTTTTACACAGTGCCTAGGGTGTATCAGGCACTGTTCTGGGCCCAGGGAACAAGACCAGCAATGACAGATACTGTGGAGAACAACAGCGGACTGAGAGGAGAGGTGGCAGGATTTGAAGGTGAGCTGCACTGAGAGGTAGCACTGGCACAGAAAGAGGGGTGAACATTGGATATGTGAAAGAAGAGAGGTCCAGGTAGAGTGAACAGAAGGTAGGAATGTTTTCCATATCACAGGGATGGGAGGTGGCCAGTGGCAAAATGAAGGGCAGAAATAGGAGACTTGGTTAGAGAGGGAGGCTAGAGTAGAAGGTTGTTCATGTGGAAGGCCTTGTACACCAATAAAAGCTTGTGTGGAAAAACAAGTAATATATGTTTTTAAAAAGCAACACCAAATGCTGGTGAGAATGTGGCGAACTGGGTTATTTCATTACTGTTCGTGGGAATATAAAATAGTATGGCTTCTCTGGAAAGTGGTTTGGCAGTTTCTTATACAACCCAACATTTCAATTTCTGTTGCAGTGACCCTGCAGCTGTACCTCTGGGTATTAATCCTGGAGAAATGAAAACATAGGTTCACACAAAAAGTTGTATACCAGTATTCCTCGCAGGTTTAGTCGTAACATTCCCAAACTGCTGCAATCAGCTTTGAAGTCTTTCAATGGTGACTGTTTAAACTGCTTGGCAGTAAAGAGGAACTTGGCTGCTGATACCTGCAGTGGTCTGGATGAATCTCAAGGAAATTGTGCTGGTGAAAAGGCCATCCTCACATTTTTACTTATTGTATGATTCCATTTATATAATATTTGAAAAATGACATCATTTTAGGAATGGAGACTGGATTGGTGGTTGTCAGGGGTTAGAGACAGGGTAATGATGTGGAGATGTGGAGGGGGGAAGGAAGGAGGTGAATTGGTAATAAAAGGGCAGAGCAGGGTTCTTGTGATGGAAATGTTCACTATCCTGAGCTCTCACCTGGTTCCCCTCAGTGGAATGGGCTAGCTGAGAAATAAAAGCTAGGAAAAATAAAACAATGAAGGACTCAAAATATTTTCAAAAAGCCAGGGCTGGACAGGTTAGCCTATCAGAATGATCGAGCTTCTATACTAATGGCAAAATAGAGCCCCGCCTGCTTTATTTATATTGGGGGACTTCAAAGGTCTTTCATAGAATGTTCTTCTCCCAAAAAGATTAAAGGTGGGCTGTCCAGTTCCCAACAGGTTAGTTACACCCATCTCTGGAGTGACCAGGAGAGATCTTCCTAGCGGAGGGAAAATAAAGGTCATGTGCCTTGGGTAATGTATTGCCTGGCAGTTCCCAAGGTTAAACCTAAAAGCTTTATGTCAAGAGAAGATGCTCATGTGTTTTTTACTGATGGCTCCCTGCACTTAGCTGTGTGTGGGTGTGTGTCAATGCTGATAATTCTGATTGTGATAAGCTGTACTTTTGCAAAATGTTATCATTGGGGGAAACCGAGTTAAGTATATGCTAGATTTCTTACAGCTTCAGGATAATCTGCAGTTTTCTCCATGAAAACCTGAATTACAGCAGCACAGCTGCTCTGGTAGTATGTATATTTGCGTACTAGTTTATCCTTCTATTTGTACAAACCTGGGTTGATGAGCACATGGCCTGAGGTTTCTCTTGAGGACTGATCAGGTGATCTGTCACTGTCTGGTCCCTTTCTCCGGCTTTGTTTTTTGTTAGCATCACCCCACAGGTAGTTCTTTGTGTGCCTGACTCCTGTCCTAGAATGTGAGCTATATGAGGACAGAGTGTTTGTTTTAATTGACAAGTCCAGAGTATGTAGCTCATACTAAGTTCTCAGGATATAGTAGTTATAAAATGGGTACTGAAAAGTATAACCTGTATTTTGTTAAGCACAAAACACTTCATCCATTCTACTTTGTTTTTTTTTTTTTTTTTTAG
>NW_026000108.1:2371803-2433667 GCF_001458135.2 Marmota marmota marmota
CTTTTTTTTTTTTTTTTTTTTTTTAGAGAGAAAGAGAGAATTTTTTAATATTTATTTTTTACCTCTTGCCGGACACAACATCTTTGTTTGTATGTGGTGCTGAGGATCAAATCCAGGCCGCACGCATGCCAGGCGAGCGTGCTACCGCTTGAGCCATATCCCCAGCCCCTCTACTTTGTTTTTCAAGATAAGTATTTTTTCTATTATTTTCCTTCCTTAACTAGTGTCACGCTTTAGGATCTTGTTTTCCTTTGTATTATAAAATGTACTTGCAGAATAGCGTGTGAAACTAGTCATTGTTGTCCAGTCAGAGAAGAACATTAGTCTTCTGCACCCTAGAGGACTCTGCCTTCAGTGTTTTTCCCTCATCTTCCCCCTTAGCTGCCTTTCTGATTTTATGGTGATTACTTGCTTTGCTGTCTAGTCTTACCACACAAGCATACATCTTTAAACAATCTGATTTGGTTGTCCCCAGTTTGTTGGTTTGGGTGGAGAGGTCGCTGGGGATTAACCCAGGGCCCTACACATACCAGCCGATTGCTTTACCAGTGAGCTGCATCCGTAGCCCATCATTTAATGTTATATTTTAAAGATTTAATATGTGGTTTGACTTTTTTTTTTAATACCGTTAATTGAACCCAGGAACATTCTATCACTGAGCCACATCTCTAGCTCAGGCCTTTTTATTTTTTTATTTTGAGACAGGGTCTCACTAAGTTGCTGAGGCAGGCCTGGAATTTGCAATTCTGCCTCAGCTTTCCAGGTTGCTGGGATTATCACGGTGTGCCTCTGTGTCTGGCTAGTTTTATCATTTTGCTGCTATGTAATATTCTATTGTTTGAATATGCACCAATTATTTTTTAATCTTCAGTTGAATGTTTGGATTGTTAAGCTTTATTAGGTACTGCTATGAACCTATCTCCTCCTATTCTAGTAGCTTGTCTTTTCACTCATACAGTGGTGTCTTTTGAGAAACAATTCCTGATTTTAATGAATTCCAATTTATCACATTTTCCCAGCATGGGCAATGCTGTTTGTATCTTGTTTGACTGACTTTTCATAACCTCAAGGTCGTGACTGTTGTGTAAAAGCCTTGTTAATGCACGTTTTCTGTTGAGATCCTCTGTCCACTGGACCTGGTTTTGGGGTTTGATGTGGGATAGGCCCTTTGTTTATCTTTCCATGTAGACACCTACTTCTCCCAGGTATCTTCTCTTCTTACTGTCTTGTAGTGTATTCCCAGCCTTGAAAAAAATTAGTTGTGTGTTCAATATAATTTGCTCACATTTAACTACAAACTTCAGTCCTTGTTTGTAAGTGAATTCACTTTAGACCTCTTTTGGTACTATTTTTATTTTTGGTACTGGGGATTGAATCCAGGGATGCTTTGCCACTTTTTATTTTAAGGAGGAACACTTTTATTATTTTACTGTTTTAAGGAGGAACACTTTTACTAGCAATACTCTGATTGTACAGTCTATCTTTTATTTTAGGAAATTTTAACACAGTATAACTAACTGATCTTTCAGTATTTTCTATAGATGGTTTTTTGTTTCTGTCCGATGAATGATGATGTCACGTCCAAGTCATTTGCCATTCAGAAAGCTGCAGGATGTTGCTACTTCAGAGACTGAATTTAGATAGTCAAAACGTTTGTGTGTGTGTGTGTGTGTGTGTGTGTAACCGCGTTCAGTGATAAACTAAGCATGCTTTTCTAAACCATTGCTACTTTAGAAAGTATGAAATGTAATTCCAAGTGAGCTGATGTCCCATTCCTTCTTACAAACCTCCTCTGACAATGTCCTAATTGTTTAGGCCCTCTCACGTGAGCATAGCACTTGGCAGAAGCTGGAGATTGGCTGCTGAGTGATGGGTTTCCCTGGGTCCTTGCCTGTCACTCAGTCCTGGGCCTGCAGGTAATGCTGCCCCCAGACCCCAGTTCTGCTTGCAGCTTGGGGTGTGTGTAAAAGTCTGGGGAGGACTGATGGTGAGGTAACCAAAAGAGTAAAAGCTTCCAACTTCCTTGGGTAATCCAGCATGATCTTAAAATTACATAATTCTAAAGATAGGAGTTTAGATGAGAGGGCCTGAATTTATGTTTTCGGAATTAGTTCTTTGGTAATTTAAAAATTATGTTCCAGCAAGCAGGATGTCCTTGCTCTACGTGCTGCATGTGTATCTGTGCAGATGCTCCCCTGCACACTAGAGCAGGCTGACCACGGCTCATTTCTTTTGCAGGTGGAATTAAAATGACTGTATTTTTCCAGAGTGGTAGAAAAAGTAATTTCTACTTTCTTTGATCTTTTGGTTTTAGAAACTCAAGTTTAAAGAAAGGAATCTTTATTGTTTGTCTTCTAAATTCCATAAGACTAATTTAAAATTTTTTTGAGTCCATTCTACTGCGTACTTAAACATTCTATGGAAAACATTTGGTTTCCCATACCTTGATGGGCTCTTTGTGGAGCCCTGTGAAGTGTGTGCTTTACACTGAATGCTAGTGGCCTTTGTGCTCAGGCATCTGTCCTCCCTGGTGAGGAAGTCAGAGGAGTACTGCCACAGAGGTGCTGGCAGGCCCGGAGAAGGGCTGTGGGAGGAGCTGGACCCAAACAACAGAATAATGAAGTTTTATTTCATTGGTGGGATATAGTATTCTCTCTTTGCAGTCATAGTTTGATAGACTTTGGCTAAGTAATTCTTATTGAAGTCAGTCCTGGTGGTAGGCCTCTTGAGCCAGGGCCATGCTGTTCATTGCTAGAACTGTATTCTTTTGGTTTATCTTATATATGAGAAGAAAGAAAACTTTTGTAAACTTGTATTTGTATTCATTCTATGATTGATTTAAAAAAGTCCATGGGCCTATCCAGTTCTTTTTTTTTTTTTAATATTTATTTTTTAGTGTAGATGGACATAACACAATGCCTTTTTTATTTTTATGTGGTGCTGAGGATCGAACTTGGGTCCCACCAGTTCTAGGCGAACACTCCACCACTGAGCCACAATCCCAGCTCCCCCATCCAATTCTTCATTGGACATATGGGTAATTAGTGTGAAGCTGGGTTTTTTTTTTGGGGGGGGGGGGTGTAACCAGGGATTAAACCCAGGTGTGCTTAACCATTGAGCTACATACTCTATTGACACAGAGTCTTACTAAGTTGCTTACTGCCTTGCTGAGTTGCTGAGGCTGGCTTTGAATTTGGGATTTTCCTGTCTCAACCTCCCAAGCAACTGCGATTACAGGCATGTGCCATTGTCCCTGGCAAGGTTTTTTTTCGGGCTTTCCTAGTACTCTAATGACTCTCCTGAGTGATAAGACTTTGGACCCCACAATGATTTTTTTTAACTACACAGATGGTTGGCATATTGACATGCTACTTTCCTCAATGTGTGCCTTGTAAACTCTAGTAATAGCTGAAGGGACCTTGGGAATCACCTCCTTTAGGAGGCCTTGTTCCCCAGTCATTTAGCATGATAGTCTTCTTGAAGACAGCTGAGGTTTACTGCTCTGGGCAGCCACAACCCATTCATTACAGTAGGCCCATCAAAAAAAATCCCTGTTGACCATCCTGCTGTTAGCTGAGCTTTTCATTTGTGGATGGGGAAAGTTGGACCCAGTGAGAATGGATTTGCTGTGAATCCTACCTTTCAGCTCCCTGCCTTTCAGGCCTGGAAGTGGAGATTCCATGGTCCTGAAGGTTCTGCTTGGACTTCAACTCTGCTGAAAATTCCAGACTGTGAATATTTCTATTCTGACCACCATTAAGTTGCTAGGCCTACTGAGTTCATGTTCATCAACCTTTCTTTTCATCACCACCATGCAGCGAAGTCCTCGTAGGTTCCAGTGTAACAGAATGCCATGTTGAAGTATGCGCACATTGCACTTCTTTTAAGGCCTTGGGCAGATTTTCACTTTGGAAATCAAAGGATAACAGGGCTGGTGAGTTAGTTAGCTCCTGAGTGCTTGAGATGGTCAGTGATCTCTAGTTCTCTTGAAGGCTGTGGTAAAGCTAAGCTGCTGTAACGAGCCTTTAATCAGTGGTTTCAAGAAAAGAGCATTTTTATTCTCATAGTGTTTTTTTCTCTCAATTGAGGTGTAATTTAATACAGTACAATAGTTCTCTGTTGTGTTCAGTTCTGTGAGTTTTGACAAATGCATAAAGCCTTGTAATTAATTACTACATCCATGCCTCTTTTTCTCAACTTCTTGCCCCTGGAAATTATTGAATACTTTTCCATTCTTGTAGTTTTTTTCCAGAATGTTCTAAAAATGGAATCACCAATCTTGGAGTCTAGCTTATTTCCCCAAACACAGTGCATTGTGCTTTGCCCTTGTGTCCATTGGTGGTTTGTTCCTTTTCATGGCCAAATAGGTTTTCCTCATTTGGCTGTAGCATTTGTTGATCTGTCACGGTGGAACCACCCAGTTTGTGTCATTTCCATCATCACACTTTTGAACTGAGGGACTTGTGAGGATGGGAAGTCTGGGGGCCTGGCTGCTTATGGTCACCTTGGGACCCAAGATCCTTCTGTTCTGTTGCTTTCATTGTCATCTGCATAATCAAAAGCTGGGTGTCCGGCACGTTCTGTCTGGAGGCAGATGGAAGGGCAGGCACCAAGTCTACTTCTGTTTCCATTTCGTCTGTGGGACAGTCACCTGCCTGCAGCTAGCTGCTAGGAGGCCAGTCAGGGCAGTTTCTACCTAGGGCCGTACATCTAATAAGGGGAAAACGAAGTTCTAAGGGCGATTAGCAGTCTGCAGTGTAACTCATCATAAAAGTCCGTTTTAGGAAAGAGATAAATGGTAAGCATTTGCTCCCTGGCTCATAGTAATGCCAGGCCCTGGCAGTAACATTCAGGCCTTGGTCCTTTTCTGTGTTCTTCTTGACCCCTGACTTCAGTTTTTTACTCTTTGGAGGATCTCCCTTGCCTGTTTCCTCCCAGCCAAATCTGAAATGCCTTTTGGAGGGTGTTCCCTCAGTGAATTTGTGCAGTTTTAATGGTCTTTGCCTTCCTATATACTTTTAGGAGCCTGGAGATTACATTAGGCATTAAATTATCATAGGTGTTAATAAATTCGTTTTTTTTTTAACTTTTAAAATTAGTTCCCCCCAAAACTTGGGGGTCTCTGGTTTATTTGCTTCCAGTTAGTACCCTGTTTTGGGTTCTCCCTTTGCTATATGTTGATAGTGTCATCTTTGAAGACATCTGAAGCCATAGGTTTGAGTGGGAAGGAAGCACTATGTCTGATTTCTTTCTCTTTGTTTTTCGATACTGGGAATTGAACCCAGGGGCATTTTACCACTGAGCTACCTCCACAATCCTTTTTACCTTTATATCTTAAACAGGGTCTCCCTAAGTTGCTTAGGGCCACGTCAAGTTGCTGAGGCTGGCTTTGAACTTGATCCTCCTCCCTCAGCCTCCTGAGTTGCTGGGATTACAGATGTGTACCACCACGCCTGGTATTAGTTTTATTTCTTGACCAGACTGCTTATCTCCTTTTGCTTGCTGAGAGTCTTAATAAGAGGCTTATTTCTGGCTGCTGGGGATATAGAAGTGGTTAGCCACACCTCATTGAGGGCAATATAGTATGCTGACTATAGTCAGTTAATGTAATTTTGAGAAATGGAGGCATCTGGGTACATAGAGTAGGTGCAGTATTATTGTTTCAATGAGTTGTCTGTCCCTTCACCTTGATCCATGTCATTGACTTCTGTTCTGCTTGAGAAAGAAAAAAAGGTGCTAATTAAACTGTGACATGCCATTGGTTATAAGATGCGTTCCAGTTTCAGTGATGTTGACAAGTGAAAAAAATGTGAATTGAAGGTGAATTGGTGAGCTGCTGCAGGGTAGATTTAAAGCCAGAAGATCAGTCCTGGCTGTGTTACTTCTTATCCTATGCAATCTTGGGCAGGTGACTGTTGGCACTTCATTTTTTCCTTCTCTCTAAAATGAGGGGAATGAGCTGCTTTCAAGAGATCACCTGATTTTCGGTAGAGCCTTGTGGTTGGGAATCTTTGGTTGTGCTCCTCTGGCTTTTCTGTCCTGATCCCACCTGGTTCCAGCACAGAGAGTAGTGACTAAGTCATAATGGTCATGAAGTACTGGCTGACTGGATGACTGAGGTATAGAATGAATAAGCGGATAATTCAACATGTTCACTTCCTTTTTTTATTTTTATTTTTAGAAAGAAGGAACTCTCAGCTACCAAGAAAGACCGTGTGAATCATTGTCTGACAATATGTGAAAACATAGTGGCACAGTCTCTCAGGTAATCACACTTTGAACTTTCTAGAGGAAATAAAAACTGTTTTCAATCTTAATGGGTTAGCATGTTCTTTGTGTTCCCAGTTGTCTTTATGCAATCCATTTTAAATAAAGACTCTTTCCCTGCATTTCTAGCTAGGTGTTAGGGATGTCCAGACTCTATCATGAATGATGTTTCCATTTTGTAATTGTAAGAACAAGAATTGTAGCTGTTGGGATAACTGAATTGCACCCTTGATGACACACCATTTAAACATCATCTTTGGTTTGATTTTTTTACATGTATTGTAGTACCTGGAGCAGCAGGAGCCATCCCATGTGTGGTCTCTGGTTTACTGTCTGCACTTACTATTGCCCCTTTGCCGTGGGTTATGCCTCTGCTCCAGCAGTGCTGGTGCCCACATGTCTGGGTTGGTGGGGCTGTGGGCAGGTGGCAGAAGGCACTTCCCTGCTGAGCTTTCTTGCTGGTGAACCAGCAGCATCTTTTTTTTGTAGCCCTTTGTGGTTCTCCTTGTTTTTGTTGCTTTTCTGCTGTCCTGGCTCTTGTTCTGACGAGCTGTAGATGGTAAATATTTTTAGGCCTATTTCTAAAGATTGATTAGGAGACATGTGATTTCTGAATTCTGTAACCTAGGTGGGCATGTATGAAAAACTCACCTTGCTATTCTCTTCCCTTGGAATAAACAATTCCTATTATTTTCTTGCTGAAAACCTGGTAAAAGGGCTTCATAATCTGTTAGAAAAACTTTGAGGGCTGGGGATGTGGCTCAGTGGTTAAGCACTCCTGTGTTCAATACCTGGTACCCAAAACAAAAACAAAAACAAAACAACTTTGAAAAATGGGCATTGAACTCAGGGCCTTGCTTATGCTAGCCTACCACTGAGCCACATCCCCAGCTCCTTTTACTTGTTTTTTAAAAATAATTTTCCCGTGACCATCGCTTTTCACTTTGTTACTTTTTAAAAATTCTGGTAAAATGCATACAACTTAAAATACACATCTTAACCATTTAAAAAAATATTTTTTAGTTGTAGTTTCACACAATACCGTTATTTCACTTATTTATTTTTATGTGGTGCTGAGGATCTAACCCAGGGTCTTACAGGTGCGAAGCAAGTATTCTACCACTGAGCCACAACCCCAGCCCCACATCTTAACCATTTTGAAGTACCCAGTTCAGCATATTCATAATGTCACATAATCTTCACTATTTCCATGGTCCTTTTCATCTTTTGAAACTGGAACTCTATACCCACAAAGTTGTGACTCCATATCCCCCACTTTCCCAGCCCTGGCCACCACCATCCTCCTCTCTGTCTGTGAATTCGATTACTCCAGACCTCATGTGAGTGGAATCTTGTAATGTTTGTCTTTTTTGTGGCTAACTTGTATATAATGCTACCTTGCATTTGTATTTTATACTTTCAAAGTGATTTCACAAACATTTCATTTTAGTTTAACTCATTCCATCATTTGAAATATGGTGAATGATTCTGTTTCCATGTAATTTGTAGAAATATGGAAAGAAAGTGAAATAACAAATGAGAATGTATACTGAAAATAAGAATATAAATATTATCAGATGCTATTGTAGAAAACAGTACTATTGTTTTAGTCAGGTTTTGTGCCACTGTGACTAAAATACCTGAGAAGAACAAAGTTATTTGGGGCTCATGGTCTCAGAAGTCTCAGTCTATAGATGTACAACTTGAAGCAACACCTCATAGCCCAAGGGAGCAGTGAAGGAAAGCTGCTCAGCTGGTGGGAGCTAGGCAGCAGAGATAGGGAGGGAGAAGGGCCACAGGGAAAAGGCACCCAGGGCACACCGCTAGTGACCTGCCCCTCCAGCCAGGCTCCATCTGTCAGCAGTTACCAGTCAGTCCATTCATTTTACCCTCAAACATTCCTCCATTAACCCAGGAACTTTCGGGGAACACCTCGCATCCATACCATAACAACTTGATAAAAGTAGAGAAAAACGAGGTTTGTATTCCATCTGTGTCTCTCATATATTAGGTGGGTGGTTTTAGATTAGTTTCAGCATCTTTGAACCTCTTGTCTCGAAGGGACAGCCCATTTACAGAGTTCTGGTGGGATCAGGTGACACAGGGAAGCACTAGAAGGAAGTAGCTACGTAGGGCTGTTCACTTGAGAGAGCAGCACACGCGTCCACCAGGGCGCACACTGCCGAGAGCTCTGATAAGTGACATGGTGCTCTGCTGCAGTAGCCTCGCTTTGTTCAGGGGATCTCTCTCTTTGAAAACCACTGACCCAGAAGATATGATCCCTTTGAATCTGAGTGCTTCATATTTTATGCTTGTCATTTTGTTTTTTGAGAATTATCTGGAATTCATGGAATATCAGCTCAGATTTACATATTACTGAACTATTTTGAGGTATCTTAAGATTGATTTGAGGTTCCATTTTCCATCTTAAATAAAAGTAATAGCTGTTGATAGTTTTCACATTAGTGTGTCCCTGTTTTTATAGAGTATGTTGGGTGTTCACCATATTTCTCTTTCTACAAAGGAACATGTTAACAGAGTGTTTTGTGTGTGTGTGTGTGTGTGTGTGTGTGTGTAGGTAGAGCTGGGGACTGAACCCAGGGCTTTGGGCATTCGAGGCAAGTACTTTATCAGTTGAGCCATATCCCCAGCCCAGCAGGGTAATTTTTGAAGCCAGAGTAGTTCTTTGTCTCATCAGATTAAGAACCAGTTTGTTTAGGATACTCTCCAGGGACTTTAGGATACTTTGCAGGGACTTCAGGGTGCAGAGCTGATGTGGGTATTTTCTACAAGCATATTTTATGCATAATTATGGTTGACTACTATTTTCTGTTGTCTCCCCTTGAATTTGACCAACCTTTGGAGCTTTTCATTTCTTTGTGAAGTAATGGGGTTTCAGCCTTGGACGTTACCCCTGAGCTACATATCCAGCCCATTTTTATTTTTTATTTTAAGAAAGAGTCTGCTAAGTTGCCCAGGCTGACCTTGAACTTCCAATCCTCCTGCCTCAGCTTTTGGTGTGGTTGAGATGACAGTGTGCACTGCGTGGCTCTTTGAAATATTTCCATAGCTTCTGTGATATGCTGATTTTTGTCTCCAGTACGGTTATTAAGATGGCAGCTTCTGAAGCTTCTGATGTGAGAAGTCACATAAAACTTTATGCATGTTCATTCACACACTCTGTAGTCTGCTTCTGTACTCAATTTGGTGGTTTGAGCTGGTGGGTCCTAAATGTGCATGAGCATCAACTGGAAAATTTATAAAGAGCTCTGTGTTAAAGATACCTTGCTGCCTTCTTTCCCAGACACACTTATACTTTCTGTTTGTGGGTTGCGGGAACTGGGCAGTGTTTTTTTTTTTTTTTTTTAAATAGTATCCTCTTTGGAATATCTAGGGACTCTCACCTAAACCACCTCTTACAAATATAGTACACCTTGATAAAGTTACTAGTTAAAAGTAAGCATTAACAGGGCTGGGGTGCCGCAGTCTGGCTGGGCACAAAATCACGAGCCACCACACAGCTTGTAGATTCAAACAGCAACTCTTTATTCCCGAACTCACACCAGCCGTCTACAATCACGTTCTGGGGAAATCCACGTTCTCTGCCCAAATCCACCTCCACTGGGCTTCTGTCTCCCAAAATATACTGTCTGAATCCCGTGAGAACTCAAGGGGAACTCAGGCAGCAGGATACGCCCTATTCCCAGCAGGAATAATCTTAAACCTTAAACCTGGAACCTAAACCCGGAACGCCCTAATCCGCCTAATCCGCCTTGGTCCTTGAGCAAGGTCACCTACATTCAATGTCACTGCAACATGGGGTACGCTGGCAAGGAAATTGTCATACCTACTTGGCTAATGGCTCCCAGCACTGGGGCTCGTGGCGGAGTGCTTGCCTGGCATGTATGGGGTCTGGGTTCAATCCTCAGCACCACATAAAAATAAACAAACAGAGGCATTCTGTTTATCTACAACTACAGAAAAAAAAATTTTTTTAAGTAAAAATAAGTATTAACAATCTATAGAGTTTAACCAGGCATGGTGACACATGCCTGTAATCCCAGTGGCTTGGGAGGCTGAGGTAGGAGGCTCACAAGTTCAAAGCCAGTCTCAGCAAAAGCAAGGTGTTAAGCAACTCAGTGAAACCCTGCCTCTAAATAAAATACAAAATAGTGCTGGAGGGCTGGGACTGTACCTCAGTGGCAGAGCGCTTGCCTAGCGTGCCTGAGGCACTGGGGTTCCATCCTCAGCACCACATAAAAATAAATAAGCAAAATAAAGGCATTCTGTACATTTACAACTACAAAAAAAATTAAAAAAAAAAAATAGGGCTGGGGATGTGGCTCAATGATTGAGTGCCCCTGAGTTCAATCCCCGGTAGCCACCCCCCTCAAAAAAAAAAAAAAAAAAATCCATAAGAGTTCATAATGAATTCTATTGTCATGTATAACTGAGAAGAACCAACAAAACAAAACAAAATCCATGTAAGTAAAATTTAGTTAGAAAATATTTTGCTTTTGGTAAGCATTAAAATATAAAATTTGAAGGAATTGATAAGAAATATGCAGAAAATATGTAAAGGCAGCTAATATACCTGAATGATATAGATGACTATTTTCTTTTCAAAGTGGAAGATTTCCTGTGGTAAAGCTGAGTTTTCTCTTAATTATCCCATAGATTTAAAAGAATCTTGATCAAAATTCCAGTGGTGTAATTTTGGACTTGTTCATCTGCAAGAACAAATACATATAAATGTCACAGAGAACATCTTAAAATCATCAGTAATATGGTGACATCTGGTTTATGTGACATTAGGGCTTATACAGAATAGAAAGGTTGAAAAGTCTGTGTCTGAATGTATGATAAAGATGTCATGCTCATATTAGTAGGGAAAGGATGCTTGTCCTGCTGAAGGAGCAATTGTCTCTTCCTCATTGTACACAGACATAAGCATCAGATGAATCACATCAAGGTGAAAAGAATAAAATCTGTATTACAAAAAGAAAATTTAATCTAAAGAAGGCTAACATCTTTAAAAGAAAAAAAAACGTTTTGACTGGATAATAGTATAAAAAGTCAAAGTCCACCTTAAACAAAATTAAACATAAATTTAACTTGGGAAAAGTATCAACAGTGTAACAATTGAAGGTTTGATAGCCCATGTAAAGAGTGTTTCTTAGTGTTTCCTGACCCATTAAGAAAAAGACTACTTGGGCTGGGGATGTGGCTCAAGTGGTAGTGCGCTCGCCTGGCATGTGTGCGGCCCGGGTTCGATCCTCAGCACCACATACAAACAAAGATGTTGTGTCCGCCGAAGACTAAAAAATAAATATTAAAAAATTCTCTCTCTCTCTCTCTCTTTAAAAAAAAAAAGAACTTGAATCTTCTTAAAAAAAAAAAAAAAAGACTACATCATCCTAATTGGAAAATAGGCAGAGAATACAGTAGGTATTTCAGAAAAGAACAAATGATGACTTGTCCCAAAGCCTGTGTGGTGTGCCTGTAGTCCCAGGTCCTCGGGAGGTAAGGTAGGAGGATTGCAAGTTCTGGGCCAGCCTGGGCAACTTAATGAGACCCTGTCTCAAAACAGATTTAAAAAGAAATAGGACTGAGTCAGTAACCAAAATAGTTAACCCTTATGCATCCTGTGGGAAAATGTTGAACTTGATTGCTTGTTGTAGACTGAATGTTTGTGTCTGCTCTACCCCATCCCTGTTGTTGAAGCCCTAGCCTCCAGAGTGGTGGTCTTTGAAGGTGGGGACTTTTAGAAGTTGTGTGTTTACTGTGATACCAGCCAGTTCTGCAGCTCTGACACCAAGTAGTTATCACTGGGGCATTCAGTTCTGTTCCATCCTTCTGGATTTGTTGTCAAATTCCACAAGTTCCAGGGTTTTGTTGCACAAAGCTGCTTTCACTTTATGTCACAAGTCTTAGAAACCCACCTGTACTTCTGATGACCAGCTGTAAATTGAGCGTTTGCATGATTCCCCATCTTAGCATCAATAATTTGCAAGGATGGCTCACAGAACTTAGGAAAATATTTAACATTGACTGATATATTATAGGGAATGTAACTCAGGGACAGCTGGGTGGTAGAGATAGAGCAAAGCTTGGGGGAGGGGAGCAAGGCACTTAGGCCTTCTCTGAATGTGCCACCCTCCTGGCCCTTCCCTGTATTTACCACTCTGGGTGATGCTCATCAAGTCCTGCTGTTCAGAGACCCTCACCAGGAGTCAGATCTGCCAGCACTTTGTTCCAAGCCTCTGTCTTCTGAACCCAAGAGAGATGCATACTGTTGAAGCCACTCACTTTGCAGTATTTTGTTATAGCAGTCTCCCCTAAGATACTAGTAATCAGTGGAATGATACTAAAACAAAAATAGAAACATTAGTCACCAAATCATTAAACATTAAAAAATATTAAAAACATTAAAAAACAAAAAGGGTTTTGGGCAGAGGTGATAAAACTTTCCTAGAAGGCATTTTGGCAAAATTTAAAGCATTCGACTTATCATCTGTGTTTAACTTGGTGGTTTCACTTCTAGACATTTACCCTTAGGGAAGTATGTCATAATATTGGTACAGTGCTGTTCATCCCATTAGAAAATTAAAAATACTTTTCATTATCTATCAATAGAGATATTGCAAAAGGACTAGAAGGAACTCCTGCTGACTCTGAAGGGCCAGAAAGAATTTTTATTCACTTACTTAGCCCTAGACTTACTTAGCTGCTACTCTGATTCTGTCTGTAATGCTGATCGAATGGTCAGGCTCTTTGAAAGTAACTGCATCCCATAGCAAAGTGCAAGATTGTTTCTAGGAACACACAAAAAGGCACAGTATCTGATAAGATAAAAGTAATAAGTTTGTCATCTAGGAAAATAACTAGGAGTGCAAAGCAGCAGGAAAATATGATTTACAA
The DNA here is from genome assembly GCF_001458135.2 of Marmota marmota marmota. Lineage (NCBI taxonomy): Eukaryota > Metazoa > Chordata > Mammalia > Rodentia > Sciuridae > Marmota > Marmota marmota. The sequence continues at coordinate 2,384,992 of NW_026000108.1, forward strand.
CAGTCAACACTGACCCAGAAATTACAGATGGTGAGTAGTACAAGAAACTTGAAACCAGTTACTGTAACTATTTCATATGTCTAGAGGCTAGAGAAAAGATTGAATAAGTTAAGTATAGACAGACACACAAAAAAAGACCCCGACTGAACCACAGCAGCTCTCTCATTGGAAACAGTTCCTGCTAGAAGTCTGGGATGTGAGAGGGAAACCTTGGAATTCTCTACCTAGTACAGTCTCTTGGATACAAAGATGAAATATCCAAAAACACAAATACTCTATGTCTGTAGGCAACCACTAAAGAAATTTTAAAGAAAGTGTTTCAGGCAGAAAGAAAATGGTACCAGCTGGAAATTTGTATCTACACAAAGGATTTGAAAGCAGCAGGAATGGTGATTATTTTGTCAAGACATGGCAAACGTAGAAGACCCTCTTATTCTTAATTTTTTTAGAAGACCTGAATTAACCTAAGTTTTGAAAGGGCTTACTTTAAAAGATCATCTTGGTGTTCTAAAGCAAGATAGTGTATTTTGGGGTTTGTAGCACATGTAAGTGGAATGTGTGACAGTCATGGCATGATGGCTAGAAGAACAGAAATGGAAGTGCACTGGAGATAGAGGAGTGCCGCCCACCCCGAAGAGAGGAGGGTGACTGTCCCAATCCCAGAATGTGCAAATGCCACTTTACAGTGAATTGGGTCTTCACTGCTGTGGTCAAGCTCAGGGTTTTTAGATCATCCTGGGGTATCCCCATGGGCACTAGGTGAAATAGCACGTGTCCTTATAAAAAGAAGGCAGAGGGAGTTTTACTCACAGAGAAGGCCATCTGAAGATGGAGCAGAGAGGTTTGAAGGCATGGACCTTAAGGTTGGAATGATGTGCTAAGCCACAGAATGCTGGCAGCCAGCCACCAAAGCAAAAAAAGGCAGGCAGAGATTCTTCCCGGAGCCTGTGGAGGGAGAATGGTACCCCTTGATTTCAGCTCATTGATGTTGATTTTGGACTCTGGTCTCTAGAACTGTAGAACTGTGAAAGTGTGTGTGTGTGTGTGTGTATTTTTTTTTTGGTTGGTTTGTTGAGATTCAAATCATACAAAGTATTTTCTCTGACCTTTAACATCATTGAATTGGAATCTATTTCAGAGAGATAATCTAGAAGAGCCCCAAATATGTGGGAAACAACATGTTTCCACGTGGTCCATGGGTCACTGAAATTGAAAGGAAAATTCAATGTCTTTTGAATTGATCAAAAATAAAAGTGATGCAAACTTGCTAGATGCTGTGAAACAATAATAAAGGGAAATTTAAAGCATTGAATGACTAATTTTAGAACAGAAAGGATCACACTGACCTCCCACCTTAGAAGTTAAAAAAGATGAGCAAGTAGAATCCAAAGTTATCAGAAGAGTGAACTTAATAAAGTTAAGAGCAGAGGTCCGGGAAAGAGCAAGCAGAAAAATGCATAGCAGATCAGTAAAACTGAAAACTGGTTCTTTCAGAGAACATCAATAGATGTGTAAGACTGACTGATAGGGAAAAAAGAACTAAGGCACAAATTACCAGTATTAAGACTGAGGAAGATGGCATTAGTCCTATAGTTATTAAAAGGATTATATTGGGAGGCTGGATTGTGGTTCAGTGATTGAGTGCTTGCCTAGCATGTGTAAGGCACCAGGTTCGATCGATCCCCAGCACCACATAAAATAAATAAAAAGGTATTCATCTACAACTAAAAAAAAATTTTTAAAGGATTATGTGGGGGCTGGGGTTGTAGCTCAGTGGTAGAGCACTTGTCTTGCATATGTGAGGCATGGGTTCGATTCTCGGCACCACATAAAAATAAATAAAGATATTATGTCCAGGGCTGGGATTGTGGCTCAGTGGTAGAGCGCTCGCCTAGCATGGGCGGGACCTGGGTTCAATTCTCAGCACCACATAAAAATAAAGGCATTGTGTTGTGTCCATCTACAAAAAAGATACATGGTGCATGGCCCATCAGCCTTTCCCTCCTTTCTCTCTCTCTCTCTCCCCCCCTCCCTCCCCCTCTCTCTTTAAAAAAAAGATATTATGTCATCTATTACTAAAAAAAAATTAAAAATGATTATATGGGAATATTTGAACAATTTTATGCCACTCAACTTGGCAACTTGAATGAAATTGGGTAATTTCCTTGAAAGACTACTGTAGGTATCAAGAAGAAATAGAGCTGGGCATGGTGGCGCATGCCTGTAATCCCAGCAGCTAGGGAAGCTGAGACAGGATTGTGGATTCAAAGCCAGCCTCAGCAACAGTGAGGCGCTAAGCAACTCAGTGAGACCCTGCTCTAAATAAAATACAAAATAGGGCTGGGGGTGTAGTTCAGTGGCCCAGTGTCCCAAAGTTCAATCCCCAGAACCAAAAAAAAGAAGAAATAAAAAACCTGATTAGCTCTATATCTATTTTATATTTAAAAATCAGTAGTTGATTAGTTGGAAAGAGTATATGAACTTCTTCATCTGTCAGTTTTATGAAATCTAAGTGTATATAAGATTTCCAATGAAAATTCAGTGTCTGTATTGAGATATGCTGTAAAAAAGCTTGTTTTATATATCAGTAATTTCATGTTGGCTGCATATTGAAATACTGTTCTGCATTGGATTCGACAAAGGAGAATGAAGGGAAGGGAAGGGAGGATAGTAACAGGAAAGACAGTAGAATCAATCAGACATTACTTTCCTGTGTTTATAATGAATACATGTAACATGAGTTACATGTGTAACTCCACATCATGTACAACTACAATAACAGGAACTGTACTCCATGTATGTATGATATGTCAAAATACATTCCACTGTCATGTACAAAGAAGGCAATCCAATACTATTCTGGATGTTTTGGGTTAAATGAAATGTTAGAAGAGTCTTGCCTGTGTGCTTTTCATTTTGATGTGACTACACAAAGTGTGAGATCATACTTGGAACTCCTGACAGCTGTGCTGACAGCATTGCTTTGGAGCACAGGGTCTGAATGTTCTAGCTCATCAGAGACCTTCCCTCCATAGCTCTTTGTTCATGGCTGTATTCCTGTAGACAAGGGAAGTGTTGCTAAGTGGGAGTCTCGGGCTTGGTCTTGTGTTTTTGTTGATCATAGAATTGAACAGCTGGATGCCATGTAGCTTGACTGTGCAGTCTTGCTCACCCTTAGACTCATGACTGTCTTCTGCCTGCCAGTAGGAATTACTACTTAGGGATAAAGGGGGAGGAGGCTTTCAGGGAACTTTTTAGGTTGAGTTGCTGGGACATCAATCTGCTTAGTGTTTCAGGAATAACACAGCCCTTATGTCCTGGGGTTGCTTCCACCCCTGTGTTGGGATACCTGAGTTTCAGGTGCATGGCCCGTCAGCCTTTCCCTCCATAGCTGGGTTTAGTTGGTTGGATCATCTCAGCCTAAACAGTTCACAGTGGCCACAATCCAGTTTTTGTGACAGTGGTATCCTGTCTAGTGCTACAGAGTCAGTTTGACCATGATCAGATGCATTCTTTTCTTTTTTTTTTTTTAAATTTTATTTATTTATTAGTTTTCCGGCAGACACAACATCTTTGTTTGTATGTGTTGTTGAGGATCGAACCCGGGCCGCACGCATGCCAGGCGAGCGCGCTACCGCTTGAGCCACATCCCCAGCCCCATGATCAGATGCATTCTACAGTGAAATATGGTTATATTCTGAAGCATATTAAGAGTGAGATGGAAAAGGAAGAGAAGAGATAGATTGTTACACTGATTATCAGAGTAAAGTTACCTTTTGGCAGAGACAGGTGGCTTTCTGGGATTTAATGGTCAGAAGCAGTGTCTCTTAAGGTTTTTAAAATAAAACTTCAAAGAAAAAATGTGATTTGGATTGCAAGTATATTCTCTTCTTTTGTTAATAAATTATTTTAGAATAGTTTCAGATTTATGGAAACATTTCAAGAGCATAGGAAGTTCCATGTACCCTACATCTAATTAGTTTGGTTGATTAGCATCTTACATTAGTGTGGTGCAGTTTTCACAATTAGTGAGTCAGTTTTGATGCACTGTTAACTGAAGTCCAACTTCATTCAATTTTCCTTAATTTTTATGTAATCTCCCTTTTCTGTTCCAGAATCCTACCCAGGATAACGAATCCTTTACTACGTTTTGTTGCCATGTCTCCTTAGGTTCCTTTTGGTTGTGACAATTTCTTTTCTTCTTTTACTTAGAAATTCTCCAGAATTTCAGAAACTTCTGGGCATCGCTATGGAACTTTTCCTGCTGTGCAGTGATGATGCGGAGTCAGATGTCAGGATGGTGGCTGACGAATGCCTGAACAAAGTTATCAAAGTAAGAACTGTGGGGGCTGGGGATGTGGCTCAAGCGGTAGCGCGCTCGCCTGGCATGCGTGCGGCCCGGGTTCGATCCTCAGCACCACATACAAACAAAGATGTTGTGTCCGCCGATAACTAAAAAATAAAAAAATATTAAAAAAATTCTCTCTAAAAAAAAAAAAAAAAAAAAAAAAAAAAAAAAAAAAAAAAAAAAGTAAGAACTGTGGATGTGATCATGGGCCAAGAGAAGACGCCATCAGGTAGTCTCTGTGTCTTAGTGGCCTGTTCTTAGGATATCTGCACTTCTTCCATTCTTGGAGTGTGGTTGTCAGGACACAGATGGGGAGAAAGGAGATTCTGGCATGGGGTAATATAGCCAGGACACCCAGTGGTGCTGGGTGCTGGCAGTGGTGCTGGGAAAGACGAGGAGAGAGATGGGCCCCTGACTTGTTCTGTCACTGCTTCCTGATGCAGAGCCTGTGCAGACCCCGCAGCTGTAATCCAGTGTTCCTTTTTTGTTTTCTGCTGCCATGGAAAATTAAAGTCCTTCTTCCATGCACTAATTTTTACTGTATTGCAAAACTGTCTGTGTTTTTATCCTTCCCTCTTCCTCTTCATTAGTCTCCAACCTGTCCTGGTCCACTGATTCCAGACCACCTTTGCCTTTGCCAGTGGGCCTTTTGAATTGTGGGTCCAGAATTAAATATTGTTCCACACAGGCTGACCAGCACTGAGGAGGGCTCTTTAACATAGCTCTCTACACTTCTCCAAAAGCTGCTGCCTGATGATGGTGAGGAAGAGCATGTTTCTTGTTCCCCTCTTTGCAGGAATCCTTGCTCATTGGTAGTTCTTCCTCTTTTTTCCTTACCTGACATTTAGAAAGGACTTTGAGAAGAGGCGCCATCTCTTCTCTGTCCTGGAAGACTATCTTGCAAGTAATACTTGCTTGAATGGAACCAGGAACTCCAGCTTACACAGTCATTTCCTTTCCCATTAGGGTCTTTGAGTAGATCTGTTCCTTGGTCTCTTCAGAGTCTTTTTTTGCAGAGTAAATTTTACTTTTACCAAATAGTTATCCTCTCCTTTCCCTCGTGGTCCTGCCTTCCTGAGGAAGGGTTGTCACCCTGTTACTCCTGTCGAGGCTACTGAGCATTGTTGCCAGACTGAGAGCACAGAGAGATCTGCATTAGATCTTTGCTCTGACACTTCCTAATGGAACAACCGTTATACTTAAAAAATCACTAGTTGCTTAGTTGGAAAGAGTATAACTGACAACATAGCTGTCAGGAGTTCCAAGTGTGATCTCACACTTTGTGTAGTCACATCAAAGCACACAGGCAAGACTCTTCTAACATTTAACGCAATACATCCAGAATAGTATTTCCTTCTTCTTACATGACAGTGGAATGTATTTTGACATATCATACATACATGGGGTATAATTCCTATTATTGTAGTATATGATGTGGAGTTACGCTAGTCTATGTATTCATATATAAATGGGAGCAGACAGAGTTTTTGTATTGAGTATAGGAGTGAGTGTGTGTGTGTGTGTGTGTGTGTGTGTGTGTGTGTGAACTGCCACATACTGGATCCTCAAGGTGGTAAGTATTCTTATGAGTAATGAAATTCTCACACTATTCCCCAGCGAGGTGGAAGGCATTGCTTTCTGTCTTGTGTTACATGTTGCATGGATCCGTGGAGTTCTGCTGCTCCAGGAATCATTCCCACCTGGCTGCATACAGTCTCTTGGCTAGCTCAGCTTTTTGTGGTCAGGATGTGGCTTCTCTGTAGCCTGGGTTCTGGCTCCCATTTCCCAGGCAGACTTTGGGAGATCCCTCTGTTGTCTCTAGTAGTCACTGTGCCTTCCCCTGCACCTGCTCTTTGTGCCTGAGCTTGCCCCTTGCCTCCTATGATGGCCTAATGGTCAGTTTCACCAGTTCTGTGTGCATGGTACTGTGTCACCCTTTTGCAGGTGGTGTTCCACAACATGTTTGCAGATGTCCTGTTTGAGTTCTGTTTGCTTCTCCAGGCCTAGATACCCTTGGTTTCTTTTCTTTCTTTTTTTTTTTTTTTATTTTTCCCACTGGCAGGACCAGCTGGGCTTTTCCTGATATTTGAATTCTTGGTCTGTGATCCTCAGGGTCAGAAAACCTTAAAAGAGGGCTGTTGTAGGTTCCCTTATTCATGTAAGTCGGGGGCTAGGGGAACAGAACAGAGTGACCCCAGATTGCTCTAGTACTGGTTACTGCACACATGGGCACCATTCCATTTTTTTAAAATATTATTTTGTAATTGTAGATGGACACTCTCTCTCTCTCTCTCTCTATATATATATATATATATATATATTTTTTTTTTTTTTACTTTTTTTTAATGTGGTGCTGAGGATTGAACCAGTGCTTTACACATGCGAGGCAAGCGCTCTATCACTGAGCTACAACCCCAGCCCTGGGCACTGTTCCATTTTAAGACTGTCTTGCTTAGAGTCTGCTGCCAGAACTGCTGGTCACAGTGACTTGATGTCTGCAAGCAAGAGCCCTGGCTTGTAGTTTTAGGTTCCGCTTCTTTTTGCCTCTCTTCTTTTCCCTTCTTTCTTCTAGTTTCAGTCTCCCAGTGCAGAGATTCCAGATTCTCGTGGTACACCTCTGAACATAAGATAAGCTCAGTCTCTCTTATTCTCTTCCTTTTGCTTAAAGTTGGCTTCTCAGATTTCTGCCTTCTAAAATACTGTAGTCATCAGGTTCCCATGGCACAAAGTGGGGTCAGGATCCAGCTAGACTTGCTTTTACTGTGGCAGAGGAAGGGCAGGCTGGGAGAATGTAGGTGACCCCAGGCAGGTCTGAGGGATGGGCAGGAATGCAGGAATGGTCACCTACCAGTCAGATCCTGGACCTTTGTCTCCTCTTGAGAATTGTTGTATACATTTTCTAAGGATCAGATTGTAGCCTAAGAACTTTGGAACATTTTGCTTGTCATTTCTGTAGAAAATGTATTGGGGTCTGACACAGCCTGTCGGTGAAGCATGTGTGTCCAGAAGTAACGTGATATGTGGTATGAAGTCCGTATTTACAAGGACTGAGCAAAACACCAGACAGTCAGAAGGCAGAGTGATGCTCTCTGTCTAGGGAGAAGAGGGATCTCTTGGAGGCAGTAAGGACCTTCTTCCCCTGTGCAGTATCCTTCCCTCAGAAGGAGGATAGACTCTTCTCATGCTGTGGAGAGTGGGGCCCCTGAAGGGTCAGTTCCAGGAGTTCATACTTTGATGGGGAATGAGGAGCTCTTGAAGATCTTTGACACAGTCAGTGGAGGGCATTTGGTTTTTTGGTACCAGTTATTGAACCAGGGATGCTTAACCGCTGAGCCATATCCTCAGCCTTTTTTTTTTTTTTTTTTTTAATAATTTAGAGACAGTATCTTGCTAAGTTCCTTTAGGGCCTGGTTAAGTTGCTGAGGCTGGCTTTGAACTTGCAATCCTCCTGAGCTACTGGGATTTGCAAGCCTGTGCCATTGTGCCTGGCCAGAGTAGGGCTTTGTGTTGGAAGCAGGACCTGGTGAGGAGTAGAGAGAAGCCTAGTAGAGAGAACCAAACAAGGATCCTTGCCTGCACAGTCCAGGAGAATAGGGCCCAAGCTCCGGTGGTGGCACTGGGGCCAGGACCATGAGGCAGCCAGGCTGTGGGCTGGGTCTGGCCATGAGCATGGAAGCAGGTGCGATGGAGGATGAAGCACAGGTGGGCTGCATCACTGCTCTGAGAAGAGTTGAGTTTAGTTTTTTCTTGTTATAAGTTTGGTATTGGGTTACAAAGCATTTATGAAGCTAACTCAAACTTTGCTAAGGCTTCTGATTTGTTTGAGAAATTGTGTTTTAATATATTTGTCTAGTTTGGTTTGCTCATTTAAAGACTTCCAGAATGAACTGCGACAGTAGAATCGGGATTGTAAAGTTTCCTGCGTCAGTGGAATCAGGATTTTAAAGTTTCTGAGCCATTGTCATACTTCAGAATCAGTCTCCTAAAGTGTGCCCCTGCTTTTGAATGTCTTTTGCTGGCCTAGTGGGTGAACCCCACTAGGACCAGCTTTGTCACTGGGCATGAGGCGCTGTGCAGCACTGTGAGAAAGGGCTTGTTCCAGTCTCGACTCTCAGTAGGCCAGCATTTGCAGTGCCATTTTAGAAGAGAAGGTTTCCAGGATGAGAGTGGGGCAGCCCTTCTCTGTTGGGGACTTCATGCCATCAGCCATGGTTAGAGGTTCAAGTGGGCACGTGGACATAATTGCTGGTTTAGTCCTGAAGTGAGTAGGGACTTGTAAGAAATGAGCTGCGAGGACCATGAGGCTCCTTGTTGGCACTGGGGTTGGGGGCCAATGAACATCCCAGCCAGCAAGTGAGGAGACCAGGCCTGCAGGAAGGATGTTTCTGTTCCAGAAACTGTTTCCCACCACAGCGAGGGGCTGAGATCCTACAGCGTGCCCTTAGCCCCCGAGCCCTGCAAACTTCCCAGGGTGCCCATCGCCTGGGCTGTTGTTATCTGACAGAATGAAAAGAATGAAGGTTTCCTGTGAGAACTGTGAGAACTTTGATTTATTTTAGTTTTGATATTATGTAGTATGTCTAGTGTTTTCAGTAATGTCCTGTGTGAATTTGCTTTTTTTTTTTTGTTTTTTAGTACCAGAGATTGCACCCAGGGGTGCTTAATCACTGAGCCACATCCCCAGCCCTTTTTTGTATTTTATTTAGAGACAGGGTCTCGCTGAGTTTCTTAGGGCCTCAGTAAGTTGTTGAGAGCTGGCTTTGAACTCAAGATCCTCCTGCCTCAGTCTCCTGAGCTGCTGGGATTACAGGCGGATTATAGGCAAGCACCACCACGCCTGGCATGAATTTGCTTCTTAGTGAATAGCTTCCTAATGTAGTTCTTATTATATTTTACATTGTCCCCAAATTAAAATTTTGGTTGCTTTTAGCTTTGTTTAGAACTGTAAATGGACTGTCTTCTATGAGCATATCTCTTTGTGTTTCCTTGTAGGCTTTGATGGATTCTAATCTTCCGAGGCTACAATTAGAACTCTATAAGGAAATTAAAAAGGTGAGCCCTTACTTTCCATTCTTGAAAAGATGGTACTATTTCACTGTTTTGAGCAGGATTATGTGAATTTTTATATTTCAGTTAATAAGTAAAATTGTTAGGAGGAAATATTGTTTGGCAAGGTAGATTTTACTGTCCAAATGCTTACTCTTAATTTTTGTTAGATGAGATAGGACTTTAAAATGGCAATTTGGTTTTTGATATTTTTATAATTGAAGCCCACTGGACCTCAGAATCTTAGAAGCAGTTACCAAAAGTTTTACACATCTATCTGGACTTTTCTTTAAACTCGGAAAGTAGCAATGAAAGTGTATGCTTTGCCTATATGCAGCCCTCTTGGTGACTAATACATGTGGCTCTTAAATGTAACATGTCCCTCCTTAAACCCATGCAGAATGGTGCCTCTCGAAGCCTGCGTGCTGCCCTGTGGAGATTTGCAGAGCTGGCTCACCTGGTTCGGCCTCAGAAATGCAGGTAAGTTGTACCTCTCTGGGTTATGTTTGTCACTATTTTTGGTGGGTGGCCAGCTTTTGCTGATCTGTTGTCCCAGCTCACGTGTCCCTTCTTCAGAGGTCTCCCTTTCCAGTCTCTCTGAAATGACCCACTTCTGCGCCTCTAAATTGCAGTCAGCAATTGGCCAGCTTGTTCTTGCATGCTATAGTAGTGCACTCTTGGTTTCCTGTCCCATCCTTCCTCAAGAGAGAATTAAGAGGTATGTGGTCTAGGGCAGCAGCAGTCTTCCCATCTTGTTCTCTGCTGCATTCCCAAACCAGTGATGGGATCTGCACATAGTAGTTGCTCACCAACCTCATTGTTACCAAGTGTAAGAGTCATAGAAAAGTAGGCTTTGTCTGTTTTGTGGATTCGAAGATGGGCGTTAAACTGTGCGTGACGTCCTGACCAGTGAAACAGTTCTGATAGTTGATTGAGAGAGCACAAGCACCACTTTCGTCATTTCTTTTCCTTAACCCACAAGACCTTCAGATGTCCCGGAGACCCTTGGCTTCACCCTGGGTGACCTATAGAGTGGCCTAAACTCCCACCGTTATTAGGAACAATGATATATTTCATTTAGGTTGAGTTTCAGTAAGAATCTCATGTGGCTGCAGAGGTACAGTCAATAAGGACATTTCTTTTTACAAAACCCTTTTCCTTTTATTGTCCATTTTGTCCAGGGCCTGGGGCCTGCTAAACATGCTGTACCACTGAGCTACTCTCTAAACCCAGCTATCTTTATTTTGAAATTATTTTGTTGTATTTCTGAAGCAATGCATTGCAGTTTCACCACATAGCAACCAAAACTGATCTTAAAAATACAAAATTGTGCTACCATTCCTTTTGTGAAACTCTTTTACTCATTGCCCAGTGCTGTTCAGATAAAATCCAGAGTCCTCACCCTGGCCTAGACAGTGTGGCCCCCACTGGCCCTGTCATTACAGTGTTGACTCACTGGCCTGGTTTTAGTTCTTCCATCAAGTCAGGTTGTCTGATATATCCCCAGAGTCCCCTGCTGTTTCCATTTAGAAGTCCCTGCCTCAGTGCTCTGGCCCTGCAATACTGCCATGCCCCTGCAGGCACCTGGGCATCTTCTACCCCTCATGGCCAAGAATCTGTTCAGTGAAGTTTTCTGGCCTTATCTGTCAGTTCTGTGACTCACTCCTTGTACCTTACATGTTCTGTTTTTCCCTCTAGAGGGCCAGACCATATCTTGAAGCCCTCATTTGGTTTGAATATTTTTTTCAAGTTTGTCATGCTCCTATTTTAAGAAAGCTTTATTCAGCAGGGCAAGTTGATGCCCATCTTTAACTTGGGAGGCCAAGGCAGGAGGATTATAAGTTTGAGACCAGCCTGGGAACTTACCAAGACACTGTCTCAAAATATAAAATGGAAAGGGCTGAGGTGTAGTTCCGTGGTTGAGCAGCCCACAGTTCAGTCCCCAATATTGCAAGAAAAAAAAAGAAAAACTTTATTTACTTCTAAAAATTTTTGTTTTCAGTGTTTGTTTATACTATCGATTGATTGTTTTCCAGTTGAAACTCATGGTATTTTAACAACTATTGTAATCTATTGCAAATGATTTTTAAACCCAGCTTCTTATAGTCCTTTGTGACCATGGGAAAGATGGAGGACAGTTGAACCTCATCTGTGGTTAGACTTCCTGTTCCTTTAGCTGAGCCTTGTATAATCTCCATTAAGGACCATTTTGCTGGTAAAACTGGGTTTTTGCTAACAGGGAACTGATTGCTTCTATTTCTTGTTAGAGAACACCTGAATAGTGACATATTATTTTGTGTACACAGGCCTTATCTGGTGAACCTCCTGCCATGCCTGACTCGAACAAGCAAGAGACCTGAGGAATCAGTACAGGAGACCTTGGCTGCAGCTGTTCCCAAAATCATGGCTTCTTTTGGCAACTTTGCAAATGACAATGAAATCAAGGTCTGATTGCACCTCTAGGCACACATGTGCTAATGACACAGGGAAGGAGTCTTTCAGGGCTCAGGATTTTTGGACAGGCTGTCACTTGAGAGGATTTCTTGGTTGTATTATGCTTCCTAATTCAGCTAACACCATTTGTGTCATTTTGAGGCACCCCAAAAGCTTTTTTTCACTTTTACTTTCCTATCACGGGGTGAAAAGTTGAATAGGGAGATGGCCTATAGATATAAATTCCAAAGGTATTTTTCTAGAGCAGATTGTTTTTTGGCATACTGAATTGGCTCCTTAACCTAGCTGAGGAAAGAAACGGATGATACCAGGTCTGCAGGTAGGAGAGCTTGCTGTGTGCCCTGTGAGTGTATGAGTGCCCAGCAGCTGCCAGGGCCTCCTTGGCTTCCTGTTTATGCTTTATCCTAATAAGCAACCTAAGTCCTGCTTTAGTATTTCCTTCATTACATCCGGAGGTTGTGATTGTGTCACACGTTTTGCAGATTGCAGGATTTTAGGCCTTCTCCATTTTTGTGGTCAAGTCCTGGGATTGAGTTGTCTTCCAGGGAGGTCATGGAATGCAGAGGTGAGAGCACTGCTCTGGGGATTAGACTGGAACTAGAATTCTGCCCTGTTGACCATCTCTTTCCCTTTACACAAATTACCCAATAGCTCTTCACTTGTCCCTGTCCTCTTCTGAAAAGCAGGACATGAAGGCCATTCTGGGAGTGCAGGAACTGTGTGCATGTGGAATGTAGTATAGGACCTGGCCTCTAGGAAGTGCTCAGGTGTTAGCTGAGACTGCTGTCATTAGCTGTGTGACCTTGCGTAAATTATTCAACTTCTCGTGGTTTTTCTCTGAGCTTTTTTTTTTTTAAAGAGAGAGAGAGAAAATTTTTTGGTATTTATTTTTTAGTTTTTGGCAGACACAACATCTTTGTTTGTATGTGGTGCTGAGGATCGAACCCGGGCCGCACGCATGCCAGGCGAGCGCGCTACCACTTGAGCCACATCCCCAGCCCCTTCTCTGAGCTTTTGAAGTTTTCTTTTTTTAAATTTTTAAAATTGATTCATTATAGCTATACATAATAGTGGGATTTGTTGTTACATATTCATACATGCAACAACATATTTGTTAAAGTTTCATTTCCAGTACCCCCTTTTGAAGTTAATACTAAGGTAATATTAAAAACCAGTTTCATAGGCTTTTGAAATAATGAAGGGAGATTATGAATATAAAGAATTTAGTAATTGAATTATGTTCAATGGTAGCTACCACTGTTGTTATTTTATTCTCCCTCTTTGGGTTGGGGGCAGATGCTCCTGGGAAGTCTCAGGACTTGAGAACTGCACATCCCCAGTGTGCCCACCAGTCATGGGGGTCCTCTTGTGGACAATCACCTTTTGGATAACTCTGACAGGGCAGAGACCAGGCAGATGGTGGATATTTTGGTAGTTCTTCTAATCCTGTAACTTAGTTTACCATTTAAGTAAGATGATGCTAACCTTTTTGTTGTTGTTGTTTGTTTTTATATAGAGTTGCTACTGACTTAACTTCTTCCTATTTATTCCCCTGTCCCTTTACCCATTTATGTTTGTTCAAAAAACGTAATCCAGGATTATTAAAAGGATTATAAATAAATAAAGACACTAGTCCCTCTACTTCTCCTAATCCTGTGTCTCAGAGGCAGCCACATCTCTTTGTTTCTTCTGGTGTTTACCTCCACATTTCTAAACAACATGCTTAGACTGTTGTTTTTGGATTTTAAAATTTTAGACACTTTTTACTTTAGAAGAGATGAATTTAGTCCTAATTCTTCTCCTCTCTTTTCACTAACATTATATCAGTATTCAGTGTATACATTATTATGTCCAAGTAAATAGTCACAGCTGGTTAGGTATGATTATATTTCTTCATACAGCCTTTTGTTTTTCTAGAGTTAGTAGTTGCTTTTTTTTAATATTTATTTTTTTAGTTGTAGTTGGACACAGTACCTTTATTCCATTCAGTTATTATTTTTTTGTGGTGCTAAGGATCGGACCCAGGGCCCTGTGCATGCTAGGCGAGCACTCTACCGCTGAGCCACAATCCCAGCCCCAGTAGTTGCTTCTTTTTCACTTATATTCACTGGCCGTTTACATCATTTTACACCTTCTGATGGCTTTGTAAGATGCATCTCAGTACAGCTTTCTACACGATAGGTAGTTTATTGGATCCTTTTACCTCAGTACACTTGTCTTAGAATTCTCAGCTTTTCTTAGTCTGGACAGTTGCTCATTAAGTCTGTTGCCAGATCAGTTCCTGGGCCTGTCTTTGCCCTGGAAATTGCCTTACTGCTCTCTTATTGATGCCTGATACTTGGATGGCATATCTTTTTTTGTGTGTGAGTGTGTGTGGCACTTGTGATTGAGCCGTGGATGCCTTTATTTTTCTAGGTCTGCTCCCCTATTTTGGTAGAGCACATCCTCTAGTAGCTTCCTTAGAGGGATGAATGGGAGGAATATTTTGCATTCCTATAAATGCCTTTATCTCTCTTGGTTGGGTATAGCATTTTGGAATGGAAATCATTTTTCCTCAGGAATGTGAAGTCTTTATCCTATCGTCTTGCAGTCCACAGCATGGTTATGGGAAGTTCCCTGACCTGATGCCTTAATCTTTGAAAGCTTTTCATTTTGGGGAGGTGGGTTGCTGGGTACTTGGTAGGCCTTTAATTTGGAAATATGTCTTTAAATTCTAGGAGATTCCTTTACTTTTGCTGGGTGGGTACACCAGGAGCACTTAACCACTGAGCCACATCCTCAGCCCTTTTCATATTTCATTTAGAGTCAGGGTCTTGCTGAATTGCTGGGGCTGTCTTTGAACTTGTGATCCTCCTGCTTCAGCCTCTTGAGTCACTGGGATCACAGTATGCCATTGCTTCTGGCTTCTCTTGGAGTTCTGTTTCTTGGATGTATAAGGAAAGAACTGAATGAAGGAAATAGAGAGGAGGCGGATCAATAGCAACACAGGTTTATTTGGGATAGACCAGCAGAGGAGGGCCCAGTGGAGACTGAGACCCATCTGGAGTAGTTATAGGGGCCTGAGGGAGGGGGTAACTTTTGCAGTTAAGCCATTGCTAGGGAAGAGTCCTTTTAGTCATTACCTCTATTCTTCGAGGTGGTCACTATTCCATGTTGAACCAGGTATTTTCATGATTCCAGCCCCAGATAGCAATTTCCTTTCTTTGCATGATGATGGAGTATTATTTAGGTCAGGCTGAGTCAGAGTGACTGTGAGGTGACTCTTGTTCTAGGATGGAGGATATGTTTCAAAATGCCTGTATCAAATTCTTCCTGACAGTGTGCACTTGCTTTTTTGGGGAGCCTTCATAACTTTCCACTCATCCTCCAGAAAAGCTTGTGTCTGACCTTCTTCCTATGTTCTGGGTCAGCCAGTTACCACTTGTTACTTTCTACCTTCCAAAGATTGTTGGCACCTGTGCTCTTCTTTCTGCCCTTATAAATGTATTCTTTAAAAAACTTCTTTACTTGATTCTTGTGGGGTTTCTGGGTAGTGGAGGTTCATGTTAGATCAGAAGTCTCCTAGGCTGTGGTGGGTGCATTTTTACTCTCAGGATTACCAAATATTCAGAGTTCTTGACTTTGGATTTTTCACCCCTGGATATACAAAGTAAAAGTAGAACAGTGTGCAAATCAATAAGTGTAGCCCTTGATGAATAATTACAAAATGAACTTACATAGTAGCCAGCACCCAGGTCAGAAAACAGAATCTTATATGCACACTGGAAACCCCCTGTGCTTTCTCCCTGTTACCACTCTTTCCCTTTTCCTCAGAGATAGTCACTGTCCTGGCTTCTAATGCCAGAGTGAGTCTGTTTTTAAATTCTATATATGCAGAATTTATATATTTATATATAAATTTTATATAGCATGTGTTCTTTTTGTCCATCTCCTCTGTGCACGTTCAGCTTGAGAGTCTGCTGTGTTGTCCTGTGTGTTAGCAGTTCGAGTGGTTTCCCAGCTGTGGGCATTCTGTTGTGTGCATGAGCCTCAGCTTGTCCATTTTGTTGTAACTGGACGTTTGCGTTATTTCTCACATCCGCCTACACTGCTGTTAGCATTCTTACATGTTTTTGGAGCACATGTGTCATTTTCTGTTGGGGCTCCCTGGAGGTGGAGTTGCTAGGGTTGCAGGGCACATTTAGCTGCAGTGGATACCACTGAGCTGCCCTACTCAGTGGTCACAGTTGACTCCAGGTGCTCTGTACGGCAGTTGTCAGTAGTTTAGTTCATTTTGGGGGGGCGGGTACCGGGGATTGTATTCAGGGGCACTCAACCACTGAGCCCCATCCCCAGCCCTGTTTATATTTTATTTAGAGGCAGGGTCTCATGATTGCTTAGCGCCTCAGTTTTGCTGAGGCTGGCTTTGAACTCAAATCCTCCTCCTGAATCCTTCTGCCTTAGTCTCCCGGGCCGCTAGGATTATAGGCATGCACCACTGTGCCTAGCATTCAGTTAGTTCTTTTTCTTTCTTTCTTTTTTTTAAAAGCATTTCTTTTTCTTTTTCTTTTTTTTTTTTTGTAGTTGTAGATGGACAGAATTTATTCATTTTATTTGTTTATTTTTAATGTGGTGCTAAGGATTGAACCCAGTGCCTCACACATGCAAGGCAAGCGCTCTCTGGCAGTCATTTAGTTCTGAACACTGATTATTCTGATATCACATTGTGGTTGTAATTGCCATTTCCAGTCCCTAAGTACTCTTTTTTTTTTTTTTTTTTTTTTAAGATGGACCCACTATCTTTATTTATTTTATTTATTTTTATGTGGTGCTGAGGATCCTAAATACTCTTGACTCTAAAGTTTAATGATTTATGCATCTTTTCCCTTTTGAAGTACTCTAGGAAATATGTCATGGATGCGTTTTGAAAAGTGGAGCCCTCCATGTAGCACATACCCTTCCACTATTCTGAGAAGTACTTAAGCCTAGTTTAACACCTCCTTTCAGCTAGAATGTTCTTGGGATTGTAGAGGTTTAGTTTTTAGAAGTCCCCTTGGAGCTCTCAGGTCAGATTTTATTTATTTATTTATTTTAGATTTTATTATGTCTTATCCAAAACTGTTTAGTTTCACAGTGGACTGGCTATTCATAATAGTGCTTAGTGTTCCTTGTGCTTAGAAATTTGGATTAATGTAGAATGATTGTTAATTTACTTTTTCAATAGTGTGCATGTGCACGTTTCAAAGGAGTTCTTTTTTTTTTTTTTTTAAGAGAGAGAGAGAGAGAATTTTAATATTTATTTTTTAGTTTTTGGCGGACACAACATCTTTGTATGTGGTGCTGAGGATCGAACCCGGGCCGCACGCACGCCAGGCGAGCGTGCTACCGCTTGAGCCACATCCCCAGCCCAAAGGAGTTCTTTTAAGATGTCAATATCTTGTCTTGCAGCTAAAAAAGTTTGTCAGAGTTGATGGATTCTCTACATGATGTCCAGGGGGAAATGGCAGGCTACATACTATTAGGGGTTTCCATGGTAGGAGACTAGTCCTTTGCTTCTCAAGTCCTAGAGTCTAATCCAGAAGTCACTGAAGCTTGATAAGCCTCTGAGAACCAGTTTATGCAACCTCACTTTTGAGGAGACCCTTATAATCCACTGCTAGTAGATGCATCTATGCTGTTTGCCTGGGTATTGCCCTGATGAATCCCTGCTCAGGATCAGTTGGACTCCATGCAGACCCAGTGCTGAGCTGTCATTCCTGAGAGCAAAATGAGTTTTGTTGTTGTTGTTGTTTTTGGTGGTGCTGGGAATGGAACCCAGGGCTTCATACATGCTAGGCTCTTCCATTGTGTCACACCTAGCTCTGGGAATGGATATTCTTTTTTTTATAATCTTCATTTTATATATTTATTTTTATGTGGTGCTGAGGATCGAACCCAGTGCCTCACACATGCTAGGTGAGTGCTCCACCACTGAGTTGCAACCCCAGCCTATGTGAATGAATATTCTTAAGTAACTTGGTCCCCACATGAATGCAGCTCTAGGTGGTCATTTTTTTTTTAATAGTTGTAGATGGACAGAATGTCTTTATTTTATTTGTTTATTTTTATGTGGTGCTGAGGATCGAACCCAGTGCCTCACACATGCTAGGCAAGCGCTCTGCCGCTGAACTACAGCCCCAGCTCCTCTTTGTCATTCTTTGGAGAGTTTTTGTCAAGACTTAATTGGTTGAACTTATTGCCCTTCTCCTTAGTCTTATCCTGGACGTCCAGTGAGAACGCCTTGGTTCTTGATTTCTTGGGACAACTGTGGGTACTATGCTATTGCAGCCAGTCAGGTCACAAATGTTTCCCCTTTGCAGACACACCAACCTGAGAACACCTTCTAGCACTTTTCCAGGTGTCTCTTAGTCCAGGACATTGTTATAGTGTCTAGTTGTCTTTTTTTCCTTTATTTCAAAGTTGTTGATTTTTTAAACTCTTTTTTATATAGTGTCATTACTCACCCTGTGCCCAAATAATGTGAATACATATTTTCTGGAATCCGAGGCCTCTGCCGTCAGAGAGAGAATATAGATGCTGAGTCAAGTCACTAGTATAGTTTATGTTTGTAAATTGCTCTTAACTCTCTCAAGCTTGGAGTTCTTCCATTCAGCTATTGGGAACGTTTTAATTATTTATTATTTATACTCTGCAAGAATTTGAACCTCCTAGTTCTTTTTATTTTTGTTTTTTTGCAGTTCTGGAGATCAAACCCAGGGCCTTGCACAAGCAAGGCATGCACTCTACCACCAAGCTATTCCTCTAGCCCCAAGCTCCTAAGTCAAGTCTAGTTTTATGAAATATGTGGTAAGCTTCATAGGGAACTCTTCTTTCATCAGATTGGATTTTCACTTTCATAGGTTCTGTTAAAGGCTTTTATAGCAAATCTGAAGTCAAGTTCACCCACTGTTCGGCGGACAGCAGCTGGCTCAGCAGTGAGCATCTGTCAGCACTCTCGGAGGACACAGTACTTTTACAGCTGGCTCCTAAATGTGCTCCTAGGTAAGATGCGGGCAAGTGAGCGGACCCGTCACCATTGCTTACACAAGATAGACCTTTGAAAATCTTTAACACCATATGATCCCTTTGCTTCTAGGCTGGACCGCTGGCTAATGGGTTGATATGAGCTGCATTGGGGCTGCTCTGAGTTCCCATGGGGTCTTTGAACTCATGCAGAATGCATCTGTGCCCAAGGACACCAGGCAGTGGGTATAGGCCAGTGTTAGCCCCACCTTCCTTCCCAGCCTGGCTCTCCATTCATGGGACCTGAGGCTGTGCTTCAGCTCCCTGTAACGTTTGTGCCCTTTTAGCCTTTGCTACCAGCCTTGGGGTTAGGCTCTCCTGTGGTCTCTTCTTTACAAAAAATTATACCATGCGTCTCCAAGCAGCAGATCAGCTGTTAAAAACGAGAATGTGGCTGCCTTTGTAGGTCTGCTGGTTCCTGTGGAGGAAGAACACCCCACGCTCCTGATCCTTGGTGTGCTGCTCACATTGAGGTATCTGGTGCCCTTGTTGCAGCAGCAGGTCAAGGACACAAGCCTGAAAGGCAGCTTTGGGGTGACGCGGAAAGAGATGGAAGTTTCTCCCTCTGCAGAGCAGCTTGTCCAGGTGGGAGCCATGGAGGTGATTCTAGTCTCTACACTTAAAAATGGCACACACTTCAAGACCCAGTTAATTTGGATGAAAAGAGGCAGAGCCACAGGCCAGCATTGTGGGCTCTGGAACATGACTGTTGGTTTCCATCCCAAGAGGCTACCTCTAGCCTGTGACGTCTATGTGTCATTGTCATTTCATGTAAAGGTGCAATGTATCACATTAAGCCCTTTAGAGTCCCCCCCACCTGGCATAGGGACTGCTCTTAGCCTGTTTTAAAACCAGGGGTTATGAAATGTGCTATTCCATTCAGTGAATACTGCTTTAGTGCCCACTGTGTGCAAGGCATTGGGGTGGGGCAGCTACTGGGAATGCAGGGAGCATTTCTGCTGCAGCGTCTCCCCACGGTCTAGTGCACTTATCTGGGCAGGGTCGTACACTAAGCATGTTAGGGCAGAATGTAGACTTTGGTAGACTGGCAGGAGCTCAGTGTGCTTTTTGAAAAAAATTAAAGGTGTATTCCACAAAAAGGAGAAACACATTTAACAAATTCAAGAGAGCAAATCTTTAACCCGGGAGTGTATTCAAAACAATCCTGTGATGACTGTTGTGTAGCATGTAGTAGGAACTCAAGAAGCATGCCTTGTGACAAATAATATGACCAAGAAGCTGGGAAAGGGAAGCATATCCCCGTGTTGTTCACAAGGAGGGGAAGAGGCAGTGAGTGATTCCATGAAAACCAGCAAGATTTATAGAGGAAACTTGATGGTCCAACTGTGAAGCAGGGCCTCATGCATGCTAGGCAGGTGCTCTCCCACTGAGCCACATTCCCAGCCCCTAAAATGTAGAATAATTTTAAGTATGTAATGAAATGAAAGAGAATCTATTTGACCATTACTCTTGGAAGATTTTAAGTGACACAGTAATAATAACATACTTCTTTTTGAATTATTACTTTAATAGGCTTTGGAGTAAATACTGGTATGTGCACGTGATAAAGCTGAGTTTTAGACTTCCAGGTGGAGTTTATTCATGTAGTCTTAAATAGCAGCATGTGCATGTGGTCAGTCTGGGCAGTATGAAGTAGCACTGTTGCTGACCTTTCTAGAGCAGTAAAGGAGGTGAAGGAACATGGGCAGTGGTCTCCTATTCAGATTGGCAGCTTCACATCACAGGTCTAAGTTGACTACTTCAACAGGGTCTGTAAGCATTTTCTTTTCTTTTTTTTTTTTTAATTTTTATTTTTAAAGCATTCTTTAAAAAAAAAAAAAACACTTTATTTTATTTATTTATTTTTATGTGATGCTGAGGATTAAACCCAGTGCCTCACACATGCTAGGCAAGTGCTTTCCCACTGAGCCCCAGCCCCAGCACCTCCACAAGCATTTTCTATCAGGGGCCAGAGAGTAAATATTCTAAGTTCTGCAGGCCTTACCATGCCCATTGCAGCTACTCGGCTGTACTATTGTAACATGACAGTGGCCACACACAGCCATAGGTATGATGAGTTCCAGTGAAACAGGAAAAGCAGGCCTGAGCCAGATGTGGCCTGTGGACTTCAACTCACCAACCCCATGATTTAGGGTTGTGGAGGTTTCCATCAGAATGGAAATCAAGGATTAAAGGTAGCTCCCTGGGGGACTTTGCCTTTTTATTTTGTACTTTACTGATTTTTAAAAATGTATTTTATGATAGTAAAGGCAGGGTTGGCCAGTTTAGCAAATAAAATTACAAAATGCCAGTGAAATTTGAATTTCAGATAAATAGTAATTTTGTAATATAAGTATTTTCCAAATCAGTGGGACATACTTATACTACAAAATTATTGTTTTCTGAAATTCAAATTTAACTGGGCTGCTTGTGTTTCATTTGGTAACTCTGAAGTGAAAAAGTAATTCATTTTGTTCATATGAATTGTGATTGAGTATTAAAATCACTAATGAGGTTTGACATATGCCTTTAAAATTTCGGGTGACTCTGTTGGCCTCTGTCATGTTTCTGATTGTTGAATGTGTTCACCTGACTCCACCTCAGTGTCTCTTGGGGTTGCCCCTCTTTCCAGTTTCAGAAAATGGAGATGTGAATTGACTTGCTGCTGTTTACTTTAAAGAATATGCAGTGGGGGGCTGGGGCGCGGCTCAGTGCCAGAGGGCTTGCCTAGCACCTCTGAGGCACTGGGTTCAATCCTTAGCACTGCATAACAAGTAAACTAAAGGTATTCTGGCCATCTATAATTATTAAAAACAATAACAACAGTGTGCTGCTGGGCACGCCTGTAATCCCAGCAATCTCAGCAGCTCAGGAGGCTGAGGCAGGAGTATTCCAAGTTCAAAGCCAGCCTCAGCAAAAGTGAGGCACTAAGCAACTCACAATACAAAAAAGGGCTAGGGATGTGGCTCACTGGTCAAGGGCCCCCTGAGTTCAGTCCCTGGTATTCCTCCCACTCCTAAAACAAAAACAACAAAAATGAGCCAATGAAAAATCATAGGAATTTAGGAAGCAACCTGGAAACTAATGCCCACAGTGATAGAGGTGATAAAGAAGAGACTGGAAGTAAAAATTCTAGGCTCAACCTTTGCCTGCAAAGGCCTGTTGAAAGACAAAGTGAAAGCTGGGACTGATATCTGCCTCCGTTTCTAGGTTTATGAACTGACTTTGCATCACACGCAGCACCAAGACCACAACGTGGTGACAGGGGCGCTGGAGCTCTTGCAGCAGCTCTTCCGCACACCCCCTCCAGAGCTGCTGCAAGCACTGACCACGCCAGGGGGCCTTGGGCAGCTTGCTGCAGCTCAGGAGGATGCCCAGGGTCGAAGCCGCAGCAGGAGCATTGTGGAACTTCTAGGTGTGTTCTCAGGTTCTCAGTGAGTTCTGCCATAGCTAATTGTGTGGTATGCTTGTGACCTTCTGTTGCATTGTGGGTCCGCACCCAGTTCTTTGCGTAGACTTGCAGTGTAGGCTTTACCAACAGAAGACCTAAAGTTTAGAAAGAGAGGTGAAGAATGAGACCAAACATTTAAAATCTGGCCTCCTGGCTCTGCTTCTGATTTGGCTACCCCTCCCTTGGATTTTTAGGTGTCATTAAATGAAAACATTAGGGAAAATATTCCTAGGACCTTGTGCTAATTTGCCCAAGATGGTATCTTCAAGTCTGCATGACAGTTGTATAGTTCCTTGTGCCCTGTGTTTTCTGACTTTAGAAAATCCCTATGATTTTGAGCCCTTCCACAAGGCACCTCCCCAGCCCAGTCTGCTCTTTTTGAGAGAGTTGGACCCTGATTCCCTGAGGGGCTGAATTCTAGAGCAGGGAGCTTGGTGAGCCCTTACTCACCTGAGGTGGCCCTGGGAGCTGGGCTAGCTGGGAAACCCTGCATCTCAGCCTGCAAAAGTGAGCCTGGGGTACAGCAGACCTTTGGGGGGATGCTTCTGACCCCGGGCCTCTCCTAGGCTGCTGCAGTGTGTGAGCACACCTAACAAGGTCTTTATTTGCTGCATGGACACACTTAGACACTTGGAATTTAGACATCTGATTGCTGCTTTGTAAACGTACATGTTTGCCCTGAGCAGAAAACTTTAATAGGCTCTCTCTGCTGTCCTTTGCATTGAAGGACTCTTTTCTCTATGTAATACATGCCTCAGAGCTAATTGGTGGAAATACTCATCCCTAATGATTTTTCCAATGAAAATTTATGCGTAATTATTAGTTGGGCAAAAAATCTGAGATCTCTAAATAGTTTTGATTTGACTTCTAAAATGCAACTTAATTTAACTCTTGAGATTTTAATCATACTTTTAGAACTATATTTGAATGTAAATGTAACTTTTATACTAAAATTAAAGTGTGGAACTTTGGTATTTTAGCACTTCCTATGGAAATATGTTCATATTTTCCCTTGTTTTAAAGTTGAATAAATTTTTTGATGTTTTTAAAATTTCTTCTAGATTTTAGCAGCTTATTACCTTTCTTTCATCTGTTACTTTCTATGATTTGCAGCTGGAGGGAGTTCTTCATGCAGCCCTATCCTTTCAAGAAAACAAAAAGGTAATGATTTCAGAAATCTAAACTTTGTGTTGAACCTCACTGCTTTTCCTCTGTCTCCATGACATATCTGGTCCTATCTTCACTAGTAGAGTGGTTGTGTGGGCAGATGTTGCTAGAATCTGGGAACTAGGTCTGAGGCTATGTAGGGTGGCTTTTTAAAATTGCTTCTCTATCAGAATTGTTTTGTCATCAATTTCTTTCTTTTTCTTGGTTATGATATTTTATTGTTTTCAGCATTAAGTTTTTAATGCCTTAGGTCAGAGATCAATAAACTTTTTCTATAAAGGGATAAACAATAAATATTTTTGCCTTATGAGCCAGGGGGTCTCTTTTGCAAGTGTTCAACTTTCCTGTGGCAGGAAAGCAATTACAGACGATATATAAGCAATTGGACATGTCTGTGATCCAGCAAAACTTTACACATGCAGGCTAGGCAGCTCCTACTTCTAGAGAATGTGTTGTATTTTATAAAGGCAACTTACCCTCCTAATAAATTTGCTTAGTATTAGGAATGTTATTAGATAGTATCTTTTGTAGTTAATTAATTTAGGCCCAGTTGTCATTTGTTAGCCATATTTTAATTTTGTACATATCAAAGTGTTCTGCTATAACTAATTCATATTTATTTATTTATTTATTTATTTTTTGAGAGAGAGAGAATTTTAATATTTATTTTTTAGTTTTCGGCGGACACAACATCTTTGTTTGTATGTGGTGTTGAGGATCGAACCCGGGCCGCATGCATGCCAGGCGAGCGTGCTACCGCTTGAGCTATATCCCCAGCCCTCATTTTTATTGTTAGTGTGTTTCTGATATAATCTGATAGTTTTCATTCACAGTTTTTTTTTTTTTTTTTTAGTTTTATTCTTTTAAATACACGACAGCGGAATGCATTACAATTCTTATTACACATACAAAGTACAGTTTTTCTTATCTTTGTATATAAAGTATGTTCATGCTAATTCATGCCTTTATAAATGTACTTTTTTTGCATTACAATTCTTATCACACATGTATACCACAATTTTTCATATCTGTTCGTATATAAAGTATGTTGACACCCAATTCAAGTCTTCATACATGTACTTTGGATAATGATGTCCATCACATTCCATCGACTTTGCTAATCCCCTGCCCCCTTCCTTTCCCTCCCACCCCTCTTCCCTATCTAGAATTCATCTAATCCTCCCATGCTCCCCCTCCCTAGCAGCACCAATTATTTTCTTTTCCATTGTGGATTTCTATAGGAAATCATTTCTTTCATTCTGTTTTGAAATCTGATCAGACTAATCCTTTTTCTGTGTGTGGAAAAATAATATTCTTGCTGTCTCTGAATTACATAGGCCTTTCCTCAAAGATCTTGGAATCAGTACTTAGGAATCAAGCTGGGTGAGGTGGCTGGTACCTGTAATCCCAGCTGTTTGGGAGGCTGACGCAGGTGGATGACTTGAATCCAGGAATTTGGGATAAGACTGGGCCACGTAGTGAGGCCCCATCTCAAAAGAAACCAAAACATTTGGAAACCATCATAGTGTGGAATCCTTAGTGTGTGATTTTAGAGAAACATAGAAATTGTTTAAAGATCAGTGGGATTCTGGGAAAAGTCAGTCTCTGTGTTCTTGCGATAGGAGAGATTTTTGGACACATAACAAAATTTCTGAAAAATTATTTATTAGTAATTTTTCCAGAGACACTGAATTAGATGACTGACATCACTAAGATGAATTGTTCTCCCCTCTTGTAAGTGCTTAGGACATGGATATTTCTTCAGTCTTTACATATATTTTTCTGGTTTTTTTTTTTTTTTTTTTTTTTTTTTTTTTTTTATTTTTGTTGTTCCCCTTCCTATTTTAAGAAATTTTTGTGGCAGTCACAAAATTTTTTTTTTTTTTTAAGTGAAATTGAAATGTGCCAGTGTGGCACATTTTTCCTGAAGATGAAAAGCATTGTTGTGTTGGATGTGGGCTAAGGGTAAGGATCAGAGGTGGCCTGGAATCTCTTCTATGGTTGCAGCCTGCCCTGGTTCCTTCTAAGAGGCTGCCCTGGGGAGGCTTCCACAGCACATATTTGTACACCCTTGAATTTGAGGATGAAGACTGTATTAAGGTCCACGTTCACTATTCTGTGATAAAAGACCCCATTGTTTAGTTTTATGCCACGTTGCTGTATTCATTTTACCTAGATTTTGGGTTTCCTTTGCTGATTTTATTTTGTGCTTCTAATGTCAGGTCATGTAAGTTTATGGAAGTTTAGCACAACTCTGACTTATGTTAGAAATTAGAAATTGCCAGTAACTATTTAGATAGTGTCATTTAGTGACATTCATATGTAGTGTAGCCATAATGGTTGTGTCCAGTTAAATCATATTTCAACTTTTGGTTTCTTTTTTCCTTATGAATGTAATTTTGAATATGAACTATAAAATGTATTTTTAGAACTTTCTTAAATATTCATTCTCTCAACATCATATAGTACTTGAGTTCTGGTAATTAATCATAGTCTAGAAAATTAGAAGATAATAAAATGAGAGTCATTTTATTTATATATAAAATTTTTTTTGTATAAATTCTGATGTGCTATTGGATATAGGAGATGGACATTTCACTGCTAATAGAATTGGATCTTTTCAGTTATAACTTGCCATTTTACGTTAAATAGTCATATAAATTTATTTGCAATACTAGTAAATATTAAGATCTTAATTATTAATAATTAAAATATTTTGTGGTACAGTTGACAATCATCGCTGTTAACGTTTTTCCATATAGGTTTGAATTTAATAGTATTCTAAACATAATATGTTTGCATTGTTTCTATTTAAAATTTTTTTAGAGGAATAAACATGCATGATCATAAACTATGAGGATAAATTAAGTATGATTTTCAGTTTAGGATGTATATTTATTTGATTTTTCAAGTCCTTACTCCCAGCAAACTTACAGGGACTGTGATTGCATTATTTATCAGGCAGAGTGCTCATGGGAGAAGAAGAAGCCTTGGAGGATGACTCGGAATCCAGGTCTGATGTCAGCAGCTCTGCTTTTGCAGGTAGTTTTTGTCGGGAAGTAGCTGGTGTTGACTTTTATCTGCTGTCCCCACCTTGGCCCGCCCCCACCCCTCAGCCAGCAAAGAGCACTGGTCAGGCCTGGCACAGTAGGGTCAAGACTGCTCAAATAGTGGGAAGCTCTCCCAGGTTCTCTTTTTATGTTCACTTTGAAATGTGCAGGACTGTGTGTGCTGTGATGGGGGCTGTTGTGAAGTTAGGCTCATCCTCCCTGAGCATGACTGTCTCCTGGTAGGGCTGGTGGGTGGAGGATGGGTCCTGCTGAGGAGGAGGAGATAAGGTTGATGATTTAACTTGGAAGAATCTACCTCTGTTTACACTTAGTTATCTAATTAAATTCTTTTTATGCTTTTCTATAAAAGATGAATTTTTAACTTAAGACATTAATAACTCGATTAAATGAGGTGGTTTGCGATGTGTAATTCTATCCAAAATAATATTTTTAGATAGATGAAAATAGGTCCAAGGTATTTGGGAAGGGAAATCCAGATAAAGCCAGTCATAAGTACTTTCATTTATATTCCAAAATAAAGATAGTTCTTATTTCTGATAATAAAACTAAAAAAGATAAAAACAAAAAATTATCCGTGTATTAAACAGTATAAACCTCAAGTGCTCCTGACCTAGTTGCCCCCTGGAATGACCACTGCCCACAGTGGATCCATCATTTTGAAGTAGTTTGTTTTTCTTCCTTTTTTTTTTAAATATTTTTCTAGTTGTCAATGGACCTTTATTTATTTATTTATATGTGGTGCTAAGAATCAAACCCAGTGCCTCACACATGCTAGGCAAGCGCTCTACCACTGAGGCACGGCCTCAGCCCCTGAAGTCGTTTTTATGTCGTGTTTTGTTTTGTTTTGTTTCTGAATGGAAATTTAAAAGTGAATCTAGGAAAATGTGGTATATATTTATCCTGCAGGAGACTGGGACTGGATTAGGGATAATAAGTAGGGCTTGGAAGAAAGCACATGTCCCAGATCAACTAAGAATCTGGCATTGTTCCTGACCACTGCTAGCTTAGAGCCCCAGGTGTTTGTGCCCTACAAGGGCTGGAGAAGTTGCTCAAGAACTTAAACATTTGCTTTTTTCATGTGTGTGGTATTAGGGATTGAACCCAGGGTACTTTACCATTAAGCCATACCCCTAAGCCCTTTTTCTTTTTTCTCTTGGAACATTTGTTATTGGTGCATTATTGTTGTACATATGATGGGATTTGTTGTTACATATTTGTACATGCACACAATAATAACAATATAATTTGGCCAGTATGACTCACCAGCACCTCCACCCTGCTTTCCCATTTTCTACCCGCCCCCACCCATTTTCCCTTTTTCTGCTGATTTCACTTTGATTTTCATGAGCTCCCCACGCCGCCACCTTTCTTTGTCTTTTTCCTCTCTAGGTTCCACATAAAAGAGAAAACATGTGACCCTTGACCACATGAATTTGGCTTATTTTGATTAACATAATGGTCTCAGGTTCTATCCATTTTTTTGCAATTGACATAATTTCATTTTTTTTTTATTACTAAATAAAACTCTTTTGTGTGTACATACCCTCTTTTCTTTATCCATTCATCTGCTGATGAACAAACACCTAGGCTAGTTCCGTAGTTTGGCTACTCTGAATTGTGCTACTGTAAACATGGGTATGCATGTGTCACTGCAGTAAGATGACTGTAGTTCTTCAGGGTAAATACCGAGGAGTGGTACAGCTGGGTCATAGGGTGTTTCCATGCCTACTATTTTGAGGAGCCTGCATTTCCAAAGTGGTTGTACTAATTTACACTTTCACCAGTAGTGCAAAAGTGTTCCTTTTTCTCTCCAGCATTTATTATTGTTTGTATTCTTTTTTTTAATTGTTTTTTAGTTTTAGGTTGACACAATATCTTTATTTTTATGTGGTGCTGAGGATTGAACTCAGTGCCTCACGCATGCTAGGCGAACACTCTGCCACTGAGCCACAACCCCAGTCCTATTGTTTGTATTCTTGATGACCACCATTTTGCTTGGTGTTGAGCATTGTTTTTTATAGTGAAATACCACTTGAAAATATTCATAGCATTTAAAAAACATCTGCGGGGCTCGGGATATGGCTCAAGTGGTAGCACTCTTGCCTGGCAAGCGTGAAGCTCTGGTTTGATTCTCAGCACCACATAAAAATAAAATAAAGATATTGTGTCCATCTAAAAAACTAAAAAATAAATTTTTTAAAAAATCTGCTATTGAAGGTTTTCTTACTTTTATGATTACAGTAGTCAGGTTTGAAGATAGCCCTGTGTGCTACTACTTCATGTTTCTACTGTATTTCAGGATGCTTTGCAGTTAGAATATATGATGGCAGTGAACTTTTTGTTATTTGGACACCTCTCATGCCCTGGTGGAAGTTTTCTCTGGCCACCTGACCAGTGAGCATTTCTTTTTCTTCAGCCTCTGTGAAGGGCGAGATTGGTGGTGAGCTTGCTGCTGCTTCAGGGGTCTCTGCTCCTGGGTCTGTGGGTCATGACATCATCACGGAGCAGCCAAGGTCGCAGCACACGCTGCAGACGGACTCTGTGGATCTGTCTGGCTGCGACTTGGCCAGCGCTGCCACTGACGGGGATGAGGAGGACATCTTGAGCCACAGCTCCAGCCAGGTCAGCGCTGTCCCATCTGACCCTGCCGTGGATCTGAACGATGGGACCCAGGCCTCCTCGCCCATCAGCGACAGCTCCCAGACCACCACTGAAGGGCCTGACTCAGCAGTCACCCCTTCTGACAGTTCTGAAATTGTAAGTGGGCAGAGGGTTCACCATCTTCCAGAGCTCCTGTGTGTACTCCTTAGCTCTTTCCTGGAGGCCAGACCCGGGTCCTCCTGCTCATTGTTCTCCTGTCTGACCTCAACCCCCCGACCAGTAACAGTACAGCACAGAGGCTGCCTGCTCAGGTCTCTAATGGAGGGCTGGGTCTTGTCTGATACCTTCACCAAGGAAACAGCCTAGTGTCTTTTGAACATGAGGGTCAAAAACTAGATGAGCTGATTGTAAGCCCTGCTGAACTATGTTCACTTGACTTTCTTTAAGATCTTTTATTGGGCCCTCTTTAATTTATTGTGTTTTAAATTCCCAAGGAGCCCATTATTATATAAATCTGTAGTCTTCAAGAAACTTGATTGATAACAATAGTGTAAATTATTTTCAACCCTTTTTTTGATTTTTCAGAAGCATCTTCAACATATTCCATTTTATAACAGTATGAATTTCAGTCCCTTTATTCATGGACAACAATCAGGGTTGTCTAATCAGAAACTTTGGTACAAATGTATGCTGAATTTTATGCCCCTTATTTTTCTTTTTTATTTTTTTACTGTAGTAATGTATGCATAACACAAATTTTACTATCTTAACCCTTGTCCCCCACCCCCACCCCCTGCCTTAGTGGTGCTGGGATTGATGTCTGGACCATTTTGAGGTGTGAAGTTCTGTGGCATTGAAATACATTTGAACGTTGTCATGCAACCATCACCATCATCAAACTCTGCCATTCTTTTCATTTCCCTAAACTTGAACTCTGCCTCTGCGGAACCCTAACCCCCTCTCCAGCCCCTGGAGACCATCGTTCCCTTTTCTGTCCCGAGTATGGCTTGGGTCCTTCACACAGCTGTGGGGTTGGTCTTCTGCATTTGGCGTGTTTCATTTCTCATCCTGTCAGGATTTCACTTAGTAGTTGTCAGAATTTCTCAGCTTTTTAACCCTAAACAATATTCTATATATGGATTGACCACATTTTGCTTATTGCTTCTATATTTTAACTGTTGAAATTTGTGCTGTTGTGAACAGGGACATTGATATATCTCTGTTTTCTGTTCTTTTGGATGTATACCCAGAAGTGGAATTGTTTTTACATCCCAGGTTTAATTTTAAGAAGTTATGTAATTAAATGTTTTACTACTATTGAGTATATTTTATTAAGGACATGGTGTGAATTTTTCAGCTTGTCTCTAAATTTTAAATTATGCAGAATATTTCTAAAATGAGATGCTGGAATGAATATAAAACAGTGAATTACAAATAAGAAGTAGAGCATGCATTGAGATGTGGCCACAATAGTGCTGGTCGCCTCCCCTGCCCCTGTACTGTCACCAGCAGCTTATTGTCCTGATGTGCCTTCAACTTGGAGCTCTGAGCTCACAGATCTTTAAGGAGCAAAGCGTCTGCCCTTAATATGTGACCCATGGCCTGGTTCTTCTAATTTATGAGGTGCTTCCATATCGTTTAATCTCTTAATTGTTTTAAATTAAATTTATCTTTTAAACGATAAATTCATTGATTACCTCTTTTCTAGGATTGTTCCAAAAGTGGGGGGTGAAGTCTAAGCTCCAATGCCTGAAACTCCTCTTTCCTTTGACTGATATTCAGGGCAAGGGTTGTCAGACCTTTCTAGAAGGGGTCAGATAGAACGCAGTTGGTATTGTGGGTTGTGTGGGCTCTGTGGCCAGTTCAGCTTCTCTCATCTCTCTTGCTGAGTGTGAAAGCTGACTCAGGCAGCATGTAAACATCAGGCAGCACGGTCTTCCAGTAAACCCCTATTTGAAAGTAGGCCCTGCGCCAGGTTTGACCCCTAGGCCATCATTTACCCACCCTTTTCCTAGAGAGTGCTCATGTGCTGAGGACAGATGATAAACCAGCAGATTACATAAATAAGCGCATAGGCAGGTGGCAGGAAGTGCCTCAGAGAAAAGTGAGCCAGGATGCACACACTCCCTGTGCTGGGAGGAGCCTTGGCTCTGGCTGTGTGGCCCAGAGTCCTGTATCCCTTCTGTGTCTCACTTTTCTGTTCCATGAAGGTGAGGCTGATGGGTACTGTGTCTCTTGGAGACGAAGGAGGCACTGCACGTGAAGCATGGAGGATGTGTGGTGCTTCCATTCCACAGCAGACAGCCTCTGGGCAGTGAATGTTATTAACTAGCTCAACCTGTGGGAGGTCAGCCTTCAGGAGGTAGGCAGAGGAAATACCTTTCTTCATTGCTTTTGAGTAGGTAGCTTGATTTTTTTTTTTCCTTTTTCTTTCATGAGGAATTTGGAATGTTTTTTTAAAAAATGATACAGTAGTATAATCATTTCAATAGTAATTTACTAGTCGTCTTAGAAGCCATTGATCATTTTTTTCAGATAAATCATACAGAAGATTTCAAGTGGATATGAGATGTTTAACAGGATGGAATTATGATCCGAGCTTATGGCTAAACAATAGCACTTATTTTTGTTGAGAAGTGTTGTCTTTATTTCTAAGTTACCATAAAATTTATTCTCAGAGACATGAGTTTTCATTGGGTTTTTTGTTTTTATATCAATGAGAGAAGTTTTTTGTTTGGAATATTTTTGAAATTTCAGAGTTGTAAAGCTTAAATACAGTTGTGGATGTGCAGCACACTCTTGGTGGTTTCTACACATATGTTGATGCGCACTGCGTGGTCTTGGTTTTGTGTGTGTCACATGCCCTGTGCTGTTTGTGGCTTTTGCCTTGCTGCATTGGAGGGCTGGCACCTTAGTGATCACACTTCAGAATGCTCACAGACCCCTTTGTTCCATTAGGTTTTAGACGGTGCTGACAGCCAGTCCTTGGGCATGCAGCTTGGACTGCCGCAGGAGGATGAGGAGGAAGCTGCAGGGGCTCTTCCTGATGAGGCCTCGGAAGCCTTCAGGGGCTCCTCTCTGGGTGAGCCAGCCATAGGTGCTGCACGGGAAGTGCTCTTGCTTTCAGCCTTGACTTCTTAATTTCATCTTGCTTCTAAGAACAAGCCTTTTGGTACCTTTGTTTTTGGAATTGTCAACAGCAGATCAAAATGGCCCATTTAGGAATGATCATACTTTCTTGATCTAAATTGTGCTTTTATATGATTATTGTGTAGCTGTGCATGAGTGTCTTTATTGGAAGCTTGTCAATCTTTATTTTTTTATTTTTGAAGCCCTTCAACAAGGTCATTTATTGGAAAGCATGGGTCACAGCAGACAGCCTTCTGACAGCAGTGTGGATAAGTTTGTATCAAGAGATGAAGCTGTTGAGTCTGCTGATCAAGAAAACAAGGTGAGCTACTTAGGCGGGAGGCAGCTGGGTACTCCTGACCTGCCTTGGCTCCTGTTGACTGCTTTCTGTCTCTGGGCACTGACCACCCTCCAGGCTACCTTCTTCTCTGTTGCTCTAGGGACTACACAGATTCATTCTCTCTGGAGAGTCCTGCCCTGACACATCTGCTGTGTGCTGAGCACTGGCCTGGTTTCTTGGGCCGTTCGTTTGATGATGCCTATGCATGGCCTTGTAACATTTCTTGTTTTCATTTTGTTGCACAGTTGAAAATGTCCCTTTTTATATTCTTAATCTTTTACATACAGTTTTACTGTCTTCCTAGTTAATTGATAGCAGTGGGAGTGTTTCATAGCATAGTCTCATCCAGTAGAAGGGCATCCTCCAGCAGTTCCTTCCAGGTCCCCCTTGTACCAGGCCTATTCCTTCTAACCTTGTGACTTCTGCTTCCTGGCTTCTTCATGTCCAGGGCACCCTCCCTGCCTGCTAGTCCTCAGCCACAGACCCATGACCCATGTCATAGGGCTCTGACCTCTCATGTATGAGGGCACCTCTGTCTCCAGCATATGGCATGATTGCTGTTCTGGAATTATTTGTTGAATGAGCTAATGAATGAAGGTATTGGTTCTCTGGTTGTAAGGCACACAAATGTCCCTTTCTCTGTTCTAGCCTTGCCGAATCAAAGGTGACATAGGGCAGTCCACTGATGATGATTCTGTCCCTCTGGTCCATTGTGTCCGCCTTCTCTCTGCTTCATTTTTGTTAACTGGGGGAAAAAATGGTAAGCATGGAAGGGCAATTGCAGAGGTGAGATTCTTGGGGTTTCAGAGGTCAGCATGGTGACCAGTTTTCACCTCGTTATTGGAGAGAGCTTTGCTTTCCATACACTCATAGGAGGAGGGAAGAAATGAGGGGCAGGTAGCATATTGGGTCCAGATTTGTTGATTTGAAGAAGCTGAAGGTGGCCCTTGTGGTTTTTTTTGTTGTTGTTTTTTGTAGCCCTGGTTCCAGACAGGGACGTGAGGGTTAGTGTGAAGGCTCTGGCCCTCAGCTGTGTTGGGGCAGCTGTGGCTCTTCATCCAGAGGCTTTCTTCAGCAAGCTGTATAAAGTACCTCT
Source organism: Marmota marmota marmota (assembly GCF_001458135.2). Lineage (NCBI taxonomy): Eukaryota > Metazoa > Chordata > Mammalia > Rodentia > Sciuridae > Marmota > Marmota marmota. Next base: position 2,418,736 of record NW_026000108.1, read on the forward strand.
CGACATCACAGAGTGCCCTGGTACGTTCACAGTTCTCCTTTTTTCCCTCAAATTGTATCACTATTTTTAAAACTATTTCCGACAGTTATGGTGCTTTCAGTTTTAGAGCAGTGTTTCAAGTTAGTTTGTGCATGTGAGCTGTGTTGTAGCTTTCCATAGACACATAAATAGTAATCGTCCTGGTTTCACGGACTCCTTTTAGATGCTGTGTTTGTAATGGAAATACACGAAAGAAGAAAATTGAAGGCTGGGAATATCAGAGCTATTTATGTACATACTGGATTTATACCTAAAGCACAAACTACGTTGTCAAAATTGTTCTGAGTCACACTCTTTTTGGCCAGCCATTCACACTCACAGATGAGCAGGGACCAGCTGAGGCTAGCGAGGGCAGCAGCAGGCCCCGTCTCCTCTCCCGTGGTCATTGAGTAGTAGAAATTATCCCCTGCCTTCTCTGTGTCTTTTTCTGTGGGCAAGATGGCACATTTTGCTGTTGAACTTACACCAAGTAAGTGTGTAATAGTTTAAATTTTTCTAATCTTTATTTTGAAAAAAAAATCTTGGAATACTGGTTGTTATCTGAGAGCCTAGAATTATAATCCAGAAAATCTGTTATATTGAGGAGGTATCAGCAATATGATGAATCTAAAATCCTTAAACACCAGAATGTTTTTTGCCATTTAGGTTTATTATAGCCAAGTTACTTACAGATTTGTAAAGCCCCCACTCTTTTTCTTTTTTGAGAATTAAGCTTTTAGTTTGAGGTAGAAAGTTGATGGTTGCTTGTTGGTAGGAAGTTGTACAGTGACCAGGCAATTTGTCCCCACAGAGGAACAGTATGTGTCAGACATCCTGAACTACATCCACCATGGAGACCCGCAGGTCAGAGGAGCCACTGCCATTCTCTGTGGGACCCTCATCTGCTCTATCCTCAGTAGGTCCCGCTTCCATGTGGGCGACTGGCTGGGCACCATTAGAACCCTGACAGGTAACTGCCAGTTCCCAGTAGTAGTCTTTTCCCGATTCCATTGCCATGTGAAGTTCATGTGAAAATGTTTATCACATGTTCTTCTGCTCAGGAAATAAATTTTCTCTGGTGGACTGCATTCCTCTGCTGCGGAAAACTTTGAAGGATCAGTCTTCTGTTACTTGCAAGTTGGCTTGTACTGCTGTGAGGGTGAGCACAGTCTTTTGTGTAAACCATTCCTTTGATGGGTGGACATTTTACCATTGTTAATAGTTAAAATTAGATCTTGATTGGAAAAATTCTCACACATTCTAAAGCTGTAAACAATAATTAGTGTGTGTGTCCATCACTCAGCCTTAGAAAAGGCATTGCCAATCATGTTAAAGCTTAATAAACTTTAAATTTTAATCCTTAAAATATGCTTTCTCCTAAAGGGAGGGTATGTTTAGAAATACATCTTGCTATTATTAAATGTAAGATCTGTACAATTAAAAAAATACTGTCTTAGGCCTACAAAATGCCAGAAGTCAAAGTGAGCCCTACGGATAGTCTTGGTCCCTGAATTTAGTGCATGTGGGACCTTTATGGCTCATAAATCACAGTTCACAGTCAACAATGGTAAAAATCAACCGGTAAAAGTCAGAATGAGAAGCACCCTGCGTTAGTCAAATGTGTGGGAAAAAAATCTCCCTTCTAAAAAAAATCTTATGGCCTGATAATAATTTTTCTTTTGTTCCAATTTTGCCAAGTCTGAGTCAGCCATGTTTCCTTTTTTTGTTTTTTCAATACCTTTATTTTAGTTATTTATTTTTATGTGGTGCTGAGGATTGAACCCAGCACATTGCACGTGCTAAGCCAGCACTCTACCACTGAGCCACGACCCCAGCCCTCATGTTTCCTTTTGAGCAGAAGCAGGTCAGGCGTAGACAGCAGAGTTGTACTGTTAGCTGGGAGTCAACACACTCAGAGGTCTTGGGGCCACAGAAGCTCTGCTGTGGTTCCCTCGTGCAGTGAACAACACAGGAACCTCCACCGGGTACTCCTTGGTGTGGGGCCCTTGCCCTTACCTAGCCTAAGGTTTATGTTGAAAGTTGGTGGTAGGACCCAGGTGTTGTGGTACACACTTGTAATCCCAGAGGCTTGGGAGGCTGAGGCAGGAGGATTGTGAGTTCAAAGCCAGCCTCAGCAACGGTGAGGCGCTAAGCAACTCAGACGCTAAAATACAAAATAGGGCTGGGGATGTTGCTCAGTGGTTGAGTGCCTCTGCCAAAAACAAAGTAAGTAGGTGGTAGGATTCTGTTGTACATGTCCCTTATAACCAATGATGAGTATTCTTGAAATTGCTGTTTGAGAGTTGAGGCCATGACATGGGAAAAAAATGAGCAGAAGAAAGAAACAAAATTATGTGAGAGGGACACGTACTTTTAAACTTGATTTTACTAAGGTAAAATGTGTACCATGAATATTTATAAGAGCCTCCTGCTTCTCTGTTTTGAAAGCCACAAAGCTAGCTGGCAGGTGTGTGGGCATGCTGTTTAAGGGCATCAGTGTGGCTGCTGGTGGCTGACCCCACTGTCCTCCCCCTGACTTCTTCCAGCTCTGTGTCATGAGTCTCTGCAGCAGCAGCCACAGTGACCTAGGGCTGCAGCTGCTCATTGATGTGCTGGCGCTGAGGAGTAGCTCCTACTGGCTGGTGAGAACAGAGCTCTTGGAGACTCTTGCAGAGATGGACTTCAGGTGAGTGAGTTGAGTTCCTTGGTGTAAGGTATGTAAGCTCAGAAGCTCACTTGAGAGTAGAAAGTCCTGGGCCACTTGCTGTAGTTAGTGATGGTGCTATAGCTCCTGTCTGTCCCACGTCTATGGCGGTCAGGTGGAAGACGGCACTGTCCTCCTTTCCAGGGTGTTTTAGCTCTTTGTCTTTTTGCTTTTACAAAATTAAAAATAAAGAAATAAATAAATTCAGGCAGAAGACCAGATGTTTCTGGTAGTCTCCGTTGGGTGTTATGGGTAGTGGGCGTAAGAGCCCTGAATTTTCTCACCTTGTCTTAAACTTTTGTTTTCAGTTTGTAGATGGACACAATACCTTTATTTAATTAATTAATTTATTTTTTTGGTGCTGAGGTGCTGAAGATTGAACACAGTGCTTCACGAAACGTGCCAGGCAAGCGCTCTTCCACTGAGCTATAGCCCTTGTCTTAAACTTTTTTTTTTTTAACCATATATATTCTGTTTTTCATTATACTGAACATAAGAGAGGCTGTTGGATTGCATTTTGTTGCAATTAAAAACTAATTTGAGTTGGTATAATCCCCATAGCTCGGGAAGCTGAGGCAAGAAGATCGCTAGTTCAAAGCGAGTCTCAGCAATTTAATAAGACCCTAAGCAACTTTTCGAGAGCCTGTCTCTAGATAAGAAATAAAAAGGGCTCAGGATGTGGCTCATTCATCTCCTGTCATTTTGAGGAAGTGCTGGTTCTGAGAGCTCCTCTGGCCCTTGTGCAGCTTTGAGGCCCAGCCGCAGAGCAGTGCAGGCTGGCCCTGAGTGGCTGGTGTCACTGTTGATATGTTCTCTTGTTAGGCTGGTGAGCTTTTTGGAGGCAAAAGCAGAAGCCTTACACAGAGGAGCTCATCATTATACAGGGGTAAGCAGCTCGTTTTGTGAGACTGTCCTGCCTTCCAGGAACCTGTGCTGGCAGGGCCTCCGAGTGGTATGAAATTTCTCTGAATGCTTGATGAAGAAGGTGTGACTGTCTGGTGTGAATTTAAGACAAGTCATCTTGAGTTCTTGCTCACCCGCTTTCTAAATACCTCAGATTTGGTCAAATACAGAGATTATGTTTATTTTTATTACCTCTAAAGCTTTTAAAACTGCAAGAACGAGTGCTCAATAATGTTGTCATCTATTTGCTTGGGGATGAAGACCCCCGGGTGCGACATGTTGCCGCAGCAGCATTAGTAAGGTATTTGCCAGTGCTTTATCTCTTCACTCTTGTAGTTGAGGTGTAAATAGTAAGAGAATGGGAAGAGTGGGAAACTCAGAGGGATAAGGAAGTATTTTCAAGTCTCTTAGCTTGTTTTAAACATTTCTCCTCTTAACTACAAAAAAAAAAAAAAAAAAATTCGGTAACCTGAGTCAAATGATAATTTAAAAAGACTAATCTTCTAATTTAAAAGTAATATATTTGCATTGTTAAAATTTTGGAATATAGAGAATAACACTAAGAAGGAAAAAAGTCACCTTCAGTTCAGATGGCCTCCTGGCAGTAGGCTGTGCCCTGTGCACCAGAGTTTCTGTTTCTGACACGGCTCAGGCTTAGCCCTGGGAGGGGGCGGTTGGGGACCTCGGGTGAGTCTCACGTGCCTTCTGAGTATATCAGCCTTCCTTTCACGGTAGGCTTGTCCCAAAGCTGTTTTATAAATGTGACCAAGGACAGGCTGATCCAGTGGTGGCCGTGGCAAGAGATCAAAGCAGTGTTTACCTGAAACTCCTCATGCACGAGACGCAGCCTCCATCTCACTTCTCCGTCAGCACCATAACCAGGTAGGTACCTCTGTCCCCAGGCTTGTTGGCAGAGCAGGCCTCTCCTGGCACCCTCCTGGGGTGTCACCTGCAGGTGTTGACTTTCCTGAAGAAGATAGGTTAGGTCAGGATGTTGGAGCAGGTCTGCCTTTGGAGACCTCCTGTCTCTTTTCAGGATGGGCATGCCGCCTCTGTGGCGAAGCCCTGCCAGTCACACAGTGGCAACTTCAACAGGCTTGTCTCTTGTCATGAGTGCATCGCCTCCCTCATGCTGACTACTACATGTGTGTGTTGTTCCCACGTGTGACCTGAAAGCTTGTTCATTGAATACTCTCACTTATTGATGTCCCCTCTGAAGAGAGTGTTACTCCTGTGACTCTTCCTTCAGGCGGGTGGGCTAGTACCAAGTGACCATGCTGTTTGGGGTGGCCCCAGTTCAGGGAGTGAGGTGCTGCCTCTTGGCCTGTGTTGTGCAAGCCTGGGCCGTGTCCACCAGCCACATAGACTCCCTCCCACCTTCTAGGTGAGCACTGCAGGAGCATGTTGACGATGGCGCAGGTGTCTTCCGAAGACTGCAGAAGTGATTGTGCTGTGCCTTTAAGCTGTCTTTTAAGTGTTATTTTGAATGTTGATTTTATATGATGCTCTCCTTTTTGTTGGAGTTTTTTTTTTTTTTTTTTTAAGTTGACCAAGTGATTTCTTAGTTAAAATGATCACTTAGTGGAATTCAGCAAAATCTGAAGTCATTCCTCCCAAATAAATGTATTTTCTTGTGTAAAGACCACTTAAAAAAACAAACACAGAGCTTGTTTCTGGGCTGTCTTCTGTCTCCTTTTTAGAGGGTGTCCTTTTTTAATCTCAGAGCAGGTGTTTTCCTGTCTCTGAAAAGACTCAGTGTAAATATTCCTTGAAGACAAATGGAAGCAGTGTGAGACTTTGATTTTGAAGAATTTGGCAATCTTAGAGTAAATGGCTATTTTTATTTATTTTTTGTTTAATTGATTTTTTTTAAATACACGACAGCGGAATACATTACAATTCTTATTACCCATATAGAGCACAATTTTTCATATCTTTGTATATAAAGTATGTTCACACCAATTCATGTCTTTATACATGTACTTTTTTTTGCATTACAATTCTTATTACACATATATACCACAATTTTATATCTCTGTTTGTATATAAAGTAGGTTGACGAATTGTGTCTTCGTACATGTACTTTGGATAATGATGTCCATCACATTCCACCGTCCTTGCTAATCCCCTGCTCCCTCCCTTTCCCTCCCACCCCTCTGCCCTATCTAGAGTTCATCTATTCCTCCCATGTTCCCCCTCCCTACCCCACTATGAGTCAGCCTCCTTATATCAGAGAAAACAGTCGGCATTTGTTTTTTTGGGATTGGCTAACTTCACTTAGCATTATCTTCTCCAGCGCCATCCATTTACCTGCAAATGCCATGATTTTATTCTCCTTTATTGCTGAGTAAAATTCTGAGTAAAGGCCTTTTTTAAATGCTATTTCAGAACAAGAATACAAGAGGGCAACAGAGATGGGTCTAACATGGCAGTAAAATGGTCGCCAGCTACTGCTTTGAAAAGTCATGCAGTTGCAGACAGGAGCTCTCCTCTGGGCACCCAGCTGTGCTCATCTGTGTCTGTGTGGCAGACAGGTTACCAGCACACCCAACCGCCTGCTCTGTTAGAATCTCTGATTCTCCAGTTTCCTTGTTGAATGTTGTGTGGAAAAGGTTGTGAGGGACATGAAAGTGAATCTTATGTGATTCCTGTGTGGGCTTCATTTAAACCATTGGGAAAGCAGAGTTTGCAGGGCAGAAATGGACAGATGGCACGGATGGAACATGGAGACAGTGCCTGAGGGGCCCAGTAGTGCAGAAGGGGATCTCTTCCATGTTGGGTTCAGGGTTGCTTTGGGTACCTCCAGCTGGAGGGATGCTGGATGGTAGGTGAGGTGTGAGGAGCACAAGCCCTGGTACCGCTAAAGGTGCCTGTAGGGTACGGACGGGTGCTCAGCCTTTCGTTCCATATATGACCAGATTTATTTCTAGTCTTTCCTTAACTTTAAAGTTGAGTCTTTTAAAGTTTTGTCTTCTTCCAGACTGTATTTTCATTTATTTCTCATAGTGTTAGGGACTGAACCCATGTCCTTGCACATGCCAGGAATGTGCTCTACCACCTGAGCTTTACTCTCAGCTTTGGTATCTGATCTTAAAGGTTTTAAGTGACATTTGACCTTGAAAAATACCATATGCTTTAATGATGGATCTCAAATCTCTCTTTTTTTCTTTATAGACTCTATAGAGGCTATAGCTTATTGCCAAACATAACAGACGTCACTCTGGAAGGAAACCTCTCGAGAGTGATTGCTGCAGTGTCTCACGAGCTCATCACCTCAACCACACGGGCGCTCACAGTGAGTCTCTTTCTCAGATGGGTCTAAGGAATTATTTCCAGCGTGTCTTGTGATCAGTTGTGGTCATAGTGGTGAGGCTCTGGGTCAGACCTTCAGCATCTATGGAGCCTTCTTAGGGACTGTGCTTTGTCATTGGAATCTTGGCTTGTTCCAACAGGAATGGTGAAGAGCTCTTTATTTCTGATTGTTGAAGTAATACATGCTCAGTTTAAAAAAATAATAATAATCAGCTAATTTAGGAAGACACAAAAATGAAATAAAAAAATCACTAGAATCTGAATTGATAATGTGATAATGTATTAGAAGGTTACCATATCTCCAATAAAATTAACTTAATGATTATATATAGTAAGGGGAAAAAATCAGAAATGCCAACACAGACATTTTGTATAATTAACTATATCTTTTTTATGATGCTGAAATTGAAAAAGATCTCTAATATCCAAAAATCCAGGAATGATCAAATTTTTTATTATGATTTAATTCTTAACATTATGCTTTGGAGAAATTTTAACAGTGTGTAGAGATAAAAATCTGGATTATAATGTTGAATGAGAAAGATAGACTACAAAACTGTGTGTGGGGGTATGTTTGGTTGGGTTAGAGGTAAGAAAAATACTACTCATGAATATATACTTCTCACGTACTCAGAAAGTGACTAGCAAAAGTTGCCAAGATGAGGTTTTCAGTCTGTGGGTGATTTTTACTTTCTTCTTTAGGTTTTTCAAGGAGTCCCAAATTTTCTAATATGAGCAAGTATGACTTTTATAATAAAAAAGAACAATTTGGGGCTTGGGCTGTGGCTCAGCAGTAGAGTGCTTGCCTAGCATACATGAGGTACTGGGTTCGAGTTTCAGCACCACATAAAAATAAATAAATAAAATAAACATTAAAAACACTTATTAAAAAAAGAACACTTATACAAACGTAATGTTAATTTTCTGATTAGTAGGCCTTTTTGTTTATGTGATAAAAAATACTTGGATATTACAGAAAGCTCAGACAACGGATTCCTCTGTCTTGCTAAGTAAATAATTGCTTTTGAAACCTAGATGTGTTAAAGGGATCATACACTTGATATATTTTGTTGTGGCCTCTGTGTAGCAAGCACTGTTCTAGGCTTGGGATGCAAAACCCTCATGCTGATTTCTGCAGTCTGGTGGGAGAGATTGACTGAAGTCAACTGGCTTCAGTTGAAGTCAACTGAAGTCAACCTTCCCCTGCAGCTCCAGGCCTGCGCTGACCACCTCTGGCCCCCCTTTCCTGGGAAATGGTCTGCCCGTAGTAAGACTCTTATTTTAGTGGTCTAGCCGTATGTCTTTTTAGAGTCTGAATTTGCACCCCCGCCTCCTGCCCCATAAACAGCCTGATGGTTATCGCAGACTCAGTGTTCTCCCAGTGGTTGGTAATCTTTATGCAGGGCAAGCCCTCTAGGTGGTTGGGTGTAACATTCTCACTCCTATCTTCTGTAGTTTGGCTGCTGTGAAGCTTTGAGTCTTCTTTCCACGGCCTATCCAGCTTGCATCTGGAGTTCAGGGTGGCATTGTGGGTATGTATTCCCTCTGTATATAGTTATTCCAACTACACGCTACAGCTGTAGTTACTGGAATACTTTTTTTCTTTCTCTTAATGTTTTTGTTAAGTTGGCTTTTTTGAAATGTACCTGAGAGAATACTTGTTTTTGCCCTATTGTGAAAACTAGTGAGAGGAGCTGTTGGAAAATACTGAACTAGTGGTCATTCTAATGAATGCCAAATGTTCTTAGGCATCCTAGGCATTCAAGAGTGTGATTTCTGGGTTCATTTAAGGGAATTTTCATATTTAGGCAAGAGACTCTCTACTTCCCAGAATATAATCAGTTATCTTCTTAGTATGCATGAGACCCTGGGTTCAATATCCAGCACCAAAAAAGAAAAGGACTAAAACTTGGGATAAAAGAAAAAATGATAGTAGTGTGGATAGTTTAACAGTAAATTTTCAGTGCAAAAACAAATGCAAATTTGCAAATATCTGTTTTATTCTTAAAAATAGCTAAGAAGGGGCTAGGGTTATGGCTCAGTGGTAGAGTGTGCACCTTGCACATATGAGGCACTGGGTTTGATCCTCAGCACCAAATAAAAATAAATAAAGGTACTAATGTCCATCTACAACTAAAAATATATATATATTAAAAAAATAGCTAAGAAACTAAACAGCTGACAAGCCTTTTTTAATTGGTTTGATTCTTCCCCAAATTACTTTGTGTAATAAAAATCAAGGCTGGGTACAATGATGCATGCCTATAATCCTAACAACTCAGGAGACTGAGGCAGGGGGATGGCAAATTTGAGGCCATGTTGATCGCAAGTTATGAGACCCTATCTCAAAATAAAGTGGCTGGGTGTAGCTCAGTGGTAAAGCGCCCTGGATTCAAGCCCTGGTACCCCCCAACCCTCACAGGTAGTGCATGAAGTTGTGATGAGCTGTGAGGTATACTTTGGAACTGTGGTGCTTACCTTAACAACTTTCATTTAAAAGTCCTTTCCCTCCATATATGGCCTGCCAGCAAGTGCGCAGTAGTGCTGGGTCTCCTGCTGCACTAGGGAGTGGGCTCCATGTGTTCCTAGGACTGAGAGAGACCGTGGGGACTCCTATCACTTTGGAAGTGATGCAGACTTCTTGTCTGTCACATATGGCCAGCTAACATTTGCTTTAAGTGGGTCACATTCTTGTGACGACTCGACTTTCATGGGAAGAAGGGAACTAGTGACTGAGCAGCTACGGTTTCTGATCAGAAGTGCAGCACTAGACTTGACTCCCGAGCACCTTTGGCATAGGAGTAAGATGTGCTAATTCAAATGCTGAAAAAAACCTGAAGTGACTTTCTGAGCTGGTTTAGCGTGTTGTGAAGTGCCTTCCTCCTGGAGTGCGAGGCTCTTGCCTGAGCCGATGCCCTTATTTGGCCTTGTCTGTGTCTTGCTTGCAGGGTGCCCCCACTGAGTGCCTCTGAGGAGTCCAGGAGGAGCTGCACTGTGGGGATGGCCACCATGATGCTTACCCTGCTCTCCTCAGCTTGGTTCCCCCTGGATCTCTCAGCCCATCAAGATGCTTTGGTTTTGGCCGGAAACTTGCTTGCAGGTACTGATTCCAAATTGGAAGAGATACTCAGGGACTGTAGCTTCTGATTTCCTTATGAGGAGTGCCACTGGTGGAAAACACATAAGGGAAGAAAAAAAATCTCATGAATCATTGACAGGCATATCTTGTCACAACTTTAGGTGTTGCTGTATGAATGTGTTTATAAGCAGCCATTCTGTGCTGGGTATTTTAAGGTATCCTTTTCCCAGTCCAGCCCCTTGGCTGGCTGTGGTAAACTCGTCTTGAGTTTCATTTTAGTGGGTACCAGTACCAGGCACTGTTGTAAGCCTGAGGGCCATAAGAAGGTACGGTGTATGGGTGCCATTCTCAAGTTGGTTAGACTGGAAAGGATTTATACACACAAGCCAGGGGCAGCACCGAGTGGCTGTAAGTAGCTTCTTTGTGCAGATTTATGGGCTGGCAGGAAAGGGCACACCAGATGGGGTCTGGCACATGCAGAGGCATGGAGATGTGACATTGGGGGGAAGATAAGTCACTGTAGATGGTCATGTGAGGAAATGAGAGAGGAAAATGTGGCCAGTGAGGAGGGCAGAGTCCACTAAAACTGGATTGGGGAGGGGTTGTTCTCTTGGCTTTGGGAAGCCATTGACTGGTTTCATGAAAGGGACTAAGAGTCCAGGTCTTGGGTTAGGAAGGCTGTTCCACTGGCTGAGTAAGTGCTGCAGGAAGAGGCGGGGAACTCAGTTACAAGGTGGATGTTGAACTTCAGGCCAGAGACAGTCCAAATAGATCATGTCTTTGGAATTGGAGGGGGAGACTGAAAGGGTGAAGGAGGCAGAATCACAAGGCCTTGGTCTCTAACTGAATCTTTGTTGTGAGGATGTGGAAATTGGAAACGTAGATTTTGGGGGGCATGTCACTTGCATGTTGAATTTGAGGAGTCCATTGAACATCAGGTGCAGAAGTCCAGCAGAGTCTCAGCATAGCTGGGTCTAATGACATATGTCCCCCAAGCAATTTTCTCATATCGTGGAGGTTAGAAGTAACATGTGCACCTGTGTCACAGCCAGCGCCCCCAAATCTCTGAGAAGTTCATGGACCTCCGAAGAAGAAGCCAACCCAGCAGCCATCAGACAGGAGGAAGTCTGGCCTGCTCTGGGGGACCGGACCCTGGTGCCCATGGTGGAGCATCTTTTCTCTCACCTGTTGAAGGTGATCAATATCTGTGCCCATGTGTTGGATGATGTGGCTCCTGGGCCAGCAATCAAGGTAACTTCTTCCTCAGGACGGCTGGTGTACTCCAGTTCTCATGGCTATGGGTCTCTGGGCCACCTTTCTTTAGAAGTCTGCTCCTTATTCTCTTTTGCTCTAAGTAAATAAAATTGGTCCCATCCTGCCAGTACATTCAGCATCAGAACAAGGGCTCTGCTCCTCCCCATCAGCTCCTGTGGTCCCGTGGAGAAGCCTGCCCCTGCCTAGGCTCTTGGTGTGTCTTGATTCTTTTCATCCTTAAGCCTCTCATATAGCTTCATGCTTGCCTGTCTATAGCTCTGTCTCCTATCCTCACAGCTCTTCTTCTTTCGTCCTGTGTGTCTGGACTCTGCCCCCTCTTCAGCCATCCGTTCTTTAACCCTTTCTGTTCTAATTTTTTTCACCACTCTCTGGAACATTCTTCCTGCCAGGGTCATGTCTTTAAATCTCTAGGGCACTTCCCTAGCCCTGTCTCTTCTCCCCTCTGTGGACTCCAGAGACCCCCTTCCCCATCTAAGCCTTCTCTCTAGTCTGCTCCCTAGTGGCTTCAGATTTCCTCCATCCCTCCCTAAAACTGTGGTCCAGTGTTTGTTGTCCACCTTTAAGTTTCTTTCCTAGGGCTGCTGCACATGTGCTCTCCCTGGACACGCACCGGAGCTGTCACAACTCTTCCCCTCTGCTCACAGACATCTTTGAGCTTAATAAAAATTTAACAAGCTGGAAACTCAGCCCCTAAGTCACACTAGACACATTCTGAGGGCTCAAGAGTCACACATGGTTAAGTGGATAATATCCTGGCTGATCCAGACATGGAACATTCCCACTGTGGCAACAAGTCCCCTTGGACAGTGCTTTATGCCTGTTCCTGACACAGTCACAGAGTGCCCCCATTTCCTTCTTTTGGAGGGGATGGGCCTGGGGGCTCTAACAGCCTCAGGCCCTCCTGACTCCCTGAGGGACCTGTCCATCTCCAGCCCATTTGCCATGCACCTGTGAGGACGTTCTGGGCTGTACCTGCTATGGTTGTGGTGTGGGACAGGGTACGTACAGTGGCTAGGCTCTGTAAAAATGGGTTCAGAGAGCACAGTGAATTGCATGGGTTAGTGCTTTTCAACACACAGTAAAACCACATATTGTAGTCTTCGATTTTCTGTATTTGCCACTTGTGTCTTGTTTTTGTTTTCTACTTTAGGCAGCCTTGCCTTCTCTAACAAATCCCCCTTCTCTAAGTCCCATTCGACGAAAGGGAAAGGAGAAGGAACCAGGAGAACAAGCATCTGCTCCGCTGAGTCCCAAGAAAAGCAGTGAGTCCAGTGCAGGTAGGAAGCTGCGGGGGAGAATGGGCTGCTGTGTGTTGTGCAGCGCGTGAGCTCATGCTGCCTTCGGAGTCGAGCCCAGCTTGGCACTTGGTGCTTTATGGAAATCAAGTAATGGGAGTAGAGTCAGAGAAGCCTTCCCTGGGAGTGACTTCAGGTTGTACACACCAGTTACTGAATGTCTGCAGACCACCTTTGGTCTTAAGGGTCTCTAAGCATCTTGCTGAAGCACATTCACTACACCTGCAGGCAGCTGGCCAGGGCACAGGGCCTGCTCTCCTGTGTGTCCTCCCTTCTGCCCTCTCTTTGAAGGAAAGGGGTGCTCTGCAGATGAGGACTCCTGGTTTTCAGTGAGGGAGATAGCGTGAATGGCTGAGAATAGGGATGGGGAGACTGATTCTGCTATAGCAGGAATTCTGAAGCCAGAAATGGAACGTTCGAGTTTGGAAGCACTTAAGAGAGGCAGTGGGGAAAAAGTCATCTGAGTTGGAGGAACACAAAAAATTCACAGGTGTTAGAGGGACTTCTACAGATGAGGAAATGTCAGAACAGAAGCCCTGGAAGTTTGATGTGACTATACGTACTGAATTCCAACTGCCCTCGCTGCTCTTACTGGGGACCTTGTCAGGGATAAGGGAGGGCAGAGCAGGAGGTATCTGTTGTTTCTGCACCCAGCTCCAGCCACATGCTTCCCCCACCGCCTCTGTGTTCTGGAGTGGTCTCGTGATACGCACATACACACAGGAGTGGCTGATTCACATGTGCATTTATTACTTTATGTACTTACCTTGTTTTTTGGAGCATTTTCGGGTACACAATAGCATTGTTACTAACTGTAGTACCTGTATTGTTCAGTAGTAGGTCTCTTGAACTTATTCCTCTATCTAAAATGAAATTTATATCCTTTGACCAACATACTAAGGCTTCTAAAAAGATGTCCCCCCCTTTTTTTTGGCCTTCTGTCTTTTTTGTTCCATATTTTTAATTGTGCATTATAGTTGTACATAATGGTGAGATTCGTTGTTACATATTTGTATATGCACACAAAAAGATGCTCTTTTCTAAGGATTGACTCAAGTACACCAGAAAGATAGACCTTTTTAAAAGCTTCGGACTGCACATGTACACAACTATCAGCATGTAGTCATCTTGCTGATGAATTAAATGAATCAAGCACTCCACGTCAGAAGTCCTTAAAACTGTAGTAGAGACAGTTGTATATGGCGCTTGACCCTTTAACATTAAGCATTAGTTTAATGATAATGTTTGTGCTCTTTATAGTTTTCAAAACATGTCAGCCTGTTTGATTGCATAAGGGGCTGATGACTGAGTTGCCTGGGGTTAGCCCTGTGTTCTCCAAGGAGCCTTATAGGTGGGAGGGCCCTGGATTGGCAGCAGCCGTGCAGCTGGCAGACCCATGCCTTACAAAGCAGGCGGCAGCAGCAGCAGCAGCAGCAGCAGCAGCATAACATCAGTATCGCTCCTATTACTATTTTATGTTGTTTTTTTTAGGTCTCAGGTTCTGCTTCTGTGTACTAGTCAGTTTCTCCTTATATCTTATTAACCAAAAAGTTCAAGAAAAGTTTTGAGAGTGTTTCTACTAGAATACATTTAAAAGTCTTTATTGTCAGTTGGTATTTTCCTTTTGGTCTGAATGTTTATTTTATGTTATTTTAGCCTCACGACAATCCGACACCTCAGGGCCTGTCACAGCAAGTAAATCCTCCTCCTTGGGGAGTTTCTACCATCTCCCTTCGTACCTCAAATTGCACGACGTCCTGAAAGCTACACATGCCAACTACAAGGTGTGGGCCTCTGTTGCTTGCTCAAATATGCATGCACCTGTGCGTGTTTCTGGTGACTGTTCACGTTCGTATTGTGATTTATGATAGCTTGGTAGCTTTATAAATATTTTGTGGTTTCACATTAGCAAAATGATCTTTCCTGGTTTGAGGCTGTTGCACCTGGGCTTTTCTAGACCTCCCCACACATTCAGATATACCAGGAGGATTCCTGGACTCAGCAGCATAGGCTCGGCACAGTGGGGTCCTGAGGACACACAGCCGGGTTACAGGGCAAGTGGCCCTGACAGAGTGTAGAGGGATCCCTATGCAGGCTTCCTGTGCCCTGTCCCTCTGTGAGGCTCACTTGAAAGTGCAGCATTGTGCTGTCTGCCTAATGTGAAGCAGAGCTCCAAACAGAAGAAAAGCACCTGGTTTGTGTTGAGCAAAACCCAGGTGTTTCAGATGGTCAGTAGGCCATGCATACAGCTAGGAGACGTCACCAACTCTCCTCTCCTTGGCTCCTCCTGCAGCTCAAGGCACCTTCTCCCCTGTTCTGCATAGCTTGCCTGTCATGCCCCTATCC
>NW_026000108.1:2433721-2486980 GCF_001458135.2 Marmota marmota marmota
TATCCCACCCCCCCTCTTTCTCAGCCCTGGTTCCTTTCCTTGATTCCTGTGTTTCCACAAGACTGCTGTTCCTCTGAACTCCTGGGGCTGCCACCTTTAGCCTTGTTCTGCTTAGAGGCTAGCTAGGTCTACTTGAGGGCTTGCTCCCTCCAGGTTCCTAGGCCCTTCCCTTTCCCCTTTCCACTTCTGGAGAGGAAGCATCGCTGTGCCAATTAGAGGGGACTTTCCTCCCTGAGCTCTTATCCTCACGTGACATCACCCCATTCCTCTTGTCCTCAGTGGTCTCATTGATAGATGTCCCTTCCTTTCCCTGGCTTGTTGAAAGCCACTCAGGCTATCCCAGCAAGCATAGAAGGTAGATCCACTCTGTTTTCACTGAGTCTGTCTCCTGCCTCCTTTCTCTGCCTTTGCCCATCTTGGGTGGTTAGTTTTAATATCACTGAGCACATTCTCTTCTGTTATGTTTTTGCTAGTGTTTATTTTCATACGCAGTCCCCCTCACACCCTTGTTTTTTTATACATTATGTTTTTGGTCGTGACCCATCCTCTGAGTCTATAAAATAAGGAAATTACTGTGTAATTTAATTAAGCACAATCTTTTAGAAACTTAATTTACTCCAACACTGATTTAATATTTTGTGGTAGCCGAACTGAATAACTATATTTGAAATGGTTTCTGCCAGGGATCCCAATGAATATGGCATAGGTCTTTTGTACTTTATATTTCTTTTTTTTTTAAAAAAATATTTATTTATTTATTTTTCAGTGGACACAACATCTTTGTTTGTATGTGGTGCTGAGGATCGAACCCAGGCCACACGCATGCCAGGCGGGCGCGCTACCACTTGAGCCACATCCCCAGCCCCATATTTCTTGATATGTATATATCAGATACTAGTTATGAGGGGCATTTAACAGTTTTTTTTCTCTTTACGACATAAGGTCAGGAATTGTTGCTTTCAGTAGTGTCAGCATAACTGGGAGAATAACAGTGTTTATGTAGCTATTTGAAAGAGTAGTTTCCTACCAAGGTTTTTGCCCAGTGCCAAAAGCAGTAAGCACCTAGGTATCCTTGATTGGGAGTGTGAAGAACTGCATGCCAGGAACATCTCATGCAGAGGGCATTTGTGTCACTGTTACAGATAATCAGATTGCAGCCATGCCAGTAACCCTGTGCTCTCTCCTTCTGCCTTACCAAGGTCACCTTGGATCTTCAGAACAGCACTGAGAAGTTTGGGGGGTTTCTGCGCTCAGCCCTGGATGTTCTTTCTCAGATTCTAGAGCTGGCGACACTGCAGGACATTGGGAAGGTCTGTGTCTCCTTTTTTCTCCTTGAGCTGTGGCTGATACTCCTGGTGTGTGCCCGTGGGCTGGGGCTTCTCAGGAAGAGGTCCAGTACTCCAGGCATGTCTAGGAAGCAGCAGCAGTGTGGAAGGACCTCTCCCTAACTCCACATCCTCATGTCAGGCTCCTGATCCCTCTGCTGTCCCAGATAGGATGTGCGGAGGATTTATGTTTGTTTTCAGCATGTTAGTTTGGTGCTGTATAATGGTTCAGACCCAGTTTATTCTAGAAAATTTGGCTTAAAAACGTGCTGATAAAATCCTTTATTTTCTGGGGCTGGGGCTGGGGCTCAGCGATAGCACACTTGCCTAGCATGTGTGAGGCACTGGGTTCTATTCTCAGCACCACATATAAGTTTAAAAAAAAAGTAAAGGTCTATCAACAACTTAAAAATTAAAAAAAAAAAAAAAAAAAAAATCCTCTTATTTGGCCAGGTGGAAAAGGGCAAGAATAGACTCAAGATAGTGTGTGACTGGTTTTCTGTACCTTAGGAAGAAGCAGAGCTGGGGGACACGTGTTCTTTGGGTTGGTTTTGTTTTGTTTGTTTGTTCTCATTTTCATTCTGGGGATTGAACCCAGGGGCACTTAACCCTTGACCACATCCCCAGCCCTTTTCATTTTTATTTTGAGAATGGGTCTCACTAAGTTGCTGAGGTTGTCCTTGAAATTGGGATCCTTCTGCTTTAGCCCCCCAAATCGCTGGGATCTCAGGCCTTCACTATGTGCCCAGTGTTCATGTTCTTTGGTTTCAAGTGCAATAATCCCCCTCCCTCCATACCACCAATTTATAATGAAAATGCTTAAGCATGTGGGAAAGTTATAGGGGTTCTGTGGTGAATACTTGAGTCATGGACCCAGAGTCTGTAGTTTTTGAACTTCTCTGGATCTGCTTCTTTGTATGTAGCAATCGTCCATAGAAACGTCATAGTGAATTCATGAAATGCTGCATTATCCCAAGATTCAAAGGTAAATAATTATCAGTTCACATTTTAATTAAGAGCGATATGAGTTGATCTTTATATTCCTAAAGTCAGGGCTACTGTTCTGCATGTGTGGTAAAGGTGTATATAGAAACTTCTGTTCTGAAAATCATTGTGTTTGGGACAAGAAGAACTGGAGAATTCAGCATCTTTTCCTCCTCCCCGTGTCTTTCATATGAAGGTAGTTTTGCTCACCTCTACTTTCCTGTTTTTGTACATTTATCTTCCTTGCTGTTCCACAGAAGCCTCTATTATCTCCAGTTACAGCTTCTCCTAGGAGGTCCATTCTGCAAGGCTACAGTTTCCCTCCCTAGGCTTTCTAGTGAGGTAGGTGGTGAAGGAGCCTCTGAAGGTGGTTCTTGGCGATGGGCCTCACTGTTGTGAGGTTTCCTTTTCACTGACGTGTGATCTGGTCAGGGTTTGAAATCCATTCCTGCTGCACTATAATCCTGGGTTAGTTGCAAAGATACCATACTCTTGAGGCACCTGGTCAGCTTGAGATATGCAATGGCAGCCTAGGTTGTGACTGCTGAGGGAGAGGCAGCTGGAGCTTCCGCTGTGTGTGCCTGGGCCTGCGCTGACTGCCTGAGGGCAGGCGGCACTCAGGGTGGCAGACCCCTGAGTGAGGCTTCAGATTTCTGTGAACTTGGCTTGTTATTAGAAGGCAAAGAGAGATTTTAGAGTAAACACAGGGTTGTTTCTTTTTGTTTTTCTAAATACCAACACTGGGAATGAAAAAAGTAATAGTAATTCCATGTCATTGACAAGTAACTTTTATTTTTCTTTCATCTTGACCTTGTTTATTCTGTCCTCCTCTTTATACATGATTGAAATTTAATGTGTGGTGGGTGCTTTGCATTATATATAATGCCCGTTTTCTCATGTAACTCCATATTGCTCTATGTCTTGTTTACTGTCTTTAAAATCTATACTACTTCCAAGCGTTTGATTGTCATGTGCCTTGATGTAAGAAACAGCACAACTTGTGTTTTTTTGTGGCTGGGTTTGTTGAGCTTCTTGGATTTGGGTTTTATAGTTTTCTAAGTTTGCAAAATTGGGGGCTATTATTTCTTCCAATATTGTTTTTGGACCACTACCCTCCCCCCATGACATTCTAATTACCTGCACATCTGGTTGCTTAAAGTTGTCCCTAGCTTACTGATGCTCCTTTCAGTATTGTACCTTTGATTTCTTCTAGCTTTTCTTCTATGATGTTTAATTTGCTTTAAATCCTGTTAAGTGTATGTTTCATCGTTAACTTTGTGGATTTTTTATCTCTAGAAGTTTGACTTGTCTCTCCCTATTTCTCTTTTGACTACTAAACATTTTGAATACAGTTGTAATAGTTTAATGTGCTTTGCTAATTCTCAAATCTTGTTTGTTATAGGTTGGTTTTGGTTGATTGAGTACTTTCCATTATAGACTGGCCTTTCCTGCCCTTTGCACGCCTGCTGATCTTTGGCTAGTTGCCCGATATTGTGAATTTTACTGTTGGCGTGGGGTCTTTTTGTTTTTCCATAAGTCCTGTGAGGTTTGTTCTGGGATTCAGTTACATAGCATGGAAACGGTTGTCTCTGTTTCCAATCCAGTGCAAACTGGATTGGTCAGATGTTTTGGAGCTGTGCTTAATCTGTGCACTGATTATTCCCCTCTACCAGGAGAGGCTAGGACTTCCTGAGTGCTCCATAAAGGATGGGTTTTACCATCAGGCAGGTGAAAAGAGTGACCATTCCTGGTCCTTTGTGAGCCCTGACACTGTCTCTACTCCTGATGATTCTTTCTCGGACCTGCACTTGGGTAGTGTCTTCACAAACAGGCACCGAGTGCTGGAGTCCTTCCTGTCGCCCTCCAGCCCCTGAGCTCCCCTGCTGAGCGCTGGATTCCTTGGTACCTCTCCCAGACCTCCAGAATCTGTCTGTATTGCTCTCTTCCTAGTACTCTGTCTTGTGGGTCATAGGGGACTTGGGTGTCCTTGGACTCTGGGTTTTGCCTTATCTTGATTTTCTGGGCTTGGCTTTGTCCATCTTCCTCGTGGATGACCTGGGAATTCTCAAGGCAATGATCTGGGGCAATTGCAGGCTCACCTTGTTTGCCCCTCGTCTCAGCATTGCTGCCCCTCACGGCCTGATGTCCGTGTCTTGAAAACTGCAGCTCTAAATCTTTGATCTGGACTTTATTTTTCAAACTTGTTTGTCTCAGGTAGGAATATGAGTCTACTTCCTCTCACCCTGTTCTGGCCAGAAAGGGGATATCTCTCTGTATTACATTAGATGTTAATGTCTGCAACAGGGTGCTGGTTCCTGTCACTCTGGAATTCCCAGGCCGGAAACAGCACCCATTTTCACTGTTTGCAGTGCCTGCTTCAGTTTCTTATGCCCACTAATCATTCCATACATATTTGCTAAGAAGGTCCTTGAGGACAAATTGCAACCCAAAAGCCTCTGGTTGTAATTCTTTCTGTTAGTGTTTATGAGATCCACTATGAGGCAGGAAAATTAAAAAGGGGCATATAACAGGTTCAATCCTGGAAAGTATAACCTTGAACATGAGCATATCAGAGTTTCTGAAAATACCTGACTTGTGTATTAGATACTAGCAGCACTCTGTTCCTTCTTTAAAAAAAAAAAAATATATATATATATATATATATCTTTATTTTATTTATTTATTTTTATGTGGTGCTGAGGATCAAACCCAGTGCCCCAGGTACTAGATGAGTGCTCTACTGCTGAGCTACAACCCCAGCCCACTCTGTTGCTTCTTAATACAGAAAGTTCTGTCTCATAAATGCAGAGAGGCACTCCCGCCTGCTTGGTGCTGATTGACAGCAGCTGACAGGAATTGTGGCTGGAGGCTGATTGGGCAGCCAGGAAGCATGCTATTTTTTGGAACTGCAAGTCTGGATCCATGGTGTTCTTAGAGTCATTCTCCTCCGCCCTCTTGATTCTTCAGGAGGATTAGTACCTTAGGCCTCATTTTTGATGGTAGAGTAGCTTGTGAGAAAGATGACAACACTCCGTTCCTTCTTTAAAAAAAAAAAAAAAAAGTATATATAATCAGTCATTTTAGTTATTTTGGCCAATTGCCATGAGATACTTTGAGATCTTATTTGTAGTAAATCACATAGCAGTGTGCTCCAAGGTGCTATGTTCAGCCAAATACATCCAGGCGCTCTGCAGAGTTAGGGCTTCAACTCCTTTGCACTCTTCTGAATTCCGACCCTGGATGCAGAGTGGACAGCAGATACTCCATGTCTGTTCATTGAACACAGATGAATGGATGGATATATACGTGTGTGAAAGATTGATTTTCATGTTTCTACTTAGATTTCAGGACTTTTGACTGTTCAAGGTGATAAACTGAAAACTTCCCACTGATTTTCCTCTTGTGTTGACACAATTTAAATGGCAGCTGTGTGTGTCTTTGGTTTCTGTCTGCAAGTCACTTATTCTTTACCTGCTCTTTCCAGTGTGTGGAAGAGATCCTTGGATACCTGAAGTCCTGCTTTAGCCGAGAACCCACAATGGCGACTGTTTGTGTTCAGCAGGTGAGAGTGTCATTTCCTGCCTTTCTCAGTGGCCCTTCAGGCCCTGTGACCAAATACTACTTCTTCCTTAGAAGCTGGTGCAGGTGGCATGATCAGCAGGAAGGGCTGGGTGGTCTGAGCTGTCACTCTTTTGCTTGCTTATGGTGGGCCAGGAGGGCATCCTCCTCCCTCCTTAGGAAGATGTGAGTCACTGTGGGGAATGGAGGACTTTGAGCTGTGCTGGATCCCTTGCTGTCTTATGCTTGCCCTTGTCCCTGTGGGTTTCTGTTCAGAATGCCCAGTCTTGGAGCACAGGGAATTCCCAATGCTTAGGTGCCGGCAGCACTGCTCGGCGGTGGTCTCCCAAGGTACTGAATTTCAGAGTTTTTGTTGGATTTGCTGCTTGCGAGGAAGAGTTTTAACGTGTTGCTCATTCTGGATTGTGTCAAGTGTCAATGCTTCGTTTTTTTCACTCCAGCTGCTGAAGACTCTCTTTGGAACAAACCTAGCTTCCCAATTTGATGGCTTCTCCTCTAACCCCAGCAAATCTCAAGGCCGAGCACAGCGTCTTGGCTCCTCCAGCATGAGGCCAGGCTTGTATCATTACTGCTTCATGGCTCCCTACACCCACTTCACGCAGGCCTTGGCAGACGCCAGCCTGAGGAACATGGTGCAGGCAGAGCAGGAGCATGACACCTCGGGGTAAGTCCTGGTGGGAATCTGTCACTGGTAGAAACACAAAAGATAAGCAATGAATACTTTTGAATAGGCATTTAAAAATAAAAGTAAGTAAGCCAGTGTCTCCTCACTGTTCACTGTGTTCCAAAAAGTCTAGAAAGTATGTCGATGCACAGATGAGTCATCTTTCTCTGCAAAGCAGCGCCTGGCCTAGCCCAAGGCTGGGAAGCAGGAGCCGAAGCAGGAGCCTGAGCAGGTGTCTGGGAAGCACCAGCTCAGCATTCCAGTGGTGCTCAGACCAGATTGGGACATACCTTGTCTTCACTCAAGAAAGCTTGTTCTGTTTTCTAGACTCATAAGTTATGTGATGTTTTCCTTTGCACGAGTGTGATGTGTGTGGTAGCACTTTGCCAGTTTGAGTGAGAGACCATTTAGCATGGCTCAGTGGTGTTGGTACTCAGAGGTGTTTAATGGTCATAGAAAAGTTTCAAATATGTTACTTTTGTTTTTTATAAACTGTTTTAGCTTTTTTTGTTGCTGTGACCAAAAGACCTGTTGAGAACAATTTTAAAGGAGGAAAAGTTCGTTTTGGGGCTCCCAGTTTCAGAGGTCTCAGTGCATAGATGGCTGACTCCATTCTTTGGGGCCTGACGTGAGGCAGAACATCCTGGTAGAGGAACACAGCTCAGGACATCACTACCATGAAGCAGAGAGGGACCTCTCCTCACCTTGGACAAAATAAAAGCCCCAAAAGTGACCCGCCTCCTTCGGCCACACAGAACCTGCCTACAGTCAGTACATATCAGGGGATTAATGCACCGATTAGGTTAAGACTCTTATAACCTGATCATTTCACCTCTAAACTTTTTGCATTATCTCACATGTGAGCTTTTGGGGGACACCTCATATTGAAACCATAATGTAAGCTTTCTGGTTGAAAATCTTATTTCACTTAAATTTACCCTTGTCTTTTCAATGCCTGGAATACAGAAGGTATTTCTTTTTTTTTAAGCTGTGCTACAGATTGGACCCAGGCCCTTGTACATGCTAGGCATGCATTCTGCCACAGAGCTACATCCTCAGCCCCGGGTATTTCTTAAGTTACCATAATTATCAGCCAGTATTTGAGTTGCTACTCTTGAATAGTACCAAAAATAGAATCCTTAATTTTTATTTGATAAATGTAGTGATCACACAGTCATGACTAAAATACTCTATTTAAGTGCTTTATGTAATCATGTGGGATATAAGTAAGTGAGTGAATATGTGGCCAGGTGCACGTGTTGCTGTTGTTTTGTTTTTGAGATGGAGGGTTGCTGCATTGCTGAGGCTGGTCCTGGCCTCCTAGGCTCAAGGGGTCCTCCTGCCTCAGCCCTCTGAGTAGCTGGGATTACAGTGTACCACCGTGGCTGGTACTGTTACTGTCTCAATTTCAGATATATTTCTTTAAAAGAAAATAATATAATCAGTGTAAATATTATAAAGATTCCTCCCAAGAAAGTCAAGTGTTGTCTTCTAAATCACTGGTCACCTCTCTCAGGTCCTCCTGGAGTTTGGGCTAAGTGTGGGTTTCCTGGAGCAGAAGGCCTTCAGGTGGCACCTCGTGGCTGCCGGGCAGCTGTGACTCTGACTTGAGTCTTACTCTCTGCAACCCTTGCTGTTGCTGCATGGAGTGGCCACTTGGTTCTCCACACTATGACATGTTGGCATTTTGCCAAGTTGAAACTGGTTTTTAGTGAAGTGCATTCCTTGCTTCCCTCTTCTCCCATTTGGCAGATGGTTTGATGTACTCCAGAAAGTGTCCACTCAATTGAAGACAAACCTCACAAGCGTCACGAAGAACCGAGCAGATAAGGTAAATGGTGCCATAGCTGGTGACAGGCCGTGGACCCCTCCCGTGAACACAGGGTGCTCTGGTGCTAGAAACAATACCCAGGTTCACCGTCCAGAGGTTCTGGCTGAAGCTCACTGGATTTTCTTTTCTTACAGAATGCCATTCACAACCACATTCGTCTCTTCGAGCCTCTTGTTATTAAAGCTTTGAAGCAATACACCACAACGACATCTGTGCAATTACAGAGGCAGGTTTTGGATTTGTTGGCGCAGCTGGTTCAGCTCCGGGTCAATTATTGTCTTCTGGATTCGGATCAGGTTTGTGGCTTTTGTCTCTTGTCCTCTATACAGATCTACCTGAATAAAGGTTACCCTAGAAAGATGCTAGCATCTATCTATCTTAGGGAAAAGTGAGGTTTGATTTCACCCCCAACACTAGTTGCTGCCTCCTGACTATTTCATGGATCCAGAGGCAGAAGGCCTGGGCCCTGGTAGGCCAAGCAAGAATGGGAACAAGCCCCAACTGCCCCAAGTCTACATTGAGCTCTAGTAGGATTAGCCTTTAAAAATCTGCCAGAGGTTTCCCCATCCATTTGCCTTCTCTCCTTCTGTCCAAAATAGCCCTGAATTTCAGTTACAAGATATAATGAAGATTCATTGTTTTGGTGAGCAGTTTTGCAAAATCCAGAGACTTTTCTTTTTAAATGCAGGTGTAGTTTTTTAGTTGTAGATGGACATAATACCTTTATTTTATTTATTTTTATGTGGTGCTGAGAATTGAAACTGGTGCCACACACTTGCTATACCACCACTGAGCCACAACCTCAGCCCTTCAGAGGCTTTTTAAAAGTAAATTATCAATTATCGTCTGCAGTTTTAAGCAATATAAAAAGTTGGCTTGTCCCCTTAGAAAGGAACATAATCTGCCCAGGCTAATAGCTGAGACCTGTGCCTGGATCCTCCAAGGGGGCTGTGTGGCCTGCAGCTGCTCTGTGGGCATGAATCTCAGGCTAGTTGTGTTCCTTGGTGATGCATGATCCAGACTCTTTCCAAGCAAGGCTCGTGCCAGTGCCTTCATTAAGGTTTAATTACCTTTAGGTCAATACGATTTGTTGTTGTAGGGCCCTGCTTGCCTATGCGAGGCAGGAAATGTTTTGAGGTAGAATTATCATAGTTCACCATTTCCTTTTAGACATAGGTATCTTTATATCTTGTTCTCTGCTCCATTCACCTTATGGATCTGCTCCTGGGAGAAGCGAGGACACGCCTAATTGGGCCAGGCTAGTTTCTAATGAGAGGAGTCAGGCTGGAGCATGGCTTTTATGCTTCTTCTTTGATGAAAGCTACCTGGAGAAAATTGGCCCACCAGACATTCCCTTTGGGGAGCTTCATTCATTTCCTCACTTAGTTTCCTCTGACACTGAGGATGTGTGGGGAGAAGTGGGGACCGGGGAGGTAGGGATGGCGGCAGGTGTCGAAAGGGCAGGGAGGAGGGAAGCCAGGGCACCACTTTGGTGTGTTCTGCTCGGAGCATGTCTAAGACTGCCATTGATGCTTCCCTTCTGATTTCCCATTTCTGACTGGGCAGAGGTGGAAGCTTAGTTCTCATGTGGCAGTTATGGACTGTGGCTTCTTTGGGGGCTATCTTCAGTAGACAAGAAGTAAACAACTCCCCTCTTCACAGACTTGTTGGGCAGAGGACTTTGCGGCCTTGTCAGATTTTTTTCTGTAGTCATTCTATATGGATCCTCTTTTCAAAATAGAGTGATTTTTGTCACTCTCTTCTGTCACCCTAAAATCTTCCTCTGATACCTAAACACTGAGAAGGGACAGCCTACAGATTCTCAGCACCATGCTCTGCATGTACGCTGATGTCGCCTTAGCGCTTCACCTGTGCTCCCGCCACTGCCCCATGCCAGTAGAGCTCTTTGTCAGCCACCCTCCCCTGGTGGAGTTCTGCCTTTCTCTCCCCCCAGCTCTGGACTCCCATTTGTTCTGTTGGCTTTGGTCACATAGCGCCTTTGCTCCGGCACTTAGGTCTCGGTACAGGAACAGTTTCATGAACAAGAACAAGGTTGTGAAATCTAGTTCTTAGTGATTCCCTGAGCAGCTGCTGAGTGTCTGTCCAGGGCTCTGAGGACAGAGAGTCCTGCCTTGTCTGTGGGAGCTTCCTGTCAGGGCGGAAGAGCTGGGACACCCACGCCACCTCTGCTCTTCAGGTGGGCTGCCCTCTTGGGGCTCGGCACTAGACTTCATTGAGCACGGGTAAGAGGAAGATTTGGGGCATTACATTATAGGGAACCCCTTTTGCTTGCTGGGTTTGCGATTCACTGGAGCACACAGTCCTCTGATGTGATTTAGGGTAAAGTTGGCATCGCCTGGAATTCATCATTTGTTTTCCCAGTGAGGTTTGGCTCGTTCAGTGAGCTTGTCTCTGAAGGGATTCCTGGAAATGTTCTGCAGTTACGAACAGGTTTGTCTGCTGTCAGGAAACTTGTTCAAAAAAATTTTTTTAGTTGTTGATAGACCTTTATTTTTTTTTTTAAATTTATTTATATGTGGTGCTCACACATTCCAGGCAAGTGCGCTACCACCGCGCCACAGCTCCAGCCTCATCATAATTTATACAGATAACATGGTTTTCTATATTAATCCTGTTATTGATGTGAAGCTTGTGTTCCTGCCCTTAGGTGTTCATTGGATTTGTCCTGAAGCAGTTTGAGTACATTGAAGTGGGCCAGTTCAGGTAAGGAGCATGTTGTCATTTAGAGTCCTGTCCTGGCTGTGTGGGCTGCAGTGCTGTTAGACATCCTGCTGGGCTTTGTCTGAGCAACATGCAGTGCGTTTTCATTTCTCTTAAGACTTAAGACAGACCTTCTCATGACTGCTAGAAGTTCTGCACCTGGTCGTCACACATGCTATTGGTTTCGTTTCACATTTCAAGGGTTTGCTGATGGCGACAGTTGCTCATTTCTGACTGACGGAGCCCATCTTTTCTAACCGTAGACCAGCATCTCTGGGGCAGTCGTACTGCGTGTCAGGACACGTGCTCCTTCCAGTGGCTGCAGCTTTCCTGCTCCAGGCATTAGGCTGTATCACACCTGCCATGCCTGTTAAGGTTTGTGGGCATGAGCACTGAAAAATAAAGCTCTTTAGTTTCTGGAGCACTTCTTAAGTAGACTTTTGAATAAAATGTTGAAGGAGAGTGTTCCAAGAGTCACTGAGGTCTGGAGCCCCACGTCTTGTCCTTATGATGTGATACCTTGACTATGGTTTTGGGCAGAATACTTTTCCTCCTTCAAGTCTGAGGTGCTTTACGAGTGAAGGGGCAGGTGAAGAACCAGGTCATCCATGCTGCCAGGTGCCCTCTACCTGCTCCTGCTTCACCCTCCTGGCCATCAAGCTCTCTGTGCATGGGAAGGATCAACAAGGTTGTGGAGGCTGTTTAGCTCAGTGTGTGCCTTGTCTCTCAAGGCTGAATCTTGAGTTATTTTGTATTGTTTATATTGATCATGTATCTTAATTTTGCTAAGAAATGTCTAAATGGATGTTTTTGTTTCCAGGGAATCAGAGGCAATTATTCCAAACATCTTTTTCTTCCTGGTGTTACTGTCTTACGAACGCTATCATTCAAAACAGATCATTGGAATTCCTAAAATCATTCAGCTCTGTGATGGCATCATGGCCAGTGGCAGGAAGGCTGTGACACATGGTAACAGGCCACACCTTTCCCTGTCTTCAAGTGTCGTGACATGCCCGACAGTGTTAGTCTTCTTCCACCACTTGGAGCTGTGTGAATGCCAGCTCTGCTGCATGGGCCCTGTGTTTGAGCGCTTGTGGGCGGTGTGTACATGAGTGTGCAGGTGACAAGTGCTCACAGAGGAGCGGGTACATTCTTGAGTCTTAGGAGTCCAGAATATACTTGTTGGGTAAACATGAGAAATAGTAAGATCATAAAACAGTCTGAATGTAAATGCTCCTGTTTATCCATATAAAACAAAATTTTTTTACATATTTTTAAAATTGTAATTGGACACAATACTTTTTTTTGTTTGTTTTTTAATGTGGTGCTGAGGATCGAACCCAGTGCCTCACACATGCAAGCAAGTGCTTTATCACTGAGTCATACCCGCAGCCCTCTGTAGGTTTTTGACCTTTGATGGGATATATTTAAGGATGCTTGCAGACCACTAGATGCAAAATACTGTTACCACATCCAGTATTCTCCCCCTGCAGCATCTGCAGGAGAGTGCAGACAAGCGGTGCTGAGAGGCAGATCTGGGCTGCCTTCTCAGGCTCCACATTAATCCAAAGGGCTGGGACATGGCCTCTCAAAGGTTTCAATTCAAGTCTCAGCAAAACACAGATTATTAAAGGCATGGCATTTGGGTCACTGGGTTTAGTTGAACATTCAAATGTCAGATATAGGGAACTAATATTTTCTTAGTTTCTTGGACTTGGAGGGTCTTTGGGCAGAGAATCAGAGTCAGTAGGCAGCTTAAACCTGTACTTTGTACAGGGATGCTTGTTTCCCTGGAGGAAGTCAGTAAGTGTGTCCATGTGTGCATGTCTTTGGGGGGTGTGTGTGTGTGTGTGTGTGTGTGCGCGCGCATGTCACTAAGAGTGTACTGTGTGCCAATTACAATAAATTACTTTATTTTTTTCCTATAGAATAATCAATTTAGTTTGGTTCCTTTTTCAGCCCAAGATAACTAGGGAACAAAATTTTTATCTAATGAGATAGTTTACATAGAAGATCCCATCATCTGATACTGTGACAATTCTGTAGGAAAAGTATTAATTATCTTTGTAGGCAAATCAACTAGATTATACACGAGACCAAGGCTATTACTAGTTTGGTTATTGGGAAAGCTCTTTCATTTTTCTGGTACTGGAGGTTGAACCATGGGTGCTCTGCTGCTGAGCTTTAGTGCTTTCTATTTTGAGACAGGGTCTTGCTGAGTTACTGAGGCTGGCTTCGCACTTGAAATCTTCCTGCCTCAGCCTCCTGAGTAGCTGACATAACAGGTGCACGCCACTGCTTCCAAATGACTTTTCAATTTAAGCTCTCTTTTGTCAGAAATGATGTTATATTAAAGGAACCCCCCCCCTTTTTTTTTCTTTCTTTTCAGAAGCTTTCACAAAACTGTCAGTGTTCAGAGAAAGAGCCTTGGTCTCCCTCAGTGGTAGAATAATAATTTCACAACTCACTGATGAAACCAGGGCTTAATTCATCTCCTATCACAAACTAAGTACAGGCTAGGGTTTTAATTATATCTCGAAACTGTTTTGGAGGTGTTTAGACCTGTCTACCAAATGCAGTGTTCTCCGGAGGCTTTATTAGCATGCTCTTCTGTGCCCACAGCCATCCCAGCTCTGCAACCCATAGTCCACGACCTCTTTGTGTTGAGAGGAACAAATAAAGCTGATGCTGGGAAAGAGCTTGAAACTCAGAAGGAGGTGGTGGTGTCAATGCTGTTGAGACTCATCCAGTACCACCAGGTAAGGGGAACGTGCAGGGAGAGTGGGGGACACGAAAGGAAGTGCCGTGGGGTCCTGCATGTGTTGACCTACCAGCTTTGGGCTCTCTGGGCCTGGGGAGAAGCCAGTGATGGAGATGGGATGGGCTGGCTGTGTCTTTACCAAGACAGTCTTGATCACGATGGTAGAAAGAATTCTATGAAGTGATATAAGTCTCAAATCTGAAATTATTTGAAGACTTTCCTTCTTTTATATACTGCTGTTTGACTGGTAAGAATCTTTTTCTTTCTTTCACAATACCTTTATTTTATTTGTTATTTTTATGTGGATCCAGGGTTTGAACCCAGCGCCTCATGCATGCTAGGCAAGCACTCTACCACTGAGCCACAACCCGGGCCCGTGAGAGTCTTTTACATTGAACTGATATTCTGGTTTTGGTCTTCTTTAAGGTAGAGGAAGAATTTCAAGACACTTCTAGGCAGCCCAAGTACAAATAAAAATCAGCTTTTTTTTTTTTTTGGTAGTTGTAGATGGACAGTATGTCTTTATTTTATTTGTTTATTTCTATGTGGTGCTGAGAATCAAACCCAGAGCCTTGCATATGCTGGGCGAGCGCTCTGCTGCTGAGCTGCAGCCCCAGCCCTGGACACTCGTGTTGATCACTGTGTGTGATATCAAAATACTTCCTGCTTAGCTAAGTCCCATGACTGTGATAAGAAGGGAGAACACTGCAGGGTGGCGTTAGAGCAAGCAGCTGGCCTAGGCCAGCACAGCAGTGCAGCTGTGCGCTAGAGGGGCTTACCATCTGCACGCCTCACAAGAGACTGAGCACACTCTGGCATGAAGGGGTTAGGTTCTGGTGACGTATGTGCTGTCCTGAGAAGGCAGCTGTGGCGATGGTTGGTCGGGAGGGCTTTACAGGGATGTCCCTGAGGTGGCTGTGTCTGTCTAGCAGCCTTGAAGTGTCGCCCAGGGGTTGCGTATTTGGTGGGGAGCACCAGGTAGTAACTTGGTGGGCGTGGTGGCCCAGGTGGTCCGCTGCAGCTCCTCAGCTCTGCTGTCACAGCTTCCTGTACGCGAACGCCAGGGCTGTACCCAGAAGAACTCATTCCACAGACAGGGATGGGCCACCTATCACAGACCTTCACCAGTCAGTGTCTCTGTCCAGAACGAACCCTGTTCTCTGTGTGGAGACTCTCACTCAGCCCTCCGTGACTCTTGGAGGTGGGTGTCACGCACGGATTACCTTGTGCAGAACCCAGAGTGGATTCGATGTGTAGACAAGTAGGGGCGCCTGCAGAGCAAGCTGGGTCAGGCCGTGTTTGAATTTTCCCATAGGCTGATACAAGTTTGTTGTTCCATTTTGTTCCTTTTCTCTGAGTGTGTACTCTTGTAAATTCCATACAAATAAGACCTCCTGTGAGTCACCCATGCAGCAGGTGACACACACACCCTGAAGGGACCTGCTGAGTCTCCCCTTGCGTTTTCTTCTGGTTCCCTCACATCCATATGTCACAGGCAAGGATGTGCCTGCTTCCTCAATCCTTAATCAAGGACCCATCTACTTGGATCCTGGACTTGTCCAGCTAAACCAGTACCAGGTGGGGGATGAACAAGTAAAAATAAGGTGCCGAGCTGTGAGGCTTGCTGACCGCGCACGCTCTTCCAGGTGCTGGAGATGTTCATCCTTGTCCTGCAGCAGTGCCACAAGGAGAACGAGGACAAGTGGAAACGGCTGTCACGGCAGGTGGCGGACATCATCCTGCCCATGTTGGCCAAGCAGCAGGTCAGTCACCACTACCCAGCTTGCTGCTGCGCAGCGCTCTCCTCCTGTGTGAAGTAGACTGAGGTCCTTGTGGAAGGGGGTTGGATGGGATCGGCTTCCCCTCAGATCGTGGTGGAGTCATGCTCTGGTAGAGTCGTCAATGCTTGTCACAGGGCATGACTTCTTTCCACAGTGACCCTCTCGGGTTGTGATTGACTACCCACTTTATAAGTGGGGAAACCAGGGCTCAGAGGGGTTGTTGAGACTTTCCAACATCACATAGCTAAAAGTGCTGGGGCTGGGTTTGGGACAGGTCTGACCAAAGCTAGGTTTCTTTTTCTGATTTTTGTTTGTTTGTTTGTTTGTTTTTAAATACTGTCTCCTTTGTTTGTTCTTTAGCTTTTTGGGATTACCACTTTATCTCTTATAAAGTAATGTGGTTATCCATCATTTAGTCAGAATTCCTGCGGTCAAATGGTGTGACTGGTTGTTTGCACAAGTGCAGTGAAAGGAAGGGTCTGGTGTGCCATGTCAGGTGGAGCCCACAGCCCTTGGTGTCCAGGCACAGTGAGCCTTGTACCCCTTGCAGCAGCACCTTTGTGACCGGGGGAGGGCTGCAGGGACTGCTGCGGATCATCCCACCAGAAGGTCGCATAGCTGCCTGACAGAGCACTGGCCTGCGATTTGGGCTCTGGTTTTGTTTTGTGGCGCTAGGGACTGAACCCAGGCTTGCTCTTCAGGTGAACTCCATCCCCAGCATTTTTTATTTTTTATTTTGAGACAGGGTCTTGCTGAGTTGCTGAAGCTGGCCTTGAACTTGCAATCCTCCTACCCAGTCTTCTGAGTAGCTGGGACTACAGGTGTGCACCACCACACTCTGCTCACACTGAGTTTTGAGTGGGGTCAGCAGATGGGTGTTCGTCACTTTGTTCATCCACACTGAGCAAGTGCTCTTGAGTAGCAAGTAGCTGCTCATAGTTTGGGCATTTGATAAAAACAGGCTGACTCCATGGATAGTTACTATCTTCCTAACTTTACCTCATTCTGATTTCTTGATGGGCCTGTTATTCCAAGATCAGTTGGGCAGTAGGAGGAGGACTCTTGGCTTCTGTAAGAGTCTTGGCTTCTGGTGGGATCAGCAGACAGGTTAGAGTGGTGAGGGACTCCAAGCCCATATGTAGATCCTTTCCGAGCACTGCTCTGGTTGCTCTGTCCCATTCTCTTACCTGTGTGCACAGTTTGAAGAAGACCGAAATAGAAGGCCTGAGTGCATAGTCAATCCCTGGTTTCTCTTCTGCTTTCTGTGACACTGACACTACCTGTGGGTAGCTTGCACAAGTGCAGCTGCATTCAGAAGTCTTGCTGGGCAATATTGCAGGTCAGACACCTTCAGTAGGTACATCAGTGAACAAGTTACGTGGGAAAGCTTACCAGGGGATGTTTGAGTACACGTGCAGGAAGGAAGGGGTGATTCTAACAGAGGCCTGGGAGGGAGTGTTTTAAACAGAGCACACAGCAGTGCAAAGCCCTGAGGTGGGAACATGCCTTTTAGGGTACAGCAGGCTGGCCTGCTGGAGCAGCCACAGGAAGAAGGACGGGCAGCAGGGCCTGGTGGGAAGGCCAGTGTAGTAGACTTTGGGAACCCTTTAGAGGGCTTGGTACAAAGGAGCAGTGTGGTGATTTGAGTTTGCCCAGATTAGACTCAAGGGGAGATGAGAGCTGAGCAGGAGGCTCGTGTGAGGCCTCTTAGTGCAGTGGTACCTATGCTCAGAGTGTGCAAGTAGAACCAGCAGGGTGTGCTTGTGGCTTGTCCCTGGGACTTGTGGAAGAAAGGTTTCAGGGCAGCAAGGTGCTACCACAGGTGAGACAGAGAGGGGACAGTGGCTCTGGGAGATCAGAACCTTGCATGGAAGTGGTCAGCGGTAGCACCTGCTGGGCACCTGGTGGGGTGAGAGTGTTGTTTGAAAGCGAGTCTAGAGCTGTTGAGAGAAATCCAGTCGGTAACATCTGAGACTGCCTGAGGTCACAGTGGACTGAGCCCAGGTGGAGGGGCGGAGATGCCCCAGTGCCCAGACCACTGAGTGTAGCTCAGAGGTCAGGGATGTGTGGAGATGCTGTTGGGGGACAGGAAGGGTCAGCCACTGCCAGGTGGGGAGGCATGCAGGTGTGGTGTTAATAAAGCCAGGTTTAAAAAAGCATTTCACGGAGGCGGGGGTGGGGAGCATTTCACGGGGGAGGCAGGGGTCAGCTGTGGGTGCCCTGAGAACTCAGCTGGGATGGCAGCACCAAGGGCACTGGCAAGCAATCTTGGAGGAGTGGTTAGAGCCAAATTGTGACAGGAGTCTGTTCTGAAAAGAAGGAAGAAAGAAATTGGAAAGACATTTGAAAGAGGGAACCGAAAGTGGTGTAGCACCACAGGAGGAGAGGGGTCAGTGGGAGATGGTGTTCACAGAAACAAGCAAATAGAGAAGTCATGTGGGGGACAGACGGAAAGTTGCCATCATAGTGTCCTTCAGCGGAAGGCAGGGTCAGGCTCAGCTCTGTAAGTGGCAGGTAGTCTTTTGCTGTGGGTGTGGGGTGCCCTTACAGAGTAATGAGAGGGCAGGCAGAGGTGGTGGCACCTGCGCAGGCCCAGACTTGGGTAGGTGTGGAGCTCAGAAGTTCTTCAGTTTCCTTATCCTAGAATGTGGCTCAGTGCTACAGGAGTCAAGTACCCCATCTCTTTGCAGTTGTTGAGGTGTGTACACCTTAGTACTAATAAAAATGGGAAGCAGAGTCCAGCAGAAGGGCCTGATTGAATAAGTTGTGGCACAGACTTGATTGGAGCATTTTGCATCCATTAAAAGTGATGTTAGGGGCTGGGGTTGTGGCTCAGTGGTAGAGTGCTTGCCTCGCACATGTGAGGCACTGGGTTTGATCCTTAGCACCATCTAAAAATAAATAAATAAATAAAGGTATGGTGTCCATCCACAACTGAAAATTTTCTAAAAACTTTAAAAACAATTAAAGTGTTGGTTTTTATAAGCCGTTGCCTTGGGTGTTCTTCATTGTATTGTAGAGTGAGCAAAACAGACACATGCTTGTCATGGTTTCTCAGAGCAAACAGCCACCTCCCCAGTGGGCAGCCGTTTGGTTCAGGAGCATGGCATACGTTAAGATGCCATGGGGCTGGGCTGTGGCTCAGCAAGGCACTGGGTTTGATCCTCAGCACCACATAAAAATAAAATAAAGACATTGTGTCCAACTACAAAAATTTTAAAAAGTTGGGGGCGGCGGCTACCCAGCATGTGTCAGCATGTTACCGGCTGGCAGAGTAGGGCAGGGCACAAGCAGAGCCAGGAGAGAGCAGGAGCAGCACGTCGTGAGCTTCCCCCTCTGTGAAGGGATGCACAGGAGCCTGGTTCACAAACGCCGAGGCCAGTCGCATCTGGGTGGTGGGTTCCAGGTGGCTCTTTTCATGCTTTTGTACACTTGGTCCTTTTACAGGAAGCAGATACCACTTACCTAGAAAATCTAAGTAATGTTTTAGCGTGGAGAAAAACACAGTGCTGTCCTGAGAGCGTGCTTGCTTCCCTGCTGATCTTCCAGTGCTGTGCTAGAAGGGTGGTGATGGCAGATGATGAGGAAGACGTGCCCTGGAGAGCCAGGACCTGATGCACACGGAGCTGCGTCTCTGTCGGCTTACGTGGAAATGTCCATGCTGTTTAATTCCACAGATGCACATCGACTCTCATGAAGCCCTTGGGGTGTTAAATACTGTATTTGAGATTTTGGCCCCTTCCTCCCTTCGCCCTGTGGACATGCTTCTGCGCAGCATGTTTGTCACTCCAAGCACAATGGTAAGTTGCCTTTTCCACCTGCAGGGCAGGGCCAAGCACAGGCCTGCTGTGGGCAGGGGGGCAGAGCTTGATTTCCATCTTTGCCAGGTCCTGGCTGACACTGGTATGGCTGCTCTGGGACCATGATGGGAGAACCAGTGGGGTGGGGATTTGTTGATGGAGTAAAAACAGGGTGATTTTCTTTCATGAAATGGGCAATCAGGGAAATCTTTTCTTTGCTCTTTCTTTCTCTAGCTACAGTTTATTTATCCTCTCTTTTAGGCAGCTGTGAGCACTGTCCAACTTTGGATATCTGGAATCCTGGCCATTCTGAGAGTTCTGATTTCCCAGTCAACAGAAGATATTGTTCTTTCTCGTATTCAGGAGCTCTCCTTCTCTCCATTTCTAATCTCCTGCCCAGTGATTAACAGATTAAGAGATGGGGACAGTACTTCAACACCAGAGGAACACAGTGAAGGGAAGCAAATGAAACATTTGCCAGAAGAAACATTCTCAAGGTATGCTCTCTTTCTGAACCTGTGTGTGACCCTTGTCCTCTGGGAAGCCATGTGCTTCTGCCTCATGATCAGTACGTCTGGAAAAGTTGCTAGTGTCCTGTGCTCTGTGAGCTGGATCCCTATCCAGCAGTGTGTCTGTGTTTGGAATCCAGTTTGCCTTGGTGTGGCCCTTGCTTTGCACATCACTTAAGGTTTTGTCGTGTTGTCTTTGTGCTCTTTAGCAACTCTGCAGCAGTGGCCACACAGAGGAGCTTAGGTAGTAGGGGATGCATTGTCTGCAGAAAAATTAATAACCTAAGGAAACTCCTCAAGTTGGTCTTGTGTTTAGTCTCACTGTGTGCTGCAGTTCTCGCTCTCGGGAATGGGGACTCACCCTGCGTGGGACCACACCACTGTGTTCCTGCAGTGTGGTCCTGCTTTCCCTCCTCTGGGGCAGTGGGCACAGTTCCGGTGGCTGTTCGCGCTGATGTGTGGACGAGCATCCCCCCTCACTCAGAGTGCTCACTAAGTCCAGTTGCCCCTGCAGATGTCTCCTCCTTGCCTCCTGTGTCTCCAGAGGCGGAGACGAGTGGAGACACCCAGGGTTGCTTGTGGAGGCCACCCCCTGGAAACCTATGCAGCAGCCGTTTATTCGCAGCTTCAACAGGCAGCTCTCCTGCTGTTAAACTGAAGCAAGTGATGAAACAGATGATGTATTTTATTCTTGACATGGATTATGAGCTTTAATTTGGTAGCACTTGATAGTTTAGAAAGGTTTCAAAAAATACATCATTTTATCCTGACAGTCCTTTGAAAATGGTATGATCACTGCCATTTTATAAGTGAGGAAGGTGGTCTGCGGAGAGGCAGAGTGACTTAATCTGCAGCAGTGATATTAAACTTTTCACGTGTGCTTTGTTCAGGGTACTGTACCTGCATCTTTACTTCACCTGCATTATTGTATTATTTCATGTATTTGGCTTGAGTGCACCGTGGATAGTCACCTGATTCACTGTCCTCCTTTTCCCTTTCTCTGAAGGTTTCTGTTACAACTGGTTGGTATTCTCTTAGAGGACATCGTTACAAAACAGCCCAAAGTGGAAATGAGTGAACAGCAGCACACTTTCTATTGTCAAGAATTAGGCACACTGCTGATGTGTCTGATCCACATCTTCAAGTCTGGTAGGTGAATCCCAGAGGTCTTGGTGCTGTCTGACTATGTGCTCTCCTGCACACTGTACTCTGGGGTACAGGGACCATGCTGCCCAGTGGATGCCTTGGAAAAATGCTTTGTTGGTGGTAAGAATAGACCTGTTACTGTGTGTTCACCCTTGGGTAGTGGCCCCAGAGAATGGAAAGCAGAGTGGTTAGAAGGTGTGTGTGTGTGCTGATGTTTGTAATAGTTGTTTGTCATTCACAGGAGCTCAAGTGTGCAAGCAGCTCTTGTCCTTTGGTAGGCTGGCTATTGTGCTGATAAACTAAACCAGACTCAAAAGGACTAGTGTGGTTCCAGTTACATGAGCTATTCAGAGGAGCCAGACTCAGAGATGGGAAGTAGAATGGGAGCTTCTGGACGCTCGCTGCAGGGCGATGAGAGCTGCTTAATTAGAGTGGGGGCCTTCAGTTTCACAGAATGAGAAGAGTCATGGAGATGGATGGTGGAGATGATATTGTGAAGGTATTCGATACCAGTTTTATGTACTTAGAAATGGTTTAAGAACATTTTGTTAAAAATGGGGAAGTCACCTAAGAGCCTCCTGCTGTTTTAAGGTGTTTTCACCTTTACAAATGATTGTGAATCGAAAATGAGAGTGAACCCAAGAGAGTAAATCACAGGGTGCCCTCCTTGCAGCAAACTAGGAACATCCAGTCCAGAGTGGAGTCAGGGAGGGTTGCAAGACACCAGCCTGCTTCAGATGGAGTTGTCGGAAGCTGGATGACTGGCACAGCACAAGGACAAAGAGGAGGAGGAGCAAACAGGAAGCTACCCAGGATGTAACATGCTTCACAGCATCAACGTGGTGGAAACCATAAATTCCACACACGATTCTCCTCTCAGTGGCCAGGGCTCATGGAAAGTCGCATCCCTGGACTTCTTGGCTCTGTTGGGAACTTTATTCCATAGCCATAGTGTAAAGGTCGTCACGACTTTCATTTGTACAGTGAACATTTGAGTAAAACACTAAAGACTTCATTACTTAAGGACAGAGTGAGCACCTTTAGGTGACTTCCCCATTTTTAACAAACTGTTCTTAAACCATTTCTAAGTACATAAAGCTGGTATCGAATACCTTCACAATATTATACAACCGTCTCCACCATCCATCTCCGTGACTCTTCTCATTCTGTGAAACCGAAGCCCCCCACTCTTAATTAAGTAGCTCCTGTCGTCTTGCAGCGTCCAGAAGCTCCCATTCTACTTCCCATCTCCATTAGTTCTGACAAATATAAGAAGAAAATTAAACAAGTTAATTGGGGAAATGAGTGGTAGAAAAAGAGGTGGGGGTGGAAGGGGCACTAATAGTCTCATCTTGCATCATTGGGCTGTGTGATAATGTACAGAGTTGACAGAACAGAAAATAGACTACAAAGGAATCCAAATAGATCTGAAAATACAACTCAGGATTGGTAGGAGGCAGCACACAGGTGCTGAGTTTCCTCGTTATCAAGGTAGAGTTAACAGGTTAACGTCCAAGGTTGTTTGAAGTCTGCAAATCACAACAGAGCATGGTGTGGTTTCTGTATTCGGTAGTCTTTCAGTTTTAGGGGTAAGACTCCAGCCCAAACCAGAGCAAGGAATGGAGCTTACAGGCTTGAGTGCCTGGCACACACAGACAGAGCCCTGTGGTCTGTGTGGTGTCTACAGCTCTGCTTCTGTGTGGACTTTGTCTTCCAGTGGACTCCTTTGATGTGCAGAAGCATGGTCTCTGCTCTTGTGGTTTAGCCCCTGAATTATTCATGTGACTGGCCCTGTGTGACTTGTGTGGATGACAATGAACCTCTGGGTACTCCAGCCAGCCTGGGCTACATGAAGGGTCAGATGGCATTCCTTAGAGGGTGGGTTTTACTGTATGTTGCAGTATTGTCCAGTATTGTCCAGTAGAACTCTCTAGCGAAAATGAATGTGTCATGACTACATTAGTGTTATTGGGCACCCAAGATGCAGCTCATGTGCTGGAGGCATGTATTTTTAAGTTTTATTTAATTTTAATTGACTTAAATTTAAATAGCTGTCCCTTAGACAGCACAGCCCTCTCTGGGATGAGCTCCGGCTTGGTTAGAGTGCCTGGCCTCGCTCGAGTTTCTTTGTATATTACTTAATTGGTCCACCATTTACAAATAAGGTGTGTGTGTGTATAAATGTTTCCTCTCTCCTTGTTAGTATGATTGCATTCCTCTTAAAGACATCAGGTGGCATACTTGCTGTATTTGGTTGACGGAGAGGTGGGGCTGAAATAAATCATCTTTTACTTTAATAAAAACGTGGAGCACTTAGCATATAAAATGGGATTCATGGTTGTGCATTGCTTTTAAAAAGGCACTGAAAATTGATACCTTGAATTTGTCATTTCAGGGTTTTGTTATTTTTTAAAAATTTTCATTTGTTCTCTTTAGTTATACATGATAATAGAATGTATTTTGACATATCTTACATACATGGAGCATGACTTCCCATTTTTGTGTTTGTACATGATGTGGGGTTACACTGGTCACATATGAACATAGGAAAGTGATGTCCAGTTTCTTCAACTGTCTTTTCCATTCCCTTCCCTCTTTCTTCCCCCAGCTCTGTCCTGTCCAATCCAGTGATTCAGTCATTATTTCTTAAAAGAGGAACTAGTCTGAAGAGTAGCTCTGACTACTAGTTTTCTGCTATCCTTCTTGCTGGAGGAGGAGGGATTTATCCCAAAGTTGTTTACTTATTTCAGATTCAGTCCAGTATCATAAGAATAGCCAAGGTTTAAAAAAAAGGGAGTAACCAATATTCTTCTCTTTAGCCTCAGGATACACCAATTTAGAAACAGAAGGTGGGACCCAAGGCATGGGGTGGGGTTCATTCAGCCCGCTTGTCCACAGTTCTGTACCCACAGGTTCAACCAACTGCCATGGAAAATACTTGAAGAAAAATTTTCATCTGTGCTGTGTACAGACTTTTCTTATTATACTATTCCATAAATTATGGTTTAAAATGTGTGGGAGGATGTTAGGAAAATCCCACACCATTTTATACTAGAATCTTAAGGGTCTGCAGGTTTTGATAAAAATGGTGTTGATGGGGGGAGTCCTGGAAGCACCTGCAGGTGCTAAGGGACACTATACCTGTTTTGACTGTTGTCTGTGTGGTTGGATTAAAGCTGTCTGGCCTGTGGCCTCATAAAGCTTCCTAGCGTTGCTACCCATGAATTCTAAGTCAATATTTCTGTCCCTTCCCCATATGCCATCTAAACACTCATCCAGTCAGGGGCAACAGAAATTGATGCCTCCCTCCTGTTTGAGTCCAGGCAGTGGGCACTGGAGACCTGCTGAGCAGAAGGGGCAGAATGTGGGTGCTGCATGCCCACTTCCCTCTGGGCAGAGGTGGGCAGGTGGGTGGGAGCTCTCCTCTGCTGCTTTCAAAAGAGCCAGTATTTCTATTCTATGGCCAAATGGGGGTAATTGGAAGAAAGAGAAAATGGTGCTTTCTACCATGCTCGGGCAAGGATGAGGGCTGATAGATTTCATAGTGAAACTGAGTTTCTCCACTGCTGCTGGTGGGTGGGTTCTGCTCAAGCGGCAGGGCTCTGCACTGAGGAAGCCATCTCTTCCCCGCTCCACTGAGTGCGTGTTGCAGCTCTTAGTGGCAGGCCACCCCTCCAGTGCTGCAGCACACTTCTGCAGCTCACTTCTGCAGCTCACTGCCAGTTTCTTCTTTCTGGGTTTTTGTTTCCCAGATTCAAAGAATGAAATCCACAGACAAGGATGAGTGAGAGAGTAGGGTTTATTCAAGTGTGAACAGAATCAGAACTCCTGCAGGGCGAGAGGGACCTAACGGGTTGCTACTTGAGAGTGCTGGTCTAGGGGTTCATGTAGCATGTGGTCAGTGCTGTTGGTCCAAACTTATGCTACACGGTTTGGAATAAAATTCATGCTAGTCAGGTTTTAGAAAGTTACTGATGCTGTTGATCAGCCCTTGAGTCTGCACTTCCACTCAGGTCTGCCCCACTTCCACTTCCTTTCTGCTGGCTGCAGTCCCAGCTTCCCATGGAGGTTGAGGTTGTCAGATCCTGGAGGGACCATGGGGAGGAGGGGCTGCCTCAGGATGACAGGTCAGGGTGCCTGGGTTGCCTCAAGCCTGGCTGGCTGTGCCTCAGGGAACACTAGCATGGCATGTTCTGTGGGGGTGTGGCCGGAGCTTGCTGCCCATGCTCCAGCCTGCCCAGGCCACTTGCTCTGCTTCTTGGCAGGGATTGGTGGGCTGGCTTTGCGGTTTAGTAGCCCGGGATCCGTGTCAGTAGTACCAGGAGCAGTGAGCTCTCTCGTGAATGTAGTACCATTTACTCGCCTCATCACACAGGATCCTTACGACATCTCTGAAATATTTCCACTTTCCACTGATGAGGAGGGAACTTAGGTTCCAACAGGCTTTTGTAAAGCCAAGAATGAAAACCCAAGAATGACTTCATTGTCCTTTGCGTTAGGACAGGCTGCTGCGTGGTTGGTGATGGTCAGCGCAGCAGCTCACACTTGCAGCTAGATGAGACAATACCATTGTGACCATATTATAGCTAAAGAAGCAGCCTCAGAGTCCTAAGCAGGAGCCAGGGTATAAACCCAAGACTCTGCCTGAGCTCCGCAAACCTCCTCATCCCCCTGCCTTGATGACAGCATCATCTCCAACTACTGCCTCCATTATGCTCCTAGTGTCTTCTGTTAGCTCCCAGCACAGGGCTAGGGAAACTGT
Source organism: Marmota marmota marmota (assembly GCF_001458135.2). Taxonomy (NCBI): domain Eukaryota; kingdom Metazoa; phylum Chordata; class Mammalia; order Rodentia; family Sciuridae; genus Marmota; species Marmota marmota. The sequence continues at coordinate 2,459,585 of NW_026000108.1, forward strand.
GCAGTGCCACCAACCGCTCTCTGCCCTGTGCTGCCTCGGTGCCCTTAGCCTTTTTCTCTTCTCCTGGGTCCCTCCCAGTTTCCCTCGCCTGCCCTGCACCAGCTCCTCCGTCCACAGGCCCTGCCCTCTTCTCTGTCTCAGACAGCTGGTCACTACTGCTGCCAACACCAGGAAGGGAGGCTCCTCTGGGAAGCCCGTCCTCAGTGGTGTAGTACACATCACCATCCAGTGGCTCACACAGTCGAAGGCTAAGTGTGTACTGGGCACACAGCTCTTCCTCCGTGAGGGGATTCAGGTGCCCAGGCTGTTGCCTGTGGCTCTGCTCTTCCCGGCTGCAGCACTCTGCCTGATGGGAGGTGGAGAGGGCCTTATCACCGTAGACCAAAAGTGACCTGTGTCTGTGTCCCTTTTGCTTCTGTTGCTCTGGCAGTGGCTGGTCATGTCCCATTGCCCTACAAGGAGACTGGGAAAATGTCTTCTTGCCTGGGTAACTGCTTCCCAGCCTGGTGGGCAGTTACCAGATGGAAGCAGCTTGTTTCTTTGTCTTTTTCTTTTTTTTAATATTTATTTTTTAGTTGTAGTTGGACACAACTCCTTTATTTCACTTATTTATTTTTATATGGCTCTGAAGATCGAACCCAGGGTCTCGCACGTGCGAGGCGAGTGCTCTACCGCTGAGCCACAGCCCCAGGCCAGCAGCTGGTGAGGAAGTCAGGGAAACCCTGGGGAGGGGAGGGGACAGGGCAGTGTCACAACAGTCAGTGGGCACTTCAGGTGGAGCTTTCCAGGAGTCTGCCCTCCTGGCACGTCCTGTGTATTCTTCAGAACTCACTTCCCAGCAAAGTCAGCCCACTTTTTGCAGAGAGGAAAGAGATCCTCCTGGCGAGTGAGTGTCCAGTCTTCCTCTTCTTTGCCTCAAGCCGCTGCCCTTCTCCCTGTTCTCCTGCCTTCTTCCTCGTCCTCGTGTGTCTGCTTCCCCATCCTCACACCCTCTGTTCTGTCTTAAGTTTTCCTTTACGTGCTCATTAGGTGGCCATTGTGCACTCATTGCAGCAAACCAAGGAAGGTGGGCTCTCTGCCTCCTCTCCTGCTGGCTCAGACAGCCCAGGTCCACACTACGAACAAGGGGACCTTCTTGCCATTGTTTTCTCAATTGCTGGTCTCCCCCTATTTTCACTGTACAACTTCCAAAAAAAGGAGGGGGAAAAAGGTCTCAGAAGTTTGTTCTGACTGTTCTGCACAGTCGTTTCCCTCTTGGTTCCTGTCCACAGGAGTGTCCCTTGCCCTCTTTTTTATTTTTAGTTTCAGAGAGAGAGAGAGAGAGAGAGAGAGTTGGTACTGAGGATGAAACCCTGGGTTGCTGTTCTGCTGAGCAACATCCCCAGCCCTTTTTATTTTGAGACAGGGTCTCACTAAGTTGCTTAGGGCTTCACTAATTTGCTGAAGCTGACCTCAAATTTGTGATCCTTCTTCCTCAGCCTCCTGAACTATTGGGATTATAAGCATGTGCCATCATGCCTGGTTCTCTTGCCCTCTTAAGCAAAAAGCAGTGTCCCTTCCTGAGTCCTCAGGGACTCTGGAGCCCCCTCTTCCTTCTAAGGCTTCCCATCATCAGCTTCCTCTCTCGTCTTCTCTCTCAGTCGCTCATGTTGCCTTGTTCTCCCTTCTCTGCTTCCTGCCTCTGTCCCTTGATGTGTGACAGGTTATTGCATGCATGGGTGATTCTGTCCCTGTCCGTGTGGTCCAGTCACCCGCCTGTCTCATTCTCTTTTCCATCCCCCTTGCAGACGTGGGGCTTGATCTGCTTAGCCTTGAACACAACACTAGCATAGCTACCTTCTCCAAGGCCTCTTCTCCCTGTTCACTAGCTCCACATTTAACAGGAGGATCGTCCAGAACCCCAGCTTTAGCGGCAGCTCCTTCCCCAGCCTTGTGAGCCCCGTCTCACCACCTTCCTTTGTGGCGTGGGGCCCCTGCCCCTGTAGAGTCCATCTCCTCTTCATCTGAGCTCTTCTGACCGTGCTCAGCTGTATGGGCAGCAGCAACAGCCCTGCAGCCCCTGCAGGCTCCAGGCCAAGCCCTGAGCTCAGGTTTTGCTCTCCAGTCCCTCTGTCACATGAGGAGGCCAAGGCCCCAGTCCACCCAAGGAGAGAGTGGTGGAGCCTGCACTGATGCCCAGTCTCTGAGCACAGCTCTAACCTGCTGTCGTCCACTCTTGGCCTTTGTTCTATGCTCTCTGCCCTGGGCCCGTGCTTCTTGTCTCTTGTGTCCCATGCGGTGATGGAGGGCCACAGGGAGGGATGGGGCCAGGCCTAGGCACAACGGAGTGGGCAGTGCTGATTGAGAAGCAGTGCGGAGAAGTCTGGACTCCTTGAGGGGCTGTGACCAGGCGAGCACAGGGCCTCCCATGTTGTACTGCTGCTTTGTCTCAGCTGTGGTTTTGGTGGGTCATGAAGTAATAGAAGGCTCTAGTCTTTGCCTGTTTCAGGGCCTTTTCACATTTGGGATGTGTTGGAATTGAAAATAAGATTCTGATTCCATCCGTGATGCCGGAGACCCAGCCATGGGGGAGAGCGAACACCTGACCTCTCTCCTTTTTGTTTCCTGATGTCACCTCACATCCTCTCCCCGCTGTGCTTTGCCCTGCGTGTGTGTCCATCCTTGGGGAGGGCTGGTCCCTGTGAGGCCGTGCAAGGTGAGCTGACTCCAGTGTTCAGCCGAAGGAGGGGTCATGAGGCTAGTGCTTCCTGCCAGGCCTCCCCGGGTCTGTGCTTGTGTGCAGTGTGGAGGGTGTGGGGCGTGGGACTGGTGACTTGGCATGCTCAGTCCCTGGGTATTCTGGGGTCAGCACGGAGGCTACTGCCTGGCTCCCAGCCATTGGTGGCCTGTGAGGAGCACACAGGAGCCTGGGGGTGCTGGGGGGCCCATCTGCTCTCTCTCAGAGCTTGTCATGTTGCCCTGCCTGGCCTCTTGTGGTGTTTGTTTCCTAAGTTCTCAGTAAGCCAGTGAGCAGGAGTGGGTCCCCACCCATATGTCAGGGGCTTAGTGTGTGGAGACCCCAAATGACCTGAGTTCAAGGAGCTGAGGTACCATTGGCACCTCCTTCTGCACAGTTGCGTCCAGACCTTGTAGCACCTGCCTCGAGCTGCTGGAGAACCTGGTAGTGCCCGTGGGGGCAGGCAATGAGGAAGTATGGACATTTGTGGGCCAACCCAGTAAATGAGCACAGTATCTATTTCTGCTTAGAAAAGTGTCAGTTCTCTAAGTGTCAAGTGTCAAGGAAAGGGTTGTGTGACTATCTTTTTTATGCAAAGTCTTCACATAGCTACCTGGTGTTGGACTACGATGAACATCAAAGATGTTTCTCTGTAATCAGTTGTATTATGTTTGGTTCTAGGAATGTTCCGGCGAATCACAGCTGCTGCCACAAGACTCTTCACCAGTGACGGCTGTGAGGGCAGTTTCTACAGCCTGGAGGGCCTGAATGGGCGTGTGCGCTCCATGGTGCCCACGCACCCAGCCCTGGTGTTGCTCTGGTGTCAGATCCTGTTGCTCGTCAATCACACAGACCACCGCTGGTGGGCAGAAGTGCAGCAGACACCCAAGTAGGTGCATGTCCCTGAGCTTAGGGTGTGGCCTGATGCTGGTGGGTGCTGCGCCACCCGAGGCTTGGCTGCAGCCGCGGCAGAGGCGCTTTCATGTCCATGCTCTGTGAGGCTCTGAGGGCTTTTGGCCGCAGGCTGGTCTTTCCTTGCAGGCTCTGTGTTGTGGGGATGTGCTGACCACAGGTGTTCAGAGTAGCAACTGCTTTTTCAGTATGGTTTTCTTCTTCTTTTAAATTTTTGTACTTGTAGATGAACAGTATGCCTTTATTTTGTTTGTGTGTTTATTTTTATGTGGTGCTGAGGATTGGACCCAGTGCCCAGCACACGCTAGGCCAGTGCTCTGCCACTGAGCCCCAGCCCCAGCCCATGGTTTTCTTTGCCAAGCTCTCCAACACTGTTCCATCTGCCGGGTTGCTCTTGCCAGGCAGTGTCCCTCCTGCTAGGTCCTGTCACTTGAACTGGTTCCATAACCAGGCATGTTGCAATGTCTTAACTTCATTATGAGTTAAATGTGGTTCTGCTTATTCTTAGATAATGAAGCAATTATTTAGCAAATTTCAAAGCTATTTGGAAATACCTTATTATTATATTTTTTAATCATTCAAAAAAACTAAGTTTCTGATTGTGGGTGGCCTCTTTTTGCAAAAAGTGTTTAGCTTTAAGCCTCAGTGTCCAGGTGCTTCCTCCCTCACACATCTGAACGTGCTTGGACATAAAGCTGTGAGCCCTGCTGAGTCCTCAGCACAGTCTCTGTAAGACGCAGGAAGAGTGCAAGTGTGGTCCTCTGCCTGGCTCGGAGGCCCCGGGCTGCCATCCAGGCCCTCCAGCTCGGCCTCCCTGTTGAGAGGCTTGATGGCCCCTCTGTTCTGTCTGTGTCGTGGGGTCTGCAAAGGAAAAAAGGACGCCGCTTCCCACCCACATGCTCATCACTCAGCGGGGGAGACAGACCCATGACAGCATCTGAAATGTTCGAAGGATGTCTTGGACCTGCCGCAGTAACTGAACACTAAGAGCCAGCAGACAGGAAGCCAGGGTTGCTGGGTTTTGTGCTTCTTAAACATGTGTGCGCTTCGGGTAGGGAGTGAATAGGGCAAGAATCAGAGGCAGTAACTGGCCAAGGCCTGGGAATCTGTTTCCGCCAGACTTCTGACAGTGCAGTGCTGCCGATCCCTGGACCCGCTGAGCAGGAGGGTTGCCTCAACGACACGACAGTGCTGTCCTCAGACACCTCTCTCCACCAGGCCCAATGACCAGGGCCCCAAGAGCCTTTTAACAGGTTCTCAGGAGAACCCAGTAGGAACACCCAGGATTGAGGCGTACTGGGCGAGATGGAGGGGCAGAGCCTGGGTTAGCTGTGGGTGAGGTGGGGTGGGTTTGAGGGAGGCAGGAAGAAAGTGAGGTGTCCACAGCCCGTCCAGCCCTGCTTCTCCCCATTGGTGTCAGCAGACGGGGCAGGAAGCACACTGTAGTTTGTTCAGAGGAGATGGCAGCCTGAACCTAGCTGATGGTGAGCAGGCACCCCTTCCACTAGGGCTCCTGAGACCCATTGCCACATTAGGTGGAAAGGAACAGGCAGGACAAGCCAGTGCCCTTTTAAGATGCAGGTGATGTTGTGGTCCCTGGGTCCCAGTCAGCCAGAAAGGACATTGCTGGGCAGTTAGAAATGTGAAGGCAAGGCTGGGAGGTGCTCTCAGGAGGCATCTGCTCAGGGGCTCAGTGTGGCCTGTCCTGAAGGACACTTGCTCTCACGTGGCCTGGGTGTGCAGTGTGTGGGTCTCCTGGGAGCAGGTGTGGCGCTTGTGTGGGCTGTGGTGTGGTGTGGTGAGGTCGGCTCAGCACACATGTGAGAGCATGCTCATGAACTCTGTGCTGCGTCTCGTTGAAGGAAGAGCATGTGGCTGTTCAGTGGTTCCTTCCAACTTTTCTGTTGGTTCAAAGTTTTCAAAATAAAAATTGAGGAGAGAAGATGATGAGAGAAGGGACCTCTTAGCAATGGTAGGCAGCTCTCTGGCTTGCTTTAGAGGGGAGCAGAGCCACGAGCAGCAGGGCCACCAGAGAGGACTTCCAGTGAGAAAAGCAGTGGCATGGGTGATCCAGGGTGACAGGCTTGAGCCCATAGAAGAGGGTCATCTTTGAGATGGCAAGACTAGGTGGGTCTAGGCACAAATGTTAGTTGATTGTGCTTACTTATTGCTAGTGTTTTAGAGTTGAATTTTACGGTTTTTTTGTCCCTTGCCCTCCAGATACTAATAAAGACAGATTGTCCCTTCAGTATGACAGCAAAGCTGTCACTGCTGGGTTCTTAGCCCAGCATGCCTTCCTAGGGCACCCTGCCCTGGCTTCTCTTTATTGAGTTAGGTCTCTGTCTGCTCTCACGCCAGCCTGTGCCCCTCCTGTGGAAGTGTCAGGGCTATACTTAGACCTGTGTTCGTGTTAATATCTGTATCCCCTTCTAGACCGTGAGCCCCAGCAGGGCAGGACCCATTTCTGGGTTTGAACCCCCCATGTATCCCCAGCAGAACCTGAGTCAGTGACTCTAGGAGCAGAAGCAGTCATGGTTACTGGTAAAGCCCTTCTGCATGTAGGTGGACAGTCACTATCTGGTGCCCACATTCTGGGTGGGGACTGCTTTCCAGGAAGGGTACCACTTGTCCAGCGTGTGGCAATGCACAGGAACCCCCATTCTACCGTTTTCCTTGTCGCTGGCTAGACTGTTGATCCTGATATACTATATTTTGTTGCTTCAACACGGTTTTCTCTGGCCCTCCTTTTCCCTTGATTGGGCAGTTGGGCTGCTGTGCAGCTCTTAGGCCACATGGTAGTGTGGCTCCAGGAAGTCCCCACATGAGCTCTGCTCTCTACCTTCCTTTCAGGACTCTGTCACCATGGATTTGATTATTTTTTATCTGTCTCACTTTTGACTGAACTGTGAGAGTCCTGACCCCACTGTGGCTCATGTGGGAGTGGTGTTGGGTCACAGTCCACACATGGGCCACTTCCAGCTCGAGTGCTCAGGTGCTGTCAGCCCACGTGTGCCAGCAGCACTGTTTGGGGACTTGCACTGCTACAGATTGGGGGTAAATTTGTTTGATCTTGGGCCTCCTAAGCATCTGCTGCCAGCTGTCTGAATCACAAATGCCGGCTGCTCTCCTTCGGAGGCTGTTGTAGCTCGTGAGTTTAAGTCATGTGGAGCCACTGCAGAAGGGTGGGTTTTGTATTTGACAGTTTTTTGACGTGACTTAGAGTAAAATGCCCTCTTTTGTACCAGCTGTAGTCAGGTAACAAGCAGAACCGTGACTTCAAGCAGGTCCCTCTTGTCCTTTTGTAGCCCACCTCCTGCTTTCCCTGGTGACTGCTGATGCACACCTGTCCCTCTAGCCTGGCACAGAATTCCCTGGACATGGAGATCTCACTGTGTGGCCTTTTGAGTGTGGCTTCTCGGGGAAAAACTGAAGTGGCCATTAAATTTTTTTATCTGTAGAATGTTTTATACTGGTTGTCTTCTAAATCCTGAGGGGCTTACAGGAAAAGTTGACATATTGCAGAATGTTCTTGCCCTCATGGAACCCCCATCTACACTGAGCCTCGGCAGGACATGGCACAGGCTTTTTGCTACCCTGGGAAGGGTGTGGTCCCTGGTCAGGCGTTGAAGTCAGAGCAGCAGTTTGGGAGTGTGCCAACATGGTGTTTTAAATATTTTGGCTAGAATTAAGAGCCTCAAGTTTATAATTCCCATTTGTTTAGAAAGAAAAAGATGTAGTGAGAAATAAATGTGAAGTGAAATTACCCATTAGTGGAATGAAATGCTTTTAAACGTGTTCCCACATTAGCACACGCACTGTGGACGGACTCAGAGTAGTGATGTTCTGTTGGGAAATGGGCAATAAAATACAGAAACGGATAGTGTCCCCTTGGGCAGTCAACAGTATGTGTGGCAGGTGGGAGATTTCAGCCCAAGAGCTGACTGAATGTGCAGCTTTTTGGTGGGTCCTGTCTTTTGGTCCAGCATTTAATCTTCTGCCTGCTAAAGCCTCTGTGTCATTTAGTCTTTCTTTTTTACTTAGGTGCTTATTGTCGCCTAGGTCTGGATTACTGAAAGTGTCTGTTTCACTCAGTGTCTAGAATGACTTGTCAGAGACGAGGATCAGGGTAACCAACACAGTGCACTCTCAGCACACCTCTCTCCCCTCCTAGGAGACACAGTCTGTCCTGTACCAAGTCGCTTAGTCCCCAGATAACTGGTGAGGAGGAGGAGTCTGACTCGGCAGCCCAACTTGGAATGTGCAATAGAGAAGTTGTGCGGAGAGGGGCGCTGATTCTCTTCTGTGATTATGTCGTAAGTTTGGAACTGCCTGCAAGGGGTGGGGATAGGGGCCGTGTGGAAGGTGCTGTGTGGTCCCTCTGCCCGCCATGCCTCCACTCCCTTGAAACTGAAAATCAAAAGTACTGTCTAATAATCCACCGTGACGTGGTGAGGATTCGCCTTCCCTCTGCTGGGTGTCTCAGCTGGCCTTCGTAGGCTGTCACTCACCATCACTCATTCAGCAAATCCACAGCAACTGCTCTATGCCTGACATAATGCTGAGGATTTTACTTAATTTGAGGGGAGCAATGAAATAATACATAAATTCAAAAACAAGCCTTAGATTGACCATAATGGGATCCGATTAAAAAATTTTCTGGAAGTCAGGCATGGTGGTGCAGGAGGATCATAAGTTCAGAGCCAGCCTCAGCAACTTAGTGAGGCCCTAAGCAACTTAGCAAGACCCTGTCTCTAAATCAAATATCAAAGGGGTGGAGGTGAGGCTCAGTGGATAAGTGAGTGCCCTGGGTGCTGTGCTTAGCAGGGAAGGTGTTAAGTGTTCAACATTATATTTTAAATAGATTGCTATTTGAATGCCATTCTTTTAAAAATGATTACTATTGTGGCGTTTTAACCATAAAACTAGCATCACACATTTAAAGTACAAAAAACCAAAATAAGCAGAAGGAAATAAAGGCTCCTTTAAGTGTGTTGCTCCAAGATGACTCGCTGTCTCGTCCTGCGCTGGAGTTTCTATACTAATTACTTGGTAAAAGCATGAGTGTTCCTCTTACGAGCTGGGCCTCTGGGTTGTACTGTCCCCATAGCAAGACGGGGATGAACAGTCTGGGTCAGTAGGGGCCGTGGCTTCACTGGGAAGCTACTGTGCACCTTCCTTTTGGTGTGGCTGATTATCAATCCTCACGTTTTGCTTAACATTCATTCTTGAGGTTGAAATAGTTTTCCTGTCTTGTTCCACTTTTGAGAAATAATTTATATAATGCTGCTTTTCACAGATGTAATAAAAAGAGGCAATACTGTCATATGATCCCAAATGAAAAATATTAACCATTTACCAGATGTCAAGGAATTTATCATGTTTTGGTTTCTGCCTGCAAGAATTTTGAATTAAGATTAAGGGGTTATACATATGTTTACAAATGGACGTGTCTCATTTTCTTATAAATCTTGAGTGAAATTTCTTCCGTGTAATGTGTGGGAATCCCTTCATCTTTTAGATTCAGGAATTCTATCAAAAATGTGGCAGTTATAGTGAATTTTTTTTTACATTGAAATGTTGCAAAATTGGAGACCAAGTAAGTGGAGAGGGAATACCCCTTGCTGGGCCAGCCTAAAGTCTAGAAGGGGGCAGCAGGCGTTGGTCAGGGAGTGTCCCTGGATCCTGTGCATACCGTCACTGCAGGCCACTCCTGCTGTTCCTGCAGCCTGGATCACACTCAGCCCATGGCGGGCCTCCCTTTGACCTCTCCATGGAAAGGAGCCCAGGTTCTGTTTATTCTCTCTCCTTCCTGGGCTGGTGTCCCTAGGAGCAGGACTTCTGCAGTGGGTTCTGACTTCACATGGCCTCCGCCTCTGTGTGTGATTGGAGGTGGTGGGCTCTGTGCTGTGGCCACTTTCCTGCCTCCTCAGCCACTGTGTTCAGACGGCTGTTACTTTCAGTGAGGCAAGTTTGTGTGTGGAATCTGCCCTCTCCTTCCTGCCCTGTCTGCCTGTCCTCTTATCTACTGGGAAACAGACTTTGCATCGCTCTCTCCCAGTGTCAGAACCTGCATGACTCGGAGCACTTAACGTGGCTCATCGTGAATCACATTCAGGATCTGATCAGCCTGTCGCATGAACCTCCAGTGCAGGACTTCATTAGTGCCATTCATCGGAATTCTGCTGCTAGTGGTCTTTTCATCCAGGCCATTCAGTCTCGTTGTGAAAATCTTTCAGCTGTAAGTCTTCATTGCCAGTCAGTTTTTCTGCCTTAAAAATGGAGTCCTGGAATTTTTTAAGTGCTAATTTCCAGTTGGCAAAGTAATCAGCTCCTGTTCTTCTCTTAAACATTAGCCAACCACTCTGAAGAAAACGCTCCAGTGCTTGGAAGGCATCCACCTCAGCCAGTCAGGCGCAGTGCTCACACTGTACGTGGACAGGCTCCTGTGCACCCCTTTCCGTGCTCTGGCTCGCATGGTTGACACCCTGGCCTGTCGCCGGGTAGAAATGCTTTTGGCTGCAAATTTACAGGTACTGAGAAAAATATTGATGCTTATTTATATTAGAACTTGGCAGGTAGAGTAAGCAGAACATTAAGCTCGGTTTTTCTCTATCAGCCTGGTCTTGATATGGCCACAGATGGGAACACGTATGCCTTGTGCAAACCTGTCATTCTGTGTATGTCTGATCCAACTGCTTCTGGTCTGTCCTTGCTATGACAAACTCTACATACCAGTTTGTCCTTTTTAAATGAGCATGAGGTCATTATGGCCCCTTTCATATTACAAATCCATTGATGTGTTCTTGTTTATTTAGAGCAGCACGGCCCAGTTGCCAGTGGAAGAACTGAACAGAATCCAGGAACACCTCCAGAGCAGTGGGCTTGCACAGAGGTAATGCTGCAACATAGCAGTGCCTATGTTCATATAAACCAGGCTATAAAGACTTAGACTGGCACAGGAGCAAGTTCACAGGCTGAGAAAACAACATGCCCTTTAGGTGGGTTTATTGCAGCAGTGGCACAATAGAAAGACTTCCTGAATTTTTTATAGGAACAACTGGCAGTTTCAACACTTGTTGCCCACATGGGGGTAGCCTGCCACATGTCAGTGTCTGAGGGTAGCAGATATTTCTGTTGCCTCTATGGTAAAAGGGAATCTGAGTTACCATCTGCATAATCTAATCACTAGATTAGAGTGGATAAATCTGAAAGCATGACCTTGGCTTTTGTTGCATCCACATCTTGTTAAAATGTTGTCTCTTCAGCTAGGCACAGTGGCACATGCCCATAATCCCAGCTTCTCAGGAAGCTGAAGCAAGAGGATCTCAAGCTCAAGACCAACCTCAGCAACTTAACAAGACCCTATCTCAAAACAAAACAAAAAAATTTGAAAAGCTGTATGTAGCTCAGTTGTAAAGTGCACCTGGGTATAATCCCCAGTGCAAAATATCTATGTGTGTATTTATACATATATGTTCGTAACTGTTCAGTCCCCTAATTCTGTTTGCAAGACTTTTAGAATCCTTTATCACAAATATTTTCATCTGTAAGATATGTCCATGGCTGCAAAATAAATTGAGAGGAGCTTTTACCTCTTTTCTTGACCCATATGTGTGGGGAGAGCACATGTGGAAGAGAGAGGGAGAAAATAATTTTGCCATGATTTCAGTCTAAAGGAGGGGTCTTGCTGAGGGTGTTTTTAAATAGGACAGTGTGCAGTGGGTGACTCTTTAGTCTGCAGGGCTGAGTGATGATGGCCAACTGGCATCAGGAAGCTGTCACTCATGGGACATGCAGCAGAGCAGACTGATGCGTTTTGACCCTAGACCCAATTGCCAGCCCAAGTGAAGAAGATTGTAAAAGTTTGTAAATACCTTGGGCCAGATCAGGTGATTCTTTTATGAAATGTCCATTTATAATGATATACGCAGCATCTTTCTGAGGGATTAAATGGAAGAGTTTGTGTACTTGGATCTTAGATGATCTTTTGCTTATATTAATAATGCCTTCATTAATTGTCACACCTTTTGTTGCCTGTTACAAGATATAAGTGAAAGTTTGTGGTGTAAGCTGTGGTAATTAAAGGATCAGGGCCTCTGTTTGCTCTGTGGCCTGCTGTGGCCTGCGGTGAAGAGGAAGTCTGAGCAGAGTGCGTATCACCTTAAGGAGCCACTACGTCCCTTCCTTATGTGCTTCCAGAAGCTAACAGACTAGAAGGCAAACCTCACTGCAGTTTCATTTCTGTTTGTGTTTCAGACACCAAAGGCTCTATTCCCTGCTGGACAGGTTCCGTCTGTCCACTGTACAAGACTCTCTTAGCCCCTTGCCCCCAGTCACCTCGCACCCCTTAGACGGGGATGGACACATGCCATTGGAAACAGTGAGTCCAGACAAAGTAAGTGTCTATGTCCTTATGTAGTGCTCTTGCACACGGAGGCACTGACACCTCTGTTTACCTGTGTCAAGTGTAAAGTGTTCAGGGGCTCAGTGTATGCAGGTCATGCTGATGCTTGGCCTTGGCAGCTCTGATCGGGGACTGGGGTGGAGACATTTGGGAACCTTTAAAGCCCTAACGAGAGAGGCTACACTGACATGGGATTCCCCATGGTCGACCGTAGCCTCCCTCCGTGTTCCAACACCTTCTCCTTCCTGTGAATTGACACCAGCCCTGGTGTGTTGTCATTACTTCATCACTCACCTCAGAGTTAGGGACCAACTGGGGACTTGGGAGAGATAAGCTGAGATCTCAAAAACCAGCACCCGAGTGGAGGGAGACGCAGGTTCTGTCCTGCACTCTTAGGCTGTCTTTCTTCTCAGCCCTGGCTGCTGGGGAGAGTTGAGCGAAGCAGATACTCAGTGACGGTTTGTGCAGTGTCAGGGAGTGGGCAGAGGGGAGGGTCGCTAGCCCTCAGTACTTCTGCTGAGTTTGCAAGGACTACTGGAAGTTGTTCAGGTGGAGGGGAGAAGGTGAGTGTCCCAGCAGGAGCAGCAACTGTAAAGGAAAGTGTCCCAGCAGGAGCAGCAACTGTGCTTTGGCAAGCTGCAGACACAGGGTACGCTGGCAGCCCGTGAGGCCAGCCTGGGGCCTAGTGTAACCAAGGCTCAGTCCAGCCCAGGGGAGCAGAAGCCTCTGGGTGCCTGTCTGACCACATTTTTATCTTCCCAGGACTGGTATATTCGCCTTGTCAGGTCCCAGTGTTGGGCCAAGTCAGACACCGCGCTGCTAGAAGGTGCAGAACTAGTGAATCGCATTCCTGCCGAAGACATGAGCAGCTTCATGATGAGCTCGGTGGGCGAGCAGCGGGAAGTGGGAGCTCTCTAGCTTGTGCTTGGTTTCTCTCAACTTCATGCAGCTGACTGACTGCAGCACATAGGGGGCTCTCACCCAGAATGGGACAGTGCTGGGGTGGGCACTCTTCAAGATGGGAGCCAGAGTTTTTTCAGCTAAATTAGAATCAAAGAGGAATGTGGTTTTTAACTTGCCTTACGTGCATTTAAAGGAAATGTGTGTGTCCACAGACTGCAGTCAGGTCATCATTGGTGCCATAATGCTGTGCTATTTGGGAAATTGACCTTTAGTGGTAAAGCTCCCCCCAACTCCACGTAAAAGAGCTACAGTGAAAAATCAACAAAAGACTTGGTCCAAAATCAGTTTACTACAGTTCAATTTATCTTAAAATCCATGCAGTCAAAGCTGATTTACTGAATGATGAATTTGCTTAGTGACCAAATTTATTGGATTTTCCGAATTTGCTAATTGGCCTTTTAACAGCTTTAAAGGTTCTGGCTACAAACTACAAGAATGTTGGGTTTTAGGCACTGCTCATGAAATACATTTTTCTGAATATTAAACTAAGATTGATGTTCTACCTGAATAATTAGACCCCCCCATCCTTAAATGGCTAAAAAGAAATTAATAAAACACACAGTACAAGTTACTGAATGAAATGCTCTTTTTCCAAGCACCACTTGGCATTTCTGTGCCCCTCTACCCTATACAAGCTGCCTTTGCACATCTTTTGCAAACTGCAGGAGTGCTTGGTACTGCACTGATTTCTTGGATGGCACATTAGTCTTGATGTTGTTGTTTTTTATCAATTAAAATTTATACCCTAGCTGAGCACAAAGGCACATGCATGTAATCCCAGTGACTTGGGAGGCTGAGGTAGGAGAGTAGCAAGTTCAAGGCCAGCCTGGGCAACTTAGTGAGGCCCTAAGCAACTTAGTAGGACCATATCTCAGAATAGGGGGGGTGTGGGGGGACAGGAAAAAAAAAAAACTTAAAAAGGTATGGGAACTTAGCTTAGTAGTAAAGTATCCCTAGATTCAATCTCTAGCATCACCCCCTAAAAAATAAATAAATAAAGTACCCCAAAGAGACCAGAAATACATTTTACTGAGCAAAGGTTGAATGGAATTGTTCTTATATTTATAATAGATATATATTCTTAAAGCATTCCTTGTGGTATATTAATCTGTATTATCTCAAAAACACTTGTGTTGACTTTGATTTTTTGTTTTTCTTGCCTAGTTGAAAGCATATAATCTTTGCTATGGTTTGTCTAACCTTCACTGCTCTGATTTCAGGAGTTCAACCTAAACCTGTTGGCTCCATGTTTAAGCCTTGGCATGAGTGAAATTGCTGGTGGCCAGAAGAGTCCCCTTTTCAAAGCAGCCCGGGGAGTGACTCTGGACCATGTGACCAGCATCGTTCAGCGGCTTCCTGCTGTCCATCAAGTCTTCCAGCCCTTCCAGCCTGCAGAGCCCACGGCCTATTTGAATAAACTGAACGATCTATTTGGTAATTTTAAATAAAAACTTGTTTTATTTTTAAAAAGTGTTGCAGGGCCAGCTAAGTGTTTTGCACCAAGCAAGTATACAGACAGCACTGGTGATCTAAAGTCAGCTCAGTTGCAAAGTGTTTGCTTTGCATTTGCAAAGCCTTGGATTTGATCCCCAGTTCCAAAAAAACAAACAGTAACTGGAGGGCTGGGTTGTGGTTCAGTGGTAGAGTGCTTGCCTAGCATGTATAAGGCCCTGGGTTTGATCTCCAGCACCATAAAAAATAAAGGTATTGTGTCTGTCTACAAATAAAAAAATATATATTAAAAAAAATAGCTAGAAAACAGCATCAGTGTTCAATAGCTTTAAAATTTTTTTCTGTGCACTTGCCACTTAGCTTCTTGTGGGTATTAGTCAGTGTCCCAGGTGTTTCAGGAAGACTGGGTGGTCCCTCAGGGAAGTGCACATGCAGAACCACGTGCAGTCATGGGCGTGTTGCAGGTGTGCCACCTGGATGGGACATCTGGAGCGCTTTTCAGACCTCACAGAATTGTTTGGCTGCTTCTGAAAGTGAAGGGCTATGCAGGGTTGCAGCTGCCCATGGAGGTCTCTTGTTTCAGGGGATACTGCATTGTACCAGTCCCTGACCACACTGGCCCGGGCCCTGGCACAGTACTTGGTGGTGATCTCCAAAGTGCCTGTCCATTTGCAACTTCCTTCTGAGAAGGAGAGGGACACGGTAAAGTTCGTGGTGATGACCATGGAGGTAAGAGCAGCTCCAGAATTTGCTGTGGGGAGGGAACGTGACTAGCACTAAGAATGAGGCCGTTCTATTTAAACCAAGAGCTCTGAGCAGTCTGGTTGGCTCCTCCCATCCTCATGAAGTCAGCGCCTATCTTCAGGTCCTGTTTGCCTCACCTCACCAAGTGCCTTCACCCCTCACTGCACTACTTCCCCAGGGACCGTGGAGGTCAGCAAGATGCTTTCTCATCCTTGTGCTGCAGACCTAATGTGTACCTGAATTTTTAACAATTTGGGCAGTGTGTTGCATCTTAAACCAGTCAATAAATCAGGGTGTTTCAGGCATAGGGCAAACATTATCCCCTAAAGTATGTATGCCCTCTGGGCACATTGCCTTTCCATACCACTGCCTATCTCCCTCAGGCACCAGAGATTGGCCATCCTAAGCAAGGAGCTGCCATCTCACACAAGGAAAGGGCTATCCCAACGGGATGCATGCGTCAGTCATGAAGCAGTGAGGAAGTACCACTCTGAGACAGGCTGAGTCAGGTGGTCCACAACACCATCCTTAGCCTAAAGGGAGGCTAAAAAGCAGAAGGAGCTTGCAGTATAGACAGTAGCACCAGGCATACCTGTGCCTCGTGTGTAGGACAGAGCACTACACTAGGTTCTCACACTAACCCTGTGTAATGGGCTCTTTATGCCCAATTCACAGATGAAGAGAGCAAGGCTTGGAGAGGGTCAGGGACTTAGCCAGGCTAGCCCAGCATTTGAATATATGTCCTGCTGTTCCCATAACCCACCCCTTCAACTTAGCTTCATGACTGACAGGTAAGATCTGTGCTGCAGAGGCCCTGGAGAAGAGCCTCTGTCCAGAGATGCCAGGGCCCAGGAGAGGTTGCTAGAGGTGCTCACGGCCCTGAGGGAAAGACATGTGCAGAAAGGTGTGGGTACTCTGGAAGAGGGAGCTAGGAACTTTGAGGGGTAGGCAGGTCAGGATTAAATGTAGGGAGTAGAGGATGGCAGCCTGGGAATAGTTGGGCCAGTTCCGTCCTTCCAAGGTCTTCTGGACTCCTGGCCTCTTGGTGTTTGCTCTGTCTCCCCCCCACCCCCACCCCCAATCATGAATGGCACTGCCTGCCTGAGGCCCTGGAGGCAGGAAGAACCGGGTGGATGTTCTCTGACACATGCTTCCCTTTAGGCCCTGTCGTGGCATCTGATCCACGAGCAGATCCCTCTAAGTCTGGACCTCCAAGCAGGGCTGGACTGCTGCTGCCTGGCCCTGCAGCTACCTGGCCTTTGGAGTGTGATCTCCTCCGCAGAGTTTGTGACCCACGCCTGCTCCCTCATCCACTGCGTGCGATTCCTCCTGGAAGCCAGTGAGTCCATGTCCCAGCAGTGTATCTGCTCTTTAATGTTTTTACTTTGTGCCAACTATTTACATGAGCTAAGTAAGACTTGGGGTGAAGAGGTGGGTCTCTGTCTCTTCACCTCTAGAACCTAAGCATCTACACTAGAATCAACTCAAATTTGCTATTCTAACCATTTTGTTTAGATTTTGGATTTGAAGCTTTCAGAAAAATGCTTCTAAGCTTCACGTGCCTGTGATCTCTGGTCTTAGTGGACCATGTCATGTTTTTAGCCCTAAGTGATTGTAAGATTAGTAAGATTATATTCAAAAGATGATTGTCTCCTGTTAGAGTTGAATGCATATTTCTATATACTGCATTGTAACACTAATATATCGTAAAATAAAAGCAATTCATCCTTTTCAAGGAATAGTATTCTTAACAAGGAGTCATTAGCTAAAATTTTTTAAAAATTGGGCATTACAGTTTACATGTTGGAGGGTGTTTTGAAGTTTTGTATTTTCAAATTAAACGTTATAGAGTGGTGTTTTGATGTTCCATTGTTTAAATTGTTTTCATCTGTGCATTTGTAGTCAACTTGGAAACAGAGATCCAGGGATTAATTTTTAAAAGCCAGGCTTCTTGGGGTTCGATTAATGATGCTTTCAGTAACAGTGAATCATGGACAGTTCGATAAAATCCTTCAGGGCAGAGACGCAGACAGCACAGTGGACTGAAATCTGAGTGTAGGAGCACAAGTCCTTGCACATACACAATCAGCCAGGAGACTGGCAGTTACCTGTGCTGTCGACTGGCATTTTCTATTTGACTAACATCAGTTCTAGAACTTTAGGCCTCATGTGACATAGTCCACCACTGAATTCTTAGAGGGTGCACAGATGTGAAGATTTGAGTAGGAAGGAAGAATAAAAGTGTGTGGAAATCCTTATCTCTTCTGCTGTGATTTTAGTTGCAGTGCAGCCTGGAGACCAGCTTCTTAGTCCAGAAAGCAGGACCACTACTCTGAGGACTGTCAGAGAGGAGGAAGTAGATTCAGACACACAGAGTAAGTCTTAGAACCTGTTTTTGTTGTTGTTGTTGTTTTTTAAACCTGTGTTCCTTTGGGGTCTTGAAATTGGTTCACAAAAGAGACTTGTAAATGGAAAATGTGGACTCTAAAAATGCTTAAACTTGCCCTTGCTCATTCCTGAATTTCAAGGGGGATTGAGTCGTTGCTGTGCACATACTCTTCACTCTTTCCTCTGTCTCAGCCCTGTGCCTCCTCCTCTGGCTGTCTGACCTGTCCAGCCTGAGTTCCCCCCAGTCTACACCCTTTCACACAGCCAGGTTTGCTCCCACCTGAGAATCCCCCATCTCAGCACTGGCATATAACTGCGGTTACTCTGAGCTCTTGAGGGTGGTGACTGCACTTCCTTCTCTTGTGTTCCCAGAGTAAAAACTTGGCCACTTGGCTTCAGGTGGTCAGCAAATGTTAGTTGATTGATAAATGGATCAAGAGGAATACCAAGGAACTTGAATTTAGTGGGCATGCCCATGGAGTTTACTGTGACCCAAGTGTGTTACCGCCATCTTAATTTGGTGGGTTTTTCAAAGAACATTCCTGCTCTCTACAGAGAAGTGTCAAAATTGTCCTCATTTAAAGCTCTCCTGGGTCAGACATGTGCCACAACTTTTCATGTCCCTCTCTCCTGATTCTTGGGCAGCTGTTTTACTGTGACCATGGTAGCAAGGCTGTTGGGGAGGAAAACATTCTGGCCAAGTGACTCCTTGCTCTCCCAGCCTTCAGCTTCTGAGCCCTTTCAGCTCTCATAGTCCAGGAACCAATGGGAATGCCACCTGTGCATCCTGTCCCCCAAGGATGGGAAGATCGGCTTCTGGGCCACTCTTCCTGGACTGCCAGGTGTCCTATTCCTGCTCCCTGCTGCAGAAGCAGGCCTTGTGCGATGGACACAGTGGTTCCTAGTTACAGAGCCTCACCGCTGGTTCCCCATGTGGGGTTTTGTAATTGCATAATGACCCAGAAGCAGTGCTGGGTCAAAACCAGCCAAACTCTTCTCTGTTTTTTTGTCTTAAACTCTGGTTCCTGTGGCCTTTGTGATTGCAGGGTTTGTCATTGCGCCTGAGAAGGGGGAGGTACCCGCCTCTCCAGCTTGGCTCTTTTCTGGCAGAGCAGCAGCACAGGCCACTTCCTCTGTGCTTTTGCAGTGAGGCTATAAGATAAGACTGGGGAATTCAGCCATGTAGAGTACCTGGAGCAGCCACAGCCCTGTTGTGAGTGCTCAGCCGATATCTCCGTGATTTCCGTGACAGTTTGAATTCCCACAGTGGTGCAGACTTTCCAGAGCCCAGTCAGAGCTAGCAGACTCCGAGGCTGATGCATGGTTAGTTTGGGTTAATATAATTGTGTACATTCTCCATGGCCCTCTTTAGGAGGGTTCATTTAATCCCAGCCAGAGAAGGAAGCTAAGTTTTTTATCACCCCCACAGTTTGATACTTCTTGAAGATTGTCCAGTAAATATTAATGCCAGCCTCATTTCTTATTTCTTAAGGCCAATAAAACCTTTTTTTTTTTTTGTATCAGGAAGTTGCCTAAATTTGATTGTAATGGGCCATGGGTAATATTCATCTTGTACACATTTATCAACTTAACAAAACACTTTTTAGTCCTACACTTTATGTCAGACTCAAGGTAAATGTGAACCGTCTCTGCCCCCAGGTCTTGGCAGCTGCCTGAGGTTCTTACCTGAGGTCAGAAACTTTCCTCAGCACTTTGCCTCTGGCGTTCCTATAGGAACTCACCCCATCCATGCAGCAGACTTGATCATAGCATGGTTCTTGGCAGCCTTGCTAGGGACATCACATCACACCCATGTCCCGCATGGGCTGTGGAAATGGGGTTTCCTTTGATGGAACTGGCTGAGAAATAAAAGCTAAGAGAAATTAAACGGCAAAAAAAAAAAACACTACAAAACACAAAGTAATTTCAAGAGTTGGGGCAGGACGGGCAAGCCAGTCAGACAGGTCGAGCTTCTAGACTATGGCAAAATGGAGTTTGTGCCTGCTTTATTTATATTGGGAAACATCAAAGGCCTTCCATAGAATGTTCTTCACCAAAAAGGTTAAAGGTGGGCTGTTCAGTTCCTAACAGGCCACACCCACCTCTGGAGGGATCTTCCTAGCAAAGCAGAGGTAAAGGTCACGTGCACTAGGCAGTCTATTGCTGTGGGAGAGCCAAGGTTTGCAGTGCCAACCCAAATCTCCCTGGCTGCAATATTGAGAGAAGACCCTCATGTAACTCATGGGTGGCTTCCCGCAGTCACAGGTCCTGCGAAAGCCAGAGGGCAGGGGAATTGTTCTGAGGGAAGTCAAAGCTGAGCAGCCACGTGGTGGCTTTAGATGTTGCAAGCCAGTGCAGGAAGGCTGGGGACATGGCAGGACTGAGGTTCAGACGCATTGCCATGGTCCTGGTGGGAATGGAGAGCATTGCGTGGTTGAGAAACATGTTAAAGAGGTAGAACCTATAAGCCTTCGGCAATTGACTCAAAGTCCAGGTGGTCTGAGCAGCGCTGCTCGGCTTGCAACTCATCCATGGGGCACACAGGGAAGGGTGGCAGAGTCAGAGTGTGTTTTAACGGAGTCCTTTCTTGACCACGTCACCTGTGTAGATCCCAAGTATATCACCACAGCCTGTGAGATGGTGGCGGAGATGGTGGAGTCCCTGCAGTCAGTGCTGGCCCTGGGCCACCAGAGGAACAGCAGCGTGCCAGCATTTCTCACCGCAGTACTCAAGAATATTGTGGTCAGCCTGGCCCGCTTGCCCCTGGTCAACAGCTACACACGCGTGCCCCCCTTGGTGAGTTTGGCTGTGCCTTTGCCAAAGACAAAAGTAGAGTGCGCAGGCAGCCCTGGGGCCCAGGCCTTCGGAGGTTGGGCATGGACATCTCTGGCACTCCCTTGCAAAGGCCAGAGTGTCTCACTGAGTGTGGTTGTGACGCTCTGTTGTCCTTGGACGTAGTGCACATAGCAGTTGTTAGTAGAAGCACTGGGTTTCCTGAGATGGCTGAGGCGCCATCTCATTAGACAGGCTCTCTGCCCCCTGATTGACAGTCATCCCTGGAGCTGTGTATGCACTTGGCACTGTCACAGCTGAGGTCCTGCCTTGGAAGTGCCTTTGGAACCCATTTAAAATGTGCTTCGGTCTGGGGCTGTGGCTCAGTGGTAGAGTGCTTGCCTAGCACATGTGAGACACTGGGTCTGATCCTCAACACCACATAAAAGAGATAAATAAATAAAATAAAGGTATTGTGTTTATCTGCAACTAAAAAAATTGTAGATGAACTATTTATTTATTTGATCCTGGAGGATCAAACCCAGTGCCTCACACGTGCTAAGCAAGCACTTTGCCACTGAGCCACATCCCCAGCCTTAAAATTAAAAAAAAAAAAAAAAACTAGTGAAATAAAATGGATATGCTCAAAAGGGACTCTTATTGCAGGTGGTAGAATGAGGTTAGCATGACAGGGATAGTTGGTGGCAGCTGAACTGACCCCTCCCCAGTGAGATTGCATCAGCAGGACCTGCTGTCATCAAGCAGGAGAGAAAGGCCAGAGCCCAGAGCCAAGGGAGGTCCTTGTTTCTGCCTTGAGAAGGCCCATAGCTGCCTCTGGGGGCATAGCTTCTGCATGGGCGTGCTAGCCCTGGGGACACTGGCACCAAGAAAATGGTATGTGTTGGACTTTGAGGGATGCTGTGGAGGGTGAAGGTGTTTGGAGGATCCGTTCTGTGAGTGAGTGGTGCTACCTGGCGGTTTGGAAGCACTTGGGCATCCAGGAAAAATGCAGGAGAAGCAGCTATGGTGGCTGTGCAGGGTCAGCCCCAGCCCCCTCATGCAAGCAGCCCTCCTGGGATTGTGGGCGTGTGATTCTGAAGTAGTGCTGTTCCTTTAGAGGGATGGAATAGGAAGTCACAGTCCAGAGGTCATCCACCCACCAGGCACTGCACTGCAGTTAAAACTCCAGCAAGAGCTTTTGTCCACTCCCTGAAAAGTCCTGGTCAGGGTGCAGCTAGAGCAGGTGCCACAAGACCCCTCTCTGGACATGCTCCCAGGAGGGCTTTCTAGTATTCACATGGTTTGGCTGGCCGAGTCAGAGCCCTCTCTGCCCTCACACCAATGGGCTAAGGGGAGAGATGTGGAGTGGGCTTTGGTGTGGGGCTCCGTTGAGTCCTCTGCGGCTGAATTGGTCCTGCTGCTGGGACAGCATTGGGTCTGCTTCAGGGATTCCTCTGTGGAGTGCTTGTCCAAGCACCTAAGGACAAAAAGCAGGACTTCCTGAGTTTACTGAGATGGGCGGTGTGGTGGTTTTGTGCCTGTTGCTAATACATATTCATAGGAGGCAGGACTTTATTAATGTTGCTCGTACTCTCACCTGTCTAACATACCTGGGTGTGGGGTCCCTCTGATGTCCAACCAGCACAACCAGCATCTCCAACAGGGAACATGACTGTGGCATGCACCAGCCAGGCGGGGTGTGCAGGCAGTGGCACGGACAGTGGTGGGCCTGGTCCAGGGAGGGCAGGGTGGAGTGGGAATGGGAGGCACATTTGGTGCAGAGGGGTCCTGGGGCGAGGGGATGAGAGCTCCTCTGGGGAAGGCCATGGGCCCACTCTGGGAAGGTCTGGTGGGCTTAGCTGGGAGGCTCTGGAAGAAGCAGTGCTGCTCTGCTCCTCTGCGTGCCGTCCTGCTGGGCTGGTGAGGCTCTTTCCTCTCATCTTCTCAGGTGTGGAAACTTGGATGGTCGCCCCAGCCAGGAGGGGACTTTGGCACAGTGTTCCCCGAGATCCCAGTGGAGTTCCTGCAGGAGAAGGAGGTCTTCAAAGAGTTCATCTACCGCATCAACACTCTCGGTACCCCACGCCTTGCCCTGAGGGCCCAGATAGCTGGGGAGACCCAGGCACCAGGGTTAGGGTCTTCTCACTTGATGTCAGAAAGACTCGGGGTGACAATGACAGACACCTCTGTAGAAACCCTTGGCGGTGTATGCAGAGCTTCCTGCTCTGGTGAGGAGTTGTGGATGGGAGTGCGGTGCCAGGTTCTGGGTGCCGGGCTTGCTGGCAGCCAGGGTAGGTAGGTGTGCACGTGGTGGGTGACAAACAGGAGGCCTTGTTCTGTCCTGGTGGTGTGCACTCAGGCCAGTGGTGGCAATGATTTTCTCAGGATGTTTTCTCATGCCCA
The DNA here is from genome assembly GCF_001458135.2 of Marmota marmota marmota. NCBI lineage: Eukaryota > Metazoa > Chordata > Mammalia > Rodentia > Sciuridae > Marmota > Marmota marmota. The sequence goes on from NW_026000108.1 coordinate 2,482,339, forward strand.
TTGGTTTGATCTTGTGTTCTCATCGATGTCATTTCCTTGTGTATAGAACCAACAGCTGAGGAATGTGATGGGCTAATAAGTCTCTGGTCCTGACCTTCCCCAGGATCCAGGATGGTTAACTGGAGGGAAGGTAGACTTGGAGTTGGCTGGCCCTGGCCACTCTGCTAATCCTCCTGGCTGCTCAGTGTGAGGCAGGTTATTTATCTTAACCTCTAGGACCCTCTGTTTTGTCATCTGTAAAATGGGGTTATGCCTATTCCATGAAATTGTTGCAAGTGTAGAAATTAATAAGAAACTGCTCTGTCAGAGCATCTCAGGCAGTGGTAGCGTTAGTAGTTCTGTCAGGACTCTTGTCTGCTTTCTGAAGAGCACAGTTGCTCTGTTTTTCCCGTTTTGTGGATGGAATTACCGCCTGGTGGTGTGGGTATAGTCAGGAAATCAGGACTGTGCCTCCCATGGCATTTCCTGGAAAGCTCCCAGCTTGTCCTGGGTCCCTGCCTTCACCGTCAGACCTGACCCCTCCACTCCTCAGTCCCTCTGGTTCCTGCAGACTTGGTGCTTGTTCTGATTCCAGAAGGTTCTGGCAGGAGACACCTCACCATGATCTGCCCTTCACACAGCTAGAGAGTCATCACCCTGTTCTCAGGGAAACGGGAGTCACCTGCTGTCACGGAGCTTTTCTTCCTCACTTTCCTTAAAGGCTAATCTCAGGCAGCCTCCCCTGCCCCTTTCCCAGTGCCAGCTTCTGGTCCTCCTGGGCGGCCACACCCAGAGCACCCATCAGATCCACGGGACCAGGCCAGCTCTGTCATTTTTCCAGGGAACCTGCCTTTGCTGTATGCACATGGTTGTCAGGGCACAAGTGTCCCACATGCCAGGTTTGCCAAGGAGGGCCTGGTGGTCGGTTCTCCAGTTGTCCTTCTCTCCCTACCTGGCACCTGTGCACTTCAGGCAAGGGCTGTGGCTCTCCTAAGGACACAGTGGCAAACAGTCCCAGAATCAGCCATTTGTTGGATTAGGCTGTGTGTCACTGGTGGGTGAGGCCAGACAACAGCCTCTCTGATGGGTTCTGCTGGGTGCTAGGGTGTGCCCGACCACCACGGGCTTTTCTGATCCATCTTCTACACACAAAAAAAACAGTTGCTGTAACTCAGCCTTAACAGCTTTATTGAGACAGAATTTACACACCGAGTTGAAGATCTGTGGGTCTGTCTGCAGCAGCGTGGCCATCTGCACCTCCTCAGTCAGACTGGAGAAGAGAACGCCTGGGGAGCAGAAGTGGCCAGCCCACTCAAGCATGACCTACCTGGACGATCCTTCACTTTCACTCCCCCCACGTGGGGGTTTGGGGTGGAGAGGGCTCCGGGGCCTGAGTGTGGCCTGGGGTCCTCGCCTAGAGTTTGATTTTAGACAGCCTAGCTGACTTCTGTGTGCTGGAGTGTTCTTGTTGGTAAAATGGGGGAAAAAAAACATTTTCTACCTTGTAGAATTATCTGAGGAGTTTTAAAAAGTTACTGTATGTGCCTGTCAAGGTTAGTGCTGTTATCCGCGTAACCCTCCACACGTGTGAGAAGTGGGTGACGCTGTCTAAAGTAGCACTTGCATTCCCAGGGTGGACCAGTCGTACACAGTTTGAAGAAACTTGGGCTACCCTCCTTGGTGTCCTGGTGACCCAGCCCCTTGTGATGGAACAGGAAGAGAGCCCACCAGAGGTAAGGCTGCCGTGACTGAGGGGCTGCAGGTGTAGCCGCTCCTCACTGTCTGGTGTGGACAGATGTTCCAGAGCAAGAGCACATCTCCCCAAGGTGCGAGATCCATGGCCGCTATGGCTGGTGCCTTTTATTACAGTGCATTCCACATAAAGGGTCAGTAAGATTGTGTCCTTTAGTGGAAGTATCTTCGAGTTCTGTTTATTTATCAATATCCAGAGGAGTACAAGTTGAATTAAAATGAAATAAGGTACTTAATCTAGGCCCTATGCATGCACCTGGTTTCTTTTTCTAATTATTCTGCAGAGGTTGTGTTCAGCTTTTGGAAGGTGAATTTCGTTAGCTTCCTGTGACATGGATAACAGCCATGCTGTGGTAAAACAGAACCTGAGGGATGACGATCATGGGTGTGACCCTTGGTTCTGGAGGAAGATGTGCTATGAGCTTGCAGAAAGGATAGTTCAGGTTCATCTCTAGACGCTAACAGGTTGTCTTATGAAGTGCCCCTAAAAGTAGTGAGGGCCTTTAAGGAAAGTTTCTTTTAAAAAAATTCGTATTTGGAGTTTTGTGCTCATAGGAGACCTTACTTTGAAAAATAGACATTTGTCCATTAGTTTATTCCAAGGCACAGATTTATGGAGGTGCTGCCCCCTGCCAGGTGAACTTCGTAAGACAACAGATCCTGGCTGGGGGGGAGCCATTTCCCTCCACTCCTCCCTCCTAGGCCATGTGGCCTGCAGACAGTGTGTGAAGTAGAGGCAGAGTTGGTTGTGGTGTCTCACTGTCCCATTGTTGATGTGTGGACTGTCCATCCATCCAGGAGGACACAGAAAGGACCCAGATCCACGTCCTGGCTGTGCAGGCCATCACCTCCCTGGTGCTCAGTGCAATGACTGTGCCTGTCGCTGGCAACCCAGCTGTGAGCTGCTTGGAGCAGCAGCCCCGGAACAAGCCCCTGAAGGCTCTTGATACCAGGTTTGCCTGAGTTCTCATGTGTCCTGTATCCCACTGTGGGGGACAGTGAGGTACCCCTTCCTCAGGGACCATCAGTCTTCCCCAGCTCTTTTCTTTGTTGCTGGAATTGAAACAACTTTGCATGTGGACCTGGCACAAGTAAGCAGATCCAAATAATTTCTTGCCCAGCAACAAGTTCAAAATTTGACCTGGAATTATGGGGGCCTTTGGGATGTTTAAGGGCAATGTCTGGCAAGACAGGAATGAGCCCCTGCCTAAAGGTATACGGACAGGAATGACTTATCAAGTGGGCTCACTTGCTCCTGTGCTGTTTCTGAAAGCAAAGTGGAGAGGAGGTCCTAGGGGTTTTAACCTGTAGGATTCTGAAGGACGCAAGATGGTTGGTGTTTGGGGTTTTTTTTTTGGGGGGGGGGTACTGGGTTTGAACCCAGTTGCTGAGATGCATCCCTAGCCTTTTTTTATTTTGAAACAGGTCTAAGTTGCAGAGGCTGGCTTGAACTTGACATCCTTCTGCCTCAGCCTCCTGAGTTGCTGGGATTCCAGGCGTGCACCAGCAGCAAAATGTTCTTTACTTTTGTCTAAACTTTAGGTTTGGAAGGAAGTTGAGCATGATCAGAGGGATTGTGGAGCAGGAGATTCAAGCAATGGTGTCCAAGAGAGAGAATATCGCCACCCATCACCCATACCAGGCCTGGGATCCTGTCCCTTCTCTGTCACCAGCTACTACAGGTATAGGAGAGGGGCGTCAAGCTAGGACTAGAGTGAGAGTGACCTGCACTTCAGCATGCCTCCCGTGCTGTATGCTGAGTGTGCTGCATGCACTTGCAAGTAGGAGTCTTGTTCAAGCCCAGGAGAGTTTCAGTCTTAAGGAAATAATGAAATCTAGAAGAGAACTGGAAGCATCATCTCTTGCCATTTGAGTTGTGGGAAGCCAAGAGTTCTCAAGGCTGGAAGACTGGCAGCTTGCATAAAATTTAAAAGCCAAATTAGCTGGTCGCATTTAAAAAATCAGTAGTTATGTCTGACTGATCCATATCTCCAGCTCCTCATGAGAAACCCAATGTGTAGGAGAGTGTGTTCCTGCTGCCCCATGGCTGGTTTCCCTGGTCTCAGTGCCCCACTGTCCCGGGCTCTGTGCTGTGCTCCTCAGACATACACTCCACCTCGGCCTGCCAGTGACAAACACTGTAGTAGTTTGTCATCGTGGCTTAAAGGAGAGGAGAGGTTTGGGGGTTTGTTGTTGTTTTCAGTTTGTTTTGTCTTGTTGTTAATGCCTGGTTTTGTTGAACAAGCAGTACTTTAGCTTTGCAGTCCCTTCATATGTTAGTCAGAGCTGTAAGTACCTTGAAGGCTTTATTTAGAAGTGGCAGAAGAGAGCAGGTCCTGGGAGAGGTGGCCCCAGGAGTGGAGGAGAAGCATATGCTTCTGGAGGAAAACAGGTTGCACCATGGAGAGGCTGTGAGACACAGAGCTGGCCTGGGATTAGCTAGGGCAGTACTATGTATTACAGAGAAAAAGCCATACTCCAGTTTGCCCCTAGCCTGCCAGCTTATAAATGACAGGGCTGTCCTGACAGTGACTTGGGTGGCACCTGCACGGGCAGCAGTGGAGTTAGCACCAAGTGGCCCTGCAGCCTGCACTGCCTGGTGTTCCCACGCGGTTGCTTCACAGGTGCCCTCATCAGCCATGACAAGCTGCTGCTGCAGATCAACCCCGAGCGAGAGCTGGGCAACATGAGCTACAAGCTGGGCCAGGTGCGTCCCGTGTCCCCCACTCCTTACAGTCTCTTCGGCTTCCCTTGGATTCGGGCACACCCCCAGGGAAAAGTTCAGTACTTTTCCTAAATGGATGGAGCTTTTCCTTTGGTTTCTATTTACATTCTTTGCTCTGAGATGTTTTAAGATGCGTTGCTTAATTACAGCATGCGTGTAAAGCTACAGTGTGGGGGGGGAGGGCTG
>NW_026000108.1:2486995-2519233 GCF_001458135.2 Marmota marmota marmota
GGGGGAGGGTGGGGGGTGGGGACACTTCCACGTACCTGCTGGATCAGGGAACTCTGGGGCCAGCTCACTTTTCTATTCTGTCACCTTTGCAGAGAGGTTCCACCCTGAGCAGTGGTGACCGTGAAACTGTGATGTACTTTCATGGAGTGAGAGGCCTGGGCCTGCTGAGGGCCCTGGCTGTGGGTTCAGGGACACTGGCTTCATGGTCACCCTTTTCCCTCTGGCTCTGTTACAGTCAGGGCTGTGTCAGTATCCATTGTCCACAAAACTAACGTGGTGGGATTGTATCAGGGTAAAGGACAGTCGCATCCCTGCCCATCTGGGACACATCAGGTCCCAATGTCACTGGGCCATCACCTTCCTATATGGCAGTGGAGACTTGCCCTCAAGTCTGCCTGCCCTGCCCACAGCTTGCTCACTGCAGGATGCTGGGGTCCCAGGGGTTTTCAGAGCAGCAGGCATAGCCAGGTTGGGGGTTGTGCTACGGCTCAGTAGCCACTTGTTCTGGAGCCAGGTTTCAGGATGTGAGGCTCCAGGTTCCTTCCTGCAGCAGGGTACCCTTCCTGGGGACAGTTGACTGTCTCTGCCCCGCCTCCCCCACCTGTGGCCCTCACCTTCCTGCTGCCATCTCCAAAGTAAGCACATCACTCTTTGCAGTATTGGGGCTTCTTAAATAAGCTTGAACAAATGGGGTACACCACCAGGAACTGCTTGTGAGGGGCCAGGTTTGAAAGAAACTCCACGGATGGGCGTCCTGTTTCCAAATCTGCATCCAGGCACCCCTGGGAACTGTAGCTCCTTTACCCTGCCGCAGGCCCTCGGGCTCCAGTGGCTGCAGCTCGAGGGCTCGGAGTGCGTGTGCGGAGCCAGCTGCTGTGTGCTCAGTGTTGAGAGCCCGGCTGCACCTATCCACCAGGAACCTCAGGCCTCCTGGGGTGCCAGGCTGAGGGTCCTGTGTCTGTGGCAGGTTTCCATACACTCCGTGTGGCTGGGTAACAGTATCACACCCCTACGAGAGGAGGAGTGGGATGAGGAAGAGGAGGAGGAGGCTGACGTCCCTACGCCAGCTTCTCCACCCACATCTCCAGTCAACTCCAGGTTTGCATTGGCCTTTTAGTTTTTAAAGCAGTTTGAAAATTCTACTAGTTGTTTGGTTTTGTGGTGCTTCTTGAAGTGAACCTGTTATCTGTGTATGGGGAAAATATCCATCCATGTTTTATACTCTGCAGGAAGCACCGGGCTGGAGTTGATGTCCATTCCTGTTCCCAGTTTTTGCTTGAACTGTACAGCCGCTGGATCCTGCCGTCCAGTTCAGCCAGAAGGACCCCCGTCATGCTCATCAGTGAAGTGGTTCGATCTGTAAGTTCACCTTCCCCATCCTTCCCTCGCAGGAGCATGTAACCAACCACACACACAGGCACTAGCATACATGTATGTACCAGACGCCGCATATATGCACAAACAGCATGCACACACAGGGACACATGTGTACCACACACACATGGTTTATAGTGTCTAAGAACCTTTGAAAGAAGGGCTGGGGTTATAGTTCAGTTGGTAGAATGCTTGCTTTGCATGCACAGGGCCCTGGGTTCAAACCCCAGCACCACCAACCACCCCCACCCCCCCAAAAAAGGAACCTTTGAAAGAGCTTTTACAGACTCTTGGCTGTAGGCTGATACCTTAGTGTTTCTGAATTGGTAAAAGGGTGGTTTTCCTCATCTGCAATCCAGAGAATGTTAATACTCTTTTATTTTGGGGGGTACTGGGGATTGAACTCACTAAGCCAAATCCCTAGCCCTTTTTATTTTGAAGCAGGGTCTCACTAAGTTGCTTAGGACCTCATTAAATTGCTGAGGCTGTCCTCAAACTTGAGATCCTCCTGCCTCAGTCCCCCAGGTGGCTGGGATCACAAGTGTATGACACTCCCTCACAGTGCACATGTGGTGACATGTCCTTGCTTTCACTTTCCATGTGTCTGCCCCTTCCAGGTCTGTGGCAAACAGCCCCACACTCCTGGTTCCCCCTTCTGAGAAGCACCCATTCAGAATATCTCAGATTAGGAGTCTTAGCTCTTAGGGTCACAGCTCTTCAGCTAGTGAGGACCTCAAAGGGCACTTGCTTCTGTGGACTATATCAGTATTCACAGGGTTGGCAATACAAGTTTTACGAAGTAGTTATTTAGTCCACTTTAAACAATTTTTATAAGAAATAATTTTTGAAAAGTAGTGAGTGGCTTTATTTTACATGTTTGCAAATGTCTGGTTTATTAGAAAATAGATCCTCATATCTGCTCTGCATTGAGTGTATTAGTATTGTGTAACCTCTAGAAAGTTCCACCATGCACTGAGAGAGATAAGGATGAAGTTAGTATGATCATGGGAATGGTTTTGCCTCTCAAGCCCCTAGAAAGGCTCGGGTTTCTGCGCATCCCCGTGGCCCCTTGTGAACGCTGGTCTAGATGAGTTACTGACTCCAGCCTGCCTTTGGCACCTGGCTGAGACCTAGGTGTGGTGTGAGAGCTGATTTTGGAGACAGGAATGCTTGGGAGACAAGAGAGTGGTTGCCAAAACTCATGTTTTTGAAACAGCTGATCCCCCCCTTTTTTCTTCCTGGAGGTTTTGAGGGCTATAGGGAGGGTGTGGGGTGAGTGTCCCTCACAGGTGTGACCTTAGCTTGCCTCCATCTGTGATGTGTGTCTGCTCCACATACACAGGTGGTATCTGTGTGTGGTGTGTTTATTGTGTGGTGTGTGTAGCAGAGGCATTTTTAACAAACAAGACACTCGGGGAGGCTTTCATCCTGTGCTTTAGGTCTCCAGGTTCACACTGAGTTCTTTTTCCAGCCAGGGCCCCTGTGGAATGCCTGTATTTTATTCTCCCATGGGTGTTAGGGTGTGCCTCGCCCCCGGCAGCCTTTGGTCTGAGTTGCTCACGTTGCTCCTAGTGTAACTGTCCCCTCCTGTCCCAATGTCTCCAGCTTCTCGTGGTCTCTGACTTGTTCACTGAGCGCAACCAATTTGAGATGATGTATCTGACGCTGATGGAACTGCGGAGGGTGCACCCTTCCGAAGACGAGATTCTCCTCCAGTACCTAGTGCCTGCCACCTGCAAGGCGGCTGCTGTCCTGGGAATGGTGAGTCAAGCTGGCATAGAGGCTCCTGTGTGGAGGCCCCTCGGGCCTGCTCTGCATTGGGGCTGGTGTTGGCCAGACGTACTGAGCATGGCCACATCCCTCATATGCCTGACCCAGGCTGCACTCCCTCTCACATGTGAGCCGCAGCTCTGGCCAGCTAGAGAGGCCTCAGTTCCTGTCGGTGCTGTCCCACAGGGCACTGTGGCGTGCATTGTGGCTGAGTGCAGTTTTGGACTCCTGTACACCTTGGTTCTGTCATTGCAATAGACTGTCCGCACAAAGCCACAAGTCTGTGATGGCACAGGGACAGCACAGAGGGGGGGACATGACTGGCTTCTCAGGTCTGCCTGCAGCCTGGCAGCCCCACTACTTTTCCATGTGATCTGGATCCCCTATGCTTTTCAGCTGACGCCGTCTCCCCCTTGGGGACCTGTTGTCACCCTAACCATTAATGCCACTCCCAGAGTCTGGATCCTAGAGTCTATTCTTAGCTTTGGGCTGTCTTAGCCCATTTGTGTTGTCACAAAATACCTTAGGCTAGGTGATTTATAAACAACAGAAATTGATTGCTCGTAGTCTGGAGTTGGGAAGTCCAAGATGAACACGCTGGCAGCGTGGTGCCTGGGGAGGGCTGTTCTCTGCTTGGCAGCAGGCACCTTCTTACTTTCCTCACATGGAAGGGCAGACAACTCCCTGGGACTTCCTTGATAAGGACATTATCCTGATCACTGGAGCAGAGCCCCCATGACAAGTTCCTCATTCTGCGGCCAGTTTATCAGAATCCCGCCAGTGTTGTGTGACTTCCTGCCCCATGTGCCATTACCATGTGGTCCTCACTGTCCAGACCTCGAGTGCACACATGCAGGCGATTGCCTGCAGACCCGTCCCTTGTTAGAGCACAGTGCAGAGTGTCAGCACTGCCATTACCGGGAAGGATCCAGACTGTTGAAGCAGGTGTGTATTTGCTCTTTTTGTCACTTAGCATTATCCTGTAATTGTGATGTTTCTTATTCACTCTCTGGTAGCAATAGAAACTCATTTATTCAGTGGACACAAGAGTGGCCGCCATATACCAGGCACTCAAGACCCCTGGCAGGAGTACTGAGGAGGAATCCGCCAGGACTCATCCCCCACATGCCTTGAGTTCTGCTCCAGTGCCCCATCCAGTCCTGTCCAACCTGATAAAGGCACAGGACACACAGGACATTGTGGAGTCCATTCTCACCCTCCCCAACTGTGCCCCTGTAGAATCTGCCATAACTGAGCATAGAGGCTAGAGCAAGGAACAGTCTATCATAGGTAACCTTCGCCTGGGTCCTGGTGCCATGCAGGGAGCAGGAGCAGTGAGCACCTGGGTCCCCTTGAGTGAACGCGGCTCTTCAGGGCAAGTGCCCTGTGGGTGCTGCTGGCTCGTGGGAGGTCCTTTCCCCCTGTGGAGCTCAGCTGCTGGGTTGGGCCTTCATCCCAGCTGTGGCTTTGTGCTCAGGCCCAGATCCCCAGCCAGTTTAAATCAGATACATCAAGTGAGTAATGATTTCCAGAACAGACCCCAGGGCAGTATGGCACATGGCCCCGGTTCCCCCTTCTATGCACGCAAATGTTCCTCTGAGATTGAATGTGGCCGCCTGCTGCAGGGCCTCAGCCTGCTGTGTTGCTGCAGACCGCACTGCGCCCAATGCACTGTTTTCTTTACCTGCTCTTGTCAGAGCTGCAGCCCTTAGCAGAAGTGGGACTGCAGGCCTGGGTGGGAGCAATCCTCAGGAAGGTGCCACACAGTCCCAGGGGTGTGGGTGGGGACAAAAAGGAAGTGAGTGGCAGAGTGTCACCTTCCTTCAGACTGAGACCACCAGGTATAGACTTCCCCAGAGAGTGGATGGCCAGACGCCTCTTGTTGCTGTTGGTCCAGTGGAGGCCCTGAACCTGCCTCTCCTGAGGCACTGCCATTTACACGTGTCTCCACCTGCACACCTCTTCCTGTGGAGTCCTCTCTGCTGTTACTGGAGTTCCTGGTGGAGGGTGTACTGTCTAGCTGTAGAAAATACTCAGTGGAATTGATGCCATTCCGGCCAAGTTAGCATAGGGTCCCAAAACTACCCTTAGATTCATTCTAGAAGATGTCAGAGCTAAAATTTATTACAGTGAAAAACTGAAAGAAAAAATCAGCAGCGGGAGAAGGCACGTTTCCAGAGTCCCCTCATGGTGGAGGCTGGGAACATGCTTGACTCCCTAGCAAGGAGCTGTGGCAACACATGTAGAAGTGCCAACCAGAGAGCCCAGGAGAGACTCAGTGTCCAGGGCGTTCACTGGGGCTGGTCCCCTGGGCACCTCGGAGGGTCCGTGCCAAACCTCCAGACTCCCAGAAGTGGGGTAGGCGTCTATGCAGACCTTACTGTCTGCATCAACCTTACCATCTCCACAGACTGCTGGGCACAGGGGCCACCCCTGCACGCAGCCTGTTCTCAGTGGGTCTTGGCCACTCTGAGAATTCTGCTGCATGCTGGACTCCACCGTAGCATGGGGACAGCCCCCTCTTGGCTGGGGAAGTGGGCCACTGAGATGGGAGCCTTGATGTGTCTCGGGCAGCTTGTGTCTGTGCTTGTGCCCAGGACAAGGCTGTGGCAGAGCCAGTCAGCCGCCTGCTGGAGGGCACACTCAGGAGCAGCCACCTGCCCAGCCAGATTGGAGCCCTCCACGGAGTCCTCTATGTACTGGAGTGCGATCTTCTGGACGACACGGCCAAGCAGCTCGTCCCCTTTGTCAGCGACTACCTCCTGTCTAACCTCCGAGGAGCAGCCCAGTGAGTGGGGCTAGCTGGGCACAGTTTGGGAACAGGCTGAGGAAAGAGCCATGTTCTGCCTCTTGGAGGGCATGCCCAGCCCCTGGCCAGGGGCTGGGCAGAGAACTGGGTGGGTGCACTTTTCTGGGGACAGTGTCTGAGATCACTGAGATACAAGAATGGGAATGTCTGCCAAAAACTTGTGTGGATGCCCGCAATTAGATGGCATGTCCTGCCTCTGCTGCCTTTGCCCCAGCACTTGCCACACTCTTTGGTGCAGTCATCTGTTACTCCTTGGCAAGAACAGCAGTCTCATCCTCTGCCAGACTTGGCACCCTGATTGCAGCTCCCCCGGGTGGTCACCCTTTGTGGCTCTGACCTCAATCTCATGTTCCCTTAGCTTTACGTAGAGTTCAGCACAGATATGTTGCAGGACCCCATAGAAGATAGTCCAGGCATGGCACAGCACACCAGTGGTCACAGCAACTTGGGAGGCTGAGGCAGGAGGATCACGGGTTCCAAGCCAGTCTGGGAAATTTGTTGAAATCCTGTCTCACAAATGGCTGGGGGGATGTAGCTCAGTGGTAAAGCACCCCTGTGTTCAGTCCCCAGCCAAGAAAAGAAGAGAAAGAGGAGTTCATCAGAAACGTGTCCTGTAAGCCCTGGGGAGGTCTGGGGCAGAGTGTGTGCCTGCACAGGGAGCTGACTTCAGCACCTACCTCAAGGGGTGGGTCGGGTTTCATCAGGCCTAGACTCAGGGTTGAGGGCAAGAGTGAGGAGCTGAGAAGAGGGCTGGTAGGAAAAACCAACCGTCCTCTTTGACCAGAATGCAGATTGGGCATGAGGATCAAGGGTGAAGTTAAATATGAGGTTTGGAATGCACAGTGAGGGTCTTAGATCCAATAGGTATGATGCCACGAGGGTGCAAAATTCAGACAGTGTAGAAGTGTGTGGGCAGGGACACACTGGGGCCTGGCAGGGCAGAGACCACCTCCTTCAGGCCAGAGGTGGCGCAGGCCTGTAGGGGGCCCTAGCTACCCATTGTCCTCTTGATTGCAGAGCAGGAATGCAGTCTGTACTGAGAGTTGCCAGGGCACAGAGGAGTGAGGGGCGCAGGAGCTGCAGTGTCTAGGCAGAGATGGTGAGCACTCCTGGCTTCAGTTCCTTGAGCAGAAGGGGGAGTCCTGGGCAAAGCAGTAGAGGCAGGGCCTCCTAGTGACCGATAGGAGCATGCTGTGGGCCCCCTGAGTGTGGGTGATGGTGCAACAGCTCCCTCATTCAGTGACCACTTGTCCAGTCACAGGCCAGGGACACCTGGGAGAGCCCGTGAGTCAGTATTATGAGGTGGTGTGTGCCTCACAGGGAGAGCACTGCACCCTCAAGAGCAGGTGGGACTGCCTGGTGTGAGGGGTTCTGCAGGCCTCGCTGTGGCAGGCAGCACAGAGTGGCTTGTGTAGGACAGAGGGCTCTGTGTGCAGCCCTGGAGACGGCCCGAGTGCAGAGGCCTGGAGGGGCAAGCGTGGCCTGTAGCTTTGTGCTCACGGAAGGGCTGACTGTTCTAGCTGCGGGTAAAGCAGGCTGCTTGTGGCTAAACTTGGCCATCGGCTCCCTTTCCAGCTGCGTGAATGTGCACAGCCAGCAGCACGTGTTGGTGATGTGTGCCACTGCATTCTACCTGATGGAGAACTATCCTCTGGACGTGGGGCCAGAGTTTTCAGCATCAGTGATACAGGTGAGCAGGCCTTAGCTGTGCTCCTGGACGCGGGAAGGTCGGTGTTGATCAGGGGGTGGGGGAGTTCTTGAGCCTTTCCTCTCGTGCAGATGTGTGGGGTGATGCTGTCTGGCAGTGAGGAGGCCACTCCTTCCACTATCTACCACTGTGCCCTCCGAGGACTGGAGCGCCTCCTGCTCTCTGAGCAGCTCTCCCGGTTGGATGCAGAATCCCTGGTCAAGCTGAGTGTGGACAGAGTGAACGTGCATAGCCCACACCGGGCCATGGCGGCCCTGGGCCTGATGCTCACCTGCATGTACACAGGTGAGCAGTCTTGGATTGTAGACTTGCCCAGGGCCACTGTGCTCAGCGATACGTGAGAGAGGAATGTGCTCACTTGAGGGACACCGGCCCAGGCCCCTGGTGTGCAGCACCTTTGGTGTTGTCCTGAGCCATCCCCTCACTTGCCAGAAGGATTCAGAACCCTCTGCCCCTTGTCCCTTGGCTGAGGATTGGGGTGTCCTTGCTACCCCTGATGATCTGTGGAACTCCGGCACACTGGGAAGTGTCTGTGCAGCCTTGGGGTTTCACTTGTATGACCTTCCACTGAGCGCTTTCATTTCAGGAAAGGAGAAAGCCAGCCCTGGTAGAGCCTCTGACCCAAACCCTGTGGCCCCCGACAGCGAGTCTGTGATCGTGGCTATGGAGCGGGTGTCTGTTCTTTTCGATAGGTAAGAGGCGCAGCCCATCTGGCAGCCTTGAACTGCCCTGGAGCCAGAGCCAGAAGGAGCTGCCTGGTGCCTGCATATTTGCTCCACCTCTTGGCGCCTTTGCCATGGTCCCACCAATTTCCTTGCCACACCCTGATCCTGCTTGGGCTCTCCTGTTGAGAGGCCATCCTTGGACTCAGCACTGTGGTGCTCTCCGCCATGTTTGTCCCTTTCTCCTGGAGGCCTCAAGGACGTCACCTACAGTCCTGGCTGTGGCCTGGGCACTTAAATGGTCAGATGCTGGGAGGCTGGGCATGCAGCAATTAAAATGCCCTAATCCTGCTGCCCTTCCTGAGAGAGGAACCAGGTGGTAGCAGGGTCCTTCTTGCCCTCAGGGGCCATGGGAGGGATCCCATGGCACCCAGAAGCAGTGTCGGAGACAGCTTTAGGAAGAGTAAAGGCAGAACTAACAAGCATCTTGAAAAGCTGTGAGGGGTGTGACCTTCCCGCCCCACACCTAGAGTGCACTTTTATTCAGTGCTAACTTGACTCACCAGCCCTGGAGAGCAGGTGCGGCCTTATTGGGCTTTCTCTCAAGAACAATGCCCTACTTCTCCCCTCAGACCTCTTGGTCCAGGTAAAACTGTTACCACACTCGGCCTGTGATCACTGCTCATTCTAGCAGTGGGAAGCCGTCGGACTTTACCGCGAGCACTCTCTTTGAGGAACCTTGTATGTCCTCCCAGCATGATAAATTTCCATGTTGAATTTTGGAATGAGCTTTGCAGCCACTGTTACAGCACCGCATGTTCATAGAGTACCACCACAGCCAGGCTCAGGGGCAACTGGGGACAAGCAGGTGCACAGCCAGGCCCCTGTCCTCAAGGAACTTACAGTCTATTGCCAAGGAAGTAATTGCTCCAGTGAGCATTAACCCAAGAATTCAGCTGGCCACTGTCCAGCAGCCAAAGTGGGAGGTACTGGTTGAAGTGACAGAATAGGACTCCTGGTCAGTTCCTGTGCTTCATAGCCATGGACACAGTCGTGTGTGCACTGGTAGGGTCATCACAGATGCTGGCTGTCAGCACTGAGAAGGGTGCTGCAGTGGGCAGGCTCTCGGCTCTGTTGAGAGGGCGATCAACAAGAGAACTTTTGGGGTACAGATTGGGAAAGAAGAAAAGCATTCCTGATTCAGGGCAACAGGATCTGTCATTGACCATTTTGACGTAGAGAATTCCCCTCCGTAATGTTGCCACCCCGCCACCCCTTTACCTGATAGTCACTCCCCTCTGCAAAGTCCACTCTGTGTACTTGGAAGCCCTGAGCCTATACCCAGTGGCAGTCATCTTCCCCATCCCTGTGAGGAGGACAAGGGACAGCCGGGGTTTGGCCTTTCTGCTTTCAGAATTCATACCCAGGCTGTAGCCTGTGCCCCAGTTGGAGTGTCCCTTCCAATCAGGGGCCCTGGTTCCATGTTGGCTCTGCCAAGGCAGGTTTGGGGTTTAGGGATCAGGCTGAGTCTCTGGCCCACCCCTTTCTCCAGGATCAGGAAGGGCTTTCCCTGTGAAGCCAGGGTGGTGGCCAGGATCCTGCCTCAGTTCCTGGATGACTTCTTCCCACCCCAGGATGTCATGAACAAAGTCATTGGAGAGTTTCTGTCCAATCAGCAGCCATACCCACAGTTCATGGCCACTGTGGTCTACAAGGTGAGCTGTCTGTGGGACGGGGAGGGGGCAGGGAGTCAGCCCGACTTCCAGTAGATTTGCCAGGAGGGCCAGGTTCCTCCCCTAAAGATGACCGTGCGGGGACAATGCACACTCCCCCTGCCCCGCCCCCAGGCCCTTCCCTGTGCTCAGGTGTCTCGCTCCTTCCCAGGTATTTCAGACTCTGCACAGTGCTGGGCAGTCATCCATGGTCCGGGACTGGGTCATGCTGTCTCTGTCCAACTTCACGCAGAGGACCCCAGTCGCCATGGCCATGTGGAGCCTCTCCTGCTTCTTTGTCAGTGCGTCTACCAGCCCGTGGGTTTCTGCAATGTATCCTTCCCTGGTCCTCATGGCTGGGTTTCTGCCTGCTGCCAGGCCTTGCCTGTCCCAGGGCATCTGGGTTCAGTTTTGTTGAAAACTTAGAAACTTCTTCACCTTTGCAGAGCCCCACAGATGTCGAGGAGAATGTAAAACATTGACAGGGACACAGGACAGAAGGCCAGGCATTTTCGAGCCAACCAAGGCTGCCCAGAGGGGCTGGTGTGTGGCAGAAGTATCATGGCCAGTGGAGGGGAAAAAGGGGAGGCGGGGCACCCTGGGAGTGCTGGGCTTTTCCTGTGCTGCTTCTCATTAGCTCTCATTGTGTGATGGCCCTCCTGGGGACAGGCATAAGTAAAGATCCAGCCCCCACCCCTGACCCATCCTGCAGTGCTGGTGGCCAGGAGCTCCTCCTTAGGCAGCCCTCCCCCAGACAGACCACAGGAGCCTCTGACCAGCACAGCCTCACCCGGCGTGCCTGGGAGGGTCGGCCAGGCAGAGGCCCTCCCTGCCCTGAGCAGGGTACACGGGAGCACCAGCCACCAGCCAGCGCTGCCCAGGTGGCCTGGCCAGGTAAGTGCCGTGGCACAGAGTGCCAGGAGCGAGCATCTGCCTGCAGGGCTCCCACCTCCTGGGCCAGCTCTGCCCACGCCCCTGCCCTGCTGGGAGAGGGTTATAGGATCTGCTGGTGCTGACACTGCAATGCAGGATGCTCCTTGGCTACTCTGGCCACCCTTGATCCTTTCTGGGCCTCGTGGAGGCCTGGTCAGGAAAGAATCTCCCCAGGAGCACAGTGAGGCTGTCCCCACCTTTGCCAGCGTTCTCCCTTGACTCCTTCGCCAGCCTTCCACACGTCGTCAGCAGGATGGGCAAGCTGGAGCAGGTGGACGTGAACCTTTTCTGCCTGGTTGCCACAGACTTCTACAAACATCAGATAGAGGAGGAACTCGACCGGAGGGCTTTCCAGTCTGTGTTTGAGGTGGTCGCGGCACCGGGGAGCCCGTACCACCGACTGCTGACTTGCTTGCGAAATGTCCACAAGGTCACCACCTGCTGAGAGCTTGTGGAGGCAGAGGCCAAGCAGAGGTGGCCACTGGGGCCAGGGCTTATGGGAGCCTGCACCAAGCGCCCTGTCTCTCAGGGGCTGCCTTGGGCACCGTGGCTCTGGCTTGGGTCTTGCGGGCAGCCAGCCAGCCGTGTGTGTGTCTTTGCCCTGTGGCAGAAGCTCTTGGCAGTGTGGGTCCTGGATAGGGAACATGCAGTCTAGTGGGGTTGAGCCTGAGTCCTGTGTCGCTGTCCTCATTGCAGCTGGTGGCAATGCCTGTCGACCAGGTGTTTGTCTTTCTCCTAGCTTTCACCTGTACCTTGTCACCAAGTCACAGCTGCCCTTGCGTCCAGGATGTAAGTCCTTGCCCTTGCAAGTTGGCCCTGAGCCCACTCTGTCCCATGGGTGGAACGCTGGCAGCAGCCTGAAGAGCAACCCACAGCCCTGTCCAGCAGGGCACCTGCCACCAGAGTCTAGCTGCACAGGCGCTGTGTTGCGTGGCAGCTGGGAGCTGGGGGTGCCAGACGCCCAGTGCCCTTCTCCCTTTTCTCTGTTTTCTTCTCAGGACTTAAAATTTAATTATATCAGTAAAGAGATTAATTTTAACGTAACTCTTCCTATGCCCGTGTAAAGCGTGTGACTTGGTGAGGGCTGTGCTGCATGTAACAGCACCCGTGGAGTGGAATCCTCCAGCTGGCAGGTCCCTCCCGTGCCCTTCTCATACCTGACAGCACTTGGTTGCACGTCTCCCCCCTTTTCACACATTCACATCTGGTTAGAATGATGGAGGTGCTGGTATCCAGGTGTCTGCAGCAGAAGTCCTCCCACTCATAAGGGACGTGGTTTCCCTGTCACCCTGCCTGGCTCTGAGTGGCCTCCACTGCATCCAGAATTGCCAGCTCTGACAACTGCAGCCCAGTCCTGAGCTGGCCCCAGGCTGTGGCCTACTGGTGCTGGATGTGCCGACCTCTTGCTGCTTCTGCACAGTGGGGCCCAGACGGGGGGCCTGGCCTGGCAGCCTCATGGGTGTCTCTGACCTATACCTTGTCTGCCCCGCCCCCCCTTGGTCTAGAGCAAAGCTCAGTGTCTTGGCAGCTGCAAGACACCTCTTCCCCTTTCTCGCATCATGCATGGGGGCCCTTCCAGCCCAGGAATAGGGCTTGATCTCAGGCAGGATGAGGTAGTACCGAGGGAAGGGTCAGTGAGTGGTCAGCTCCACATCCCCGTCAGCCACCACTTGTGTCGCAGGCCCTGGGTTCCTGAACCAGCTTCCTGTTTCCAGGCCTAAAATAGCCAAACTGTTGAAATGAAATGAAAACCCTGGATAGCGAGATGCCCTTGGCTCACTGGCATGCTTTGAGCACTCTGCTTGCTGCTGGGCCGTGCCCAGGTAGGCGCTTTGCCTCCCAGTTCCCAGGAGGCAAGCCTGGCTAGTCTGGTGTCAGTGGTGCTGGTTGATTGCTCTTGATGGTTGGTGTTCCAGGTGTTTACTGTGGCAAGCGGGGGTCGTTCGGAGGTGTTCTGGAGCCTGCAGAGGAGGAGAAATCTTTCAGTCTGTGCAGTCCGTTGACTGCACATCGGTCTGTGGGCTGCTATCTTGAGGCCCTGAGCCTCCTTCCATTTCCTGCAAAGGGCAGCCGGGGTGCGGGGTTGCACGGCACACAGTGCATCAGAAGAGTCCATCCGAGCCACTGCCTCAGCCACCGTGAGGCTTCCCCACGCTGGGATCACCCATCCTGGTGCCAGTGCAGCAGAAAGGGTAGAAATGGATCTGGTTTTAGAGGAGAATCTTAAGGGAAGCTACAGAATCTGTGTGACAAGTAGGAAAGTCACCAGCTCTCCCTTAGCGATTTGGGCCTCACGTTTCTTGTCCCAGCGTCCCCTAGTCCTGCCTTCTAGAGTCAGGAACCACGGAAGCTCTGCCCACCCCCAGGCTGTTCAGCAGCTTGTGCAGAAGCACTGGAGGGAGACTGCTCCCGGCTAGATGTTTACATTCGTGAGAAGCAGCACTGTGAATGTGACATTTGGGGCCACCCCCGTGGGATGCTTACTACTGGGTTCTACAAGGTTTAGTTGGCCACCTCCACGTTTACCCTGTGACCTGAAACCCAGCTCTGGCGACGATGCAACCCAAACACCTTCCTGTGTGCGCGTGGAGTCCATGAGAGAAGCTGTCGCACCCATGCAGAGGTACGCAGATACAGGCACAAGTCCAGACCCATAGTTTTATTTACACACACACACTTCGAGACAAATATGCAAGGCCTCCAAGAATGCAGTGTCCGTTCTGCCTGGAGGTGGACCTTTCTTGAAGACCTGCCGAGGAGTCGGCGGTGTGGCTCCAGCCCCTCAGAGTGGGCCTCGGCGAGCCCTACTACAGAAAGCCGCCCTCCCTGTCAGCTCTGCAGAAGGCTGGCACTTCATCAAGCTCCTCCTAGTCTGCAGCTTTCCAAATGTTGTTGAAAGTGTCATTTTGATTGTTAAGGTTTTGAGGGGAGGGTGGGTTATTGTTTTCCTGCTGGTACTATCAGGAAAGATTTTAATGAAACCAGGGTAGAATTATTTGGCAATGCACTTAAGCATGTTTTCTTCTCCAAAAATGTGCCTCCCTTCCACTGATGGCCCCATACGGAGGTGACTTTCCAACTGCCAAGGGCCCTTTATTGTTCTCTCCTTTTGGCCTGCACATGTGCCCTTCAGGAGGAAAGACTGGAGTGGAAACACCTCCAGATGCGGAATGTAGCCTCAGGGAAGGCTCCTCCCCTGAAGGGCCCCTTGGCCATCGGGGAGCTCCTCCAGATGATCTGGGGCTGCCCTGCCTGGAGCTCGGCTGGTGGGTCTCAGCAATAAGTTAGTTCACGCCAGCCGTAGCCCAGGAGGCCGAGCGCCCCGCACCCCCAGTGAGGGGATCTGGAGTGAGCGAGCTCGTGGGTGGGATTGTGGGGGTGGAACTCATTTCCTCTTGTTAGCTGTGAGCATCCTTCCTATCAAATGGCATCCTCGCTTGGGCTTTGTCCCTCCCTCCCTCTGTGCTGGGTGCCTGGGACCATCGCCACCAACCTGGATGAACTCAGATCTGCCCTCTGGGCAAAGAAAAGACCTCGAGTTGCTGAGGCTGGGTGGGCGGTGCGGGCTGGCACAGGTGAGAGAGGACTGTCCCACACTGGGCCTGGAGCTGCCGGGAAGGAAGGACTTGCTCTGAGAGCCATGTGACAACTGAACGCGACGCGACTCGACGCGGAAGGTTCAGGGCCATCTTCCCCTTGTGCCTGTCGTGCTTTAATGCCGTCCAGGGAGCCCCTTCCCTCTGCCCCAGGCTGGATGGAGGGACCTGCCTGCAATGGTTTGTCTCCCGTCTAGGGCCTCCATCGGGCCTGCTGTTCACGTTGTGGGCTCTGCTGGGCCAACAGGGCAGTGATGGGCCAGTCCCGGAGCCCAGCCCAGACCTGACTGTGCACTGCCGAGAGGAAGGACTGATGTGAGATGTATATTTACATTTTTTAAACTGCTGCAAAAATTGTATATCCAAATTAAAGGAACAATGAAACCATTCACATTTGCTGTGTGAGGCCTGCTTTGCTCATTGAGAACTTGCTTTCCAGGGTTGAGGAAACTGTCCCTCTCTTCTCCAGGGGTCAGTGCTGACAGCCTCCCAGCAGTCAGCAGACACTGTGGAGCCAGGTCCGCATGTGATGGGTGCCTCTGACGGAACCCGCAGGCCCTGGTGCAACCGGCTCCCTGCCTAGCAGACGTGGACTGCTAAAGCTCTGGCAGTGGGTAGGACCATGAGCTTGTTGGGCAGGAACCTCAGGTGTGTCCCTGTTTCTGCTCCACATTTGGCTTCAGTGCACTAGAGGGGTGGCAAGATCTGTGTCCTCACACAACCTTGGCTTTGGTGTCCCCTCATGGCCTCACTGACCCTTTTGCCCCCTTGGTCACTGATGTCCTGTCCCAGCTGGACCCTTCTGTCCCCCAGCACAGCTGTTCTCCCCTGGCCTGGCTTGGCCACCATGTCTGCAGTGCCCCTCCCAACCTTTTTAGCTTGTAAGTCCTTCCCATTTGAAATACCTCCTCCCCAGGAAGTCTCTGCTTAGCTCTACAGGGACTCTTTCCTTCTTGGCTGGAACCTCCTCTGGAGCCTTGGTGGTCAGTGTGGTGGTGAGATCTTGGGTTAGGGTTGCCCTGAGCAAGGTGTTTAGTTGCACTAGTGTTCACTAAAGGTCCGTGTGGTTCCAGCTCGCTGTCAGGCGTCGTCCCCCTGTTCCTCCGCAGAGCAGGCCCTGCAGTTGGTTCCAGGAGAGACCACAAGGACCTTTCAGCTCAGGACCGGGCGGCACCTGCTTGTTCTAGGCGGAATCCCCTTTCTCAGCACAGGGTAGTGAGCGTCGGCCAGATGGCCTGATGGATGGCCCCACCCAGTCTGTTTCTTCCCTCAGTTGCACTGAGTGTTAGTTGGAGTCACTTCAACGCCCTGAATCTCAGTGACAACTCCAGGGTCCCTGATGGCCTCACCCTTTGAAACTTGCTAAGTTCTGCTCATTTCAGGGAAACCAAGCACCCTATTCCTCACTGAACCACCATTGTTTGGGTGAAAACAGGAAGGTCCTTGGCATACCTGGCATGGCTGGTGTTTCCAGACCAGTGGAGCTGAGCAGGAGCCCCCATGTGTGTACCACCTAAGCAGAGGAGAACCTGCCGCCACCCTCTCTCCCTCACCACAGCATGCCCTGCCCATCTGCTTGTGGGAGCTCTGAGGGCTTGGAAGTCCTGGGGACCGCCCTCTCTGCCTCCAGTGGCACCCATTTCCAGCTGTAGCTGGCTTTGTTCCAGAAAGCTCTCTGAAGTCGTCTCCCAAAGAGGGAGACTTACTAACCCTGCCCAGTGGATGAGCCAAGTGGCCAGGGTAGCTGGGTCCTGCCTTGGAATGGTGTGACAGCCAAACCGGGACAGGGAACCCCACTTGGGCAGCACAGTGGTGGGGGCCCCGAGGCTAGCCTGTAAGCAGCATGGTCCATGGTCCAGGGGCCTGTGGACAGAGGGGACCCAGCTCTTTGAAGTCTGCAAGACCTTCAGCCTCACAGCCTGCTCTTCCCTTCCTGTCACAGCCTAGCAGAGACAGGGCTTTCAGTCCCACCTGGGAGACGGGCATTTGACCCTTGGGTACCTGGTGGAGCTGTTGGTTCAGGGCAGGGGCCTGTCGAGTGCAGAAGAGGGCTAAAAGTTGTGGGTCTGTGTTCCTCGTTGGCATGAGGAAAAGGTGGCCATGGCCAGGACATGAGCCAGACCCACAGGCTCTGTGTCGTCCACCCTGGGATCGGCAGCCAGGCCCCAGGAGCTACTGGGGCTGACTAGACCTGAGGGGCATCTGACCCTTCCCACCCGCCACTGTTGGTTCACCTCTTCCCTCCCTTCCTAGAGCTCCTCAAGTGCTCAAGGCCCCGTGGCCTCGGCCCTTCCATCTGCCCCCCAGGGACTACATTCAGGTACCCCACCACACCCACACACTCCTGGTGCTTCCTGGCCTTTGCCAAGTTCTGAATTCTTCAACCTCCAGATTCTCCCCATGGGTTATGTACTTCCTGCTCTGGGCTTCACTTGGGACAAGCCCTGCTGCTCCTCTGGGTGGGTCTGGCTTCCCTCAGCCCACCAGGCTAAGCAGCACCTGTACCCTAGATGCTGGGCCCCCGCCACCTCCTGTAGAAGGAAGACCAGAGAGGTGGGCCTTGCCTGTGCACAGCAGGACCAGCGCGGACCCACACCCTGTGCCTCGGCCTCCTAGGGGTGCTCCAGCTGAGGCTTGACCTGCACCCTCTCCCCTGCAGGTGCTGCTGGGTGCCCAGCCCTAGGCCCTCTGACTCTGATCCCACAGTGACTGAGAGTCCCAGCGGGCCATGCAACTCTGCCAAGGTATGGAGCCCCTCCCCTCGGGAGACAGATGGAGCCACTTAGCAGGGACAGCTGGGGCTTGGCCCACCTGCCTTGACCAGCCCAGTTCATTCTTGTCCTTGGGGGTTCAGGCAAGGATGCTGCTTCCGGAAGTAGCCCCGGAGAACACCCTATCCAGGGTTTCCAATGCACCCTAGGTCTGAGAAGAGAAGGTGAAGCCCACCCTCACCACTTGAAGGTGCTACCTAAAGCATGGTTAACTATAGGGTAGCTCCTGCTAGGGTGGCTCTGCCACCCTGTGCCCACTGGGACTTGGGCAAGCCGAGGATGTAGCTGCCTCTCTGGAGCAGTCTGGCTGCTGGGCTCTGAGCACAGCAGTGACACCTGTTGGCCAACAGCTGTCCCTCAATCAGGACAGCATACCAGGTTCTGTGTTCTCCAGAAGCTCTGAGGAGATTCACAGAAGGGGCAGGGAGATGGCAGCAGGGCCCCTTGTCCTCAGGGGCTTGGAGGGGCTGTACCAGAGGCCTTCTGGGTGACTGAGAATCATCCAGCCAGGTCCTGCCCTTCCCACTACAGAGATGAGGAGACAGGTTGAGGGACGTTGTCAAGGAAGGTCGTGCGAGTCCGTGGAATGGAGTCAAAAGCTGTCTGCCTGGACTGCAGTTCCTGCCCCTACCTCTGCCCTTGGAGAAAGACTAGGAAAAGGCAGGGGGCGGAGCCCCTCAGAAGGGACAGACCCTGTGTCTGCAGGAGCCGCTGCCTGGAGGAGTGGGCCTCTGGGCCCTCTGCCAGTGCTCCTGAGAGCTCTGGGAGCTGGATACTAGGGGCAGCAGCCAGCCTTCAGGCCAGCAGTATGGCTGAACGTGGCAGAGAGTGGGATTAGAGGTCTCTCATGGGTGCCCCTATGGGAGGAGTGCAGCAGTTGTGAAACTCCCTGGGGAGCACTGCATAGCCAGCGGGTAGAGACAGTGTCCCTGGATCTCCAGATGACACCCAGGGCCCAGAGAGAAAGGGGTCAGCTGGGCCCCAGAGCTGATGCCTAGGCCAGGTAGTGGCTGAGGACTGTGAAGGGAGTACAGGGCACCCTGCTGCCCTCCCAGGCCCTTCCCTTCTGGCTGCATCCTGTACTGCCTCCATGCCGGGCAGAACAGTGGGGTCAGGCACCCCAGCTGCCCTCCTCCTGGGCTTGCCTGTGTGCAGACAGTGCCTCCTGCAGGCTCAGCCTCCTGCCTGCTCAGCGTTGTGCTGCTCTTTCAGCCTTGGCACAGGGGCCGGACCAGACCAGCAGCGTTGCACTGGGCCAGTGGGCAGCTGATCAGGCTGGTACCATGTCCACCGTGGGCTGCCCAGCAGAGGGACCTTGAGTTCCATGGAGTCTCGTTTGGTTTTGACCTTCTGAATGTCAGCCACTGACACCCTGAGGTGACACATCCCCTCTGCAGACCCCCAGCTCCACCACCCCTGCCTCCTGGCTCCTGAGACTGAGGGGCCTGCTCACTCCTCCTGGCGTTTCAGTCACTCAGCCCCACAGGCACAGAAGCCCACTCCCCGGGCTGACCCTGCCTTCCCACACTGCACCATCTGGAAACTTCTGTGTCTCCCTGCCCATTGACACGCTCCAGGCAGCACCCTGCCTTGCTGCCCTTGCCCCACCCAGCTCTTTCCAGTGAGTGTCCTCTGAACGTTTCCAGCTTTTCCAGTGGCTCTTCCTCATCTCTCAGCACAGGACTTGCCTTCGCTATCCAGTGCTGCCCTCAAACCAGCCTATGCTAAAGGTCAGTCGGTCAGTGTCCGTGTGCCCCTGACCTGCACTAAGGGCAGGGCTTGGCTCTGACCAGCCTGGGTTCCCAGTGCCCACGTGACCTGAGGCCCAGGGTGTTTGGTGGGTGGAGCAAGAGAAGCAAGGAGCAAAGGACAGGAGAGGCAGGGTCTCTTGAGAAGTGCTGGTCCTCAAGACCCGGGACCCCCCCCCTCACTTCTACCTGACAGGGCCCTCCTAAGGGTGAGGGTCTCTCAGCCAAGGAACCCCCAGCACCAGCAGCCACTTCGTCAGTCAGCACCGGGGATCGAAGGCTCCCTGTCTGCCTATCTCTCCTCTCCTTCCCCCACCATGCCTCCATTTTGACAGTCTTCCCATGGCCCATCCTGGCCTCTATGAGCCAGGTGGGGCTGAGGTGGGGGCTGCTGCCCGGACCTTGCCTTTGGGAGCCTGGCCAGCATGGCTGGAACCCTCTCTGCATGGCCCAAGGGCCAGGCGAGAAGCAGGCAGGGCTGGCCGCCTGGCCGCTGGGTTTGGGCCCGGCCGCTGGCTTGCTACAATATTGATGGCCCGTCAGCACGGCCCCGATTCCTGCGCTTTCAGTTAAAAGGTTTCTGTTGTTGTAGCTTATGCAGTTGCTCTGTTGCTATGGAAACGTGACATCAAAATGACGTTTCCCGTTTAAAAGCTTTTAACTAAATTCCTGCCTGTCAGATGTAGGCCCCATTTTGAGCGCGGAGCTGCCTCAAGCGAGTGATTGCGGTGCCTCCCGCCCATGGTGTGTGGGACGGGCCTGGGGCCCCACCTGAGCGCCATCCTCCTCCCCGCAGGTGCCTCCAGCATGGCAGCAGCCGAAGTGCCCGGCTACCTTGTGTCTCCCCAGACGGAGAAGCACCGGAGGGCCCGCAACTGGACGGACGCGGAGATGCGCGGCCTCATGCTCGTCTGGGAGGAGTTCTTCGAGGAGCTGAAGCAGACCAAGCGCAACGCCAAGGTGTACGAGAAGATGGCCAGCAAGCTCTTCGAGATGACCGGCGAGCGCAGGCTGGGCGAGGAGATCAAGATCAAGATCACCAACATGACCTTCCAGTACAGGTGGGCTCCTCGGGGTGGGAGGACATGTGGCCTGGCCAGGGGCCTACCTGTCACTTGGGCCCTGTGGGAAGAGACGGCCTTCAGAAACCACCTGTGCAACCTCCCATTGGGAAATGGGAAAACTGAGGCCCAGCAAGGGCAGAAAGCTGGTCAGGGAATCTCAGGGTGGCTGGGCTGGGAGGGCTTTCAGCTTCCTGAGTCTGGGCTTGGTGCTGGGCCGCAGCTCCAGGGACACACGTTGGACCTGCTCACTGCCCCACCATGCCTCAGAGGTGGACACCTCGTGCAGGCATCACCCACCTGACCAACCCCCTCTCACCCTGGCCAGTGTCGACAAGCTGTCAGCCAGGCTTGAACCACCCCTCCACAGCCCCCAAGCCCAGCAGGGAAACAGAGGCCAGAGTGAGGAGGCTCAGCTCCTGGGCCTGTCCCATCCTGATGCTCAGGGACTTTCAGCGTCAGCGAGCCCCTGCTGTGTGTCCAGCACAGAGCTAGCCTCAGGGTGGGAAGAATGGCATTTGGATCTGATGTGGAAAACCCCAGAGTGCCCAGACAGTGCCCAGTTCATGGACAGGACTTCACTTGTAGAAGAAGTCGAGCCCAGCCCTGACTCCTGAACTCCCTGACTGGGAGTCTCCAGGCCTGGTCCCCATCTCTGCCACTGTCACATCGCAGGCTGACTGTCCCTGGCCGGTAGTTGGAGGGGACCTTAGAGGGGACTGCAGGTGGGGACCAAAGATGGCTCCTAGGCCTGGGGTGGCTCTGGCATCTAAGAGGGAGCAGTTGTGGCCCCATGCCACAGACCTCACAGTGCATGAGGCCTGGCCCATCTAGAGAGTCATGGGTGGGCATGAGGAGGTTTTGTGTGGGGTAAAAGTCACAGCATGGGGTGAAGGTCAGGGCTTGAGGAGGTGAGAACAAGGGGCACAGGTCACAGCAGGAGCTGTGTCTATGCAGTTTGAGGCTGGGGCTGCCCAAGAGCCTGCTGTATCCCAGGTAGGGGCGCTGTCTAGTAGGAGGCTCGCAAGGTTCTGGGGATGGCAGGCAGGTGAGCTCCGCTGGCCAGGGTGCTGGAGACAGAGGGCACCCTGCGGGTTGGCCTGTGAGCACCTTAGCCACACTGCATGCGAGAGAGAAGTCCCACCTCCCGCTTGCGGGTGGGGAGATGCCTCCACCAAGGCTGGAGGAGAGCCCCATCCCTGTCCCATGGCCCCTGGCTGCCCTGGGAGCTATGGAAGAGCCATTAGGGTCATGGATCAAAGGCCATGAGGCTCTGTTTCCAGCTCTGCTTCCATGGCCCCAGGAGGAGACCGTCTGGAGCCTGTCCCTGTCCCAGGCCTGTTTCTGACCTGGTCCCTGACCAGGCCTGGGAGCCAAAACCACAGTCCTGCAGCTGCTTGGGGTCTTTGACATCAGAGTCACCTAGCACAGGTGATGTCAAACCTGAGCCCTGGGCCCAGGATGTGAGGAAGTCTGGTGACTGCTGGGACAGGCATGGGACGGCAACTCGTAGTCTGGCCTGCCTGGCCTTCCTGGTCCCCACAGTGCCCCTTCACATGCCTGGTGAGACAGGGACTCTGAAGGTGGTGGGCGGCCATGCTGGCTATCTCCCCAGACTCCCTCTGACTCAGTTCTTCAGGAGCAATGTCCCTGGCCTCCCCCAGTCAGCGTCTGGCTGGGCTCTTCATTGTTTATCCTGAAAGCCTCCCTCGGACTCCCTGTGCAGGGCTATGGGTGCTCGGCCTTCGTAGTTTAAGAAGCACACGCACACCTCTCCCTTGGCTGCTCCTGAGGAAACTGAGGCCCAGAGCAGGAGAGGGTCTTGACAATAGTCCTTAATTGGCCAAAGCTTTGGCTGGGTGACTAGATCTCATCTACCCACTCCCAGCCTCCCCACAACAGAGACTTTTTTTTTTAATAAGAGCTCTTTACATATTAAGTTGTCAGGCTAAGGAAGCTGGAGAAGGTGGCTGAGTTTTGTGGAGCATGATTTGTCGGAATACCATTTGGGACCTCCCATGCTGAGGGCAGGCTTTTCCCCATTTCTCTGGGGAGTAGAATGGGGTCTCTGGAGGAGACTGGGCAGAGGCCTCTGTGGGCACCAGATGTAAGCCTTGCCTTCCCAATGCCCCCAGGGTAGATTGGGGGCAGGAATACAGGCCAGCCTGGCCTTCCTGTGATCTGTCCCTGGCTTTCCACAGAGACTATTCCACTTGGTGGAGGGAGCCTGGGCCTTGGGGAGCCTCCTGCTACAGCTGGCTGGTGCCTGTACCCTGATCAGCAGCCCTTCTCTGTGCCCATTTGTTGGGTGTGACTCATTTGGCCAGACCATCATCTCCAGTGCCCAGGGTCAGCAGAGGCCACACCCTGGCGGACAGCCTCGTGTGGGGAAACGGAGGCATGCCCCTTTGCAGGTGTGGGCCCTGGCTTCAGGGAGGGCACTTGTGACACCAGGCTCGGGGGTCAGATGAGGTTAGCAAACACGTGGGGAACCCTGGGCCTTAGGAGGTGCTGGACCTGGTGGGCAGAGCTTCCCCCACCCACTCCACCCTGTGGCAACTTCCTTGGCCTGGCCAGAGCTGCCCAGCTGCCCTGAGGCCCCGTCTCCCAGCCCTCACCTCCCAGCAGAAGGCTGCGATCCAGGGGCTTGCAGGGCCTCTCAGGTGATCAGAGCCTCACTGTGAAGACCCTCAGCCCAGGGGCCCTGCCCCACTGCCTCAGGTCAGGCTGCAGATTCCAGAGCTGGACCCAGGCTGCTGTACAGGCAGCAGCCTGGGCTTAGGGCGCAGCATGACCTCCTGCTAGGTTCAGCAAGAGTGATGCTAGAGTCCTGTGTGCCAGGCACCAGGCATGGCTTTCTTAAATCCTCCTTTCAGCCTTGAGGGGCTTACTCCTTTATCCCCATTTTACTGATACAAAACTGGAGGCTCAGAGAGGTTAATGAACCTGTCCAAGTTCACATAGCAGCGGTGGGGACAGGATATGGACTCAGAGCTGTGGATGCCTGTGTCCCATGGTCCTCTCTCCCTGAGGTCAGAAAACTGTGGCGCTATGAAACCTTATGACTGTATTTGAACTATACAGCTTATTATGATCTTTTATTATTTCTGACTAAAGCATATAAGAAGTACTATGGGTTCATTGCCATTATAAACTACAGAAAAGCAAAGAGAAACAGGACCTAGCCCAAGTTCCCAGCCTCTGTGGACGCCCTTGCTCATGGAAGGGTGTGTGCTTCCCTCTTCACATCTAAAGCAGGTCCCAAAGCTCGCTTCTTCCTAGTCCAGTATTACCTGCACCCTGGGGCCTGGCTGATTTTGCTGGGGAGGACCGCACTGGTCAAGAGTGGCTCCTGCCTGACCCAGCATGGCTCTCCCTGGGGTCCTGGAGCCCTGTGCCCCCGCCAGGGACCAGGCGGGCTGGCTGGGACCAGCTGCTTCTCACCTTGGCTCTTGTCTCTCGTTGCAGGAAATTAAAATGCATGACAGATAGCGAGTCCGTCCCGCCGGACTGGCCCTATTACCTAGCCATTGATAGGATTCTGGCCAAAGTCCCTGAGTCCTGTGAGGGCAAACTACCAGACGGCCAGCAGCCGGGGCCCTCCACGTCCCAGACCGAGGCGTCTCTGTCGCCGTCCGCTAAGTCCACCCCTCTGTACTTACCGTATACCCAGTGCTCCTACGAAGGCCGCTTCGAGGACGATGGCTCCGACAGCTCCTCCAGCTTACTGTCCCTTAAGTTCAGGTAGTGTGTCCCCTCTTCCTTCTCTGACCAGGTGCCTCGCCGCCCCGCCTCTGCCCATCCCCCAGGCAGCACCAGGAGGCCAGCTGGGCAGAGCAAGGGGCTGGGAATGGCGAGGGCGCCCGTTCTCCTGGTGTGGTATCCTCAGCCAAAGTCACAGTGTGTGCCTGCCTCCAGGCCAGGCCAGGCCAGGCCAGGCCAGCCCCGGCCAGCAGGGCC
Organism: Marmota marmota marmota; assembly: GCF_001458135.2. Taxonomy (NCBI): domain Eukaryota; kingdom Metazoa; phylum Chordata; class Mammalia; order Rodentia; family Sciuridae; genus Marmota; species Marmota marmota. Next base: position 2,511,100 of record NW_026000108.1, read on the forward strand.
GTAGTGTCGGCAGGCAGGCGGCTCCGTGCCCGGCTCCGTCACTGGAGCTGATGCAAGTTCCTTGACCTCTCTGGCCTCAGCCTCCCTCTGTAAAATGGGGATAATTCCGTGTTTTCCTCAGAGGGCTGCCAGGAGCATGGGAGAGGACAAGCTGGCCCCACTGTGCTCGCCCTGCCCACCCTGGTCCCCACCCTTGGCCCCGCAGGCACCTGAGAAGGTAGGGCTGAGCCTCCAGGGCGGTGGGCGGGCCCTGCCCCCTCCGCACCAGCACTTAACACAGGAAGGCGTAAGCCACCAGACCATGCCCACAGGGTGCTCACAGACACTGGCAGCCAGGCTGTGTCCAGGAGAGGTCCCTGTGGAGGACAGGCCAGGGAGCCCAAAGCAGCCACTTATGAGAAGGGGACATTTAGGACGGGCTTCCAAGGTATAGTAGAAGCTGATCGGTTGATGAGAGTAGGAAGATGTGGCCTTGAGTCAGTCTCTCCCTGTACCCTGCTCATCAAGTCTGTCTGATGGCAGATAGGGCAAGGAAGTCATCTCTGAGGAGGGTCCCTTCGGCCAGCATCCCCAGTGCTGGGCGCGCTACTCAGTTCACCCAGTGCCCTCCCTGGAGGGAACTTCTCATTGAAGATCCCAGACAAAAACGCCTTTCTGCAGCCAGACCCAATTAACACGAGGCCTGAGATTTATGGCCAATTGTTCCCATGGATTATTGAGCCTAATTCCCAGACTCGGCTGCCCGGGGCACCACGCCGGGTGGGATGGGGCCCCACTCTCCCATCCCCAAGGCTGGCTGGTCACCCACTCTGCTTAGAACACAGCGTACAGGCTGGGGACATGTAGGCACCAGGGCAGGGCCTTGGGGTCTGTGGGGCTTGGCAGTCCTTGCTCTCCAGCGAGGCTGTTAACCAGCAATGCCCGCCACCCTGACAACAGAGCACCGTGGGACAGCCACAGGCTAGACTGCCTGGGGCTGCCTCTACCCTCTGCAGCTGTCTGTCCTCCTGTCTCCCTCAGCATGCTGGTCCCCTCTCCATGCTGCTGGGAGTGGGAGGGGTCTCCAGCCTCAGGCCCTTCCTTCTAGGACCCGTTTCCCACCTGTGCATGGCCAGCTGGGCCTGATAGTGTCCAGCTTCCCTGTAGGAGCACGGAGGCCACATACTTCCCAGCACCCCCACACACTCAGCCTCCATCTCTCCCTGGGGCTGGGCCTCCTGCCTGCCCAGCTCAGAGGGCTTGGTGCTTTCATGGCCGTGTGCCCTTTACAGCCCAGAGCACCCACCTTCCCCAGACCTCGGCTGTGGACCATCATGGGTTGCCTGCTGGTTCCCAGGCCCGGGTGCCTCTGACCCCATTACCAACCCACTGTCGTGGTGGGTGGGCTCCAGCCCCTCCTCACATGTGTGGGCTGGTGGGCCTGAGCAGGGGCTCTGCTCCTAGGGCCTGGGAGACCCTACTTGTCCTTCAGGGTGGGCATGGGTCTCTGGCCAGCGGCCCACAGCAGCACTCCTTGCAGGTCAGAGGAGCGGCCCGTGAAGAAGCGCAAGGTGCAGAGCTGCCACCTGCAGAAGAAGAAGCTGCGGCTGCTGGAGGCCATGTTGGAGGAGCAGCGCAGGCTGAGCCGCGCCATGGAGGAGACCTGCCGCGAGGTGCGGCGCGTGCTGGACCAGCAGAACATCCTACAGGTGCAGAGCCTGCAGCTGCAGGAGCGCATGATGAGCCTGCTGGAGAAGATCATCGCCAAGTCCAGTGGCTAGGCCGCTTGCAACCGCCAGGCCGCAGCCGGGCAGCAGGGTCCTGCGGAGGGGACAGGCTTCCACTCGGCCTCCAGGGGCTGCCCCTGGTAGGGACGTCCCTGATGAGGACCCCATGGGCCCTGGGCAACCATGAGACCCCTATCTGTCTCCAGCATTAATGTCCTTCCTTGGACAAGACCAGGGACTCTCAGGTCACTCCTAGTAAGAGTGTCTAGAACCCACCCTCCACGGTAGTCTTATCGATGATACCTGAAATGGCTTTTGATATTAAATGTGTACTTTTCACTATTGCCTGGAAGCAGAGCTCACTTTCTCTGGCTTGGAAGGGCCACACCAGGTTGATCTGTCCTGCAAAGGAAAGCAAGTGGAGATAGGTCAGGGTGGGCTGGTGCCCATGCGCGCTCTCCTGAAGGGTGAGGGAAGGGTGTCTCCCTCCCTGGACCTGCTGCATCTGCCCTGAGGTATCTCTGACCCCAAGGCAGATGCACAGGGCTGCGCTGCCCTCGGTGGCCAGATGTCATGGCCACCTCCTTGGCAACAACACCAATACGAGGAACAGGCTGCTTGCAGGCCTGCTCTACTGCTCTTCTGGACCCTGGAGGTCGCCTGGTAAGACACTCCCACTGTAGTCAACAGAGGAGCAGCTACAGACTGGCCAGTGCTGCAGGGGAGGTCGGCCAGGTGAGGAGCCAGGACCTGGTGCTGGAGGACAGTCCGCGCAGCAAAGAGCCAGTGCAAGAACCCAGAGGTGGGGGGTGGCCAGAGCAAGCCCCAGGCAGACAGAGGCAGGCCACCTGCAGCTGGGCCACTTGGTTGTGTGCCTACTGGTGCACTGCTGGTGTTTTTCAAGCGCATTCTGAGTTGCCAGCTGCTACAGCTGTGGATCTGACCTCTGCAGTGCGGGGGGCTTGGGGCCAAGGCAGCCCCAGTGGCCAGCTTGGTGCACTGCCTCTGGCCTTGCACCAGTTGAGCAGTTCTTTCTAGAAACCCTTGGCTGAATTAACCTGTGTCATTTACTAGGATCTGGCTTTGGTCATCATGGCTGCATGGGAGTCTGGGACCGGGCCTGTTTGGTCTATCCCCTGGAACTAGGCAGATTGCTTCCTGGTCCTTCCCAGACGGGACAGGGTTCTGTGTGGTGGGTCAGCAGGAAAGTGACAGGATTTGCCTTGTGGTTTGGGAAAGTGCTCTTTGGCTGGGTGCAGTAACACATGCCAGTGATCCCAGCAAATTGGGAATCTGAGGCAGCAGTATCACAAGTTTGAGGACAATCTCAGCAATTGGTGAGACCCTGTCTCAAAGTAAAAAGGGCTCAGATGTAGCTCAGAGTTAGAGTGCCCCTGGGTTCAACTTTCAGTACCAAGAAAAAGGCCTTTCTGGTTGCTGGTGAGCAGATTCCTGGGGAGAGGGGTGGAGGCGGGCTCTGCCAGGGTCTGCCACTGTCATCCTGGTGTGAGACCACCCGCTTTCCTGACCCTCCCTGAACCTGGAAGTCAGCCAGGCAAGGGAGTGTGGGACCAGCCGGTGGTCAGGCGGTACAGAGGTCAGCCCAGGCCAAGTGGGGGAGGTGGCATGGGTGCTGAGTAGATGAGCAGTTTCCTGGGCCCCTTTGCTGTGGACTCAGGGAGCGCCCCGCCAACCCTGTCCTGGGGCAGTGCAGCAGTTGCTGATGATCTGTAGTGTAAATATCCCCATCAGAGTCATTTTCCAGCTGCGAATGTGGTTCCACTGCCTCTCTAGCCAGGGAGTGGTGCATGCAGTTGGCTCATGCAGCACAAGCAGCTCCAACTATTTCCTGTGAAGCAGAGAGGGGGCTCTAGAGGACAGGAGATTGGAGATGTCTGTTGGAGACCTGAACTTGGGAGCCTGCCCTGGCTCATTGGTAGCTCAGGTCCACCTGCAAGACACAACTCTAAGAATTCATGAAATAGACATGCTCAGTGCTTATATAGCCCTTGGTGCTGGGGACTTCCCCATGGACACCTAGTGACCTGCCCATGTACACCTGCTTGCCCTCCAGCTGCTGACCACTGACGCAGGCCAGCAGCTCCCATGGACTGGCCATTGTTCTGATTCTCACTAGAGGAAGAGCAGCTTCAATCCTTCAAGAGAGAACAGAGCCAGGGAGGGTGCTGAGACCACACCCCCATCTCCTGTGGCCCTACAGGGTGGCCAAGCCCAGACGCTCCTGCAAGAGGTGGCTGATCAAGCTTCTCTGTTATACTTGAGACTCCTCCACGTGGCCACCACACACTGCTGCTTCAGTCCCTGCAGGGCTGGTTCCAGGACTAGATTGACATCCTTGAGCTTATGTTCAGAAGGAGTCTCTGCATCCTTCTTCTGCTGTCTGAGCAGAGTCTGGGGCTCCTGCTCAGTTGCACCAGGTGCTGCCCCTTCCCAAGCTGGAGTAGAGTCCTTGAAGTCCTTGTAGGACTTGACTGTCCTGCACCCAGAGCTGTGCCTTCCACAGTGTGCCCGTGACACTTCTCAGTCTTCTTTGGTTGTTGGTCCACTGAGGAGAAGTCTGTCAGCGAATGGTACAATGTTTAATAAGATCCAGCATCCCAGCATGTCGGCACTGAAACTCAAATCAGGAACTCGGCAGACATCTTCACTCCCACCTTTGTTATTTATGTTGCTGTGACATTTACAGCAAATGCATGAAGATAAGTAAACAAAATAAGCAGAATGAGAGATGGAATGAAGGGAAAATTACCTTTATTTTCATATGATATTTTTGTAGACCCAGAAAACTAAAAATACAAAAGATCAAAAGCTCTTTAAACCAGCTGAAGCCTATTGAAAAGGAGAAGATATGTTCCATTCGGAGTTGTGACTCAAAGCAGGAGAAACCTGGGAGTGAGCCTGACCAGCAGCGCACAGGACCGTGTGGCTACCCAGGGCCCAGCTCTGCACGCGGCGTCATGTCACTGATGCAATTCCAGCTGCATGCTCAACCACACTGTTGTTGTGAGATGGATGAAATTATGTTTAAATTCATATGAAAAAAGAAGGGGGCCCGAGGTTAGAGAACAAGCTCTGTGTGAAGACATGCTCTGCCTCCTGAGGACTGCAGACCTGCAAACTGAGACCCCAGGAGCACATGGCCTGCTCAGAGCTTGGCTGGGCCTGGGCATGTGGAGGACTGGGAGGAACAAGAAGTGGCAGTCTCCGCCCAGCAGCTCCACTGCTGAATCCGCTGCCTGACTCCAACCTTTACCCCTCGCAACTTGAAAAATGATCAGAGACCCCAAAGGACTTTGCCTGGGGGTTCCAACTACCAAGGTGGATGCCTGTTAGTAGACTTTATTAGAAATTAGACTAGATATTTGAAAGACATTTATTCATTTCAAGATAACAATGAACCATGATGTTACACTGGTAACAATTCTGTGAAAAATATATTTTCCCAAATAAGAAGGTTTTGGTGAGAAGAGAGAGTGGCACTGCTCTTCAGGGAAGCCACCTGGGCCACCTGCACCACCTGCTGTGGGCACTGTTGGGCTGAGTCTGGAGTGACTCAGAAACCAGTGTCTGGGGAAAAAACCAGAGAAGACAGAACTGGGCGCAGAGGCTGAGGCGGAACTCAGGAGTGTGGTTCTTCACATGCAGGCGAGGCCTCTGCAGCCACCACCACCACCTGCCTTCTGCGTCCTTATGATCTGCCTGCTACCCGCCCTTCAGTGACTGCCACTGTGGCTTTGTGACTCACTGCGACGGGCATCTTCCTGGCACCAACACAATTCACCCAGCAGCAACAATCACGTTTGCTGATGTCACCATGGGTCCCCTCAGAGAAGCCTGCAAGTAGGGAAGTTCCAAGCTCCTGGTGGGGACAAGTTTTTCAGGATTCTGATTTTTGCATGAAAGTTTAGATTTCGTCACTGGTAAATGCTGCCAGTTGTCTCCCTTGGGGGACAGGCCCATTTTCAAGACGGTATCTGCCAGATGCCCATGGCAGAATACCCAGTCTGCCACTTGCGTCTGTGGGATCCCATTGTGTCTGTGGGACCTGCTCCTGGCAGGCAGCCCCCACTGCCACACACACGCTCACCTCCACCCACTCTCACTGGCTCTTCACGACACTTTCTGCTTGGTCACACAGAACCTCAAAGGCCAAGACCTAGTGCTGCCTTCTCCAGGACATTCTTAAGAGAAACTGGCATGTGCCGCTGCAGGGCGGGGGTGGGGCGGGGGGGGGCCAGGACGGCCCCCGGAGCCTGGTGCTGCAAGGCTCCCCAGACCTCTGGGCCATCAGAAGCCACTCAGCGAAGATCAAGAGACCAGCTCAGGTTTTTACAAAGATGGCTGTGGACCTTGGTGACTCTCTGGGCAGGAGTCCATGTTGTGGCCTGTTCAAACCAGATGCCACATGCGGCCTCCCTGGCAGAAGGAGCCCACAGGGACCCCCCTCCGCAATGTGTCCACATGTTTTCCTCCCAGAGGGCTATGGAGTAGGCCCCCGGATGGCTCTTTCTCCTCCACCCCATCATTTTGATGGCTCCCCTGCCATGTCCTAGGCACTGGGGACAGGGTCATAAAGTCCTCTCCTTAGAGTTTATAGTCAGTGGGGCTCAACAGGCAGTGACTACAGTAAGTAAATCAGTTAGCAGTTTAGCAGGTCAGTGCTCTAGAGCCACAGGAAGCGGCAGGGTGGGAGCCCTGTGTGTCCTGGAGTGCAGTGGGAGGTGGCCACTGTCACATGGCTTCTTAGCAGATTGGGGATGGGGGAGGAGCCACCTGATCTCAGCACTGAGAGCTTCAAGGTGGAGGGGGCTCATCCTCTCTGCCAGGAAACAGGTGGGGTGGGCCTTGACATGAAGCCCCTGGTCTCCACCAGGATCACAGGCCCCCAGGGCCAATAGCCAGGTGACAGCTAAGGCCCCAGGTGGGGGGCTTCCAGGGGAGGCATCTGGTGTCACGAGAAGGGTCTCCCTGGCACAGGCCTTCACTGGCCAGGATGGAGGAACACCCGCATTCCCACACCCCATGGGCTCTGCTAGCGGTGATGGCTGGACCCAGAATGCAGCAGTCAGCAGTCTCCTGACTGCTCCGTGGGGTTCTAGCCCAGGCCCACCCGGAGGGATCTGGTGGACGTTGGCCGTGCATCCAGAGCATGAGGACCTCCCACAGGAAAGGCCAGTGGGAGGCCTGCCCCCCAGATGAAGCCAAGTTGTGCCACAGCTGGGCATGTAGCCTTGTGCACCTCGGGCACTGCTGGGTGGAGGTCTTGCAAGGGACAGGGCCCCATTGGCAAGGAGGCTGACTTCCTGGAGCAGCCCCTGCTCCAGCACCTGGGCCCTGCCTGGGCCCACCCTGCCCTCCTGTGTCTTGCCAGGCACTCATTCAGCTTCCTTCTCTCTGAGGCCCACCGCACCCTGGCTCTGCACAGTGGAGAGCCTCCAGGGACTGGTCATGTCATCTCCCACCAGAACTCTGTTTTCCCCTGTGCAGGTCAGGCCTGGGGAAGCTACACACACAGAGGGGAGAAAATGTGGAGCCACTGACCTTGGGGCATTAGGATGGTGTCTGTGGCCTAGGTCACATCAGGATTTGCCCTCTACATTCTCCAAACACAGGGCAGCCCTAGAGACCTTGTTTGAGTGCCTCCTCTGACCCTTTTTCCAAGTGACCCTCAGGCCTCAGCTGAGGAACCCAGGGCAAAAAAAGACCACAGTGGCTCTGGGCTGTCCTTGGTCTGGGGAGCTGGGTGCTCACAGTGCCTGCCAGAGGGGTCATTCCTGGGGTCCCTGATGGCCTTAACCAGGGACCACAGAGGAACCTGCAGCTGTGAGCTAAGCCGCACCATCTTTGGCCATCTCTGTTCTCTGGAAAACAGATTTTGGCACCGTGTACTTCTGAGCTTGGGCTTCCGTCCTCTGAGCACCGTGGCTCCCACCTTCCTGCGCCCCTTCCTGCTGGAGCCTGCTCAGTGAGCCCTGGGCCACATCCAGGAGCAGGACTGGCAGGCCATCTCGACAAGCGGCCTCCTAATGGCCTCGGTCTGCCTCACGCCTGGGTTGCGGGGTACTTAGCGAGGCGCCACCCGTGGGGAGCCTGGATGCCCTCCTCCTGCACCTCGAGTGGCAGCCACATCCGCGAGCATCAGTGCAGTGGCTGTCGCAGGGTGGACTTGTGCGCCCTTCAGAACCCATACAGCTGTCAACTGGAGGGAAACACGAAGCTCAGGAAAGGGAAGTCCCATCTGGGAGAGCGGATCGCGCGGAGCGGCCGATGGACTTCTCAGCCCCTGGCCCCGCGGTGCCGTCGGGGCAGCTCTCCTTCCTGAGCTCCTTCTAGAAAGCCTGCGCCCGGCGGCACGGAGGCCTGCGCACCGCCTGTGCCACGGTGGCCGTCCGCCTCCCCACCCCCAC
>NW_026000108.1:2519258-2536042 GCF_001458135.2 Marmota marmota marmota
ACCCCCACCCCCCCGCAGTGTCGCCCGCAGCGTCGCACGGCCAAGTCTTGAGATGTGGGATGACCCACCTTTCCACGGCGCTTTTGATTTTAAGACTTGTTTTGGGGTCCTAAGACCTCAGCATCTTCCCATTTTTTTATTTTGGTAAAACACATACAATAAAAATTTACTGTTTAAATCACTAAGCGCAGCATCACGGCCTTGGACGCCGCCCCCAGCACCATCGTCCTCCCACGCAGAAGCACTGACCACTGGACAGTGTGGGATTTGCCCTCCACGCACAGCCTCAGCTTCCTCCACTCCCCTTCGGGGGCTGGACGCCCATCCCATCCCCGCGAGCTCTTGGCTGCTTCCAGCTCCCGGCTCTGGTTAGGTGACCATGCTGCCTGCCCATGGTGTGCAAATACCTTTTGAGTCCCTGCTCGCAGTATTTTGGGTACATCCACAGGTAGAGTTGCTAGATCATATGGGAATCTAGGTTTAATTTCTTGAGGAATCTATAGCAAATATTTTTATGCCATGAATTCAGCATAGAGAATTGCTGTATCAAAGGAAGATTCATTCAGATTTTAACAGATGTCAAAATGCCTTCCCGAGGTCCTCTTCATTGTTCATTTTTCAAGATATTCTTTAAAAATAACTTGGATCTTAAGGCCAGGGCCAGTGGCACACACTTGTCATCCCAGCGACTTGGGGGGCCGAGGCAGAAGGAGGGCAAGTTCCAGGCCAACTCTGGAGTAAGTTCAGCACTTAGCCAAACTCTGTACCAAAATAGAAAGGACTGGGTGCAGCTCAGTGGTACAGCACCCCTGGCTTCATCCTCCCTAAAAAAGAAAGTCGAAATAACAAACTCTCTCACATCGTTCAAAAAGACAAAAGTGCCCCCATTCACATTATGAGCCAATTCAAGCCTCGCACCAATATCTCCAACAGAAGGATAAATGTGGAGATTCTAAGTGAGACAGCTGGCAGGTGTCCAATGCCATGACCAAGTGGGCATCTCCAGGGAAGGGAGGCCCATGAGGGCCCCACCCTGCCCCTGTGCAGGGTAAAAAGGGCATGTGGAGCCCTAAGTCAGTGGGCAAGTGAGACCCCAAGAGGGGCAAGGAAAGGAGTTGGCGTCTGCGGAGGAAGGTAGAAGAGGAGCAGCCCAGGGTGACTGGCCAGCAGCGAGACTCCTTCAGCACCTGCCTCTCAGGGTCAGGGCTGTGGGGACCAGGGGCAAGCCCACCAAGTAGCCTGGGAGTGGGTGGGAGAGGTCATCCGGAGCTTTGCATTCACCATGAGTGTCAGGGCAGCCCATGCTCACCGAGAGTGACCGCACGGGTGCCCCTGCAGGAAGACAGGGGTGAGCTGCTCGTGGCTCACACCGTGTTGGCTTCAGGTGAACCGAAGGTCTGAATGTTAAATGTGGAGAACTTCTAGAAGAACTTTAGAAGGATATGTAACCCTGGCGTCTGTTCTGACAGAGGCAATTTCATAAGGGAAATAGTCTAATTCGATGAATACAATTCTAAAACATTTTTATGGCCAAGAGCTTTAAAAAAGTTGAAAGATTCACTAGGTATAATGAGGGCACACATAGGATAGAGAGTATGTGTGAGGTGGAGGTGTATTTTCTGTTCTTCTTGTGGTGTAGGGAGGGACCCAGGGCCTGCACATACCAGGTGAGCACTCTGCCACTCTAGCTCCACGGGGGGCTTTAAAGGGTCAGGGGTGTGTGCAGCCCCCAGCCAGGAGAGGCTGTGACCTCTTGGAGCAGAAGATTTCCTTCTCCATCAAGACAGGTGACACTGTACTTTCCTGGAAACTCCCTTCCTGTGGACCTTCCAGGGACCTACTCCACTCCCTTTGTAAGTGAGTGCTGTTCCTGAGGGTCCAGGTGGGTCTGACGCTGTTCAGGAGGTTCTATTCTACAAATATTCTACCTGGGCACTACCTTTCCTAGAAGCCCTACTCCGTTTTGTTTCATTTTGATTTTGGGTACCAGGGGTTAAACCCAGGGGTGCTTGACCACTGAGCAACATCCCCAGCCCTTTTAATTTTTTTTATTTTGAGACAGGAACTCGCCAAGTTGCTTAGTGCCTCTCTCAGTTGGAGGTTGACTTCTTGTGATCCTCCTGCCTCAGCCTTCCCAGTTGCTGGGATTACAGGCTTGTGCCACTGCACCTGACTGGAAGTCCTACTCTGTACATTCTAGGGTAGACAGGAGAAGATGAGCCTTTGAGGGATTTGGGAGGCAGGAGGTTAGAGGCCAAGGTTGGTTGGAGGCTGCTGTTGGTCAGGGGCATCTGGAGATGACCCATCAGCAGGTGCCGACGTGCCCGACTCTCCAGCACCCAGCCTCCTTCCTGAAGGCTGGCCCTGTCGACCACCCTGGGGCCTGCGCATCCTCATGCTTCCTTGGGAAGTCCCGGGTGGCAGCCACAGGAGCCAAGCTGCACGCAGATGTCACATAGCCCATCAGCAATAGGAGGTGGCTGGTGTGCCTTGTCCCTGCAGGCTTCCCTCCAGGGCTGCTTGGGGACTCTTCCCAGTCCTTCCAAAAAGGGAATGTTGGAAATGGCAGTTTCAGCTTCTAAAACCCAGAGCTGGCTCAGTGGGGGCTGTGGAGTGGGGGCCCGTGTCCCTGAGATGCGGCCAGGCCCACACGGCGCAGGGCGAGGGAAGAGGGCAGGAAGCCGTTCAGAACTAGTGGGTGTGGTCGCCCTCCTGCCAGCGTCAGAGTCCTGTATGGAGACGGTCCACCCAGGCAGTCTCCCCACTGCCACAGCTGGTCAGTGCAGGACCATGGGAGCTTGTGGGCCGTGACCTGTGCACTGGGCTCAGCGGGGAGAGTGTGGGGAGAGGCTGGTCTCAGGACGGCAGCATCACGGCTGCCATGAGGACAGCAGGGCCATGTAGGAGGCAGCCGGCACCAGGGAGAATGGAGGGGAGGGGCCCCAGCGAGGAGGCGGGGCTCGGGCCTCAGACCAGGGCTCAAGATGGTAGAGTGAGGCCAGGGCCAGGGTGCTCAGGGTCCAAGGTGGGCCCCCCTTTCACCTGCACCAAGCTTGCGCAGTCCCCGGTCAGGAGAAGGGCGGCCAGGAGTGTGGCTGGGCTGAGGCCCCGCCCTGAGCTGGCCCAGCCCTCTGTCTCTCCAGGCTTCACTTCCCAGGGGAGAGGCAGGGAGGGGCAGAGCCAGCTCCAGGGGTGCCCCTCGGAGCCTGGTCTCACCTGCGATGGGAGCAGGGCTCCAGAGGGCCTGGGCGCCATGGACCCCCTCCAGCTCCAGCTGCCGTCCACTGCACACCACACAGCTCTCAATGCAGCCCTGTCTCACAAAGGGCTTCTGCCAGCTTCTAGAACCTTCCCCAAACTGTTGCACCTACCGTGTCCCTTAATCCACACCGGGCTATATTTCTGATGTTTTGCATTGGAATCCTCACCCTTTTATTCAATTCTGCCACCCAGGGGTGGGGTCAGGAACCCACTTCTCACAGGGAGGCCCACCTGCCTCCTCCAGCCCGGCTACCTCCACAGAGGTCCTGATTGAAAGCCCATTCACGCTCGAAATTAAGATTCCAATTGTGTGTCTAACCCCTTCTCGCTCATTTCCCAAAATGCCTTTGTCTCTTCCTGTTCACAGAACTTTCAAGAGACTTTCCAAGTTCTGCTGGGGAACAGTGCACTCCCCAGGGCACCAGCTGGCATTTGGTGCAATTATCTTTAAATTACAGGGACAATTTTAATTTCACAATAATTAGAAATATCAACTGCAGCTCAGGCCTTCGAAACTAATGGAATTTTAATGGGCAGCTGCTTCGGTTACAGCAGGAATAGTAACGCTCCACTGTGCCGGGCCCTGAGGGGGCGCTGGCCTGTAAGCAGGAGCCCTGTCCTGGGGAGCCCCACCCCTGGGAGCCAAGATACCTGGGGGTGGCTGTGGGAGGTGGGTCTGGGCCAACTGAACCCTCTGGAGCCATCTGTAGGATGAGAAAGGAGACTCCGGAGAGCTGGGACTGGCCTGGCCGGGTGGGGGACTGTATCTGGGACGAGGGACCCCACAAGTATCTCCCCCTGAAGACCCAAAACGGGAGCCCTCAGCTCTGTGCTTGGAGCAGTGCCCCAGGGGATGTCACCCCAGGCCTGGCAGCCTGGAGTACCACAGGGGGTCTGAGGGGCCCTCTGCAACACCAGGTTTCAGAAGGTGCCCACCCCTGCTCCGACCCAGGAGCTGCAGCGCAGGGCGAGGGGCTGCCGCCAGAACTTGTGGCGCCATTTCTGCTGCACGGGGGGAGTTAATGTTGTCATTTACTTCTCATTTATGGCTCCGGTTTTGTGTCCTAAGACATCCTCACTAAGGTCCCAAAGCTGCTTTTCCACCCACTGTTCTAGAAGCTGCAGTCACGTTTGGCTGTGTGAGCCATCTCAGATGGCCTGATACGAACTGGCATCAAGCTAGTGTTTTCCATAGGACCATCCTGTTCCAGAATCGGGTGTGAGAAGTCTGTCCTTTCCCACTGACTTTACTGGTTCCTTTGTTGGAGATCACTTCATAGAACAAGGGTGGGCTCATTTCCAGACGCTGTGGGGTCCCATTTTCTGTGTGTGCCCGTGACCTTAATCACTTTATAGGCTGTCTTGAGGGTACATCATGAAAGTCTCCAACTTGCTCTTCTTTTAAAAACGTGTTTTGTCTATTCCATGTCTTTTGCATTTCCATACATTTTCAATCACTTATCTATTTTCTACGCCCCTAAAAAAAAGGAAGCCTGCTGAAATTCTGATTGAGACAGCACTGAACCCTAGATTGACCTGAAGGAGACTGGTGTGGGAAACAGCTTGAGCTGGGGGCTGCGAGCAAGCCTCCCTCTCCCTTCCAAGAGCTCTGGAGTAGGCCTGGTCACATCTGTTCGTAGTCTTCAATTTTCTAGTCATTTGTTCTAGTATCTAGAAGTACCCTACTTTAGTTCTGGTGGCTGAGCTCACCGTCTGTCCTCACAGGTTGGGTAGGTCTTTTGTTTCCTGGGGATTCCTTGGCATTTCCTGTGTGCGATCATTTCCTCCTTTTTATTGTGACTGCTGTTTTCTCACCTTGGTCCCCTGGCTGGGCCCTGCCACATTCCAGAGCCCCAGGACGAGTGGTAAAGTCCTGTGCTGTGACAGTGGCTGCCCCTGCCCTTCTAAATCGAGGAGCTTACCTTCTATTTTTAGTTTTTTGAGTTTTTGTCATAAATGGGTGTTGAATGGTGACAAATGCCACCTCTGCGTGACAGGGATCACAGGGTTTTTCTCCTTTATTTTGTTCATGTGCTGAATTTCATGAGTTGCTTTTCGAATGTTAAGCCGACCTTGATTCCGTGGGTGACTCCCACGTGATTCCGACTGTGTGTCAGTGGTAGTGCTCTCCTGAGGACTTGTGCGCGTTCATGAGGCACCCTGCTCGGTACTGTCCTTTCCTCATGACGTCTCTGTCAGGTCTGCGTTCGGAGTTGTGCAGGCCATTATAAAATAAGTTCAAGAGCATCCCATCTTTCTCTATTTTCTGGAAAAGAATTGTGTAAGGATGATATTATTTCTTTCTTCAATGGTTGACTCGCTCCAACACCTGGGATTTCATTGCTGGAGAAGTCTCTTTGTGGAAAATGCTGGCTTTTATTCCAAAACATTTTTGTAAAAATTTCAACCTCTCAGGAAAAAATGGACAGGATGACGTAACGACTAGCAATGCTGGCTTCCTAGGGTGACCTTCTACCACACGCATTGTCCGCCCATCATCTATCCGTCCATCTTATTTTTTGACACACTGCACAGGAGGTTGCAGACTCCATACCGTCCGTCTCTGTGAAGGCACTGAGCTGTGGTTCATTGTCTTTAATGAACGCAGGGCTTCACGAGCTTTCTGATCTTCTCCAGCAGCTTTGTGGTGTGGCTTCTGCGAGTTGTCATGAAGTCACCCGTGCTGGCCGAGGACCGAGGACCGTCTGCGTAGACTCTGGTCGTCTCCTGATGTCGGCAATTGGTGTTTTCCCTGCTTTTCATTTGTCACTGAGGGTTGGTAAATTTCATAAATGACTTTGAAAAACCGATTTTTGGTATTTTAGTTTTCTCTATGGTTTGGTTGTTTTTTCTTTCTTATTCCCACTGTTATTTTTATTATTCCCTTCTGTATATCTACTTTAATTTTGATTTGTTTTTCATTTTCTGGATTAATGTAGAAGCTTATGCCACTCGTTTCCAACCATCTTTTCTCCACGCAAATATAAATGTGGCCTAACTGCTTTGTCAGTTCTCCTTTGACCTGTGAGTTATTTATTTACTTATTTGTTTATTTTTAAACATCTATTTTTTAGGTGTAGATGGACATAACACAATGCATTTATTTCTATGTGGTGCTGAGGATGGAACCAGGTCCCGCCCGTGCTTGGCGAGCCCCTACCCCTGAGCCACCATCCCCGCCTGTGACCTATGAGTCATTTAAAAGTGTGTTAATTATCAGGAACCAGTGCCTGTCTAGGCGTCATGATTGGCTCTGTTCTCCGAGACCCAGCGTGGGCCTTAGTTCTTCAGGGTCAGCTGGGTCGGCCGAGGGCCCAGCAGGTTCTCTTGGTGCCTGTGGCTGCGAGTGTCCTGCTGTGCGCGTGATGCGCCTGGGTGCCGGGTGGTGGTGTGCAGGCTTCTGTGTCCTCCCTGATGACTTTACTGGGGTTTCCCAATAATCTGTGATAGAGTAAGGCTGACTGCCAACTCGCAGCTGGTTGTCGGACTGTTCTCTTGCTCTCAGAAGTCTGGCCTCAGGACGTCAAGAGGCGCCTCTCCAGATCCCCCGGCCTTCTCCTTCCACCCCTGACTTTCAGCCTGCTCTGCTGAACGGGCCTGAGGCGGCTCTGGTTCTGACACGGAGGCCGCGTCCTCCTGCTGAGCGCCAGCCGGGGCCCTGCATGCCGTGCTGCTGCTGCTGGGCGCAGTCCGTCTGTGAGCCCTTCTCTTTGTCCAGTCCTTTGCACCTTCTCCCTTCTTTCCTACTTTCCTCTGGATTAAATGATTAAAAATCTTTAAAATTTCGTTTCCTTTGCTGGTTTTTTAGCTACTATTATTTGGAGGCGGTTGCTCTGGGGATTCCAATGAACCCCTCGCCCGGTCTCTCTGCCCAGGGGGGTGCTGTCTGCTGTGCGCTGTGCACACCTCCCGACTCTCCTTGCCCTCCCTGTGCTGAGCCGCGGGTGCCGTGCACGGGCTTGTGCTCTAAACCTCAAGTGCATGTGGTTTGTGCTTTAAATGTTCGGTTTTTTAAAAGAAATTAAAGTAAAAGTGAAAACAGGCTCTCACAGACTCCCCTGTTTGCCCTTCCTGGTGTCCCCCCTTCGTGTTTCTGCCTGGTGCTGCTTCCTCTCAGCCCACAGCCCCTCTGTGTTCCCTCCGGGGGGAGGACTTTGGCAACAGTCACTCAGCTTGTTTTTTAATCTGAAAACCTCTACTTGATCTTCATCTTTCAAAGATGTTTTCATTAGATATAAAATTTTCAATTGACAGCTTTCCCCAGTCCTTCCGAGGTGTTCTCTTGTCTTTTGGGCTTCTTTGTTTCTGATAAGAACTCAGCCGTGTGTGTGTGTGTGTGTGTGTGTGTGTGTGTGTGTGTGTGCATGGTTACTAACTTGCTGAGGCTAGCCTCAAACTTGTGATCCTCCTGCCTCAGCCTCCCGAGTCTCTGGGATGACAGGCATGTGCCACTGCACCCAGCTTCTGGGGCTTGAAGGCAAACAAGGATAAGCAGTATCTGATACAGTGTGTGTCATATCTGACCTTCGAATCACCCTGGAACCACAGAAAGAACGTCAGCTAAATGCTGTAGAGCAATTAGATAGAATTGATTTACACAATATTCACGAAGTATTGGAAGAGTTAAGTGAGACAGCAGAATATTCTCCAATAAAGAGGATTTTTATCTCGAGTCAGTTTTCTCTACTTCTTTGCATGCCTGTGACTTTGCATACAACTCCAGAGTTGGATGTAGGTGAACAGTGGAGGACACAGGCAGCACTTGGCTATGTTGGCTTTGATGTGCTTATTTCCCACAGAAAGCCCAGCCTTTCCTGGTGAGGGTAAGGGGCTCAGCACTCAGCAGCCCCCAGCCCTGGGGCCGGGCCACACCTCTAATTACCCGTCATCTGCCTCCCCCCACGACAGCCCTCTCAGGTCTTGTCCGAGACTGGCCAGGGACGTGGGCTACAGGGTTCGGGACATCTGCTTCAGTGTGGATGTAACCTGCCAGCCCCCAGAACCCAGCCCTGCGGGGACTTGGAGGACCACCTGATTTCCATCCGGGCCGTGGCACCTGTCCCAACTTCCTTGGTAGAACCTGAGGTGGGGGTGGCTGGCTGGACTGAGGATGTGTCACCTGGCCTGGCCGGCCCCTGGGCGTCCTGCAGTGTCCAGGTAGTGGCTGGCTTGCTCCTCCGTCTGCTCAGACAGACCAGGCTCCTGGTGCAGGCGTGCCAGCGGCTGCTGCTGCCTGCAGGAGCTTGTCTCTGGGCACCTGTTCACCAGAGCCTGTCCTGCGGTCTCCTGACGCTCGGGGAGAAGTCCCGTCTTTCCTTGGCCGTGCTCCAGGATAGAGGTGCTCAGGGAAGTGAAGGGTGTGCGGCGGCTCTGGGGGCACCAGGGTGGTGATGTGCCCCAGAAAGCCCATCGCCTGTGGCTGGTGGCTCTGCATATTGATTCAGCGTGTGTCAGATGTGACCTGAGACCACCCACCACAGAAGGCACTCAGCTCAGTGCGGAGCACAATCAGGTTGATTTATACGTGTTCACGCTGCATGGGAAGAGTTCAGGGAGAGCGGAACGCTCTCCGACAAAGATGAGCGGGAAATGGGATCATCTTTAATGTGCTGGGTTCCAGTCATTCTGTGTGCTGGCTGCTGTTGATGACATTAGCAAGAGCCTCCCCCCAAAAGAAGAAGAAACAGAGTGGACAATTTCATCTTTTACCAAATTAAACATATCTTCTTAATTGGGTTGAAAATGGCTTTTTTCCCCCACTGGAAAAACAAACCCCTTCATGTGAACTATGCAATAAACGTAGCATCTAGTAAAACCTAAGACATCAGAACAAGGAGATGTGCATAACAATGGGATGACTGTGTGACCAGGACCTTAAGTCTGTGGAGGTGATTCCCACCACTTGATATGACTCTGCAATCAATAGAAGAGCCACAGACGAATCGAGGAATATTCTGATATTTAAAAAATAACACTTGAAAGGAAGATTTATTTTAGAAATACTGTATAAATCTATATACTGATGTAAGTGAAATCTTTTTTTTTCTTTGTACCAGGGATTGAACTCAGGAGGACTTAACCACATTCCCAGTCCCTTCTTTTTTATTTGTAGATGGACACAATACCTTTACTTTATTTATTTATTTATTTTAATGGGGTGCTGAGAATTGAAGCCAGTGTCTCACATGTGCTAGGTAACTGATCTACCACTGAGCCCCAGCCCCAGCCCTTTTTCGTATTTTATTTAGAGACAGGGTCTCACTGAGTTGCTTGGGGCCTCACTAAGTTGCTGAGGCTGGCTTCGAACTCGTGATCCTCCTGCCTCAGCCTCCCGAGCTGCTGTGATTACAGGTGTGCACCACTGCGCTGGGCTGGAGGTAGAACCTTGCTGTGAGTTGTAGATTCCTATGATGAAATTCAAGCAGGTTACTATTTTCTGATACTGGTAACGGGTCCTTGGCAACCCCCTTAACAAGGTCTGACCAAGGTGCACAGAATTGGAGGCTCCTTCTGAACTGTCAATATTCGCCTACAGAATTTTCCTGACAGTGACGGTGGCTTCTGCTTAGCCAGGAGAAGTTTCGCCAAGTTGAACAGGAAGTGCACCTCACGTGGGAGGTCTGGTCAGGACCACGCAGCCGCAGGGTTCAGTGGAGAGTGGATTTGGGATTCCCGTGTTCTTGCCGCTGGCTGGTGTGTGTCCACATCAGGGGCAGCTCTGCTGGCCACCCAGTCCCAGACCAGGCAGCAGGACTTTGTCAGCTGTGGTTTTTTGCTGTTGTTTATTGACAGGAAAAAAAAAAAAAGTGCAGCTTCTCTGCTTTTCTTGTTTTAAAGGAATTTTTGTCAAAGAGCGAGCCCGGCGTTTCAGGCTTGTTTCTGTTTGTCACCTGTGCGGTCTGGCGTCTGCGTGGTCACCATCTGAGCTCTCACTCTGGCTCCTGAGTACTGGCCTGCACAGGAGGCAGCCGGCTGGGAGGGACCTGCCCCTACTCTGCCCCTACCCTGGACGCAGAAGCCTTGGGTCTGTGTGTGAGGCACATGGAGAACCAGTGTCTGCGTGAACAAGTCTGCGCAGCGGAGGGACCCACTGCCCAGCAGGGCTTCTGCGGGGAGCTGCCTCGTGGCTGGGCCTGGGAAGGAGGATGAGGCCCTGGAGACCCCCTGGTGTTGGGCACGGGAAGCACCAGCCCCTGGACTGGCCTGTGGACTCAGTGGCAGGAACCGGGAGGGGGCAGGTCAGTGCGCTGAGACACGTGGGTGGGAAGACGTGGACTCTGAGGTGAGGGAACAAGTGGCGGCTTCCCAGGAGACCTTGCCTTTTCTGGACAGACCCTGCCTGGCCTGGGGCCCAGCACACCCCTTCCCCTCAGGGAGACGCTGTGTGCAGGTCACCCCACAGCACGGGACCTAGTAGGTGACAGAGGAGACGCCAGGATTTATTCCCAACATTGTCAGTCCCATTGTCACCTAGCTCCATGCCTAGCTGTGGGACTTTCACAGGACATCTGAAAGGGTGGGCACACCCTAGAGTGAAGGCGCCTGCAGGGGGCTGAGGCCTGGGGAAGCGCCCCCTCACCTCCTCCGACTATCAGCTGCACACACGGGACCCAATGGAGGCAGCGAGGTGCAGCGGCTGGAAGTGACCTGAGCAGAGCACACTGTGTGTGGAGTCTGAGTCCAGTCGTGTTCCTCCTAAAACCTAATCAGGTCAGCACTTTCTGAGGAGCAGGGCAGGACCCAGGAGCTCTGTGACGTCTCCCGCTGTGTCCAGTCTGCAGCAGAGTAAGAGTGAGGAGACTGACGCAGCAGCAGACCTGGGGCGGCCCACATGTTCCATTAGTATACAGCAGTCTCTTTTGGGGGAGTTCTGGGGATTGACCCAGGGGCACTGGACCACTGAGCCACAACCCAACCCCATTTTGTATTTTATTTAGAGACAGGGTCTCACTGAGTTGCTTAGCCTCACCATTGCAGAGGCTGACTTTGAACTCGAGATCCTCCTGCCTCAGCCTCCCAAGCAGCTGGGATTACAGGCGTGCGCCACCACTCCCAGCAGTTTGTAGCATTCAACATGCCTTCTGGGACTTGAAAGCAAACAAGGACATGCAGACTGTGGGTGGGACATGGCTGTGCTCAGGCTGGAACGTGGGTGGAGACGATGGGGACCAGGCCACTCCAGAGCATCCATGGAGACAAGGACAAATGGCAGGCTTGGATGACCAACAGAGGGCACGGGGAAGACTGAAGAGTGCTGTGGTGGCTGAAGGGTTTCCTTGTCTGTTGCCAAGCAGGACAGGTGCGCAAGGACCGGGAGGGCCCCATGGAAAGCTCGCTGACACGGCTCCCACGAAGTGCTGAGCCCAGCGGGTCCTCAGCAGGGTTGAGGGCACAGGTGGGCGTAGGC
This sequence comes from Marmota marmota marmota, assembly GCF_001458135.2. Taxonomy (NCBI): domain Eukaryota; kingdom Metazoa; phylum Chordata; class Mammalia; order Rodentia; family Sciuridae; genus Marmota; species Marmota marmota. The sequence goes on from NW_026000108.1 coordinate 2,530,927, forward strand.
AGACAGAAAGCAGTGAAATGAAACTTCAAACCCCAAAGTCCACCGGAAGGGGCAGCCCTCACTTGCCTTTAAGTACGTCAAGGACCTCAACGCTAAGCCTCCCAAAGGGACCGGACCAAGCCCTTCTCTGCCTCTAGGCCTGTGATCAGTTCCATCCGGGAGAAGCAGAGGCCACCCTGGGACAAGCTTGCCATGAGGTACAGGAGCTTGTGGAATGTGGTGGCACAGTCCCGGGGGCACTGGGCGGAACAGGGGAGGGACACAGCCATCTGAGGGAGATGGCATCTGCCCCGGGCTAGGGCCTCTGTGGTGGGGGAAGAAGCTGCTGGGCTGGTGGGTTCAAGCTTGGGCTCCACGGAGACGTCAGAGCCGCGAGCAGGACCACCTGGGGCTACGGGGCAGGTGGGCTGCTGCTGGATGTGTTTTGTGCAGCTGTTCAGCCTCTCCCAACACTACCCCCACTCCACCTCCGTGTCTGCTGGCTGCACAGGAGCTCAGTAATAGCCCAGGTCCTCAGACCCCTGAACGGCCCAACCTCTAAGATGATGTCAGGTGATTTACATGACCATGTGGCTGGGCCATGGTATCCAGTGTGTGAGCAGAGAGCAGTGAAGACCTTGCTGTGGAGGATGACATTTAAATCCGTAGGCCTTCTCAGGATGGACCCAGCTACTATGTATAGCTATAAAGCTCTGATTAAAAAAAAAGTAAGTAGGCTTTGAGTACAACAGATTGCCCGCCATAATAGGGGTGGGCCTTATCTAATCAGTCAAAAGGCCTCAAGAGAAAACAGGGAGCGCCCCCGAGGAGGAGCGGTTCTGCAGCCCATGGCCCTGGGTTCGAGCCACAGCCTCCACTGTTCCCTGGACTGTACCCTGCAGCTTCCCCGAGAACCTTGGATTGCCACCCCTGCCCTCACAGGGACTTTCTCAGAGCAAACTTCTTCCTCTCTTTCTCAGTTTTGTCTTAGGTTTTATCACACAGATAACGCACACACGAGTATTGGTCACTCCTAAATGTTCTTCTTGCTTCCCTTTCTTCCGAGAGCCTAGTACAGGTGTCACAACACTCTTGGGGCACTTGGATTGAAGCGGCCCCCTCCCAGGACTCCCTGGGGCCGTGTTGCTGGCTGTGGTGGAGGGAGGCTCTGGCAGGGAGGCCCTGCAGCTTTGGGTGGGGCCCGGGCAGCTGCAGATATTGCTGAGCCTTCTGCCCTGGCTTGCTCGCCCCCAGTGCTCTGGTGGAGAGCTGTCTGGGGAGTGAGTGGATGTGGGGACAAGGGGTACTGGGCAGGTGGGGGCTGGGATACGACTCCAGAGGGCAGGCGTGGGCGGCACCACGCTCTCGCCTCTCGCCTCTGACTCTGTGTGGCCTTGCTGCACCCTTCGCCCTGGACATCCTGAGCCCGAGGACAAGGCCCATTTGTTTTCCCTGGCACCGCCAGAGGACAGGCTGCTGCCCTGTGGGGGGCGGGGGCGTTCCAACCGTGGCACGGGCAAGAAAGAACGGGCAACGTGCTGGTTAGTCCAATGCAACAGGAAGAGTGGGGTTGGGTCTGGAGCTGGAGACCACCTCCTTTGCCTCATTCCGAATCCTGGGCACCTGGAGCAGGGTGGCCCCCGGGCCTGGGCAGCCCTGCAGCCCCTCTGGGGAGGAGGCTCAGGCCTGCAGAAGGCCAGGGTGGGATGCATGCTGGGATATCAGGCAACACCCCCATGGCTCAGAGGCACTGCCTGAGGGGCGTCTGTGGTGGCCTTGCCTGTGACAAGTCTCCTGGGCTTACAACCTGCAGCTCCCACAGCCTCCGTCTGGGGAAGAGCAAATGCTTGGTGTGTGTGGTCCCTGGTTCCATCCCCAGCACTAGGAGGCAGGGGTGAAAAGCAATCCGATCTCTAAACTGACTTCATGGGGATCTTGTCATCTGACATCACTGAGGACAGAGGCTGCAGGGCTCTGGAGATCTGCTCCTCTCCACTTCTGTGGAGGCACCTGGGGACCCTGCAGGCTGTGGGAATAGAGATATGGCACAGGTAGGGACAGCGGGGTCCTTGAGGCCCCCCCTCCATGGCCCCTATTGAGGATACGGGTCATCTCAGGGGTTGCCTCAGCTAAGGAGCCACATTCCAGCCCCCTCTCAGGGTGGGCTGAACCCCTGCTCAAGGCACACCCCTGCTCTCAGTTGCAGCCCTTGTTGTAAAGCTGGCTGATCCTGACGTACCCACCTTGAAGGTGCTTGGGCACTCTGTGAGCCAGCCAAGCCCTGCTCGCTACTCCACGAGCTTCTCCAGAGGTGGCCAGAGCCGTCAGTGGCTATCCTGCACATGCCCAGGCGGGTGCAGAAGGCCCTGAGTGTCCCCAGCCACCTCATCCCAGGGATAGTGTGGGCGCCAGGCACAGCCTTGGTGCTGCAGGGGCCCAGGTGTGGGCCTCACTGGTCACGTGGCTGGACAAGTGCTCATCCTGCACAGTGCGTCCGTGTGCCCAGCACTGAGGACACGTGTACTGGGCTCTCACGACAGCTGCACACCTTGGGGTGCTATTTCTTCTTCTGCCTTAGAGGTGAGGAAACTGAGGCAGAGCCTAGCCAACCCCCTAGTTGGGGCAGAATGAGGATTTAAATGCAGGCAGTGGCTCTGAGGTCGTGCAGCTTGGCATTGGCCACATGCCTGAGACCCCAGGTGCCGAGACTCACATGCCAGAGATTTGTGCATGTCATTCCCCACATAAGGGGCAGGAAGAAGGGCCCAGTGCTCTGAGTCACCTCCTGGGCCACTTGCAGGGACTAGGCCACCAAGCAGCTAAGTTCCAGTAGCACAAGAAACCAGTGCCTGTGTGACAGACACACAGCCATCCCCGTCCAGCCCTGGGCAGCACACTCAGCTCTCTCCAATTCCTCTCTAGGATTCCATGAGTAAGGTCACGTGTAACTTGTCCTTCTGTGCCTGGCTTGCTTCACTCGGCACAGTGCTCGGCCGAGTGCTCCAGGAAAGGGCAGTCATGCCGTTTTGGCGTTTTGTGACTAGCTTATTTCATGTAGCCCAATGTCCTCCTCAGAGAACGTTTCTTTGTGTCAGGTGGCCATACCTCATTGCTCAAATGGGACCCCTCCTGGAGGGAAAGCAGAGTGGGCTGCGCCAGGCAGGGCAGGTCTGAGTACCCTGCTGACCTAGTGGGGATGCAGTGACATCTGAGACCTCCAAGTTACTCCAGTGGGGGGGTTCCAGGCTGCCTGTAAGTCCACCTTGATGCTTCTCATCCCTGTGTCCTGAGCCCTCCCTCCGTCCAGGTCAAGGTGGCTGTCTACTCTAGTCATCAGTGTGCCCAGGCTTTAAGGGCTGCCACTCAGCTCCTTATACCGCCTCCCGCCTGCACCTCATCCCAGCAACAAAAGGGGTCTTTGCAAAGTCATTTCATACCTGTGTCACTGCCCCAACTCTGAAATCCCTGTCTGCTAAGCTAGACAGGTTAAACACAAAGGTGGCTGTCCCCTTGAGCTGTCCCAAGTTTCCTGGCCTTCTGCTCAACAATGTGAGTCACTCTGAGCAGCCCAGCAATGTGGGAAATGATGGTGTCCAGGACAGATAACAGCATGCAGGGGACTGTTTCTATGTCCAGGGCTCAAGGACAGGCAGGTGGCCATGGGAAGACAGAGAGAGAGAAAAGACACATGTATGGATATTTAAGCCAAATGAGGCAGATGACACACTTGAAAGAGGAAGGAAACAGGAGAGGCCTGCACTGAGTGTTTGGGGTAGGATGTAGATTTGGAGAGTGGACAAGCAGTGAGTGGGGAAGAGAAAAGGCAGAAGATAAAGAGATGAGGGCAAGAAGGAAGGCACAGAGAGGTGGGCACTGGCCAAAGGAAGCAAGAGAATGAAAAAGGTATCCTGGCCTAGCAAGGTCAAAGGAGATGGCTGAGACAGGCTGGAGAGTTTCAGGAGAGGTGGGAGGTGGCTGGTGACACAACCAGGAAGGGGCTGGTGGGGTGGGGTGCTGCCAACCTGCTTTCCTGCCCCTCCCCTCAGGTTTCAGGGCACAGACTGGGTTCTGCTTTGGACAGTTAGTTGGCCCCAGTGCCTCAGGGCCCACTGCTTGGCAGAGCACACCATGGCCAGTATATCTGCCAGTACGGCATGACTTGTGGAAACTCAAGGCTGATGTGCGAGATGCACACTGACAAGAAGCCAGGCATTTGCAGAGCCTGGTGGTCATTCTGGAAGCACAGATGGGGAATATGAAACCTGACTTACACTCATTAATTGTATACAGTCAGAGGGGCTGAGAGTCATGGCTGTGCATTGGTGATGATGATTTAATATGCAGCCCAGGAGGCTCTATCTAGCCAGGGTGGAATGCTGTTTGCCAAACTGAAAAGATCAGAACCCAGCCACTGGGGATTCCTAGGCTCGATTTCCCCCCATATTTAGATATTGCAGTAAAAGGCCCAGTGGACTGAAAATTTTTGAAAATACTTTGAGCAGTCACTACAACTAAATGGGAACAGAATTTCTAAAGAAGCTGTGATAGTGGAGGAAGAGGACAAGCAGAGGGACCAGGGGCACCGTCACAGTCCTGGGCTCACTTTCCCTTAAGATCTCTTTGGGGTGAATAAGGTCACGATGATCTGGACAGGTCAGGGCAGAGGGCGGAGAACCCGGCGTAGAGAAAGGTGGCCCGCAGCCCCAGAGGTTCTGGCGGCCCGGGCAGGAGCACCCCAACCCAGAGCTGCCCCTCCCCGGGGGGCGCACCCAGCCTCGCCCTGCCGCCCGAAGGACGTGGTCATCGCCGCGCTTCTGGCCGTAAAGACCCACAATTCCCATCTCACTGCCCTCACTGAAAACTAAAGGCATTCCTGGAGTCGCCGGAGCGCGCGTCGGGGCAGAGAACACCGCGGCAGCGGGCGGGAGGCCGGGGAGGTGACCGCTCCGCGCCGGGACAAGCGCTCCGCCTCCGCGCGGCGGAAGTCCCGCCCCGACCCAGAGGCCCCGCCCCGCCTCGCGGGCTCTTCCCTCTGACCCCGCCCCTTGTGGTCCGGCTTCCCGTCTGCTCCAGCCCCGCCCCCACCTCCTGAGGGCTCCCCGTCCCGGAGCTCCACCCCCCATCGCCCCGCCCCTTG
>NW_026000108.1:2536050-2564127 GCF_001458135.2 Marmota marmota marmota
CGGCTGTTCCTGGGCCGCCGCCCGCGCCTCCTTTGTTCCCGCGCCTACGGGAACTCGCGCGGCCCGGGGCGCGCGGGGCCGGGGCGGCGGCCGCGGGCCTCAGCAGGGGGGTCCCGCCGGCCCGACGGGGAGCGCTTCCGAGTTGGGGCCCGGCCGGGGGCGGGGGACCGGGACTGGGCCGTGCGGGGTGGAACGCGGCCCGGAAGCTGGCCGGGCTTCAGCGCTGGGGTCCGGTCCGGAGTCTCGTCGGACTTAGCGGGCGGCCGCATTGTTTGGGCAGCGGCGGTCTCCAGGGACCCAACTCTGCAAGTGCACTGCAGGAACGCAGGTCAGCCGTCGCGAGGCTGGGGACTGCGGCGTGCACCGAGGGGCTCAGTGCGGCCGTGTGGCAGAGGGGGCTCAGAGTGGTGGGGCAGTGCAGTGAGAAGGGGCTCAGAGTGGGGTAGTGCAGACAGAAAGTTGTGGAGTGTAGACAGAGGGGTCTCAGAGTTGTGGAGTGGCTCAGAGTTGTGGAGTACACACAGAGTCAGTCCCAGACTTTTGGAGTGTAGTTGGGGAGCTGGCCCACTGTTGGACCATCTGGCCTCTCACCTTCCTGGCCAATTTGCTCAGGATGTGCCCTTGGGCTGGTGGTCAGCTCTTGTGTACCTCCATTTCCTCTTTGGCCTGCTTGTGGGGCTGCTCCAGGGTTGGGAGGCTCTGTCCCACCTGCAGCATGGTCCTGTCAGTTATTTTCATAGCAGCACCTTAGGGCTCTGTGGCTGGGCTTCCTTCCCGGGCAGGCAGTGGCAGGCAGTTGGCTGGCAATTCACAGAGAAGAGGCACATGCACAGGGCAGGCTGTGGTGCCTAAGGAGGGTGGCTGGTGGCAGGAGACCACCTTAAGAAAAGTCTTGGAAACCTTGAAGGGAGTTGAGACTTGTACCCAGAAGTGATGTGGGGAGGGCAAAACTGATTCTAAACTGGAGAGACTGTGTTTACATCTTTAGAAACATTGGGAGCTTTCTCCCCCTGAAAAATTGGAATAAAAATGTGCACCTTTCCCAGTGGTTTGGTGGACTAGATGAAGGATATCAGGTGCACAGGGCTGACACAGGACCTGAGTTTTAGGAGCACTTCAAATGGAGAAGCCATGCTGACTGAGGGGCAGGGCTTAGGCAGGGTCAGTGGGGCAGGTGTCCCTACACACCTGTGGATGGTGAGGGCGGGTGCATGTGGGTCTGGGTCTTCTTTTTTTTTTTTTAATATATTTTTTTTAGTTGTAGTTGGACACAATATCCCCATCTTATTTATTTATTTATTTCTATGTGGTGCTGAGGATCGAACCCCTTACACTTGCTAGGGGAGTGCTCTACCACTGAGCCATAACCTCTGCCCCTGGTCTTCTTTGAAAGCTGCAAGTCCAGACTTTGCTGTGATATCTCTTGAGGCTGGAACCTACTCTCAGCCAGGTTCAGACTGTAGCCTAAGTGACTGAAGACAAGCAGGGAGGCTTCTGTGACAGAGGAGCAGAGGCAGGCAAGACAGGGCAGTGAGGTGGGCAAAACCAAGGGATGAGGAAAGGCTCCTGACTTGGGCTGGAGGTGTGGGGGGTTGGGAGAGGGCAAGGGTTGGTGCCAGAGGGTGCCAAGGTGCATTGTCATGGGGAGGGTCAGCAGGTGATGAGGGAGGCACTGCCTGGGTCCTGCATGCTGTAGGGGAGGGGATCCAGGGGCGGGGCTGGCTCACTTTTTGCCCTCTATTTTAGAGTAGGGTCTCATAGAGGAAGGGGCTGTTGCCAGCATGAGAGGCTGTGGCGCTGGATGTTGGGACGGTGTGGTCCTGGAGATGGAGGCCTGGAGGCGTTGGCTGGGTCCCAGCAAGCCTGGCTGCCATAGGCAGGGACATATGGGAAATCTGGAGGTGGAGATTGAGGGAGTCAAGGCTGTGCTGAGTCTCAGCTCTCAGAGTAAGGAAGGAAGGAAAGTCTCAGCTTATCTCCTGGGAAGGTTGGGGCTGTGGGTTTCTGATCCATTGTTTTTTATTTTTATTGGTTTATTGGTCATCTGGAGTGGGCCAAGCAAAGCGTTGTGCTGAGAGAGAAGCGCTGTACAGGTTAGTTGTTAAGTTACCTGGAGCTTTCTGGGCAGCTGGCGCACACAACATGGTGCAGGCTTGGAAGTTTTGCGCTTCATTTGAATTTGTGGAATTCCTGTAAACATTTTGTTTACTTTGTAATTAGCACTTGAATTAGTTTGCTGTTGCTATAGTAAAGCACCACAGACTTAGTTGCTTAAAACAACAGAAACTTGTTGGCCAGAAGTCGGAGCTTGTCTCCCAGGCACTTCCCCTGGCTCTGGGAGAACCCCTCTGTTTTCCTCTTCATGGCTGGAGGCTGGCCTCATTTCTGGGCTCATGGCTGCTTTGTGTCACGTGGCCTTCTCTTCTGTTTTTTGCTTTCCCTCTGCCTTGGTCCTGTCAGGATGCTGGGATTGCATTTAGGACAACTGGATAATATAGGATCCACTCGCCATCTTAGGATCCTTAATTTATTCCCATTTGCAAGGTCTCTGTTGTCCTAAGAGGGAACATTCACAGTCTCAGGGAATCAGGACCTGGGTATCTTTTTTTAATAACCACTTTTATATATTATATGTATTTATTTTTATGTGGATTGAACCCAGGGCCTCACGCTTGTTAGGCAAGTGCTCTGCCATTGAGCCACAACCCCAGCCCAAGGACCTGGGTATCTTTAAGGCTCCTGTTTAGCCCCACTCATCGCTCCTGATGCCATTTTGAATGTTCCTGTGGTTTTCCCTCTTCTGTGTGGAGGGTGCATGGTCTCACTTGCTTTCCTCAGATTGCATGGGTCTGCCAAGGGCCCTGCCACACCTGCACTGCCCTGCCCTTGAGGGGAAGCTGGATCCTTCTTGGAAACTGGTGTCTTAGGAAGATAAACCTTGTTTGGGACGCGAGTTCCAACTGTGAGGGTCCCTGCAGTGATCTGACTGCTCTTTTGGGATGTGGCAGGGACCGTCTCCTTTGGCAAGCTGATGAAAACAATCCTCTTCCTTCAAAAATGAGCTCTTTCCCCGGGCATGTGCAACTTGACCTATGATTTTCAGGGAGCACTATTTCAGAAGCTCCCCAGAGTCATCCATGGAGGTGCTGGTGTGGGCTCTGGGCAGGAGCCCTGGTTGGAGGCCCTTTCCCTGTATTTTTTAAGGTCTGCTGTTAAAGGAATGAGAAAGGAGCACGCGGTATGGCCTTTCTATTTTTTTTTTTCCTCTTTCCTTTTCCATGGCCCTGCTGTCCCCAACCCTGTACTCTTGGGGGTGTTCCGATGTGCTCCCTTCCCCATCTTTCTCCTCATTCATGCAGTCTTGAGAGGTACACACTGAGGACAGGCACACGCTACATGCCACTTACATATATTTTTCTGCTTTCTGTGTGTCACTGAGCAGCAATTTGGGTTTTCTTTGCAGGACACTTGGCAGAAAGCTGAGTTCCTGGATTGAAAATCAAATGTTATTGTTCTGTGTCACTTGCCCCAGCCCCCAGAGATGCTGTTCTGTCCTTTGATATCTCCTGGGCTTCGAGCTGCCCTTGTAGAATTTACTTGAGACTTATCTTTTGCTTCCTCTCACAGGTGGAAGGAAACATTAGCTCTCTGCCCACCCTCCTTTCCCCTGTGTCCCATCTGTATCATATCACCTCTTTTGGTGAAGTTAGCCACCATCACCCACATCTTCATGACTCTTAAGGACTGCTCATTCCTGAGCGGAGCAGGACCCTGGAGCACAGTTTTCTTTGCACATAGCCCTGTGCGTGTGTGTGGCCAGCACTGATCTGTCAGAGCTGGTTTTCCTCATATCCCCACACTAGCCACCCACTGCTTGTGTTGCTGGGAGACCCTTCCTGTTGCAGTCTGTCCTGATTTCTTGGAGACCTTTGCCCACCTGTCACCTGGGGTTGCCCTGTGCTCTCTTCCTCCGTGTTGGGTCTCTTTCCTGGATTCCTCTTCTCTGACTTGGCTCACTCATCATTTTGCTGAAGTTCTAGTCTTTTGATACCCAAGAAATACCACATAGATTTTTTTTTGTTCTTGATTTCAAAAACATGTTTATTTTACTCTTCAGTTACCTTTTAGTTTATCTGGGTATAGAATTCTAGATGGGGCTGGGGATGTAGCTCAAGCGATAGTGCACTCGCCTGGCATGTGCGGGGTGCTGGGTTCGATCCTCAGCGCCACATAAAAGTAAAATAAAGATGTTGTGTCCACCGAAAACTAAAAAATAAATATTAAAAAATTTAGAAAAAAAAAAAAGAGTTCTAAATGGATGGCTGTCTCTCAGGATTTTGAAAGTGTTGCTTCACCATCTCAGCTACCTCCTTTCTGAATTGCTTCTCACTCTGTAGTATGCCCTACCTTCCCAAACTCCATTCTCCGACTCTTTAAGCTGGGGGTGATTGTGACTTTTTATTTGGGCTCCAGTTGTTTGTACAAACATATCTTACCTGTGTAGCCCTCTTTTTGGAGATAACTCCCTTCTAGTCCCTGCCCGATTTCATAGTGTTCTTGGACCTTTTTTTTTTTTTTTTTTGTGGTGCTGGGGATTGAACCCAGGGCCTTGCGCATGTGAGGCAAGAAGTCTATCACCTCAGCTATATCCCCAGCCCACTCTTGGACCTTTTAAGTACACCTTTGTGTCACTTAAAGGGAGACATTCTGAGAAGCAGGTTGTTGGGTGACGTGTCCTACAAACATCATAGCGTATACCTTCATCAACTGAGTCAGCTACCATGTCACTTGGTGCTTTAATCTTATGAACTACTGTTGTAGCCTTGTATTGACTGAGACATTGTTATGCAATGTGTGATTGTGGTTGGTTTATGTATTTTAGCCCTGGTTTGAAATTGGTGTAGCAGCATGGGAGAATGCGTGAAAATTTGTCAACTTACTAATAGACCTCTTGGCATTTTGGTTAGTAGCCAGGCCTTGGTCTTTGGCAGTTTTCTTGTTTCATACTTGGAAAGCCAAACTGGGAATTATGCTGCTCTTGCTCTTGGCTTGACTTCTAGGTCCGAAGTGGGGTCAGAGTGCCTTCCCAGGTGTGGGTGGATCTGACTAGTGGCACTATGCATTCTTGTCTCCTTAAGGATAGGAACTGTGGGTGGTTCTTTGCCTTTCCAGAGGCAGACAGCCCTTGGGCTCTGGCTCTGTCCAGGCTTGCTGAGAGCTGAAGGGGAGACACAGTCAGTACCTTTAGATACCCTGTCTACACCTGCCCTCATCACCTGTCTTACCTTGGACAAGCTACTTTCCCATGCCACAGTTCCTGCCTGTAAAGGAGGGCAGGCGTGGTGTTGCATTCCTCTAGTCTCAGCTACTTGAAAGGCACAAGCAGGAGAAGCGCTTGAGTCCAGGAGTTTGAGGCCAGCTGAGCAGCAGAGCAAGACCCGGTTCTAAGGGGTGGGAGGGAGGTCCGAAAGAGGGTTAATAATAAGGCCTCAGTGGGGATTAAATGGGTAATGTGTGGAAGATGGCAGGGGTAGGGCTGACACCCAGGGAGTTCTTGGAAGGCTTCTGCTGTGGTGCCAACACTGGGAGTGGGCATGCCCTCCAGGGTTCCTGGGCCTTTGCTGAGCTCCTTGGTGTCAGGGAGCTCCTAGGTGCCATGCTGTGGGAGATGGCAATGGGTGTGACTGTCCAGAGCTGCAGCCCAGGGAGCATTTTCCCAGGGAGGCACTTTGGGATGAGGTGCCAGACTGCCACTAGCCAGAGCCCCTACTATGCTAGGCACCTGGAGTCCAGCCCTGGGGGGAGTCAGAGCCACACCACTGCTGTGGACTTAGGAGTTAGCAGCTGGGTGGCTTCCTTACTGTGGGGGTTAGCAGTTGGTCCAGGAGCGGGGGAACCCCCTGAGTTCATCCCTCATATGAGTTTCCTGCATCTTTTGTCAGGAGGTATCAGGAACTGGAGGCTTAATCAGCAGAACCTACCTCATCCTAGTTCTGAAGGTCAAAGGTGTCCACAAGGTCATTCTCTCTCTGAAGGCTTGAGGGAGGACCCTTCCTGCCTCTTCCAGCTCCAAGTGCCTCTAGGTATCCTTCGGCTTGTGCTTGCAGTTTTCCAGTCTCTGCCTCTGTCTCCACGTGGCATTCTCAGTGAGGCCTCCCTCTGCTTCCTCTTAATATACTTGTGATTGCGTTTAGTGCCATCCTGGATAACCCATGATTATCGCCACTTCTCAGGATCCTTGACTTAATCCCAGCTGAAAGACTGTTTTCAAATACTGTCACAGTTCATCCCACTACTCTGCTTGGACTGGATCATAGTGGGACAGGCCTCTTGCCTAAGGAGCCTCCTCTGGCCACCCATGTCTCTTGCTCCCATGGGGTCTTGCTGTGTGTGCTGGACAAGCTCACAGCTTATCCTGCACATGCTTGATGGTGCTTTGTATGTTTGCAAAGATCTTATTGCTGTCTTGAGAGCAAGTAAGATGCTGAGAGCTAGGGAGTCCCTTGACTTCTGAAGGCCCCAGGTGAATAGTGGCAGCACCTGTTTTCCCCTGGGATTGGTAGGGGTGACTAGGTGCAGGCGGACGGGTGGATTGCTAGGTGGTAGGAGGCCTCAGGTGAGACCCTTGTATTGATGAGAATAGCTGATTGGCGTCTCTCCTGGACACTGGGCTGAGGAGAGGAGGCTGTGGTGGTGGCTTTGCCTGCTCCTGTCCTGTGCTCACCACCATGCACTTTGTGCAAGGAAGCAGGTGGGAGGCGAGCAGTGAGATTCCCAGACAGGGGTGATGGGGAAGAGGCATTGCAGCCTTGGAGCACAGCCTTGACCCTGGACAGCTGGACTTGCGGGAGGAAATCCTACTGCTCACACTTACACTAAAGGGCTATTAATCGTCTATCTGAAATCAAATGTGACAGCACAGCCTGTGTTTTTGTTTGCTAAATCCATCAACTCTATGTATAGTCCTGTTTTTCACAGGTCTGAAAACCACAAATAGAAATAAAGTACAAGCAGACAATCAAATAAAAACAAACAGGAAAAATTGGGATGGTTTACTTTTCAGTATTTCAAAGATTTTGAAATAGTATTTGTTTCTGGGATCAAAAGTAGCACTGTGGTGCCCTCAGCTGTAGAGACCATGTCCTGAAAAAACAGTGGCTTCAGCATGTCTCTGTCTGTCCTGAAGCTTGGTGGTTGCCAAGCTGAGGCCCAGGCAAGTGCAAGGGGCTGGCAGGGGTGCTCATGCCAGCATGGGCCCTGGCTGGCTGGGGTGGATAGGAGTTGGGAGCCTGCTGCAGCCTTGGTGTGTGAGCCGGGTCTGTGTGCTGCAGCCTCTGCAGTGGGAACTTCTGAACTTCACAGGATTCTGAGGTCTTGGGACCTTTGTGGCTGGTGTCCTAAAGTGACCAGATCTTCTGGTTTCTTGTGGCTGACAGCTCCTGTTCCTGCCCACAGGAATGGGTCCTCGCACTCTTGAGGGTATCTGTGTGTACCCACAGCACTGAAGTGGAGAGCTGGAGGCAGTGGTTCAAAGCCACACACAGCGAAGCACAGTGCAGGCCCTGGTCTGCAGGCAGGTGCTCAGCAGGGTGTGGAGAGAAAGGGAGGTGGAGGTGGGGGTCTCCGGGAGAGGGTGCAGCTGAGCTGGGGTGCTAGGGTGCTGGGGAGGAGGAAGAGGGATAGTTTCAGAAGTCATGCAAACGATGCCCTCCTGCTCGTCCCTGCCTGTAGTCATTGGGCATTATGGTCTCGGCCTGTTCGTCTGTGTTCCCCAGTGGCTGCTGGACCTGGAGGTGGGGCCATTTCTGGTTGTCTACCTGGCATGGACACAGAAGCCACTCAACAGTTTGACCCAGTGAATGGGCAGAAAAGTCACAGGCCATGAGGAAAGGTCGCTGTGGGAGGCATATGGAGGGTGGGGGTGGCCCAAGGGGGAGAGGCTCTGGGAAGGGTCGATAAGCAGTGGCTATTCACCAGAGAGAAGGTGAGGACAGGGGTGGGTGGTATCAGGTGTGGCCACACTGAAGGAGCAGGCTGAGGACCAGGCCCCCTGGGCCACAGTGAGTGCTGGTTGCCACGGGCCCACCCACCCTCTCCCACTGGCTTTCTCTCCTGGATCCCGTCAGAAGTTCGGCTGCTGTCTGCCTAGCGTGCGCTGCTTTTCTTGCAGTAAAGGAGACCCCCATGAGTCCTTGGTCTGTGGGAAGCAGAACCTAATGTCATTTACCAAGTAGGTCACTGCAGTGTCTTAGGGAGCCCAGCACATGGAGAGTCCTGCAGTGACTGAGGAGAGTCCCGGCTTTTTTTTTGGCAGCAGCACCTGGCCACAGTGGATGCTGGTTTACCCTGTGCGTCTGTCTGTCTCCTGACACTGCAGACGGATGCCATGTGCCGTCCGTGCTGTACGTGTGAACCCAGTCAATATGGGGTCATGTAGTTGGGGTCTTTATTTTTCTAATCGCCAGTTGTCTTGATTTTTATTTCTTTCTGTTGGATCAGGGAGCTTGTACAAGCTTGTTTCTGTCAAATAGTTAGACTTTGGATTTTGCTTGATGTAAACTTTACATTATAAAGCGTTAGAATCACTCAAGGAGATGTAAAATTTGAATGTTTTTGAACCAGAAAAACAGAACTTTGTAATTTAAGATAGTATCTTTTCTGCTAAATCTGGACTTTCTTCACCCAAAGAAAAGTGCTGGTGGGTTGGAGCTGGTGAGGCTTCCTGGAGTAGTGCTGGAGTCCTGTCTCCACAAACCCTGCATGCTGGGCCTCCACCAGGGCCCTGGGCACTCGGGAGTCGGCCCCTCCTTGCCTTGGTTCCTGTGCCGCTGGCTCGCTTGACTTGCTCTTGGGGGAGGTGAACAGCAGGGAGCTGAGCCCCCTGAGGAACAAGCAAAGCCACCCGTGATGTGCTGTGGATGAGGTTAGAGGGGCCAGCTAAGCTTGGCCAGTGCTTCCGCTTTCGGTGTGGATGAGTGCGCCGTCAGTGTAACTGCTTCTTTGCTGTGTTATTTTCTGAATTCCACTCCCTTTGGTGTCCCTGGGCTTTAACAGTGGCAAAATATTCCCAGAGAAGCAAGACCTGCTTAAGGCTACCTGTCTTTAGTTTCTCTCTCTCTCTTATCTCATTCTTGAATTCATGTTTTCCATGCTTCGTGGTCTGAGAACTGCTTTACTGTTTGGGTGAGTTCTTTTCTTTCTTTTTGGCAGTGCTGGGGATTGAACCTAGGGCCTTGTGCATGGGAGGCAAGCATTCTATGAACTGAGCTACTTCCCCAGCCCCTGGGTGAGTTCTTTTCTAAACATGAGTCTCCATGCTTCTCTTTAGCCGTGGCGGGAGGATGTCTGATTGGAACTGACTTGGACAGGGCGGATGGGGCTTGCTCTGGGAGACCGGGATTGATGCACTTGACACACGTGTCCCTGGCACTTGGCCTGGACTGTTAAAGCCTAAGAACTGAAAGTTTTAAAAGACCCACACAGGGACCTTCCCGGTGGGTGTGCTGCATGGAGCACTGCATGTGGTGCTCTTCTGCTGGCCTACTCCCAGACCCGGTCACACATGTTCTGCTTGGAGATATGAATTTGTCAAGGATATTAGCCCAACCCCAAGAAACAGGGAGTAATTTCCTCCCTCCCTCCCTCCCTCCCTCCCTCCCTTCCTTCCTTCCTTCCTTTTGAACCCAGGGCCTTGTGCATGCGAGGCAAGCACTCTACCACCTGAGCTACATCCCCACCCCTGGAGGGAGTAATTCTTGTTGGTAGAGATTCTCGGGGAGCTTGGTGCGTTTGCCCATGTGCTTGGCCTAGGGTGTGCTGTGCATTGGTTTTCTTTTTGGTCGAATGGGATGCACACTCAGGTGGTGAGGCTGAGATTGGGGTCAACCAGGCAGCTAGCCAGAGGCACATCCTGGGCCACATCTTCCACTCTGTCGTTGGTTTGTTTCTGGTGCATGCAGCATGGTGTCCTTGGTCATCACAATACAGACATGATTTTGGGGAATGCTTTTTTATTTTTTAAAATTAGAACTTTATAGTTATACATTATACGTAGTAGTTAGGTTCATCCCAATAAACTCTTACATGCATGGTATTCAATTTCAGTTCATGATCTCCTCTTCTCTCCCTTGGGAGAGCGCTTTTGAAAATACCCAATTATGCATTGCTACCTAGAAAGAAATACACTATTTTTATGTGTTTATAGTAGGAATGGTAGCATACCCAATGATAATATTCATATTTTGCATTGCAAGCTGCATGATCTACTTCTACACAATTTGTCCACAAAGAGCAACTTCTAGCAGCCAGTGCTCATTAGCTCACAGTGTAGTGGTCAGAGATCTCCATGTGGCCTTGGTGAGGCTATGGTCAAGGTGATGGCCAGGCGGTAGTGGACAGGAGCCCTTGCAAGCTCACTTTGTGGCTGTTGGCGGTGACAGGAGACCTGCCTCTGGGGTTGCTGTTGGCAGTCGTCCTGCCTCGTTGGCTCCTGGAAAGGCGTCTGTTCCTTGTCATGCAGGTGTCTTATTAAGGCCACTCAGAGCCCTTTGGGTGAGGGAGAGGATGAGCAAGACAAAAGCCACAGTCCTCCTGTAACCTGATCTTGTGAGGGACGTCTTATCACAAGATAAGATGGCTTCCTTCAGCTTGTTGCTAGGTCGGCCTGTACCCCAGGGGAGGGCTGCCAAGGGCACGATAGCCCTCTTCACTGCTGGTCCCTCCCGTGTACCAAGCACGCTCCCTTGGGCCCTGCCCTGAGCTCAGCTCAGTCTGCTCAGGAGTGGATGGGGTGCCTGGCTCTGTAGATGAAACTGAGGTGAGTTATCAGCCCACCCACCCACACCCAGGATGCAGTCATGGTGGAGACAGAATACCAGTGGAGACCTTGATGCTCAAGTGAGGCACAGTGGGAGGTCAACAGGAGTTGGGGTACAGGGATCCTGAAATCCAGACTCGCTCGTTGGAAGTCCCTTAGACCTCAAGGTTTGTGAATAGTAGCCCCCACCCAGCCTTCTGTCTTTCTGGTTCCCCTCTCCCAGCTGTCCTGCCGCCTCCTCAGAGATAGTACCTGTTTGCAACTGAGCCGTTTTCCCAGCCTGCTCTCTGCCAGGAGAATTTTCAGGAGTCAGGGGCTGCTTTCTTCTGGTGCCACTCCTGACCCCTCACTTACAGCTGGCAGGGTCTCTGCAGACATGGGTTTTTCCAACAACCTTATAGGTCTCCCACAGATTTCCTTGGCGACACTCTATCAGGCCAAAGCTATGCCCTGGACTCTCCTCCAGATAAGCTCTCTGCACGTGGCTCCTGCAGGGAGGAACAGTACCCGTGAGCTTCCTGTAGGCCCCACTGGTGATGTCCTTCTCAGCTTGTGCTCCTCACAGTGCTCTGCTACCCTGAAGGAAGGGCTTTCCTTGGACAAGGCCTGCTAGAGCATGAGGGCCATGGAGGCCATGGGCCATTCAGAGCAGGGGTCGGATGGCAGAGGTAGATGACAGTAACGTGCATCTAGAGAACATGTGGACAGGAGGAGATGTGCAGGTGTGCTTCCCAGGGGGATGGAAAACAGGTGTGGTAACAGGTCATCTTTGCTCAGGGTCCCCTCTCCTGTGCCTTTGAAATTCTGTTGTGTGATTGGGTTTTAACTGGGGGCTTCTGCCCTGCCTTGCTTATCCATCTAGGGTGTCACCTGCTCCTCTGTTTCTGGGAAGGCAGTGCTGTCCGCACATGTGGGTCACATGCAGTCGGCAGCAAGGCAACCCAGTGGGGCAGGGGAGTGGTCTGGCTGGCTGCCCCAGCCCTGTAGCACTCTGCTGTGTGCTGGCTGGAAGCATCCTGGGGTGGGGTGGATGGGATCCACGGCTCCCTTGCTGGTTATCCTGGCAGGTGGGCTGGCAGCATCTGTTGGGTTCAGCTAGGTAAAGGGATTAGGGGTGGTGGGTGGGGTTTGAGGATAGAGAGTGAAGGTGGGCCCTAGCTTCCTTTCTTGGAGGTTAGACGTCCCTGTTGCTGTAGGCTCCTGGGAAATGTTCCCTGGTGGGCTCTCATCAGTCTTCTCGTGTTTGGTTCCCCCTCCAGCCTTTCACTGTTTTCGGAGTGTTGCTGTCAACTTGTGAGCTGGGAGCCCTGTGCTCCCTGCTCCCTGCTCCCAGCCTCATGTCCATCAGGCGCAGGCTCTCCCATGGTGACCATGTAGTCCCCACCAACCTTTGGTACTGGGCCATGGCCTTTTGTGAGCCTCCCGCACACAGATCGTGAGGGGTGGGTCCCCTGAGGAAAGTCTGCTGTAGCTCACAGCCTTGGAGGTCCCAGTCGGTGGCTATTGGGTGCCACTGCTTTTGGATCTGTGGCGAGGCAGCACATCCTGGCAGGGAGCGTGATGGAGCAGCGCTGTCTGCCTGGTGTGTCTGGAGGCAAAGAGACAGGAAGGGGCTGAGGTCCCAGCACTCCTCTAAGGACACACCCCAATGGCTTCACTTTTTCTTGCTAGGCTCTACCTCCTGAAGGTTCCACCACCTCCCAGTAGCACCATGGGCTGGTGGTCAAGCCTTTCCCACATGGGCCTTTGGATCCAGACTGTAATGTGGACAAAAATAATAACTTCTGTCACATGGAGAGATCTAAGAACATTGCAGCTTAACTGGTTCTTGGAACACCCCTTCAATCCCTGGCTCAACAGCTGCAGATAGAGTACTTGCTCAGTGCAGGGATTTGCTCGGCCCCCACACACTGCTGTGGATTCTGTCTCAGTCCCTTTTCCACTGCTGTAATGGAAATACCTGAGGCTGGGTGCTCTGTAAGTTTAAGAGGTTTATTTGACTCACAGTTTTGGAGTATGAAAGTCCAACTTCGAGTGGCCCCATCTGATTGGCCTCTGGTCAGGATCTTCTGACTGTCATAACATGGCAGATGACATCATATGGCAAGAGAGGAAATAGGAGTGGGGACTAGGTTCGCTCTTATGACAAACCTGCTCCCACTCCTGCCTGTGACCCATCACCTCTCACTTGGCCCCACCTTTCAATAACTTTGCCCTGTGGAGTTAGGCTTTAACATGAGTTTTGGTGGGGACAAACCACGTTCAAATTAGAGCAGGTCTCTAGAAACCCTGAGGGGACCACATATGCACATGTGTGTACATCAGGGCAGGGAAGCAGGGCACTGTGATTTGAGCCTGTGGTGGAAGCCCATGTGGAGTGGGGGTGGGAAAACATTGCAGAGGTGAGTGCAGAGGAGGTGGGTGATGGGGTGTGAGCCAGTGGGCTCTCGCCTGGCTTGCTGCCTGGTTCTCACTGTCCACACACTGCCGCCATGTGCTCTACAGCAAGGGCCCTGAGGGCGGGCTGTTGTCCCTGTTGTTTCCCTTGTGCCTAGAAGAGTGCCTGGCACAGAGGAGGTGTTCATACCGATGTGGGGTGGACATGGGCACAACAGCTGGCTGTGTCATTGGAACTCTCTGAAGCGCTCCTGGGCACTGAGGGGGTGGGTGCTGCATTCATACCTAAGAAGCTGTGCCTGACAAGAAGCCCTTTAGAACCACTCTGTCATCTCACATTCCAGGTCTTTAGAGAGGCAGGTGGTACTTTCCCTCCCTGGAGCATCTGGGCCCCATGGGCATGCTGGGGAACTGGGAGCTCAGCAGCACTGTGGGTGCTGATCAGGTTCTTAGAGTTGCACCTCTTGACTGAACTACCTTGAGATCGGTTGGTGTGATCAGGAATCAATAGGAAGACTGTCCTGGAGACAGTGTGTGTGGGCACCTGTCTGTGGCTGCTAAAGGAGGGGCTGTAACCTAGTTGAAGAATTGCTTCTGCTTCATCTGCTGACCCTTGGTGAGGGGCATGGGACAGGGTGTGGTCAAGCTGCGGCAAGCCCCCAGCCCTGTGCCCAAGGGCCAGCACAGTTCAGTGTGGATGAATAAGACAGTGGCATCAGTGGGAGCTCCAGGACGAGAGCAAGTTGGTTCACTGTCTCAGCAGTCTGAGCAGGACAGGTGCAGACACGAGAGGTGCGTCTGGGAGCTTCCCAGCTAGAGGTGGGCAGTTGCACTGAGGCGGGGATGGAAAAGCTGCGTGTCCGGCTGCCCTGCCCTTCAGGAGTTGCTGGAGGTTGGAGGCCTGGGACCGAGCTGGACCATCTGCACTCCTTACCCAGGGGGTCTAGGTGTGAGGTGCCTGGGGCACTGTGGGCTGGACCTGGTGTTTGGGGATGTCCGGGGTGTGGTCCTGCTGAAATTCCCTACCCAGTGCTTCATCCTTTGTCGTCACCCAGCAGACCCTTGGCACCTCATAGGTGGCACCTCTGCTGGGGCCTGGCCTGCGTGTTCTCAGGTGACTTGTGCCCTCTTAGAAGGTCTGTTTTGTGGGACTTTTGCGCTTGGCTCTCTGGATATAGACAGTCCTGCCTGTTCATAGCGCTGGGAGGTAGGCTGTTAATTTTTGGAGCAACTAGTCAGGCAGGTGTTATTGGGCAACCACTGATCATTGTTTATAAGTTCAGTGGTCAGTGGCTCCCAACTGGTCTCCACAGCTATGCAGCCCTGTTCCTCAGGAGCAATCTGCTGCTGGAGTCTTGGCAGAACTGGTGGCTTGTGCCGCTCTTCTGTCCCTGGGGCCTTAATGCAGTGGCCTGTATCCTTGCATTGCAGGGTAGGGAAGGGGTTTCATTCACTGATTGGGATACCCAAACCTTCTTGCATTGTCTCACTTGTGAGCTTTGGGGGACACCTCATCTGAACCATAGCAGAACTCAAAGAATGATTATGAAAATGATCAATGAGTTAGTTCCAAGAGAATAGGGAGAAACTAGTGAATGGATTAAGGAAGTTGGTACAGGAGGTGGATATTGTGGTGGCCTCAAGATTCCTCCACCACTTTTTGGGTTTTTCTTTCTCTCAGCGCTCTCTCTCTCTCTCTCTCTCTCTCTCTCTCTCTCTCTCAGCTCTCTCTCTCTCTTTCTCTTTTTAAGTCAAATGAGGCCAAATATCCTACCAAATGCTAGAAACTGGCTTTAATTTTGGCTGCTGCCAGGTTCCCAGGGAGAATTCTGTATTCAGCACATAACCTCAATTTAAATCAGACAGCCCACACCTCCATTCCCAGTTTGGGGAGCCCTCTGACCACCTTTCTAGGTGAACAGATGCCTTCCTTCCCAGGAACTCCCAGGTTGGTCCCCTTGGTCTCCTGTCTCTCTGTAATGTCCCCCACTCCTGGCTCTGGGCTGTGCCTTTTTTTTTAATGTTGTGGTGCTGGTGGTTGAACCCGGGCCTTGTGTGTGCAAAGCAAGCACCTCACCTCCTGAGCTGCACCCCAGCCTGTGTGTGCTTGTGACCTTCCTGCCCTGTGTTTGGATCAGGTGGTCTCTGCTGCGTTGGCTTCTTGTCTGGAGGCCTCTTGGCTTTTTTGTTTTGGTCCTGGGGACTGAACCCAGGAGTGCTGTACCACTGAGCCACATCCCCAGCCCTTTTTATTTTTAACTTTGAGACAGGGCCTCACTAAGTTGCTTAGGGCCTTGCTAAATTGTAAGGCTGGCTTTGAACTCACCTCCTAAGTCGCTGGGATTCCAGGTGTGTGCCACTGTGTCCAGCAATACTTATTTTCTCTCTCTCTCTCTCTCTGTCTCTCTCTCTCTCTCTCTCTCTCTCTCTCTCTCTCTCTGTAGTGGGAGTTGAACTCAGGACCTCATGCATGCCAAGCAAGTCCTTTACCTTCCAGCTACATCCTCAGTCCAGGATGGCCTCTTCTGGAGGCTGTGTCCTCTTGCATCTGCGAGTGCTTAGGCTGGGGAGTGCTCTCTGGGACTTCCCAGGGGCTGGTGCCTTCCTCTCTCCGGGAAGATGACCATCATCCATGGGAACACCAGGGAGGGAGCATTTGGACTCATTTGTGCTGTGTGCTGGCAGGAGATACGCTGAGGGAAAACTGGCCTTGGGTGCCAAGACCCTTCAAGCAATGGGAGAGCTGGGCCCCATGCTAGAAGCCCACCAGAGCAGGAGCAGCAGTAAGACGGGGAGGAGGTGGCGGCAGGTGGCATGGGAAGGGCAGGGAGACTGGATTTAGGAGGTTGGACAGGGTTCATGTTGCTGTGAGGAGAACAGAGAAAGGCCATAAGGGCTGATGGGGTGAGAGAGTGACTTCAGAGGGAACCTAGGGCCCACTGGCCAGATGCCCCACAGCAATATCTGCTCAGTGCAGGACTGGGAAAAGCCATGGTCAGTTCCTACAGGTTGGGGTGTCCTGGGTGGGTGTGAGGGACATGGGGTGGGTAGCAGTGTTCCTAGCTGATGCCTGGGAGGGATGCTAGATTGGGTGAAGGGGGCCTTAGAGTGGGAGAAGTGAAAGGGTCAGTAGGGACCTCAGATGGTCACAGGAAAGCGCACAAGTAGGGTGAGGCTGTGGTCACAGAGTGTGTGGCCATGAGCAGAGGACAGGTCCAGAGGTGGGAGGCTTCCCGAGTGAGGAGGCAGCTGTCTGGGTGGGGTGGGCTGCAAGGCAGGGCCCCAGCCAGGGGCAGGGTGCTTCTGGCAGAAGGTGTTGGTGTAGATGCCTGATGAGGTAACAGCAAGGGGGCAGCAGCACCAGGGTTGGAGCTTAGAAGACTCCTGGGCCATGGGGAGGTGGTCCCTGAGGGTAGGAGCAGGGGACAGGACTTGGGTGGGTGGAGTGGGGGGCTGGGAACGGCTGGGCTGCTCTGTCTGGGGAAATGGGGATTCTGCTGACCTGCAGAAGGGTCAGAAGCAGGTGGGTGGGCTGGTTCTTCCCTCAGGGTCAGAAGTGTCACTTGCCTCCAGGGTTTCTTGTCTGGGCTGAGAGGTCTTTGTAGGGAGGGACTGTGTTCTTCATGTTGCAGCCCCAGGCCTGGCTTAGTGACACCATTGTATGGTAGGTGGCAAGTCTGCTATTGGGAATGTGTGGCCAAGGAGCTGGTCCCCGGGAGATTTAAGAGGACTGTCTGCTGCAGGTGTTTGTGTCTGAAGGGATAAAAGTATGCAGAAGGCATTGAATATCGATGACAGTTAAATGGCCTGGAAGTGGCCTCCTTATCCCTTGGCTGGGGCCTGTCCTGAGACTTAAGAATCTGCCAGATCATCCCCTTTGGCACCATGTCCTGCTGTGTCTTGGCATCCTCCTGGTGGCCTCCTGAAGATGACCTGGTGGTCAGGTCTAGCTGGGCCAGACAGACCTGTCGGGTAGAGATTGAGATTGGGCCTCAATAGTGCTCTTCAGGATGGCCCAGGGATCTGGAGTTAGGATCCAGCTGCTAGATGGGGTGGTAGGGGACAGGGTGGCTGGACACAGGGATGGTCAGTGTCTTCTGTGTGTGGTATGTCCCTGGGGACAGGTGTATGTCTTCCTGGTGTTTGTGTGTTGCCCTATGGGTGTTGGGTAGATGGCCAGGGTCAGCAGCTTTGACCATTGCTGGATGGTGGTCGGGACACGGGTCACAGTTGGAGAAACTGGCTTGATAGCACCTGTGCTGATTGGGCCAGGCTGAGGGGAGGGACCAGGGAAGCTGACGGCACCCTGTGCCTCAGGTCCGATGGCTTCTCTGCTCAGTTGACTCTTGTAGTCTGGTAGAGAAGGAATAGGCCTCCTGTCCCTGGATGAGGTGAGGCTGTGGTCACGGAGTGTGTGGCCATGAGCAGTGTGCGCCAGTGACCAAACTGCAGTCACCCTGGGAGCGGCAGTGGCCTTGGCGTATTGTGTCTGCCGTGGGTTGACTGGATTCTGGGATGTTTTAGGAGGCTGTGTATGCTGTTCCCACCCCTCAGGTGCCGAGACAGCGCAGCTTAGCTGGTGGCTGAAGAGCACAGACGTGCTCTCCTCAGGTCCCAGCTCAGTCCTACCAGGTTGGAGTTAGTGTGGGCAGGGCTGGGCTCCTCATCCCTTGGCCGGGCCCGTCCTGAGATCCCTCCGCCTGCCTGTCCTCTGATGGGCCCTCTGACTCCCCTCATGGAGACCTTGGGATTACATGGGGCCTCTTGAATAATCAGGGGGGTCCCCCATCTCAGACCTTCACTTGATTGCATCTGCAAATCCCGTTGCCATGGGAGGGGATGTGCATGGGCACCGGACATTAGGATGTGGACCTATTGGGGAACGTTATTCAGCTATTGCACCCCTAAAAAGATCCAGCAAAGAGTCCTCAACACACTTATTGATAACTTTACTAAATTTGTTAGCTTCTCTATTTCTTCTTCCATCTTCTTTCTTTTTCTTTTTTTCTGTTCCTGGGGCTGGAACCTCGGCCCTTGTGGCTGCTGTGTCCTCTGCCACTGAGCCACACCCCCAGCCCCAGTAGGTATGTTCTTACTGATGAATACCAGTCAGTTAAATGCTTAGTCCTAACATTTAAATTACTAATTTAGCACCATTTGGATATTAAATAATACAGTATTTGTAAATAAATTGCTTTTTTCACACATACATTTCAAAAAATGATTTTGTTCAGAGGTGCATCCTGAGAGTCCATTGTCACCAGAGGCTGCTCCTGGAAGCATCTGATCATGCTCTTCCACCCTCAGCTGGCTCCCAGCTTCTGTTTATGACTCTGTTACAGGAAACTTTATCCCCAAACACAAGAATCCCTTCTAACAACAGATTTTTAAGTCATGTACCATGTTGTATTCTGGAGCTTCACAAGGTAGCCACTGGCTGTGTTGGTTTTAAAGGGTCTGGTGCGGTGGAGAGTCCTCATGGCGGCTGAGATACATTGAGAACAGGCATGCACGCTGGCTCCCAGCTGGCCTCTGCACCCTGACTGATGAGAGGCCCCTGTACCTTAGCGGTCTGTGTAGATGGTGAGGTTTATGCTGACGCCTGCCCCACTTCTGGGAGTCTGGAGGTTTGGCACAGACCCTCCGAGGTGCCCAGGGGACCAGCCCCAGTGAACTCCCTGGACACTGAGTCTCTCCTGGGCTCCCTGGTTGGCACTTACACACCTGCCGTCACAGCTCCTTGCTGGGGAGTCAAGCACGTCCCCAACCTCCCCCAGGAGGGGACTCTGGACATTCATCTGGGCTCCTGGACTTCGCCTCATGCCATCTCCTGCTGTGGATTTTGCTTGGAGCCCTTTTGCTGTAGTGAGTCATAGCTGTGCGTGTGCCTTTGTGCT
Source organism: Marmota marmota marmota (assembly GCF_001458135.2). Taxonomy (NCBI): domain Eukaryota; kingdom Metazoa; phylum Chordata; class Mammalia; order Rodentia; family Sciuridae; genus Marmota; species Marmota marmota. Next base: position 2,555,161 of record NW_026000108.1, read on the forward strand.
GAGGCCTGGGAGTTCTTGTGGCCACTGGCCCTGGGTGGTCTGGGGACCCTGACGCAGGTCTGTTTTCAGTGATATGCAGTACTTTGAGTGATGAAGTCCTGCCCTGGAATAATTAAATTAGCATTACATTTCCTTGCTTGTTTTGGGTGGTTGTTTTATCTCTTCTGTTGAGTGTCCTCTGTAGCTTTATAAATCGAGGTTGTTTCAAACTAATGTGTTTTCTGCACACAACACTTTGTTCAAAAAAGTTAATTGTGGGAGGATTGTGGGATATGAGAGAACATAAGTGACCCTGTCTCCTGAGGGAAATGCTTTGAGGGGATTCATGAGCAAATCAAATGTTGGGTGGAGCCATCTTTAGTGCCTTGACCCCAGGACAGCCCTGCTGTTCAGCTGATCTCTGCCACCCAACGGGCACCCTTGGTCACACATGGCCCGCGGTGGCTCCTGGGAATGTGCAGCGGGGCCTGTTTCTGTCCCGACCTACATGTGGGGCTAATCTGTGGAGTCCTGCACGAACCTCCTCAGGGGTCACCCCTGGGAGGCACTTCACAGCTGAAGGGAGGGTTCTTAGTCCGGCTTTTTTTTTTTTTTTTTTTTTGGTTAGCACAATACCTTTATTTTGTTTATTTATTTACTTTTATATGGTACTGAGGATCGAACCCAGGGCCTCGCGCATGCCAGGCGAGTGCTCTACCGCCACAACCCCAGCCCTCAGTCCCGCTTTGAGGTGCAGCAGCGTGAACTCTGCTGCTCCCTCCTGTGGGATTCGCGTGGCAGCCGGGCGGGCGTTCCTTGTGGACTCTTTCTTCCTCAGTGGTGGGGATGGCCTGCTGATAACGAGTGTTTTCTTTCCTCCTAGGGCCTTAAGAGGAAATGTGGTAGCCTCGAGCACCCCTGAAGCATGGATCCCCCGGCTTAGCGACATGCTGTCTGTCTTGGGAGTGCCTCAGGATGTACAGGGCTGGCGAGCCAGGGAGGCGCGTGCGGAGTGTGGAGGTCGCCCGTGGCAGAGCCGGCTACGGGTTCACCCTCTCAGGACAGGCGCCTTGTGTGCTCAGCTGCGTCATGAGGGGCAGCCCCGCTGACTTCGTTGGCCTCCGAGCTGGAGACCAGATATTTGCTGTCAATGAAATCAACGTGAGAAAAGCCTCTCATGAGGACGTGGTGAAGTTGATCGGGAAATGCTCTGGTGTCCTGCGCATGGTGGTTGGCGAGGGCGTCGGCCACCTGGAGTCCTGCTCCAGTGATGAGGAGGGTGGACTTTATGAGGGGAAAGGTTGGCTGAAGCCCAAACTTGACTCTAAGGCATTAGGTATCAACAGGGCAGAGAGAGTTGTGGAGGAAATGCAGTCGGGTGGGATTTTCAATATGATTTTTGAAAATCCAAGTCTTTGTGCAAGTGGTTCAGAGCCCTTGAAACTGCAGCAAAGGTCCCTGTCGGAGTCTGCCGCCTCACGATTGGACCCAGGCTTCGAGGCACTGAGTGCGCCGCGTCCCAGCATGCTTTCCAAGGAGGAAGTGTCAAAAGTCATCAAGGACGACTCGGTTTTCAGCGTAGGACTAGGGGGTCACGATGACTTTCGGCTGGATGCGAGTATTTTAAACGTGGCCATGGTGGTGGGCTACTTAGGCTCCATCGAGCTCCCTTCCACAAGCTCCAACCTGGAGTACGACAGCTTGCAGGCCATCCGTGGTTGCATGCGGCGCCTGCGGGCAGAGCAGAAGATCCACTCACTGGTGACGATGAAGGTCATGCAGGACTGTGTGCAGCTGTGCACAGACAAGGCCAATGTGGTGGCCGAGTACCCAGCTGAGAAGCTGGCCTTCAGTGCTGTGTGCCCAGACGACAGACGGTTCTTTGGGCTGGTGACCATGCAGACCAGTGATGATGGGAGCCTGGTGCAGGAGGAGGAGGGTGCCCTGCGGACGTCCTGCCACGTGTTCATGGTGGACCCAGACTTATTTCATCACAAGGTCCACCAAGGCATTGCGCGGCGGTTTGGGTTTGCCTGCACGGCCGACCCTGACACCAGTGGCTGTTTGGAGTTCCCAGCGTCCTCACTTCCAGTGCTCCAGTTCATCTCTGTCCTATACCGAGACATGGGCGAGCTGATCGAGGGTGTGCGGGCCCGGGCTTTCCTGGACGGGGACGCTGATGCTCACCAGAACAATAGCACCAGCAGCAACAGTGACAGCGGCATTGGGAATTTCAACCAGGAAGAGAAGAGTAACCGGGTGCTCGTGGTAGACCTGGGTGCCAGCTCAAGCAGGCACAGCCCGGGCAGTGGCCCTGGGTGGGAGGGTGCAGGCGGGAGGGGCTCTCAGCCCTGGGGTGTGCCCTGGAATGGGGCCTTCTGCCGTGACCCTGAGGCGGTCTCCCCATTTGAGGCTGGTCCCCAGACGGACAGGTTCTGGGACTTAAACAAGCATCTAGGCCCACCCTCTCACATGGAGGTGCCCCCAGCCTCCTTGCGGAGTTCTGTCCCTCCTTCCAAGAGGGGTGCTGTCGGTGCTGGCTGTGGTCTGAGCCAGCGGTGGCTTCCGGTCCATGTGCTCCAGGAGTGGCAGTGTGGGCATGCCAGCGACCAGGAGTCATACACAGATTCTACCGATGGCTGGTCCAGTGTCAACTGTGGAACACTGCCCCCTCCCATGAGCAAGATCCCCGCAGACCGATACCGGGTGGAAGGCAGCTTCACGCAGGCCCCACTGAGCTCCCAGAAGAGGGACTGGCCCAGGAAGACCTTTGGAATGCAAAACATTTTTGGGCCCCATAGAAATGTTAGAAGGAGCAAAGAAGACAAAAAGGTAAGCCTGCCGGGGTAGTGCAGGTCAGATACGCTTGGTGGCATAACTGGGCCTTCATATCCCGCGGCCTCTGGCAGGTGCCACAGCGTATTCGCTCCGCCTCAGGCGGCAGACTGCCTTGCCCAGGAGCCCTGGCTCTCCACGGCTCTCATCCTCCTGCTGCCTGGGCCCTGAGCCTGGTCAGCAAGTGGCATGAGAGGGAAGGTGACTTCTCAGCCTGGGCAAGGCCCTCCTCCTGTTCCTCTCTCTGCTGAAACCCTCTGCGGGCTCCTGGCTGGTTGGAGCCAGAGCAGGCGTGGAGCGGAGGCCTGGCTGGGGTGCCACCCTGGAGATGGGATGTTGTTCTCTCACCTGAGTCCCCTCCAGCCCTTGGGATTTTCTTGTTATGAAATACTTTATTGAGGGGCTGGGATGTGGCTCAAGCGGTAGCGCGCTCGCCTGGCATGCGTGCGGCCCGGGTTCGATCCTCAGCACCACATACAAACAAAGATGTTGTGTCCGCCAAATACTAAAAAGAAAAATAAATATTAAAAAAAAAAAAAATTCTCTCTCTCTCTACCTCTATCTCTCTCACTCTCTCTTTAAAAAAAAAAAAAAAAAAAGAAATACTTTATTGAAGGAGACGTTGGCTCTCCTGTAGTTTTACCTCCCCCGAGAGTGACTGTGGGGAATGCTAGTGTGTCTGAGGACAGACTTTTTTTTTTTTTTTTTTTTAAAAGAAAACCTGTTGTAGTCCCATGGATTTTCAGCCTGATTTCTTTTCTTTTTATTTTCTAAAACTAAAATGAAATGCATGTTTAATAGGTTGTTCTAGTGGGGGTCTTGTGTTTTCCAGTCCCTGGCAGCTCGGAACCCCAGATGGGACTCTCAAGGAGGTGTCCTCTGCCTTCCTTGCAGGAGCACTCCTAGGGCTGGCCTCGGGGGCTGTTCTCCCTGGGAGGGTCGGGAGGTCAGGGACTGGAAACTCACTTGAGATGGGATGTTGGTGGTCTCTTGGGCACATATTTAAGAAAATGTTCTCCATTGTTCTTGTGTAAGCGAGAGAGACACCCAGACCCGCCTGGCTTTTTGTGGCGGTGGTGCCCTTGCACACATCACACGAAGTGGGGTGGCCTAAGCACAGGACAGTGTCGTGCTTTGCATGATTTACGGTCCTGGTTTACGGTCCTCAGGATGCCTGGGAGACACACGTATCCTTGTCTGGTTAGCAAGTGAACTGACTGACCCTTGAGGCTCAGGGAGGTCAGCCAGTTGGGAATCTTTCTAGTCTGTCCCCACTGAGCCAGCTGCCTTGGACAAGTGGGGAGCCACAGCCCAGGCTGGACTGAGGCGGGAGGATGGAGTGCCTCTGGGGAGCTGGGGCATCAGTGCTGGACTCGGGCACAGTGCCCACTGCTTTACGACAGCACCAGTGCCTGATCTCACCTTGGCAGGAATTCTCTAATCCATCAAGCAGGTGGCTTTATTTCCATTTTACTGGCAAGGAAGTGAAGCGTCATGAATGTTGAGAGGCTTGCCCACCGCCGGGTGGCAGTTCAGTGCTGGCAAGTCACCCCCCACCCCCGAAGACAGCCCTGCTATGAAGCAATAGGATCAGTTGGCCTGGCCACAGCAGAAATGCCCTGTTGTTTGGTGAAGCGGACTGGTCGAAAGGGGCATGCACCTCTCAGAGAGGAGGAGAACTCCTGCTGACCCAGAGGAAAACAAAACTCCAAATTCTGACGTCCCATCCGCAGTTTCTCACAACATTTATAGGCTGTCTAGAGTCGTAATGTTCTAGTCTACCTGCTATATGGTTGTGCATGGGGTTTCTAGTGGGAAGCCTGTTTACAGAAGCAGAGTGGGATAAGGGGAAGAACTGGCTGCTCCTGCGTTGCCCCTAGCCTGGAGCCTCCACAGGTATGCTTACACTTCAGAGGGTAGTAGTCAGACTCCCAGGGGAAGTTATTTACAACCCAAAAGGTAGGGACCGGGTCAATCAGACTTTCTGGAGAAAGACTGAGAGAGGGGAGGGGAACTGGGCTCTTCCTTCCCAGGCTTTGGTTTCTCACCGTCACATTTTATAAGTCCACTTCACAGCCGGGTCTGGTTTGCCATCCCACCGTGTCCAGCTGGGCTCTGCTGTACTTTCCCCATGTGTCTGTGCCTTCCACTTTGCTAAGTGGGTTTTTCATGTCATCAGTGTGGTCTATTCCCACAGCCCCCCAGTGGGGAAGCTTCCAGGGGTAATGGGGTGGCCATCAGATGGGTCCTGATGTCCCTCCAGCAGGTGGTAGTGACCGGCTCCTATAGTGAGGCCACCACAGATGCAGGAGAAGCAGAAGAGAAGCTGGGGACTGAAGCAAGGGCCTGGGCATTGGAAGAGCAAGAGGAATTAGAGAAGGGAAGGTGGAGATGCTGGAGACTGTGGACGCGTCAGGCGGCCAGGTTTAGCTGCCGTGAGTTCCTGTGGGGGCCGCGGTGGCTAGAGAGCATCATAGTGCACAGCGTAGGCTGAGTCAGTCTGGTCCAGCCAGGAGAGAGCTTGGCAGAGGCTTGAACAGGGGAGGGCAGTATAAAAACCGGGGGAAGGTGGGCCGCTGCTGAGGGAGGGAGGAGCTTGCTAAGGCCAGAGGCATGCAGAGGGCTGAGTTTGGAGAAGCGACCAGGAAGAGACGCGGACCCTTAAAGGAGAAGGCCCTGGAGGGCCGAATGGAGCTCCGAGGAGCAGCATGGCTGCACGGTAGTGACTTGAGTGCTGGGAGGGTGGAGGGCTCGGCTGCCAAGGAGGAACTGTCATCCAGAGGGACATCTCAGGACCACCGTATGCCATCCACCCACCACCACCTGGAAAGCAAAGCCCAGGAGGAAGGAACACCCACCCAACCTGGATGCTTCCTGCAGCCCCTCTGTTGGCAGAACCCAGCGAGGGGAAGGGAACAAGGTGGTCAGCCGGGCCCAGCTCGAGGATCAGAGGCTGGGCAAGGAAGGGAGCGTGGGGTGTCGATGATTGGTACGCACCCTGTTTGGCCACACAGCATCCACGCCCCTTCTGCACACACTAGGTCTTCCATACACCAAGGGTGGCCCAGGTGGACCCCCAGGACAGGACTCTCTTGGCGAGGACACTTGCTCCTCAGCTGCGTCCCAGCAGTTGGCTGCCAGTTGTTGTGTTGTCCTGTGACTCCTCTGAACCGATTCTGTGAAGTGTATTCTGTTACGTGACCATAAGGTTGGCCAGCTCTGTGGTCAGCTAGCCGCTGGATAGCTGCTTCCTTAGGTACCTGGCAGCCGGTCTCCTAGGCCCAGCTGACGGCTCAGTGTGCACTCTGTCTTGGCCTCCTTTTCCTTCTCAAGGTCAGAGGTGAGAACTTGGGGCCTTCTCAGGCATTCTTGGACATGTGGCCTTCTAGATGCCCAGGAGCAGGTTGGGGCTTCTTAACTTCCCTGAGTATTTCACCCCCCCCACTTTTTCATTTGAGCCAGCCGTGGCCTGCTGGATGCCTCCTGTGACTGGGGAACTTCTGGCTGGGCAGCCTTGCAAGCTCCCGTGTTTAGTGGGTGGCAAGCATACCATATCCAGGATGGCTGAGCCCCAGGCTTGGGCGGGCCCTGCCAAGGTGTTCTTTCCTTAGGCACTCTCTCTGAACCGCAGATAGCTGACCTCCGGGGAATGGGTCAGTTCGAGTTGCCCAGCTGCTAGAGTTCAGGTGGAAGGCAGAGGTGGAGACTACCATGAGAGCCGGCTCCTCCAGACTAGTGCCCTTCCTCCCCCTCCACCTGCTTGAAACACCTGTGTTGGAGGGGAGAGGACTGCTGGAGGGGCGGTGGCAGTCAGGAGGGGGGTGTGGGAAGACTCCCCTTGATGTCCTAAGTTCTCTGTGCCCCAGCAGAACCTGCTTCTTATTGGCTCAAGAGTATACGAAACCTGTCTTTCCTGGGTGGCTGGAGTGGACAGGACTTCCCTACAGGGCAGGAGAGGGCCAGGGCAGAGGGATGATCCTGAGCTGCAGGAGAAGACACTTGGAAACCCCTGTGGGCCCCGGGGGCCACAGGTCCTGAGAGGAGGGTGCCCCGTGCCAGCGTGAGTGCGCTAGCCTGCACTGGCTGCGTGGCCAGGCTGTGGAGGGGCAGTGTTCGGCAAGTGGGGCTCCACAGAGGGCTGCGCGAGCAGTGGGCGCTCGCCCTCACAGTAGTGGAGCGTGGGCCTCCCGGGTCCAGGTGTGGCAGGCTGGCTCCTCCTGAAGCCACTCTCCTTGGAGTGTGTGTGGTGTCTCCCCGTGTCCTCCCAGAGTCCCTCCTCTTCTCATGAGGACACCAGTCAGACTGGATGAGAAGGCCACATCTGCACACAGTCACCCTGGGTTTGGGGTCAAGGTTCAACGTGTGGATTTGGGGGAGCACAGCTCAGCCTATCCTGTCACCCCTTTGGATTGGTTGAAGCCATGTCTTAAAGTGGCCACTGCCAGATCCTGAGTGACAGCTCTGCTTGTGCCAGCGGCAGGAGTGATGTTGGAGGATGAAGTGGGCAACGTGGGTCCTGACGGCCAGTGCTGGCCTGCCCTGTGACAGCAGGACTGAGGTGCCCTGTGGTGTTCAGGCCGCACTTAGAGTCCCGTCTGCTGGAACCCCATGAGTGTGGGGAGCTGTGGCATTAAACATCAGAGAAGGACTTAAACATGACCTAATAAATAATTATAAACTAGAAGCGGCTGAAAGATGAGCTGGCCTCGCTGCTGACTTGCACATGCCTGAATGAGATCCACGTCAGATGTGATGCTGGGCTTAGAGCTGGGGATTCAATTTGAATTATATAAACACAGGCACATTTTAACATTACGCTTTTAGCATGGCTGCGCCCCGGTCTGCTGTGTTTAATTGAGGACAGCAGGCTGAGCCACTCTGCCCCTACCCATGTTGCTATGAGAGGAAGGGAGGCCAGCGTGGAGGGAGGGAGGCCGTAGAGGAGCCTGACCTGACCAAGAGCCTCCCAGGGTGTGGAGAGAGCAGGTCATGACAGCAAGCCCTGACTGGTATGACAGTCTCAACACCCTCAGGCCATTTTTTAAAATATCTTTATTTTATTTATTTTTATGTTGTGATGAAGATTGAACCCAGGGCCTCCCACGTGCTAAAGGAGCGCTCTACCGCTGAGCCACAACCCCAGCCTCACCCTCAGGCCATTTTTAAGTGAGCATATATATATATATGTAAATATATGGGAAAATGGGAGGGACTACTTCAGATCAGTAACACTGGCTACTTCAGGTATCAGGGAGAGCTGGGAGGGGACAAGAAGCTCTATCTGGTATTGGTTCTGTTTTTAACAATGGGACTGTGAACATGTTTAATTTACTTAAACATCCCCTTGGAGAAAAAAAGTAACTGTTTTTCTTTTAATTCTTCTAATAAGAACAGCTGGCGAGCCTTGGCCATAGCCGTATTCCTAGGCATAGCTAATTATGGCTCCTCAGGTATCCACCAGGAGAGTCCTGGGTGTACTGACAGCTGGTGTGCACTTCTGGCACCGTGAGAGCGAGTGTGGAAACAGATGGTGAGAACAGTACCTGGAGAGCAGCGAAAGACCGCGCCCCAGTCCTTGCTGTGTCCATCTCTGGGGAAAGGCAGCTGTGACCCCCACCTGTGTGACAGTGCTCCCTGGGTGGGGCTGACCTTGCCCAGGTTTCCTTCCAGACGCCTCAGGGCTGTGTAGGAAGGGGCTGTGCCTGTGCCTGTGCCCCATTGTCTCTGGGCCCTGAAGCACTTGGCCCGGAGTTCATCCTGCGCAGTGTCACGGTGCCCCAGATCATGGAACGGGAGATGTGTTGGCCTCTGGGACCGTCTGGTGCCTGTGCAGAGTGCTGCGTGAGGGAGGGCATGAAGGCCGGAGCAGAAGGCATGAGCCTTTGCTGACTGGAATCAGAGCGTGGGGCTCCCTTGAGGTGGGGGGAATGAGCACAGAGAGGTGTAGGCAGAGGATGGTGGTGGTTCTGTCCATTCACCTGGTTTCCAGAGGTGAGACTGTTCAGAGCCAAGGGGTCACTCCATCCTGCCAGAACCAGGAGAGTCTGTATTTGAATCACAAACAGTATATTAATTGGTTTTGTTGCTTCTTGAGCTGTATCAAAATGCTTTCATGGTGCAGTCTGCAACTTGATTCCCCCCCCCCCCCCCCCC
>NW_026000108.1:2564487-2573121 GCF_001458135.2 Marmota marmota marmota
CCCCCCCCCCGGTACTAGGTACCCTACCACTGAGCCACATCCCTAGTCATATTTTTTTTATTTGTACCAGGTATTTAACCCAGGGATGCCTAACCACTGAGCAATGTCCTTAGACCCCTGTTAAAAAATGTTTATTTTGCGACAGGGTCTCCCTAAGTTGCTGAGAGCCTCCCTAAGTTTCCCAGGCTGGCCTTGAATTTGCAATCCTCCTGCCTCAGCGACTCAGCCACTGGGGTTACAGTGTGCACCTCCACACCTGGCCAGCTGTTTTTATTTTGAGACAGGGTCTTGTTAAGTTGCCCAGGCTAGCCTTGGACATTCTAACCCTCCGCTTCAGTCTCCTGAGTATCTGGGGTTACAGGCCTGCACCTCTGAGCCTAGCTGCAATTGGATTTTTCATCATTCAACACAGTTTCAAAGATGAGTCTGAGGTAGTATGTGTGGCTGCAGTTTATTCTCTATGTAATACTACGTTGTGTGTGTGCCACACACACACAAATTACTAGTAATGCTGTGTGACCGTTCTGTGCCGTCTCTGGGGGTGGTTGTCAGACTCGTAGCTTTGTGCCCATCCGACAGTAGTGGGATGGCATCTCGCCACAGCTTTGATTCCATTCCCTTCATGTTGGAGGTTTGGGCTTCCTCTTTACTGAGGCGCCTCTTGCCCATTACCACAGGGTGGCCTCGTCTTCATGGGCCGTAGACACTGGCTGCTGGTCCTTTGCTGACAATGCTGCCCATGGATCGGTCCCCAGTCTGTGCCTAGTGTTATTAACCCCCTGTGTGTCTTGGCAACCAGGAGTTCTTAATTTGAATGTAGCCAAGTGTGGGAGCCCCTTAAGGTTTTCTTTTGTGTCGTTAAGTAACAAACTTTTTAAAAATTTTTTAGTCATTGATGGACCTTTATTTAATTTATTTATTTGTATGTGGTGCTGAGAATTGAACCCAGGGCCTCACACGTGCCAGGCAAGCACTTTACCTCTGAGCCACCACCCCAGCCCCAAGTAACAAACTTTTGTTAATATTTATTTTTTTAGTTGTAGGTGAACACAATGTCTTTATTTTATTTTTATGTGGCGCTGAGGATGGAACCCAGTGCCTCACACATGCTAGGCGAGCACTCTGCCTCTGAGCCCCAGCCCCGGCCTGTAAGTAACAAACTTATTACTACCCCAGGTCAGAAAGGGCTTCTTCTTCTTCCTCCTCTCAGTTTCTTGGACTTGACTTGACGTTGCATGAGTACCGTCAGTGGGATGAGGGAAGCGCTGTCTGTGGAGGAGCAGTTGTCCAGCTCTGTGTCCTTTCCCCAGGTCCCTTGCTTGCCCTCTGCCAGAGACCCCATGAATATATGTGAGGGCTCTGTTCCCCGGTTCTCTGTTCTTTCCCGTGTGCTTTCAGACACCATTACAGCTTTCTACAAAGTCTGTGTGCCCAACAGGCAAGTCCCCCCACCCCCACCCTCACCTCACGGTGGCTCTGCTTGGGCCACAAGCCCCGTGGGCATCCTCATGTCCACTGCAGCTCCATCTGCGGGTGAGTTTGGGATGATCGACATCTGTAGGGAAACAGGCCTTCCTCTTTGTGAAATGGTATCCCCTTGGTTTTGGTTTTCTCTGTTTTCTTTCAGAAAACTTATGATTTCCATCATGAACACCCATGATTAAAGGTGCTGTTTAGGGTTATTTACTCCTAGGTACCCTACATAATTTTGCTGCTACCTTTATAAAACATTAATGCTAGCTCTCATAGTCTAAGAAGTGCGACGGTCGTGACTTGGTGTCCAGTCGCCTGGCTGAGGGTTAGGAAGTTCCCTTCTGTTCCTCTTTGTTAATACTTGTTTTTATGAATAGGTGTTTACTGTTAGCTTTTCTTTCTGAGTAATTTTACATTCCTTGAGATGGTGTGGGTTTCCTACATTTGATGCTAATGAGGCAAATTGCAAGGATAGTGTTCAAGTGTTAGACCATGTCTGCACCCTGAGGTAGGTGCCCTTGCACCAAGATCTTTTCGCATCCTGGTGAATGGGGATATCTCTTTTTTAAAGAGATACAGACAGATTTATTTAGAAAAGCAGAGACACATTCAAGGGAGAATGTGGACCAGAGGGAGAGACTACTGGTTTGCTAATATTTTTAAAAACCTGTGCTTATGAGTGAGACTGTAATTTTCACTTTTCTCCTTGCCTTTGTTTGGCTTTGGTATCAAGGTTTTAGTCTCATAAAATCATAAAATTAATTGTAGGGCTGAGGTTGTGGCTCATGGTAGAGCACACGTGAGGCACTGGGTTCAGTTCTCAGCACCACATAAAAAAATAAATAAAGATGTCTTGTTCATCTACAACTAAAAAATATTTTAAAAAATTAATTGTAGACTTTCTTTCCCTCTCTTTTCCTCCATTCTCTCTCTCCCTTTTTTTTTTTTTTGTATATTAGATATTTTATTTATGGGGGAAAAAACCAAAAACCAAAAACAGATGCAGTAGCTCACATCCATAATTCTAGCAACTTGAGAGGGTAAGGCGGGAGGATTCCAATTTCAAGGCCAGCCTCAGAAATTTAGTGAGGCCCTAAGGAACTTAGTGAGATCCTGTCTCAAAGTAAAAATTAAAAAATCCTGGGGATGTAGCACAGTGGTACAGCACTTGCTGAGCATGCATGAAATCCTGGGTTCAACCCAGTACCGTAAAAATCCCAAAGCAACTGCTCACGCACACATGTATGTGCACACACACTGTTATAACACATAAACACGTGAACACACACATGCAGGCACACTCACACGCAAAAATACACAGCCACTCACACATAGGCCTGCATACTCTCACACACTTGTACATAAACACACTCAGGCACTCACAAACACTAGCACACACTCACAAGCACAGATTCACACACACGCATTGACACACATCTACACAAACAGTCCTAAACACATTCAGGCTCACATACACTCACATCATAACACATACTATACAATCCCAGACACACTCACAGTCTCTTTCATGCATATGCACACTCACACATATTTTGTCTTTCTCACCTGCACACTAGCACATTCCTAGTCTGTCACACCCATACATTCACAACTCCTCCAGTCATTCTTATGCTCATTCATTCACATGCTTGCACATCCACGTCATCCCACTCACGCAACCAGACACACACTCTGTCTCTCACATTTACATACTCACTCTCACAGCCACACACAACACAGGCACATATACTTTTATGCATTTATACACTCATATACTCTCAATGCACTGAAAGATGCTCTCACACTCACTTCTATGCACTCACACTTTCTCCTTAAAGCATACTGGTGTACATACATGTACTTCCATTCACATACTCAAAATACACACATTCACACTCAGACACCTTCACTCACAAGCACACACTAACTCAGTCACATTCTCAAACTCCAGACTTGTGTATACTGACATGCTAATGCATCCACACACTCACACACTCCTGCATGCTGACAGAGACGCACTGTCACAGTCACACAATTCCCACAGTGACACACACATACACATACTGACGCACTGTCATGCTCACATGCTCACAGGCAAACACACGCTCACACAATCACACTGTATCCCAAGCATACACTCTAGCTCAACACACCCATAGTCTCACTCATAGTCCCTCATACACTTGCACACGGACACACTGTCTCACGTGCTCACACATATCACGCACACATTTACACCCTCACACCCTCACTGACACACACATACCCACACACCGATACACATAGACTTGCACAGTCACACACAAACCCTGCCACACTGTCATCTCGCATTCTCACTCTGGCTCACACACACTCTTCTAGGGTGAGTTCTGCGTCCTCGAGTCGTGCAGCCAGCTTTCTGAGGGCCAGCGCTTTCTGCCCTTCCATGGAAGCTCTTTGCTTTCCTGTGTCGTGGGTTGTTGCAGGAGCCGTAGGCAGACAGTAGATTGAGACCCTCACGAGGGCCCAGGAATCAGGTCTGGATGAACGACTGGTGCAGCCTGCTGTGCCCTGGCGGCCGGGCCCGGGAGCCGTGGCTGCTCCTGGCCTCCCTGCCTGAGCTGTTGTCTTGTGCTGGGGGCCAGGTGGCTCGTCTCCCTCCTCTCCCATCCTTCAGCTGGGGCGGTCACGCCTGTCTTTTTTCATCTTCAGAGGTCCTAGTCCACACTGGTTTCCGGCACACAGTGATGTATTTCCTCCATAATTTAGTTTTCTGTCTCTACTTAAAGTTAAGTCCTTTCCTTTATATTCATCTTTTTCTCTTGATAGAAGGCTTAGTTTTTCTCTCGTCTTCCTCAAAAAAAAAAGGTGATTCACTGTGGCCAGAAAACTTTCCTTCAGCAGCTTAGATGCACAACACTCCAAAGCCGTTGCTGCACTTGTCTAGTTTTATGTTGAAAGGGCCTCTGGGTGACTCTGCAGTTGTTTTGATTTGGGGCTTATGATTTTTCCTGATACATGGAGGTTTGTTCTAACAGACTGAACTGGGAGTACTGGTTCTCCGCTACACCTTAGCCCCAAGCCTGGCTTCTGTGACTGGCCAGGGCTCTGCATCCTCGTCCTGTTCCCCAGCTGGATCCTTATCTGGCCCTGCCTCCAGAGGGCGCTAGAGGGCACCAGGCAGGTAGAGTATCGTGGCAGCACCTCACCCTGCAAGTCAGTTCTTTCCTCTCCAGCCCCAAGGTCCTCCTTCTTCCCCAGTGGGCAGACAGGGCCCCCAGAGGTCCAGGCCTGACCCAGGCCCCTCCCTGGAGTTTGGACTGTTCCCCTCTCCTCCCTTGGCTCTGCAGCCCCAGAGGAGGCGACTTCTGTGGTGTCTCAGGCCCCTTTGCCTTCCCCATCGTCCAGCCATGCCGGCCTTCAGGTGGAGCTCTGCTAACACGCTGGGTGGGGGGAGGCTCCCCTGAGTGGACCTGCCTGATGCTCTGGAGAAGTAAATCTTCCAGCTTTAAATCTCACTTCTCAGATCTACTGTGTCGCCTCTCTGGAAAACCTTCAGGTGACCTGGTGTCTATGTTAAGCTGAATGGTCTCTGCTTAGAGTTTATTTGCCTAGTAAGTTCTGATGAGTTCTATGTACTCATCACTGGGGGTGCGGGGGAGTGGGCCAGGACAGACATAGGCCTGGCCCTGCAGGGACTGTGGTCTAGGGTTCAATCTGTTTGGATTAGGCATTTTGAATTCTAGCAGTGGAGGCAACAAAAGAAAAAATATATATATAAGTTACATTACATTAAAAGTTGCATTTAGGGGCTGGGGCTGGGGCTCAGTGGTAGAGCACTTGCCTAGCATGTGTGAGGCACTGGGTTCGATTCTCAGCACCACCTATAAATAAATGAATAAAATAAAGGTCCATACATATAAAAATATTTTTTTAAAAAGTTGCATTTATTAAAAGGCTCAGCCACCCAAGTGGAAAGCAGCAAACAGGACAGGAGAAACACTTGCCAACAGCACAGCTGGTGTGGGTTAGCCCAGACACCATAGGAAAGCCCCACTCCGTGACGGTGGTGAACACCTGTCTACAGAGCGGGGAAAAGACCTGCATGGACCTTGCTCCAAAGAAGTTGTTCAAGTGACAGTGGCAGGTGAACGGACACTCAGCATCACTAGCCACCAGGCAAGGGCCAGTCCAAACCAGCGCAGCTCACTCCCAGCAGGATGGCTGCTGCCCTAAAACTAGGTAATAAGAGTGTGGGAGGAGGTAGAACAGTGAGAACTCTTGCGCACTGTTGGAAATGTCGGTGGTGCAGCCATTACAGTGTGTTAGTTCCCTAAAAGTAGAGCCCCCAAATGATCCAGCAATTCCACTTCTGAGGTGTATTTGGAAGCCTAAGAGCAGACTCAAGAGATGGGACCGTGTGTGCAGCAGCGTCATCCGCAAGAAGTGCCCAAGTGTCCCCCACAGAGGAGTGGAAATATAATGTGCCCACTCTCCCTGTGGAGCACGATTCAGCCTCAGACAGAACATCCAGAGGCGTGCCACGGCAGGGTGGAACTGAGGACTTCACTGAGAAGGATAAGCTGTTGAGGGATAGACACCTGATTCAGTACATCCCAGGCCCGGAGTCCTGGTGCCCATGCGGCAGATAGCGTGGTGGTTCCCAGGGGCTGTTGGAGGTGGTGGGAGCTAGTGTTCAGGGAACAGAGCTTCTGTTTGGGAAGATGGGAAGCTCTGGAGATGGAGGGTGGTGTTTGAACAGCTCTGTGAAAGTGCCTGATGCTACCCAAGTGATCAAGATGGCACATTTTGTGTTATGTGCATTAAATGACAGATTTATAAAAGTAACCCAAAAAGCACAGTGCAGTAATAGAATAAGATCTGGGAGCCAGCCATGGTGGCACACGTCTGTAATCCTGGCGGCTCGGGAGGTTGAGGCAGGAGGATCCCCAGTTCAAATTCGGACTCAGCAACTTAGTGAGGCCCTGTGTCTAAATAAGAAATAAAAAGGGTTGGGGATGTGACTTAATGGTTAAGCACCCCTGGGTTCAATGCCTTGTGTCCCTCCACCCCCCAAAAGGATCTGAACTTCATGGCAGATCAGCCGCCCTCCTGGGCCTTGGCAGTTCTCTGTGTCTTCTGTTCTCATCTGTTTCCTGAGGGTTGGACTAGCTGGTTACCTGGTCACTTCTTGCCCTGCACTGGGGGGTTCCAGGGGAGAATGTGTTTTTGGCCCAGAGAGGGGTTGATGGTTTGGCCCCAGAACAGTGGGCAGGGGTCAGCAGACCCTTACCCCATTTCTAGCTGTTTCATGTGGGGACCTGTCAATTTAAGAAAACAACAAATAGTGCCATTTTTACCCTGTAGGTGAAGTGTCACTTCAGTCACTCGCTCCCAGAGTTGATTTAGCTTTTTGTAGGAATGTCTGTCTGTCTGCTGGATTGTTAGATTTTTTCTTTCTTTCCATTTCCAAATCTCACAACCTGTCTGTATGTAACTGGGTGCAGGCTTCCCCCTGCCTGCACTGGGGTACAGGTCCCCAAGCCGATCGCAGCAGGGCAGCTTGCAGGTGTGGCCATGCTGTCCCAGGCAGAATTTCCTGGGTAGTCACCTGAGTTTTAAAAATTAAGCTTTTTCTTATCACAAAGCCATGGGTTAATTACCCACTCCCCTAAATGCAGAAAGTACTGAATAGCTATATAATTTGTACAAAATAGACTCATTTCGTGCAGATTTTGTAGCCTTTTCTGGTTAGCAGTAGACTCGGGATGTTTCACATGTTATTACTTGTGCTGTGACAAAGCCATCTGCACGGCTGCTCGGCTGACCTTGGACTTGGGTGGTCCTCCCCAACAGCTGTTGGGCAGTCAGCCCCCACATTGTTCAGCTTCATTAAGCCACTCAGCACCTTCCCCTCTGTCCTCTCATCAAGTCCTGGAGGCTGAGCACTGTGCTGGGCGGCGGGTTTGAGAAGGGAACAGACAGAAGCTGAAGCCAAAGGTCCCTGCCACTCTCGTAGACGTGCCAGTCCACAGCAGGTATGTGCAGATGCTGGCAGTGTGCAGTCTCGGTGGTGGGCAGGAAAGGCAGAGGAGGGGCCCTGGGGAGTCTAACCTAGATCAGGGCCTGCAGTCTAGTACAGGAGGGAACGAGGGTTGAGGGCCCCGGGAAGTCTGTTTGGCAGGACAGGCCTTGCAGCCTCAGCAATAGCAGAGCATGACTGGAGACCCACAGATATGAGTGGGTGGTCAGGAGGGGTTAGGCCAGCCTCGAGATGCTGGCCTTTCAGATCAGATATATTTTTAGACCTAGAATGAGCTTTAGGCAAGTTTTTGAAAAACGAATTTCTCTGACAAGTGTTTCTTGAGACTCTTTCACATTCTTTACTTGCCAGCAAGGTGGCCTGGCACGCGGGCTATTGCAGTACGAGGGCAGGTGAGGTGTGGACCTGAGCTTGCACACGGACACAGCCCAGGCCAGAGAGAGTGCTGGTTCCCTAGCCAGACTGTAATGCCATGTCCATAGCAATGCTTTCTCAGTTGTCACACCAGACCCTCTGTGGCAGGTGGCCCGACGTGCCTGCCATCAGGAGCAGACACACGATAAAGACACTTCTGTGCCTGCACTGCAGCCACAGGTTCACTGCCCCCAGTAGGAGGCAAGAATCCACGTCAGTGCAGACACCCAGCCTCCAGGGGCCTGGCAGGAAGGGTTCCCCAGGCTTCAGCTTGGAGATGCTGCCTGTGCAGGCTGTCCACTCCTCAGCTGGGGACCAGGTCTTCCTGTGCAAGTGTATCTTGGAGTGAACTTGACCTGGCCATGGCTGTGAGGTGCCTTGTGGTGCTCAGCTCTACCCTGGCCCCTGCTGGTCTTTCTTTTGTGCTGCCTGTAACTGAAAGGAAGCCCTCTGGCTCAGCTGTGGCTTTCTGGAGGGCTCTCCTCAGAGTTTGGCTGTGGAGGGTGAAAAGAGGGTGCTTCCCCACCCTGGCAGCCACAGCCTCTGGGCCTAAGGCCCCTTGCCTGCCCAGAAGATGGTACTGCTGGCCCTCCCTGCCTTCCAGGGATGCCCCCCCACCTGCCCTCCAGAGCTGCCCCCCTACCTTCCCCTTTAGGGCTGCCCCCCCCCCAACGCTGCCCTCCAGACGCCTGTCCCCCAGCCTGGCCCTCTCCGACCGAGCCTGC
>NW_026000108.1:2574583-2577920 GCF_001458135.2 Marmota marmota marmota
CCTGCCCTCCAGGGCTGCCCCCCTCCCAGCTACCTGCCCTCCAGGGCTGCCCTCCTACCTTCCCCTTTTGGGATGCCCCCCCAGCTGCCCTCCAGGGCTGCCCCAACCTGTTGTCCAGAGCCTCCCCCCACCTGCCGTCCAAGGCTGCGCCTTACCCCCTGTCATCCAGGGCTGTCCTCCCCTGCCTGCTAGCACTCCCCGCCCCTCCAGCTGCCCTTTAGGGCTGCCCCCCCAGCCTCTCTTTTGCCTGCTCTGCCCCAGGACGCATCAGCTTCTTAGGGAGGTGCTACCTCTGGTTCCCTCCTGGGCTCCACTGCAAGGGTCCTTTGTGTTCCTGTGGCATCTGTCACAGGAGGCTGTCTGTGGCTCCTCTCTGTGTGCCCAGCACATTCTGCCACTCTTTCCATGGGTCAGCATTCATGTGTGTCCCCTGGCTGGGACCTGGTGTGTGTTCAGGACCTGCTGGTCGTGGGTGTTGGTGGGTGACCCAGCATGGCGGGGGCTCTTGCCCTGTACCCTCAGGTGAAAGGCGTGTGCATTCCTGTTGGATCCCATTCCTGTTGGCATTGACACCCTTCTGAGAGAAGAGCCTCATGCCCTCTTCGCCCTGCTGTTCTCTTGCAGTCTGTCCCCTCCCCTCCTGTTTCCTCCTGCTGCTCTCTGTTCACAGTCCCCACTGTTGGTTCATCCAGCTGTGTGCTTCATTCTGATGGCCTTTATCAAGTGTCCCCACAGTGTGGCCTTGCTTTGCCTGTCCCTTGCTCTGCAGCCTGTCTGACCGCTGCTAGGATTTTACCAGTGAGTGTGGGGACAGGGGATGTGAGAAACAGGCTCACCTGTCCCCACCAGCCCAAAGAGCAGACTGAGAGGCCCGAGGCAGAGCAGAAAGCAAGCTTTACTGTCCGTCTTGCAGGAGTGGCGCTGGGGGGGGGGGCAGGACACCCAGAGCAATTACATCCTGCTGTCTCCTAGTGCCCTGCGACCCTCCCTGGTTTCTCGTTGCCTGAGTACCATGGGGTGCACAGTCTTTCTGACATCGCCTCGTTTCCTGTCTCTTGTTGGGCTGTTTAAGGAAATATACCTTTAGTGTTCCCATCTCCCTGCTCTCTTGTGGTGGAGAGTCTTCTGGATCTAGTGCCTTTGGCGCGGACACAGCTCTCACTTCCTTACTAAGTTACCATTTCTTAACGGAGAGAGCCTCTCTGTCGGTCAGGCCTTCTGTTTGTCAAGGGGCAGTTGAGGGCATGGACTTGGGATCTGCCACATCCACAGGCTGTGATGCTGTTGTGTGAGTTAACTGCTGTACCTATCCATTCTGTTTCTCCTCCAGCTGCCTTTATTACAGCCCAATTTTACATTTAAGGCTAAATACTGATTTCTGAAAATGGACCACCAGACTTTCTATTTCTTGGAGGGGGTGGGAGGACTTTGTGTGTAAGGGTAGGGTTTCTGTGGTGGCCTCTAGCCCTGGGCTGGCTGAGGGGATATGAGAACAGGAGTAGGGGTAGGGACTCTGAGACACCTGGCATTGGTGGGCTAGAGGTCCTGGTAAAGAGTGTTGGGTGGGACACTAAGGAAAGAAGGTGGGAAGGCAGAAGCTGGTGACTGGGGACACTTGGCATTGAGATGACCAAGGAGGGCTGGGACAAGTGTGGGGCTGGGTGGTCATGTGGGAAAAGGACAGACCCTGACACTGAGGAGGATGGAGGCCCAGTGTGGGGGTCGTGCAGGGGGTCTGGATCTAAACACCAGGAAGAGCATTGGGGGTGGGGGGAGCAGAGCAGGAGGTGGGCTGTGCTCTGGGGTGGGGCGCATGGACCAGGGCAGGTGGACCGTGGCTGCACTTGCAGGACCCTGGAAGGCTGGGCCTTGCTCCTTTGCTGTCTCTGTCACCAGCAGGGGTGACAGGGGTTGGTCTGTGGGCCAGGATGTCACTCCTGTGTGGCTCAGAGAAAGCAGCAGTGAGCCAGAGTTCAACCCCTAGTGACTTACAGGGAGTTGCTGCAGGGGTTCCCTCAGGTGGGCACAATCTTTAGGTACAACAAACAACTTGGTGACCTCCTTCCGACAGAGGCAGTCTCAGGTTTGCAGGTGTCCGGGGATCCTGCTTGGCGGCCCTGCGGGAAGTTTCTGCCATGTGCTGGGCACCAGGGACTGCTGGTGAGTCTCCCCGAGTCCTACGGGGGGAAGAGCCACAGTCTTACCAGCTGCATGCTTCAGGCGTCGTTGCTGGTTGGCCTGTGGGCTCGCGAGAGCAGCCTGTGCACCATGCTTCCCGCTCCCCAAGTGCTTCCCTGCTCTTCCTTTGGCTCTTTGGAGTCGGCTGTCCTGTGCCTTCGGGCTTAGAGAGTGGGGCTTGGAGGTGTCATCTGGAGCAGACAGTTGGCAACTGGCAGAGCAAATATCTGGAAGTCCTGGGACATCTCTTTCCCCTTCGACTTTGTTTTGTTTTGTTTTAAGAATTTATTTTAATTGTAGATGGACACAGTGCCTTTATTTTATTTATTTATTTTTATGTGGTAATGAGGATCAAACCCAGTGCCTCACAAATGCCAGACAAGCGCTCTACCACTGAGCTTCAATCCCAGCCCCTCAGCTTTATTTATTTTTAAAACGTATTTTGTTTTTTTAGTTGTGTTTGGACACAATACCTTTATTTTATTTTTATGTGGTGCTGAGGATCAAATCCAGCTCCCCGCACGTGTTAGGCGAGCGCTCTACCGCTGAGCCACAACCCCAGCCCCTCAGCTTTATTTTTGATTGTGTAAAATGTACTAGTGAAGCTCACCCTGGGTGGCACCAAGTCTAGTTACACCTCGACTCCACTGTCCTGTGCAGCGGGGAAGAGCTGAATGTCTGCTCTGGAAGGACCACCTGACACGCCTTTTTTTGTTGCTGTTGTTTAGGGCTCCAAATTTGGACGGGGAATTGGGTTCACCCAGACTTCTCAACGAACTTCTGCGCGGAGATCATTTGGAAGATCTAAGAGGTTCAGCATCACACGGTCCCTCGATGACCTAGAGGTAGGTCAGGTTAATTCTTCTTGCTCAAGATCCTGAAGCTGAAAATTGGCCTTAGAGATGCGTCCTTCCGTCCTTTGGCCTGCCTGGACCTCCCCCTCCTCAGTGGGAGCCACGGCTTCCCAGAGAAGCTCCCCGGCGTTGCTTGACCTTTGCTGCCCTGGAGGTGCCTGTGAGCCTCCGTGGCCCTTGGTGTAGGAGGCACTGTGTAGACAGGAGCTCGTTTGATCCCAGGAGCCTTCCTGGAGGAAGGAGTTGGTCCTGAGGGCATACTGTTCTGGGTGGCTCTTTCTTTTTTTTTTTTTTTTTTTTTTTTT
>NW_026000108.1:2579884-2585826 GCF_001458135.2 Marmota marmota marmota
TTTTTTTTTTTTTTTTTTTTTTTTTTTTTTTTACAAATAGTGAATTTTATTTTTGGAGAGCAATTTCAGTTTTACAGAAAACTTGAGCACAAGTCACAAAGCCCCCCACCCCCACCCCACTCCTGTCCTCAGGGCACCAGTTGACATGGTTGTGTAGGAGGGGTGCATGTGTCACAGCAGATGCAGTGCTGCTAACTAGGGCACAGGGAACTGGTCATGCCTTAGCAGGTGTGGACAGGTGGACGATGCAAACCCACCTGGTGGCAGGGGCAGGACATGGCCCTAGACACTGTATGCCTTATTCCACCACTTTTAAAATGCTGCACTGTGTTTTCAAGACTTGCTCACCCGGCTTTAGCTCTGCTGCTGTCTTGTGGCCTGGTGTGGCATTCTGCTTCAAATGCATGCAAAGTGCTCTCCTGCCCAGCTCCATGAGCACACAGTGGCACTGTGCCGGACTGTCCCATGGAAGGAAGGGCCAGGCGAGGGGCACGGCCACATGCTTGCCCCTGTGGCTGCTCTGACTCACTGTTCAGGGAGGAGGGCAGGGCTGTTGTGTGCTGGTGTCCTGTCTTCCAGTGAGGCTTTCTGCCAGGTATGCTGTCTGAGAGACAAACCAGACAGACCCAGGTCCCTGCCCAAGAGAGGGAGAAGCATGTGTGTGCAGCTTCGCTCAGCGTGGAGGGCCGCAGGTCACTGCGGTCACTGCAGTCATTGAGGTGGGCTTCCACTGCTTGTGTTTCTCACACCTCAGAGGTGGTCACCCAGGCCTGGGCCCTGACATCCTCAGTGCTAGAAGGAAGTGAGTGGGCTGGCTGTTTGGGTCTCTTGCCTCCAGTCTTGGGAAGAGCCCAGCTGGGGCATGGTCCTCAGTGCCCCTCCGCAGGCAGAAGCCTGGGTGCGGAGACTCTGTTGCTCTCAGGCTTTCCATCACCTGTGCCACCTCTTTTTTTTTGGTACTGGGTCTTTAACCCAGGTGTCCTCTACCACTGAGCCACATCCCCAGCCCTTTTTTTCAATCTTGACGTAGGGTCTCACTAAGTTATTTAGGGCCTTGCTAAGTTGCTAAGGCTGGCTGTGAACTTGGGTTCCTGGCTCCGCCATGCCATCTTCTCTGCCACCTGGGAGTGGACCAAAGACAGCGGCAGAGAGCTCTCTGTGGGCCTGTTTAGTGAGCAGCACAGTGCAGAGCGACCCGAGGTCAGAGGAAATTCTGAGGAAATGAGAAGGCACTTTGAACCGAATAATAATGAAAATACCATCTGTCTAAACTTGTGGGACTTAGCACAACTGTGCTTATAGGTTCATCGCCCCTAGATCACCAAGGAAAGGAGGTAGAAGGCATCATAAGTGTGGACAAGGGCCAGAGAAGTCATGGCTGGACAGTAACAATGGTCAGAATAGCAGTTTATGAAACAGGAAACTAACCAACTCAACTTACAACAGATAAAAGAGGATTACTTCCCAACTGGTCTTATGAGGTCACCATAATCTTAGTACCAATCTGCTGAGACACTAGAAGAAAGGAAAGTTCAAGCAAGCTCACCAACAGTAGCCTTGAGAATCCTAAGCCACACATTAGCTAGTGGAATCCAGCAGTTTACAAAAAGGGGAACAAACACCACCTTTATTCTAAGGGTATAGTGTTTTTGAATATTTGAAAATCAATCACTATAACTTATCACATTAGCAGAGTAAGGTAGGAAAGGCCTACTGCCAGTAGAGGCAGGAAGACACTTGATAAAACTCCGAACCCATTTGTGGCAAAACAAACAAAACGTGATACAGCAGAAATGAGGGCCTCTTAGTCTGAGGAAGGTGTGGGAACCCATGGCCTGTGTCCTGTGCAGTCTGTCCTTGGAGAGCAGGAGCAAGAGAAAGGCGTCTGCTTCACCTTTCTATTTAAATTTTTGTGGGACGTCCTAGTTAAATGTCCTAAGAAGGTAAAAACAGTAGAAGCCTAAAAAGCTTGCAAAGAGGGCTGGGGCTGGGGCCAGTGGTAGAGTGCTGCCTAGCACGTGGGAGCCCTGGGTTCGATCCTCAGCACCACATAAAATATAAATAAATAAAATAAAGGTATTGTGTCCAACTACAACTAAAAAATATTTTTAAAAAAAGCTTGCAAAGAATAAATGAAAATGTTTTTCTCAGGTGATATGATTGCAACCTAGAAAACCCAAATGTGTCTGTAGAGAGTAGTGAGTGAATTGAGCAAGGTTGCTAGACATTTGGTTTCTTTTATTGATGCCTGTGGTGCTGGGGAGGGACGCAGGGCCTCCTTCACACTGAGCCCGCACTCTCCTGCTCAGCTGTGTGGCTGCCCTGGAGGTGTGGTTCATATATAGGAGCCAGTTATGAGTACAGTTAGAAAACGAGGGTATGCATTTTAGTCAAAATACCAGCAGGTATTTTGTGGAACTTAAGAAAATGACTCTAAAATATTCATGGCAGTGAAAACAAAATATCATCGAAGTGTAAAAGGCTGAGAGTAGCCAAATATATTTTTTTCTACTTTTGACTCTGGTAAAGTACACAGAACAGAAGTTGCCATTTCAACCATTGAAGGTGTGCAGTTCAGTGCCCTTAGGCACGTCCACCATAGGCACTGCCGTCTCTGTCCATCTGTACCACTTTTTTTGTCTTGCTAACTGGAATTCAACCCATTACACAGGAACTCCCCTTCCCTCCTCCTGGCTCCCGGCAAGCCCTCTACTTTCTGTAAGCAGGGATTTTGACCATGAGTAGAGTCCTGCGGTATTCACCCTTTTATTTCACTTATGCTAAGTGAAATAAGCCCTCACTTATTTATTTATTTCACTTATGCTAAGTGAAATAAGCCCTCAATCCGTATTGTGGATTGAGGATGGCAGTTTCCCGTAAGAATTTAAATTTATTCCTTCAGCTGGTAATATTCCTCTGCAGGGAAGACTCACTCTGCTCATCCATTTGTCTGCCGATGGATCCTTGGTGTTGCTGTGAACTTGGGTGTCCAAATATTCCTGCTTTCCAACGCTCAGCACATAAAAAATAAAATAAAATAAAAGAGATAATATCTTGCATTCTATCAGATCATGATGGAATAAAGTTAGAAATCAATAATAAAATAAAAAATGGACGCTATTCTAACACCTGGAGATTGAATAATACATTACTGAATGACCAATAGATATTGGAAGAAAACAGGGATGAAATAAAAAATACTTAGAGGTAAATGAGAATAGTGATACAATATATAAAGTCTCTGGGACACAATGAAGGCAGTGCTAAGAGGAAAGTTCATTGCATTGAGCTCATTCATTAAAAGAATAAAAAGTCACCTAACATTACATCTCAAAGCCCTAGAAAAAGAACAAATCAACATCAAAAGCAGTAGAAGACAGGAAATAATTAAAACAGAGCTAAAATCCATGAAAATTTAAACAAAAAAATTCAACAAAAAAATCAAAAAAACACAAAGTTGGTTATTTGAAAAAAGTATATAAAATTGATAAACCCTTAGTTAAGCTAATAAAGAGAAAGAGAGAAAACTCAAATTACTGAAACTCTTACAGAAAAAGGAAATATCACAACGGACACTACTGAAATAAAGATGATGATCAGAAACTATTTTGAAAATCTATACCCTAATAAAATAGAAAACATTGACAAATTTTCTGGAGACATATGACCTACCCAAATTGAATCAGGAGGACATAGAAAATTTAAACAGATAAATTTCAAGCAATGAAATTGAAGACATCATCTCAAAAGCCTACCAACTAAGAAAAGCCCAGGAGCAGACAGATTCTCAGCTAAGTTCTACAAGACCTTCAAAGAAGAATTAACTCCAATACTTCTTAAATTATTCCATGAAATAGAAAAGGAGGGAACCCTTCCAAACTCATTCTGTGAAGCTGTATTACCCTGATACCAAAACCAGACAAAGACACATCAAAGAAAGAAAACGAGACCAATATCCATAATGCGTCTACATGCAAAAGTTCTTAATAAAATCCTGGCAAACTGCATACAGAAACATATTAAAAAGACAGTGCACCATGATCAAGTGGGATTCATCCCAGGGATGCCAGGTTGGTTCAACATATGGAAATTAATAAACGTGATTCATCACATCAACAGACTTAAAAACAGGAATCACACGATTATCTCAATAGACACAGGAAAAGCACCTGACAAAATTCAGCATTCATTCATTGCCGCAGTCTGGCTGGGCACAAAATCATGAGCCACTTAAGCAGGAACAAACTTTATTTTTGAAACTGCCGCCAGTGCGCTCCCGGGAAGATTGCCGACCCACGCACGCGGCGTTCTCCCGGATCCGAAGAGGAAGTTCCTCCTCCAGAATTCCCTCCTACCTACCGCACTTCCCCAACCAATGGGAACTCTCTAGGAGTCCCGTAGCAGGCCTAGGTGAACAGCAGGAGTCCAATATCCATATGAATGCAAATCTTAACATAATCATATCATCTCAATGGCTTGCTGGCATCACCTTTCAACCAAAAATGCCATGCATCATATTACTTGGCTGTGGCTCTTAGCATCTCCCCCCTTCTGTTTAATTAAGCAACAAGCAATGTGGCTAGGGACCGTGCCTGTTAGGTTTGTCCAATTCTGCCGCAGTCTGGCTGGGCACAAATGCCGCAGTCTGGCTGGGCACACAATCATGAGCCACCACACAGCTTGTAGATTCAAACAGCAACTCTTTATTCCCGAACTCACACCAGCCGTCTACAAACACGTTCTGGGGAAATCCACGTTCTCTGCCCAAATCCACATCAACTGGGCTTCTGTCTCCCAAAAATATACTGTCTGAATCCCGTGAGAACTCAAGGGGAACTCAGGCAGCAGGATATTCCTAGCAGGAATAATCTTAAACCTGGAACGCCCTAACCCGATTATCCTAAACTGGGAACACCCTAATCCGCCCTGGTCCTTGAGCAAGGTCACTACATGCAATGTCACTGCAAAATGTCCTATTTCCACGAGTCCTTCCACTAAGCAACATGGGGTACGCTGGCAAGGAAATTGTCATACCTACTTGGCTAATGGCTCCCAGCACAATTCAACATATGGTTCTTACCCGTCATTGGATGAACTGACCTTTAGGCGTCAGCCTCCTGTCTTAGGTTGATACCACTGCAATTGGATCATACCCGTCACTGACTACCGGTCCAGCATATAGCCATACTTGTGGATAGGCTTATGCACCAGTGGGGGGGTGAGGTTCTTTGCCTCACCTCTGTTGGCCCCCAAAATTAGACCATCACTAGTAGAAGGGAGGAGGATACAGAAATGCCAGGACACGGATGGCTCCTAGGAAAAATTGCATCATTGGTGACACATCAGCAAAGATACGCCAGCACTACCATAATTCGCTGCATCAACAGATAGATCACAATTCATACGAGTGATACATAGTCCAGGCAAGTTCTGTAAGCAGTTCAAAGCAGAGGAATCTATCAATATGTCCATTTCCTCCCAAAATAAATCAACTCATTGATTGAGCATTACTTGTTGAGTTATTATTCATTGATGTATCAATTTATACAGTTTGTTGTGATAATTATCGAAGAAGTTGTAGTTTGGTTTCATCTTTGTCTTCACCGGCACTGGGATGAAAATAGGAATTCTGACAATGATGCTAAAAAAAAAATATGTAACATTTCAACAGGTACAAAGAAAACAATTTTCAGAACAATTTACATTATCCTGAACAGAATTATTAAATATAATGAAAAGGAAAGGTGAAAGTAAACAAACAGATCTGTTAACCTGCTTATTTGTACACATATTAAAATAATCCTCAACAGCTGTTTACCCAATTTAAATTAAACCATTAAAATCACGTGAATAATAAAAAAATTCGGATCCATTTATTCATGAGCGCTCCTCATATATGATATATGGACATACGCACATACAGACATACAACACAAAACAGA
>NW_026000108.1:2588751-2606694 GCF_001458135.2 Marmota marmota marmota
TGTATCAATTTTCTCTTTCTCAGGGCCGAACAACTTCAAACCTTGAGCCAACCATTTTTCCCAGTTTGCCTGAGAAAATTCTAGGGATAGGCAGCTTGAAACAAAAACAAAATAAATCAAAACAAGAACACATTGTTTTTTGAAATGGTCACCCATTCTCTCGCCTTCCCTCAGGGGCGAGCAATTTTACTCACCTCCAAGCTTCAGGCGTCCCCCGCACGGACCACCAATTGTCGCAGTCTGGCTGGGCACAAAATCACGAGCCACTTAAGCAGGAACAAACTTTATTTTTGAAACTGCCGCCAATGCCCCATAGGCTCCCGGGAAGATTGCCGACCCATGCACGTGGCGTTCTCCTGGATTCCAAGAGGAAGTTCCTCCTCCGGAATTCCCTCCTACCTACCGCACTTCCCCAACCAATGGGAACTCTCCAGGAGTCCCATAGCAGGCCTAGGTGAACAGCAGGAGTCCAATATCCATATGAATGCAAATCTTAACATAATCATATCATCTCAATGGCTTGCTGGCGTCACCTTTCAACCAAAAATGCCATGCATCATATTACTTGGCTGTGGCTCTTAGCAATTCATATTCAAAACACTAGAAAAACTAGGGAGTAAGAACATACCTCAACATTGTAAAAGCTATATACAATAAACCCAAGGCCAACATCATTCTAGATGGAGAAAAATTGAAAGCATTCCTGCTAAAAACTGGAACAAGACAGAGATGCCCTTTTCCCCACTCCTCTTCAACATAGTCCTGGAAACCTTAGCCACAGCAAACATAAAAAGAAAGAAATCAAGGGTATTGAATAGGAAAAGAAGAACTCAAACTATTTGCCAATGACATGATTCTATATTTAGAAGACCCAAAAAATTCCACCAGAAAACTTCTAGAACGAATAAATGATTGACTTCAGCAAAGTAGCAGGATATAAAATAAACACCCCGTGGCGGGGGATATAACTCAGTTGGTAGAGTACTTGCCTTGCATGCACAAGGCTGCCCTGGGTTCAATTCCCAGCACCACCACCACCATAAATAAATAAATAAATATCACCCATAAATCAATTGTGGGTGATGAATCAATTAAAATAAAATTTAGAAAACTATCCCATTCATAATATCCTCAAAAAAAAAAAAAAGATATTTGGGAATCAAGCTCTCAAAAGAGATGAAAGACCTCTACAATGAAAACTATAGAACACTAAAGAAAGAAATTGAAGAAGACCTTAGAAGATGGAAAGATCTCCATGTTCTTGGATAGGCAGAATTAACATGGTCAAAATGGCCATACTACCAAAAACACTATACAGATTTACTGCAATTCCTATTAAAATCCCAATGACATTCTTCATAGAAATAAAAATTAAAAAAAAACAGGCATGAAATTCATTTGGAAAAATAAGACATCCAGAATAGACAAAGCAATCCCTTAGCGAGAAAAGTGAAGGAGGAGGTGTCACAATACCAGACCTTAAATTATACTACAGAGCCTTAGTAACAAAAACTGCTTGGTGTTGGCACCAAAGGGACACAAGACCAATGGTACAGAGTAGAAGACACAGACAAACCCACATAAATGCAGTTGTATCACACTGGACCAATGCACCATAAATATAGACTGGAGAAAAGACAGTTTCTTCAACAAGTGATGCTGGGAAAATTGGAAATTCATATTTAGCAAAATGAAATTAGATCCCTGTCTCTTACTCTGCACCAAACAACTCTAAGAGTATCAAGGACCTAGGCACTAGACCACAGGCCCCAATCCTACTAGAAGAAAAAGTAGGCACAATTCTCTACCATGTCAGCTTAGGAACTGACTTCCTCAACAAGATTCCTAAAGCACAAGAAGTAAAATCAAGAATTAATAAATGGGCCCGGTGTGGTGGTGCATGCCTGTAATCCCAGCAGCTCAGGAGGCTGAGGCAGGAGGATTGTGACTTCAAAGCCAGCCTTAGCAACTTAACAAGACCCTAAGCAACTCAGCAAGACCCTGTCTCTAAATAAAATACCAAAAAGGGATGGGGATGTGACTCAGTAGTTAAGCACACCTGAGTTCGATCCCCAATACCCAAAAAATAAAAATAAAATAAAATAAAAAGAATCAATAAAGGGATGGTATCAACTAAAAACCTTCTTCACAGCAAAGGAAACAATCAAGAATGTAAAGAGAGCCTACAGAATAGGAGAAAATTTTTGTCAGGTGCACCTCAGAGCACTAATCTCCAGAATATATAAAGAACTCAAAAAACTTAATACCAAAAAAAATCCCACAAATAACCCAATTAATAAATGGGCTAAAGAACTGAGCAGACACTTCACAGAAGAAGAAATACAGCCGCTTAACAAATATATGAAAAAAATGGTCAACATTTCTAGCAATTAGAGAAATGCAAATTAAAACTACACTGAGAGGGCTGGGGCTGGGGCTTAGTGGTGGAGCACTTGCCTAACACGTGTGAGGCACTGCGTTTGAGCCTCAGCACCACATAAAAATAAATAAACAGAATAAAGGTAACGTGTCCATCCAAAAAGAAAAGAAAAAGAAAAAAAGAGAGAAACAAACCTATACTGAGATTTCATCTCACTTCAGTCAGAATGGCAATTATCAAGAATACAAGTAACAATAAGTGTTGGTGAGGATGTGGGGAAAAGGGTACAATCATACATTGTTGGTGGGACTGAAAATTGGAGCAACCACTCTGGAAAGCAGTGTGAAGATTCCTCAGGAAACCTGCAATGGAACCACCATTTGACCCAGCTATCCCACTCCTTGGCATACACCTGAAGGATTTAAAGTCAGCATACTATAGTGACACAGCCACATCAATGTTTACAGCAGCTCAATTCACAATAGCTAAGCTATGGAACCAACTTAGGTGCCCTTCAACAGATGAATGAATAAAGAAAATCTGGTATATATACATAATGGAATATTACTCAGCTATAAAGAAGAATTTCGAATTTATGGCATTTGCCAGAAAATGGATGGAACTGGAGACTGTCATGCTAAGTGAAATAAGCCAATCCCAAAAAACCAAAGGCCAAATGTTCTCTCTGATATGCAGATGATAATATGCAATAAGGGTGGGCAGCAGGGAAGAATAGAAGTTCAAGGAGAAGACAAAGGGGAATGAAGGGAAGGGGGTGGGATAGGAAAGACAGTAGAATGAATCGGATGTACTTTATGTTCATATGTATAATCTGAGTACATTCTGCTGTCATGTATATCTAAAATGAACAAATTTTAAAAAATTATAAAACCAAAGAAACAAATGTCCCTGCTGTCAATTCAAGATTTTTGGGGGACCTTCATACTGTTTCTACCGAGGTTCTGCCATTTGCATTCCCTCCTGCAGTGCATGAGGTTCTGCCAGGTCACATCTTGGCTGATGCCTGTCATTTCCTTCTGTTTGCTAGTTGCCACCTGCATGGGTGTGGGGTGGCCTCTCGTTGTATTTTCCTAATGACTAATAATGTTGGGTGTCTTTCCTTGTGGTTACTGGCCATTTGAACATCCTCTTTGGAGAAATATTTATTCAAGTCCTTTGCCCACTTTTAATCAGGTTGTGGAAGCTCTCAATATATTTGGGATATTAATCCCCTATCACATATATGTTTTGCAATAGTTTTCTCCCTGTCTGTGAATTGCCTTTTTACTCTTTTGGTATTTTTTCTTTTCTTTCTTTTTTTTCACAGTACTGGGGATTGGATGCAGGGCTTCTGTTATGCTAGTCAAATGTTTTATTTTTTGAGGCCAAGGAGGACCAAACTCAGCCTCCTGAGTATCTGGGATTACAGATAAGTGTCACCATGCCCGGCTGATATTATCTTTTGATGTACAAAATTCTTAACTTCTCATGAAGTCACAAGGAAAATTAGAAAACACCTTAGATAAATAAAAATGAAAACACACACACAAACAAACACAACCCACGAAAACTCACAGGATACAGTGAAGGCAGTACCAGGGGAGAGTCACAGCTGTCCATGGTGACGTCTAGGACCAACCTAAGGAACTGAGGAAGGAGGAGGGAACAAAGCCCTGAGCTAGAAGAAGGAAGGAGACCATCCAAATGAGCAGAGAAAACAGAAAATCAGTGAAACCAAAAGTTACTTCTTTATAAAGATCAACCAAAGTGACAGTTTCTTAACTAAATGAAATAAGGAGAAAAAAGAGAAGACTCAAAATCACTAAAATCAGAAACAAGATGGGGACCTTATTACCATTCTATGGAAACAAAAAGAATTATAATACAAGAATAAGAAGGGAGTGCTGTAAGCAGCTGTGCCATGCTGCATGGAATTGTTCCAAGTGCAGCCTCAGCCCAGGCGGGGCCCCGAGAAGTGGGTCTGATCAGATACAGGGCTCACGAGGGCCCAGGAGAGACGGCCCTGCCCAGGACGTGCTGGCAGATACCGCCCTGCGCCTGCACGAGGCTCCCTGCTCCTGCACTGAGCTGGAGCCGGGAGGAGCAAACGGGGGCTGGGCTCCAGGCTGTGGTGGCACAGCAGCAGTGCTCTGCTGCCCCGGGAGCAATGCGGGTACGTGTACATGTGCGTGTGCATGTGTGTGTACGTGCGTGCGTGTGCGTGCGTGCATTTCCCTGGGCCGTCCTGAGCAGCACTGCTGCAGGGGTCTTTGGCACCGCTGGCTCACTTCCTCTTCCCACCTGCTCCTATATCGCGTGAGGGGTTGTGCACCTGGGCTGCACCACTTAGCGGGGAAAGAGAGGCCAGTGTTGTCATCCTGCCCTTGCCCTCGTCAGGGCGCAGCCACTGCTCTAAAGAGAACAGTTTGGGAGATTTTTTGCTAAGATCAGCTTCAGGGTTTCTGTTCCTTTGAACTCTGTTTTGAGGCTCAGCCCCTGGAGCCCAAAGTCTTGCTGTGTGTAGCCTCCTGGTCAGTGGCCTCCCAAGGCTGGAGGCAGCTCGCTGACCAGTGAGAAGCATGAGGGCACGACAGTGTGACAGCCCAGAGCTGGGGCTGGGGCTCAGCTTTACAGCGCTCACCTAGCACTTGCGAGGCCCTGGGTTCGATCCTCAGCACCACATGAAAAAAATAAATAAATGAAATAAATGGCAGTGTGGCAGCACATGTCCTGCAGTGGGAGCATCTCCCTGGGACACCAGCCTGTGGCTGTGACCTTGGCTGTTGGGGAGCCCCAACTTTGACTCTGGTGGGCTCTGTGACCAAGAGGTAGGAAATGGGTAAAGTCGGGGTGTTCTCCTTGAGTGCTGGGGCCACCAGCAGTCTCCAGGATGCAGCCCTTACGTCATGTGCCTTCTGGAACCTATAGAAAGGCTGAGGAGCAGATGTAGGAAGACCTCCACCCTGAGGACAGCGCCACCCACACGTGCCACTGAGTTGTAGAGGCAAGGGTGGAGACGTCTCTCCAGGTGAAGTCTGGGTCACAGCAAACTGTGCACTGGAGCACTCTGGAGGCTGAGGAGGACCAAACCCCAGCAGTGGCTGTGGGTCCCCTGAGAGGCCATTTGTTCCTCTTCAGGCCCTAACAGTTGGTCAGGCTTGGCAGGAACCATCCCGAGAAGGCTGATGGTGGCTCTGAGGGAGCTAAGTGCTGGCCCCGGCCAGGATGGGGGGGAGGGAGAACGTGAGGAGCTCTGCCCGTGAGGCCTGAGCAGGCCTGAGGGCTTGGGGACAGTGATGCAGCCTGGGGTCAGCAGGAAGAGGGCCCAGGCCATCCCCACAAGGGCTGGGACAGGCCTGGGGTCTCCAACTCCCCTGACCATATTGCCCATGGTTTGAAATGTGACATTCTTAGGTGCTGCCAAGCGCTAATAATTGTGGTTCTGTGAACTCGGCACTGGTCATACTCAGCCCCATAGCTGTCCCGTCACTCTCTGAGGCCTGGCTCTTCTCAGGGTCTCTTGGGCTCGTGATCCCATTTGTGGTGGTGGTAGAGGGTGCGAGCCGTGTCTGAGGGCAGCCTGTTGTTGATGAAAGAAACTCCTGCAGGGTCGGTTGGGGTCTTGCCTTACACAGTGGGAAACTGAGGCAAGGTGCCTGTCTGAGCACCGAATCCAAGGCCGTGCGGTGTGGGGGTGGCAGACGAGAATCAGCCACGGCCAGGCTGGTCCTGCTGCCCTCCCAGGACTCCCCAGTGCCTTCTAACCTCCTGGCATTTCATGCTGTTCCTGGGCATGGCAGCGATGCAACACTCGGCCCAGCTGAGGTCCTGGGCTCAGCGGATTTGCTCCCCAGCAGTGTGTAATGGACAAACAGACCTCACAGGAACAGGCCGGCGGTAGCAGTGGGGAAAGAGCAAGGCACAGCGGGGAGGCAGCGCCAGCTGCTCTGGGCCGTGGGTCACACCCAGCCCTCTACTGAGAGGGAGGCCTCGCAACCAGCCACACTGCCCAGGGAGTGGCCAAGGCAGAGTGTAGGATTGCCCACAGAGCCGAAGGTGTCTCCGTGGCCTTTCCCCCAGGTTTGCTATCCTGGTCTCAGCCCCCGTTGCTTCTGCAGGAGGTGAAGTCGGGGCAGGACCCAGGCCCTCAGCTCCCGACTGCTCTGAACTGGTCAGTAACCAGCCCGGCCCCTCTCTCTGCCTGGTGAGTTGTTCCTTTGGCTTAAGACACTACCCACTGGCCAGGCCTACTGTTCTTAGGGGAAGCCCACATCCCGGACCCGATACATTTGAGGCCCCTGCCTCCCATGTCATCTAGCCCTCACTGTCTTGGTCCTTCGTGATCTGAGGAGTTTATGTTCACTGAAAACCATGGCACCCTAGAGCATTGTGCTGGGAGGAGCTGGGTGCCTCTGTGAGTGTGTGTGTGTGTGTGTGTGTGTGCACATGTAGGTGTGTGTCTGGTGCCAGGTGCTGGGCGGACTGGCAGTGGCGGGCAATGGGCAGCAGGGGGCGCCCAGGCCTTGCGCATGCCTTGGTCAGAACTTGTCGAGGTGCTGGCTCCAGGTGTCAGGTTGGGGTGGGGTGGGGGAGGCAGGGGAACACTACAAGGTGTCCAGAATCCAGGAGGTGCTCCTTGGCAGGCCTAGAGGCCCCATGCTCACAGGAGCCCTTGTCTTCACCAGAACTGTTGGCTGGCCAGGCCTCCTGCTGGCCCTGGACACTTCTTGTGGGTTCTCACTTCTGCTGCTCACCCCTTCCCACTTGTGATGCTGTCGCTTCCCCCATCCCTGTGGTTGTGGCTTCACCCTGGGCCCAGAGCTTTTCCTACCCCCCCATTCCCTAGAGCCTGCACTGGATTTCCCTGCCCAGGACAGTCCCTGCCTGGGGGAAGGCATGGGCATAAACAGCCTCTAGCCATCTGGGTGCTAGTGAGTGCTTCCTCTGCTGCGTGTGTTCTAGGTGCTGGGGAGGGGCGGGTGCTGGGCCCACGCGTGCTGGCTGGGTCTGCCATATGGCGGCTTTGACTCCTTGGCCTCCAGGTAGCTGTGTAGGAGGCAGCAGGCTGAGCCGAGGGCGAGAATGACTCATGCTTTCTGGCTGGTGCCTGGCCCACTTTCTGTGAACCTCTCCCCGTCTTGTCGAGGCCCATCGCTGCCACCTCCTAGGGTTCTGTGCTGGAACCACACTTGGTTTGGGTCTGTGCGGGGCTGTTCGGGGCTCCCGGGGCTCAGGGTCTGAAGCCAACCCAGAAAAACACACCGTCCCCACATTGGGGCAGGAGGGAGGCAGGCTGTCTGCTATCAGCTGCTCCTGGGCTTGGTTTCCAGCAGGCTGCTAATCTAAATAAGCAGGATGGCTTGGGGCTGCGGGTGTCACCTCCCTCTTTCCTAAGACTGTCCTCACCCAGAAGAGGAGGGGGAGGGTAGTCTCCTAGGGCAGCTGGGGAGGAAAGGAGAGGGACTTAATCCTGAGGGACCCAGGCTGTCCGAGGGCAAAGACTGAATCACGTTTCTTGCTTTTTAGCCCTTGGTCAAACCTGCTGGGACACAGGTTCTTCTCTCTGGCATGATTGAAATGAGTTCAGTTTGGTCAAGTGACCCTCTGGGAGGCTTGCTCCTCAGGCCCTAGCTGAAGGTCTCCCTGTGCACACTTGCTGCTCTGGCCTGGGTGGGTGTTGGTCACTGGTGGCTGTCACCAGGGGCTGGTGGGCCTGTGGGGTCAGGATGCTGCTGTCATCTGCTCTGGCCTGCAGGCCCCTATCTCCTCCAGAACTCTATGGCCTCTCAGAAATCAGAGAGGGAGACGCCTGGGACTGGTCGCAGGTCCAGCTGACCCCCATGAGGACCAACCGTTGCCGTTGCAGACCCGCAGCTTGCTTTATCTGTGTGTGTGCACGTGTGTGCAGGCGTGTGTGTATGCTCCTGTGTGCACTGGGCAGGGAGCTGCAGGGACTCATGGAAGGGAGGATCTGACAGGAGCCCGCCAAACCCCTCAGGCTTGGCCAGAGGCCCTCGTGCATGGATTCAGCAGGGGATATCCCAGCCTTGGGCCTCCTGTCGGGGTGGGCCGCAGTGTGGGGGGTTTACAGTATGAACTGGCTTTCACAACTTGAGGCTGCCTGTGGGCAGGGAGGTGACATTGTCCAACGGCCTGGGAACTGTGTGTGGCGAGGCTTTCGCCACCTGACTGCTTTGTGTGACACAGGCCCTCTGGCTCGTGGTGCTTACCTGTGAGGCCCTGCCAGGGAAGAGAGCTCCAGGCCACTCCAGCTGGTGGGCTGGTGACAGCAGAGGTGGCGCCCCCTATAAGAAGGGAGCAGCTCTGCAGAGGGAGAGGTGAACTGTTTGGGCCATTTCTGCCCCGTGGCTACATGGGGTCTGGCAGAGGGGAACACTGGCTGTGGAAGCTGGCTCCTGGCCTGTCCTCTGTGAGCCCCAGGCCTGCCCTGCCCTCTCCCCTCTCCTCCTGTGCTCAGTGAATGCACCTGCTGCTCCCCTGTCGCTGCAGCTCTCCTGGAGAGCTGTCTGTCAGGGGCGGTTTGAGCTGACGCCTCTTCGGGTCTGTGATGGTCACCCTGGCAGGCAGCTGCTGCAGGTTTCTGCATGGAATGGTGCGCACCGTGATGTGGATTCGGCTCCCTAAATGTTCGTGCTGGGATTGAGCTTTTCTCTCATGGCAAAGCTCAGGTGTGGTGAGGTAGGTGCAGGGTGCACCTGGCTGGTAGCCTGACCTAAATTCAAGGCCCTGTCCCAGCCCATAGGCTAGTGGCACTGCCTTGCCACTCCTTAGGGTGCACCACGGAACAGTCTGGGATTGGGGGATTCCTAGAGCCTGTCCCGGCCAGACCCTCAGGCCCTGCGTGGAGAGGTGTTGGCAGTAAGGAGGCTCTTGGCGCGAGCACCTCCCCTGGAGTCCCGGGAGAACAGGGATTTGCAGGACACCCAGGTGCTAGAAGCAGTGCTCTTTCTGTGCTCCTTCCTTCTTCAAGCTAGGGTCCATCACAGCTCTTAGTTGTTGAGCTGTGTGGGAGGCGGACAGTGCAGCTGGCTGCTCTAGGTGGCGTGGAGGTTCTCAGGAATGTGCTGGGTTCCATTGGCCGCCACTGAGGAAGCGGGTGCACATGGAACAGGCTCATAATAGAATTGGTGGCAATGGTAATTAAGGTTGCAAGCCGCACTGAGCTGCTAAAAAAACAAATTCTCTGCAGCTGTTGTGCTGACTGAGAAAATACCCCTATCGGCCAAAGTGCTATTCTTCTGATTTGGTAGAGGAAATACTTTAAAAATGATCTCACAGCGTGATTTATATAAACGGCCTTTTCTCTATGCATGAGACAATTGAGATCGCGTCTGAGTCCTTGCAGACCACAGCTTCCTCCGGGTCCCGTTGCCATGGGTTACGGAGGGAGCACATGGAACTTCAGCAGAGACGTCTGAACTTTACTGACATGCACAGGCATGCTGCCGTGTCCAGGGGTGTATTTTAGATCCGGGTGCCTGACTCGCTGCGGAAGTTTTCTTGTCTTGCAATGAATTTGGAAAAGGGGTTGTCACATGAAGCGGACATTTCTACTGACCAGCAGGTAAGATTTTCCAGCTGTTTCTTGCCATTTAAACAGGATTGTGGTAAGAAAGCTTGGCATCCTGGTTCTGCTTTATTTCAGCCTGTTTTGTGAACAGTAGCTGTGGAATTTCCAAGTGACTTTAAGTACAAATTTGCAACTGCTGTTCTCGGGTCTGCAGGTCTGCATTGTGGAGCTTGGAGAGAGCACTGTGGAGTTCGTGCAGGGCTGTAGGTCCCTGGCCAGAGCTAGGTGCTCAGTGGGGTCCAGCCTCAAGCCCTGGAGCCCAGCTGCCAGTGCTCTATCAGCCTGCAGAGTGTCAGTGTCTCTTTCCCTCTAACAGATTTGAAAGATGTGAGCGAATTAATTTTGTTGAAATGTTAAATTCCTAAATAAATACACGAAAGTCATCGTACTCTTTAAGTTACTACTTTGTAGCTTATGTTTTTAAGGCGTTGAGTGCTGCATGCCATACATTCGTTACTACCAGCACGCTTATTTAACAATTGATTAGCATATGCTCTTATGAAGTTGAATGTGGTATAAAGTGTTTTATAAGGCTTGAGAGCAAATAGAAAAGTAAGAAGAGTAATTTCATATAGGGCTGGGATGTGGCTCAGTGGTAGAGTGTTTGCCTCGCATGTGTGAGGCACTGGGTTTGACCCTTAGCGCCACATAAAAATAAACAAGTAAAATAAAGAGGCATTCTGCCATCTACAACTACAAAAAAAATTCATGTATAGAAGGTTTTCACCAACACTGGGTACCAATTTTAAATTCCTTTTTTGGGAATTGCTTAATCTTGATATTTTCCCCTAACATCTGATTCAGGTCTTCTGCAGAGATATGAAAGAGAAACTCCTAGTTCAAAAGTGACCCATGTGGGTGTCGGGTGTAGGGAAATGAACTGGCCCCTTCCCTGTAGGTGGGGAGTGGATCTACCAGACAGGGTGTGGGTCAGCTGGTGACAGTACATGGGCTCCTGTGGGCTCTGACTGCCCTGTACCAGTCAAGCTGCCTTCCAGACTGGTCCTTGGGCAGGAAGCGGGTGAGTTCCCTTTCACACTGAGTGAGAAAATGAGGCTTGGAGTTGACCATCCTTACTGGACCAGCTAACCAGTGAGCTGTTTGTACAAATGTAGGTAGAACTTTCGTTTCAATACTACATTAAGGCAAGTTTTATACAATTTTGTTATTTATTTCTAGTTAAAAAAAATAGCCACTGAAAATCTGCCTTTGTATTTGCCTATGTAAATGATTTGGACTGCCTTTTAAAATTTTCACAAATGCTTAAACCAGCAAATGAGCCAGTTGTTCATGTGAGCGTGTGAAAATCTGGCTGCTAAGGTCCAGGTTTAAGCAGCAGACAGTGGCTCCCTGCTGTGTTGCTTTCCCGGGTGGCTGACATGGCTCTGCCTGCCTGACCTGGTGGTAGGGAAGGGGCCAGGTCATCCACTGCACTGGCTCTTTGGTTCTTGAGCGACCACAGGTGCAGGGAAGTAAGGTGGAAGGGACTGTTGAAAGCAGCTCCTGATGGCTGTTCTGTGGTCCTAGGTGAGTTTCTCCTCCCTCCTTACCTCAGGGGGCTCATCTTTGAAGCTGGGGCCAGGTCTGCTGGTCAGACTCACTGGCCGCGGCTTCCCACCTTGTGTAGATTGAAGACATTCATGTCCCTTTAGAAGAGAGGAAGCCATCATGATTAGCTGCCAGTCTTGGCCTCTGCAAAGGACTGCTGGAGGGGACATTAATACCCATGGCCCAAGAGAAATCTGAATTGTCACAAGAAAGCCCCCGATTTCGCCTGCACTGAACCTGCCCAGCAGTCCCCCCGCTGTGGCCAGCTGTCCAGGAGTGGCAGAGCTCCAGGCCCAGCGTTGAGTGGGCTGAGGCAGGCACAGCCCCGGGGGAGCTCCCAGCCTGTCCTCCTCTGCTCTCACCCGGGACTGGTGGTGGGTGGGTGGTGCTAGGCCTGGTTTGTTAGTGCCCCAAATTGTCCTTCTCCTCACTCATGAAGTACAAGCCCCGCAGTATTGGATGCTGGGTAGAGGTTGGTTTTCAAGGCTGTCTCGGTGTTTGAGGCATATCAGGTATAATATTGGAGTGTCTTGACTTTTGTTGGCTTGGGGAGGTACCTTGGAGTGGCTAGAGTGTCAGGAAAAGAACTTTCTAGGGTCCAAAGAGTTTTTTCCCCCTTTATGCATTGGGTTTTGTAATAGTTTGAAAATAGAAAGGGGTCATGTTGTAGAAGAGAAGCCGACTGTTCTTTTCTAGGCGGCGTCTTGGAGTCTTGTCTCCTCAGGCAGGTGGACAGGACTGTGGAGATAGCCATGCCAGGGCTCCACCTGGAGATGGGGCTGCTGAGTCCCCTGGGGCAGCCATGGCCATGCTCAGCACACAGAAAGAGAGCTTTGAGGCCTGGGGAAGGTGGATGGCTGGCATTGGAAGGGGTGGGCCGTGCTGGAGCCTGGGGAAGTGAAAAGGTAGTAAGGAAGGTGGAAGGTGGCCTAGAGAAGTGGGCATTTCAGATGTCTGCATGAGGGGCTGAGAATGGCAGCCGTCGCTGGGTGGCATGGAATGGTGTCGTGCCCCTGGTGGGACGTGAGAGGAGCGGGGCAGGTGCCCTTCAGGGGACTGTCGCGAGGTCTTTTTGCATTTGACTGAATATCTCTTCTTTAGCCCAGAGTTAGCTGACTCCTCCCATGGCTTGGTCACCACTGCCTCTCCCACGTGCTGTCCTGCTGCAGCTGCTGTGGCCTAGAGCTGTGGGACTGACAGTGCTGAGCTGAGGCCAGAGCACCGGGACTGACGGTGCAGTTGGCCCCAGTGTCTGTGTCCTTGCCTGGGGGGTGCAGCCCCCCATGCATCTGTTGCCCCAACTCTACCTGTCTGTTGTCAGAACAGTTTGTCCCTAGTCTCTGTTGACCCTGAAACCAGGTCACCTGTCACTGCTCCTCCTCAGCTTCTGCAGTGGGCACCCTTGCCCTGGACCCTAGACCTGTCCATCTCCACTTGGACATCCCAGAGTCTGGACTCGTGTCTGGACCTCAGTTTGATTCCTCCCCCATCTCCGAAGAGGGCAGAGCTGGTCCTTTGGCATTGGCCCAAACTCTAACAGTCCCCGTCAGCAGACTGTGGATTTGACCTTCAAAATCTACCCCACATTTACACTTTCTCAGCGCTTCGCACCAGCCTCGCCCACGCTCTGAGTGCCCATCTTGCACCCGGAGACCACACTTCTCAACGGCCGCCTTCCCTGCCTCCCCAGCTCCTGTTGGTGGGGCTGCCCCTGCTGGGCTCCAGTGTTGGCCGTTTGAGCCTAGAGTCTCAAGAAGGCCCTGTGTGGAGCTCGCTGGTGCTCAAGGCGCTTTGTGTGTGAGGGAAGCTTTCCCCCTTGGGTTCCTCACATACTGCCCATCTCTGTGCGTGGAGGCCACACTTGACCTGCACCTCACAACCTCCAGAACACTGGGTCAATCCTGGACCCAGCCAGAGTTGCTGGGAAGGGGTCAGAGGACTGCCTAATGGGAGGGAGGCTCAACTCCTGCCTAACTGTCCTGGAAGGTTAGCATAGGTGCTGGATCCTGGGCCTGGGCCTGGACCTTACCCTCAGGGGTGCAGCCTCAAACCATAGGCACCAGCAAGGGCAAGGAATGCCATTTGCACAGAAGGGCTGCTTCCTGCACAGAGGCTGTAGGTGTCTGGTCTCCACAGCTCTGCCGTGGGAGTGCAGCCTTGTGCTGGGACCTCGTGCAAATGTCCTGAGGCCCTGCTGCAGCTCTCCTCCCCTCCCTCCGCTGATTCTCATCTTTGTGCTGGGTAAGCCGTCAGGTAAAAGGACTGTGCATTCTTTGTTTCAACTAAGAATTGTTGTCAAGTGAACAGCACTTCAAAGCCAAAATGTTACAATGAATACCAAGCCTTCTTGTGGCACGTGTCACCATGTCAGTGTCCTTTGGATTTTTAAAAGTTTCACAGTGAATTAGCTGAGGCTTCACCAAGGGCAAGAGAGGAATATTTGATGTCATGTTCTTAGAAAGATGCTGTCATTGTGGGGTTTGCCGTGATTTTAGTTTCTTCTGATCTTCCTGAAGGGTGAATGCTCTGGGGGATGTGCATGCGCGCGCGCGCGCGCGCTTTTCCCTTCCCTGACTGCCATGGTGGCCAGGCCACGCTGGCCACTGCAGCGCGGACTCCACCTTCACACCTCTGTCTCATGCTAACGTTTGTCACTGGGTGGCCCTAAACAGAAGTTGGTGTCTCTGGGATCACAGAGTTCTTTCTTTCTTCATTTTATCTTTTTATTCTAATTTGTTATATATGACGGCAGAATGCATCACAATTCATATTATACATATAGAGCACAATTTTTCATATCTCTGGTTGTAGCCAAAGTATATTCACACCATTCGGGTCTTCATACATGTACGTAGGGAAATG
Organism: Marmota marmota marmota; assembly: GCF_001458135.2. Taxonomy (NCBI): domain Eukaryota; kingdom Metazoa; phylum Chordata; class Mammalia; order Rodentia; family Sciuridae; genus Marmota; species Marmota marmota. The sequence goes on from NW_026000108.1 coordinate 2,603,133, forward strand.
TTGTCCATCACAAAAACTGACAAACCCTTAACCATGCTAACAAAGAAGAGAAAACTCAAATTTCTAGCATATGAGACGAAAAAGGAAATATCACAACAGACACTACAGAAATATAGAAGATAATTAGAAATTATTTTGAAAACTTGTGCTCCAATAAAATAGATAATATCAAAGACATCAACAAATTTCTAGAGTCATATGATTTGGCCACATTGAATCAGGAGGATACACACAATTTAAACAGATCAATTTCAAGCAATGAAATAGAAGACTCCATCAGAAGCCTACCAACTAAGAAAAGCCCAGAACCCGATGAGTTCTATAAGACCTTTAAAGAACTAATACCTATACTCTTCAAATTATTTCTTGAAATAGAAAAAGAGGGAGCACTTCCAAACTCATTCTATGAGGCCAATATTACCCTGATACCAAAACCAGGCAAAGACACATCAAAGAAAGAAAACTTCAGACCAATATCTCTAATGAACATAGATACAGAAATTCTCAATAAAATTCTGGCAAATTGCATACAAAAACATATCAAAAAGTTCGTGCACCACAAGCAAGTGTCGTTCATCCCAAGGATGCAAGGTTGTTGTTCAACATAAGGAATTGAATAAATGTAATTCATCACATCAATAGACTTAAAGATAAGAATCATATGATCATCTCAACAGATGCAGAAAAAGCATTCGACAAAATACAGCACGGCTTCTTGTTCCTAACACTAGAAAACCTAGGGGTGACAGAGCTCTTACTGTGAACTTTCAGGCTTGAGCCTGGACATGTGCCTCCTCCCGCTTCTTCCTTACCAACCTGTTCTCCAGTTGTGTCTTTGCTTGCTTATTAAAAGAGAATGTGTGTGTGTGCGCGCGCGCGCGTGTGCCACGTGCAAGTGTGGGGTGAGAACAGGAAGAGAGCGGGCGGTGACTGCATTGTGGGCTGAAGACCCCAAGTGTCCTGGTGCCAGGTCAGCCACACGGTGCAGCCCTCTGTCCAGGCTCCTGTGAGGTCTGTGGAGTGGCCCTTCCTGGATACCACCGCTAAGCAACACCAGAACTGCTCTGCGGGGACAGTCGTCATGTTAGTGGTGGGGACTTCCCCAGGTGACCAGGCGTGGCTAGAGGGTAGTAAGGAAGGCTTTCCAGGGGACATCAGTGGAGCTGAGTCCAGGTGGCAAGCTTGCCAGGCCAGGGTGCTCCATGCTGAGGTAGGGGAGATGCAGGCTACAGAGAGGGTTGGGTCCTTCCCTGCAGTGGCCATCAGAGTCCTTGGACACCACCCATGATGGGAGTCACGCACCTTGTAGGACAGGTGCACCTGACGTACACACAGATGTGCAGCTTGGAAACAGGGTTCCAGAAACAGCCCAGACCCTGGGATGTCCCTTGTGTTTTCCTTCTGTTATTTGATTATTTGATATGCTGCTCAAGACCCTTCACACCGATGGGATGGCTCTTAGAGAAGTGTAGTTGGAGCTGAAGACCGTGTGCTCAGGGAGCCAGGAGCAGGCCCTGTGTAGAGTGGGTGCTCAGAGGGCAGGAAGGGTGCTTCCTAGCAGCTGTAGCTTCCTAGCAGACCCCTCCTCAGAGGGCCCCCCAGAAGCCAGCAAGGAATTACTTTGACTGTAAATGGTGAAGGGTTAAAAAGTCGCGCACAGTGACACACACCTAAAATCTCAAGAGGCTTGGGAGGCCAAGGCAGGAGGATCGTGAGTTCAAAGCCAGCCTTAGCAATTTAGCAAGGAACTAAGCAACTCAGTGAGATTCTGTCTCTAAATAAAGTATAAAAAGGACTGTAGATGTGGCTCAGTGGTTAAGCGCCCTGGGTTCAATCCCCAGAACCCCTGTGCTGAGCACAGGTGGGACGGTGCCCCCTATGCGGGTACCTGTGCTCACCACCATCTCAAGAGACAAGTGTTCCAGAATCCGTATTTTAAGGAGTTGTGTTGAACTTCAGCAAGTCCTACTTATTCTTTTGAATGTGCTTTGGAAACTCTGGGACTCCCTGAATCTCTGCCACTCTGTATTATGTCCCCTGCCAGCTAGGCCCAGGGAATCTGGTCAACATTTGCCGTGTTGTTGCTGGTGACAGGGGTGGCTTGGGGATGCTGCCTCCTCTTCCCCGTTCTACCCTGCTCTCAGCACTTGCTCCCTGCGCAGTGCTGTCTCCTCCCTGAATCTCAGGTGCCTCCTGCCTGCCCTGTCCCCTCATAGGCACTAAATATTCATCCACATCACTTACCTGCTTCAGATTGCAGCCCCTGAGATGTTTCTTAGCTGCTTTTCCTGTCCTGGTCACAGGTGCTGGCGTTGGGAGCCCCTCAGGGCCACTCTGGCACTTCTCGTGCAGGGACTTGGGTATTGGTTTGTGTGAGGCATAACCTGTCACTTCCAGGTGTGTTCTTATAAATAGAATAAATATTAGACATGAAACAAAGGTAATTAGATTAATGATAATTGTGATTATTTCTTTGCAAATCAACCTCATCAGGAAAAGTTGTCAGCTGTTTCTCTGAAAGTATGTGACCTTGGAGGAGCACAGTGGTCTTGTCCAAGTAATATGGAAATGTGTCCCCATTGATTTTCCAGATGAGCACTTGGTTGCTATGTAACCAGGTGCCAGGATCGAGTGGTGAGCAGGGAAGTAGGAAGCCAGGAGAAAAGGGCCAGCGCCGGCCAGTGATCCTGTGGCCTGTTCATAGGCCTTAGGAGCAGTTCCTGCAGAGTCTCTCTCTCTTTCTTCAGGTGCTGAGTGCAGAAATCAGGGTGCTGGGGAAGACTGCCACGGGGTGGGGGATTACCCGTGACCTCTAGTTCTTACTGCCCACAGGCGAGTCCCCAGAACACAGTGTCCACCAGCCCATGGCTCCTTGGAGGTTCGGGCTTGAAAAGTGCTTTTGGAATGTCTACGGGAGCTGGGAGAGGGAAGGAAACACCTCATGGGAGGCAGAGGCAATGGCCCAGAGACTTCCAGTCTCCTGCAAATTGCCAACAAAGCTTAGTGACCCCTGAGCTCTTCTGGGCATCCTTGGCGTTCCCTGAGGGCTCTTCAGGGCTGGCTGCCTGTCCTCTTGGGCTTCCCTGGAACCCAGCTTTGCTACTGCTCCCTCCTGCAGCCTCCCTGGCCTTGGACCTCCTGCTCTGACTTGCTGTGACTGGTTGCCGTCTGTGCTCTGCTACACAAGCTCTGTCCCCTCTCTCTGGGTCCCAACCCTCTGCTGCCACCAGCCTGGGTTTTCCAGCACTATCTTCTGATCCCCTGGCTTGGGCTTCAGCAGCTGCAGCTTTTATCATGAGACTGGCTGCCCTTCAGATCTGCCCCTTGCTTCCCATTTTGGTTGGCTGCTGCTCTCTGTGGTTTCATGGTTATCTAACGTCCGCACAGGTCTCTCCAGTGTCTGGGCTCTGCCGCTGCTCTACTGACTCTCCATCGCGGGCTCCCAGGTGCCTACTTTCATGGGCCCGGAGGGCTTTCCTGCCAGAGTGCGTGTGCTTGCTTGCTGCCTGGAGCCGCGTCTCTGCCCGGTTGACACCCCCCAGACTGTGTGTCTGATGCCGAG
>NW_026000108.1:2606716-2665450 GCF_001458135.2 Marmota marmota marmota
TATAAGAGACAGCTTCTGTACTGTGCCCAGCTCCTGTCCTCCCATTAACAAGCATGTTTGTCTCTGCATTGTCTTTTTTCTATAAACCTAAAACCATTTGAAAAAAATAAAGATTACTTTATAAGAAGTGCCTGTGGAACATCACCTTTATCTGTGGCACTGCTTGGAATGCCTCCTGCAGGTTATGCAACCATTGCCAGTGCTACAGCTCTGTCCCCCTCCCGGACCTCTGGTGGACACCACATGCCCATCGCCTGTCAGCACTTTGTTCCCGGCCTCTCCTGGGCCCCCGAGTGCCCTCTGATTCTGGGTGTGTGTGCATGTTTCCTTGCCCTCTCTGTTTAGCCTTCCAGACTCACAGAACCTGGGTTCTGTGGGACACAAGTGGGACAGGAAGTGAACCACCTCCTTATTTGGGAAGTTACATTCTAAGTTTACTTTCCAGTGTTGACAGTGTTTCTAATTGGTTGTGGCAATACACATTTCCTTCTCCTCCCCATGGGCACAGTTTGCTTCTGGTGTCATTCAGGGTTATGCTGTGGTGAGGGGTGGCCCTTGGTGGGCATGGGGCAGGGTAGGTTCTCAGACATGTATGTGGGTGCCTGTGAAGCAGGCCACCCCTCAGTGGCCCCACTGCTCACCGAGTGGGCATCTGCTCTTCCTCCGTCCTGTCTGACAAGAGGAAAGCTGGAAGTGGACACTGCCATGTGTAGTCAGGGGCCAGGACTCTCTGGGTGAGAGTCGGGTCTTCTGGAGCACCAGCCTCTTCAGATGTGCCTGCCTGCCTGGCCGCCTTCCCTCTGAGAACCACTGGCAGCTTTGTCATTTGAATGTCTGTCCTTCCTGCAGCACCCTGAGGGCTGACTTTCCTGCCCAGCTGTCCTTGTTCCTGTCCCTTTAAAGCAGTCTCCTCCTTGCCTCCAGCCTCACAGCTCTCCCATGCCCTCTCCGTGGAGGCTTCTCCCTCCTGCCTGCAATGGCCACTCTCCCACACCCTCTAGGGGGGCAGGGGGGGCAGGACACACCTCCTTCCCAGCCAGCACCTGGGGGTCCCACCTCCTCTGGCCAGGACCTGTCCCACAGGGAGTTGGTCCTCCTGCTGGGCTTGGAGGGGGACAGTGCAGGCAAGCCCCACCCTGCCCAGAGTGGACCTGGAGGCCAGTGGGCACTTGGTGGAGCCTCCTCCATGAGTGTGTTAATTACTGAGCTCCACACCCAAGTGCAAATTGTCGTCATTGTGGCCTTTCCCCAGACTGTGATGTCAGACATGCTGGGATTTGTTCTTTTCAAATGGTAATGACGGTGACTTCCCCCTGCTGGAGTCTGGCTGGGGCGGAGTTGGCTGGGGAGGTGGGAGCCAGGCTTGACTGGCGGAGCCATTGGGCTGGTCTCCACACCTCTGGGGATAGGCCTCCGGGAGCCAGCCGAGTCTGCGGACATTGCTGTTCCCTGAGTGCTGTCATGCGGCCTCATTAACTCATGTCTCTCTCTCTTTTCTTTCAGTCTGCAACTGTGTCTGATGGTGGTAAGTTACGATTTCTGATGTGTATTTTTATTTTTTAATGAAAATTTTAAATCTCAAAAATGTATTTGCCATTTGATGTGCTTAAGAAAGATGTTTTCTTTACCCTTCCTTGTCCGCCTGTGGGAAGCTGTCAGTCCTTGCTGGGGGCCACTTTCAGGTGGCTGTGGCCTGTGTTCCCCGAGTGAGTGGCAGATGGCTGCCCTGGGCTGTGCGGCATCGCATACCTGTATGACAGGTTGAAGCATGCTGTGCTGCTTCCTGGCCATACAACCAGCTGTTGAACCAGCCAGTTAGGATTTCAAAGTGCTTGCTGAATTTGAGCAATTCTGGAAATTTGAAGGAGACTCAGTCAGTAAATGCCCTTCTAAGGAGAAGTTTAGTGGATGAACTGAGAGCATGGGTGAAGAATTGAAAACTTGCTTTCTGTCTTGAAGTGGGATTCTTTCACTGGGATTGATGCAAAAAGGAAATAGCCAGAAATGTCTTGTTTCACTTAGATGTCTCCAAAGAATCCTTATAATTTTAGTTCAGTGATTTTTTTTTAACTCTCCAAAATTGCCTGGAGAGCTTTGCCCCAGCCCCCTGGCTTCCTATAGTACTTGTAGAAACCCTCATGCTCACTTCTGCTGCTGTCTTCTGTGGTTTTGATATAATCTTCAGTCTTTGAGAGTGAGTTGCTGATGTCCCCACAGGTGCCCACACTTTATTTTCACTTCTGTGCTGGGTATGATGACAGCACAAGCTCCAGCTCTGGGACAGGTGTGGGAGTGAGGACTGTGAGTTATAGAGGAGCTCCATGAAGTTTTATGGAAACTTCTGGTTATCCTTCCACGGCTTACTTCACTCCTGGGCCTTAGAGAGGGCTGGAGGGCAGAGTGTGAGACCGGAGGCAGCCCCTGTGTGGTGCTGGTGGCCCAGGCCTGCTGGGGGCACTCTGTGGGAGGTGTGGAATGAATGTGTCTTGAATTACAAACGTGCTACTACCTGGAGCCAGACCAGAGGGGTCCTGGAGCTCATGAAAGGAGTTGTGTTTCCTGTGTTCTGTGCAGTGCTCTGAGTCATTTAATCAGCCTTAAGCTGGGGGTGGGAAACTTCCTTAATACAAGAAAAGAGGCAGCTGTGTGTCTAGGCTCTGGCCGCCCTGGGTCCTCCACCTGCACCCTGCTCTGCTCGTAGAAGACATCCATGTTTGCAGGGAATGTATAAACTAGAGAGGCTCCTGAGCAAGTCCAGTTCAGTCATTATAAGCTTGTTCACCTCTCGGCCCCTCTTTGTCTACGGACAGAACCCTGGGAGTCTCGCTACAGCATCTTGCTGTAACTTTTACAAGCTTCCTTTTCCAAGCGTGGGAAGCCCCTGGCTGCTCGTCCCCCCCTCCCCCGCTCCCTAGGCCATCTCTGGGGAAGTGGTGTCCTGGCTGGTGATTCCCCTGCTGTTGCCCCTGCTCCTTGCCGCAGGCCCTGGGCTGCAGGGATGGGCCCTGTTGCTTGGTGGAGGTGGGCTCTGGCCAGGGAGGACAGAGGGCGACCATGCCTGGGCTTCAGAGCAGTGGTACTCAGCCATATGTTTTACTTCGTCGCTTTTAAAAATGCTAATACTTTCCCACCCTCACTTACTTTTCTGATTGTAAGAGTGAAAACAAAGTTGCCTGGTTCAGAGTACCTGTGAATTTCACGAGGACTTATTACCTGCCATTGTTCCAGGTAGGGACACTAAGGCAGAGCAAGAAGTTGATGGAGGTACAGATACTGGGGACACTGCTGGGGCTCAGGCCTGAGGAGTGCTGCAGGCAGCCAGGCCCTCTGCCCTCCCTGCCCTGGTGCTCCTCACCCTCCTCCGCCTGCTGGGCTTCAGGCCCTGTCCCAGTGCTACCTCAGCCTGGCTTGCTGCGGTGTCCCAGAGGCCCCCACAGGCATACGCACAGAGGGCTTGCAGAGAGGGCCAGCGGAAAGAAGCGCTGAGATATTTTTACAGTCCTGGTCGGTGGTAGATTGAAGCTCATGCAGGGGGCCTGGGAACCGCAGTATCATACTGCTTCTGTGGGAAAAAATGTGTTCCAAACGCCTGCAGGGGCTGGGAGCAGCCGTACAGGGCCTGCTCACATGGCAGGGCAGGGCAGGGCAGGGCAGGGCAGGGCGCCACTGCCTCCTCACCGCTGGCTGTGGTGACTAATGGAGTGCCGGCCGCGCCAGCGAGAGGACTCGGTCTGCCCCCTTGGGCCCTGGCCCGTGTGGTGCTTCCCTTGGCCCTCCCCCAGCTCCACAGCTCCCATCTAAGGAGGTGGACAAGGCCTTTCCTGCAGTCTTGTCAGCAAAGGGGCCTTCAAGGGCTGCCTCTGGGGCCAGAGACCACCTGGGGAGGCAGGAGAGGAGGGGTCAGAGCAAACTGCTGCAGATTCTGGCTCAGAGAAGGAAGAACCTTCTAGTATTCAAAGGCTTCCCAGTGATCTGCCTTGTGGGAAATTATCCAAACGGAAGGTGAGGTCAACCTGGAGGAAGGTCCAAGTTAAGAACATGTAAAATGTGGGCCAGGTGTGTGGGCCAGCCAGGGGCTGCAGTGGCCTAGCAAGCACCAGGCTCTGGGCCGGACTTGGCTCTGCAGGGAAAGCAGAGAGGAAGAGAAATGGGGAAGGAGGTGGAGGGCCGCCCTTTGTTGATGCGAAGAAAAACCTTCCGATTCTCTGATTTGGGGCTTTAGCACACAGCGCTCGATTGCCATGGAGCTCAGTCTGCCCCGAGGGCTGGGGCTCAGTAGATGGAAGTGGCTTTCAGGGGACCGTGGCATGTCCATGGGACATCTTTGTCTAAGCCGTGCAGTTGCCTGAGCTTGCCTTCCGCTTTCTCTCCAGGCCTGCGACCCCACAGTCTCCCAGCCCTGGTTCCTGGGTCTGGGCTCTGCCCAGCCATGGAGCTTCAGCCCTTCCACACAGACCTCTGTCTCTGCCTCCCTGTCCGGCAGTCCATCCACCGACCTCTGCAGTCTCCCCAGGGCTTTTGCCTTTTCTTGCTGGGGTGCTGCTGCCCCACTCTCCTCTCCAGTGGCCCCTCAGACACCCAAGGCCTTCCCGTCTTCAAGGCTGCCCCGCTCTTCCCGTCCCCAGAACCTGCTTCCGCCATCTGCCTCTTGCTCTGAATTGTAGCCCACCCTGCTGTCCTCCCAGCACTATTGGCTGCGGCCCCCTCTAGACAGTGGCCTCCATGAGGCAGGTCAAGGCTGGCCATGGTGCCAAGTGCAGGGGCAGCACGAGAGCTGTGCTTGAGGACGACTGTGCTGTGGTCAGCCAGAGCATCCAGGCACCTCGGGTGGGCGGTAGCCTCAAATGAGCACAGGTGCAGCTCCTCTGGCTGGATGGAGCCTGGGGCGCTGCCCTGGCCCTCCTGGCCATGGCACCTGTCTTCCTCCAGGTGGCTGCTGCGGCTCAGTTGGCCGGGGACACCTGTCAGTGAAACCTTTGTCTCCATTCTTCCTTGGCTTTCCCTGCTTTTGCTCTTGTCTTCCTGGACGGTCAGGACAGGCCCTCTTCCTGGCTCCCGGGCAGCTGTGGCTGTGGTGACAGGGCTTATTTGGTTTGGTTTTGAAATGGAAGCTTAGTGGGAATGGAGAAGTCGATGGTGGGCATGCCGTCCTGTTTTCATCCCACCTGCTCCTAGTGTTCCGGGCGCGGCCAGGGCTCTCCTCCAAACTCCCGAGCAGACCTGATGGGGCTGAGCCGCCTCTCCTGGGAGTGGAGAGCCTCACACTCCAGGTCTGAGCCTGGTGACTCCTGTCAGGTGCCTGTGAACAGTGGGGGTCAGGGTCTGGACAGGTGTGGGGATGCACACTCCCCCCAGGCCTGGCACCCCTCCTCCGTCCCACAGTACAGCCCGGCTCCGTCCTGGCCCTCCCTGGGGCCAAGGCTGTTTTCCAAGTGCTTTATGTTTCCAGTTTAGCTTTGGCTTTAGAAGTGACTCATTGTGCTAGAGGTTTGAGATTTGGAGGTCTCCCTTTAACTTGTGTTGCTGTACCCAGACAGCCTCCTTGGGGCCCTTGGTTGTCCTTAGAGTGACCTGATCTGCCCCACTCCATGCTGGCCTGAGCTCCTTGACTGCAGTTCCATGCTGGGCAGTGGGCTGAGATTTGGGCTCCACAGGAAGCCACAGCCCCAGGCTGAGCTCCAGAATCTGTGAGGGGTGCCTTCCTCTGCGCCCCAAGGCTGAGGAAGTCCTCCCAGCAGGTCCCTGCTGCCAGCGGAGCACCCTGGGGTGGCAGGCCCAGCACCTTCAAAGATGGCTGCCTGGTGGTGGAGGACGGCTCTTGGTGCTGGAGTGACTTTGAGGGAATTAAGCTGTGTTCATCTTTGAAACATATAGTAGAGTATTATAGTCACTGATATTTTGGGCAAGTGACTCTACATTCTGTTAAATCATGAAAGACAAAGGGAGATATAAAAAGTTTGAGAGCAGCACCATGGCTGTGTATATAGAATTACTTAGTGAATTCACATTTTTTTCTCATTAAAAAAACAGAGAGCCTAATTACACACTTTTCAAAAAATATCTGCTAAATAGTAGAGATGGAATGTGAATTTGTAACACATCATGTGAAAGCATTGTTTCAACCCGAGCCCTGTGTGTGGCTCCCTGCATCATGTTCTTCATGGTTGCTTCTGGACTTCTGGACGGCTCAGCAGGCTGTGGCTACCGACAGTGTGTCGCTGTGTGCTCAAGTCAGATGGGGTTTCTCAGAGAAGCATGGAGGCCTCCTGGCGTCTCATTTCTTTCTAGTTCTGCAAGATTTTGGAGGGAGTTTTTATTAATAGTTATATCATGAAAGCATTTTTTTTCACGCAAACAGACTTTTAAGAGTAATAAAGCCAGTGATCACGTGGACGTCTCTCCCTCCCTCCCATATGTAATGTCTGCACATTGGGCAGGATTGCTTCAGGACTTGGTTCTACAGCACTAGAATGACTGTGGAGTCCCCTCCTGGCTTCATTCCCCATCCTCCCTAGAGACCCCACCTGGATGCAGGTGTGTACCCTCCCTTCTCCAAGGGTTTATCAGTTGAATTCTCTTTCATGAAGCTTAGGCATAAGAAAAGTTGAGTCCTGGTCCGGTGATCCTGGTGTTAGAGGTGGAGAGGGCTTCTGGGGGACCTACCTTGGAGTGGTCAGAGGAGGTGCTCGGGTCCCTGGCCTCGCCTGGTTCTCAGTACTTCTAGCTCTGGGCCAGGACAGGAGGCACAGCTCCAGGATACCTGCTGCCCTGCCAGCCTCTGCTGAACTGGGCATCTCTGTCCCCTGCATGTCCATCACTTATCCCAAGAGTTCCTTCTGTGTTGGTCAGTCTCCCAGGTGCTGGGGTAAAATGAAGGCACAGGTCCCCCCGCCTTGCTCTCCACTCCACTAACTGGGGCAATGGGCCTCTGTGCCCAGTGCAGAACCTCCCCCAGGGGGACAGCCCTAGGGTTTTTCCAGTGACAGTCCTCTGGAACTGAGTCTTGGCCGATTTGAATATGTCAAGTGTAGATAACAGCTGGAAAGGAACGTGGATAACAAATGTCTAATTAGAACCCTTAATTTATGTCATTATGCAAATTACACCTCACGTAAATGACACTAATTTAGAAAGGCCTTTCTTCTCCCCTTGTTCATGCTGCTGCCTTGTTCCGACACTCCAGATGCATTCTTTTTAGAACTTTTCTTCAAGCAGTGAAAACTTTTTACTGATGAATAATTTATGTACTGCAAATTGCACGCACCGTCACGAGCACACCTGCATTCAGCCCCCAACAAAAGACAGGGGCCCCCGAGACCCCACTCCTTTAGGGGATCACTGACCTGAGTGCTGGCACCAGGCCTAGTTTTGCCTATTTTTTTAACTTAAATAACAACAACAACAATGATGATGCATTGCATGCTCTGGGGGGTGGCTTCCCTTATTTGGCCCTGGGCTCATGGGCTGTGTGCTCATGTGTCAGAGAAGCTTGGCACCTGTGCCAATGTCCTGTTCAGTGCACCAGTGTTCACTGCGTGTGTGCCTCCTGGTGGCTCTGTGTGGTCAGGCTGCCAGCTGCACAGGTCTTGGTGGTCATCTTTGGCATCTTTGCGGTGGTCAGCTGGGCCACCGAGTGGTGTGGTGCAGCAGGGTGCCGGGAGGGCTCCACCTGAGGCTGGCACTGTCTGTGCCCACTGTGGCTGTTCAGATGTGGTTTAGATCTGCAGTTCTCTGAGGACTAGTGAATTTCCACATGTCTGGCCATTGACTGTTCCCCATTCAAGGCTTTTGCTGGTTTTCCTGCATAGTGTCTGTCTTAGGGATTCATAGAAAATTGAAAAACATAAATTCTGAAAGTGATTTTTGTGTTGAGTTCACGTAGATAGATAAGCCCTGCATTTGGGTTAAATTCACATTGGGGTGCTGTTCTGTGGCTTACCTTTTATTATCTTAGTGTTCTTTCCATGACCAGAAGTTCCTAAATTACCCACGGATGGTTCTCCCTTTGAGCAGAGCTGTTAGGCCTTTCTACAGCATTCTTTGCCCTTCCCAAGACCACGAAGGTAGAACTACTACTGCTTCCCCGTTCGCACGTGAGCTCTGGATCCCCTGACGTGGGTTCCTGTGTGTGGTGGGAGGCAGGGGCAGGGCCACGTTTTCATGTGCATCCAGTTGCTCAGCAGCTCCCTTTATTGGAAAGATGGTGGTCCTTCCCCACTGACTTGAAGCTGCACCTTGATCCAGTGATCTTCTGTGGGTCTGTGTCTGGCCTTCCTGATTCATTTGGGTGGTGTCTCTGTCTATTGTCAGGACTTCTTTCACAATCACTGTCACTCTGTGGCACGTCTGGCTACCTGGTGTGGAGCTCTCGAGATTGCTTGGGTCACTCCTGGCCTGTGCATCTCCTTACAGATTGTGGATTCTGTTTTCGAGTCTCTGGCAGCCTCTGAAGTCATCTGCTTCTGTGAGCTGGTGGAGGTGTAGCCCTTTTGGAATCTGTGTGTGGTACTTTTACCAGAAATGTCATCACAAGCTGCAGCAGCCAGTGGCGTAGTATGGGAAGCCGTTCTCGTACGTGATTGGGCACCTCCCTGACTGGGTCTGAGACATTCCAGCTAAACTGTGTCAGAACTAATCCCCACCCTTTCTAGGTGTGACAGCCCATCCGTGTGGGGGTGTGACTGACCATTGACCCTGAGACCAGTCACTGACCCTGACCTTGGAATGCTGTCCCCTCTACCTTGATTGGATGGAATTTTCCCCTGAATTTCTTGTTCCCCATTAAAAGACCATTCTCTGGCGTGCTCTCTCTCTCTCCTGCTAGTCTTGTGTAAACCTCGCTGCCCCACCGGGTGGCTCGAGGCAGGAGCCAGAGGGAGAGCCGTCTCAGACCTGGTCAAAGAAGAAGGTAAATTAAGTTTATGTGTGTTTATTTTGATCTCACTAGTTAACTTCTATGCTTAGAACCTCTAGTATGAAGCTAGCGTGCTGGTCGTGTGGTTGAGCGTAGGACAAACGGGTTTCTAAAATTGTGTAGTTGGATATCCATAATCTTCACTATGTAGCCACTCACTGTCTTGCCCTCTGCGGATCTTGAGTCCTGTCCCCCAGGAGAAAATACTAAATTTGAGTTGGTTTGTTTGCCTGTTAAACAAACCATCTCTTCAAGATGAACGACCCCTGTAAGCACCTGACCCCAGCATGGACTGAGTGGACTTCAGGCCCGGTGTCACCCCCCAGTAGACTCTGGCTGTGGAGTGAGAGAAGAGCCAGCAGTGGGCCAGACTCTGCAAGGACTTACTTTAAGGGCACTGTCACATCAGGGACAAGTCCATGAGAGGCCACAGAAGATTCCGGGTGACGGAGGCAGAGGGTGGTGGGAGGTGGTGCAGGCTGCAGAGGAGTGAGGGGGACGGTGAGGCTGGCCAGCTCCATGCCAGCCCTAGCCTGGTGTGGGGGTGGGAGGGACAGGAGGGCAGTGGGCAGGAGCCTGGGCGAGAGTGGCTGTGTGTCTGTGCTCAGATGGGCCACTGGAGCCAAGCAGGAGGGGTCCCCAGTTGGGCCTCAGGATTTTGGAGATGCTGTGAGAGGGTGGGGGCTGCTGGGTCTCCATCTTTGCAGAAATGAGAAGGACTAGGATCAGGTGGGGAGAGATGGATGTGGGCAGTCACCAGGATTCTGCTGTTTGTCACTCTGTGTGGTGGCTGGAGACCGGCTGTCATTCTCTGCCTGCAGGTGTAGGTTGAGGGTCATCAGAATATCAGTGATGTGGGATGTGCTTGTATGGTGAGAAAAGGTGAGTCTGAGACCTGTAATACATCTGGGAAGCTGGGGGTGTGGTTCAGGGTAGAGGGCTTCTCTAGTATGCATAAAGCCCTGGGCTCCATTCCTAGCGCGGAGAGAGAGGAGAGAAGTGGGAGAGGCCTGGAAACCAGAAGACAGCCGAGAGGGGCAGGTACGAGCGTAAGAAGACTCTGAGTTCGAATCCCAGCTCTGCTGTTTGCTGGTACATGCCTCAATGCCTGCCTCTGGAGCACAGGGGCAATAGGAGCCATCCTACCCATCTGTGAGAATTGAAAGCATGAATAGATGCAGGTGCTTGGAAACATGCCTGGTGTGGGACAGCTATGTAGGTGTGGCTATTAAAGTGTTATGTGGTTGTTTTAGTGCATTTCCAAAATAATGGATGGGGAAACAATTGCTAGAGAGCATGGGGTGGGGGTGTAGAAGAGAGCCTAAGGCAGGGCCTGAGAGGATGACAAGATCAGCAGATGGGAAGAGAGCACAGAGACAGGCGGGTTAGGTTGTCAGAAGAGCTCTGGGTGTAGGGGCGCATGCCTCCGGAGCTGATCCATAAGGATGGCAAGTGATTAGCAAGGCCCTAAGTAACTTAGCAGGACTTGGTCTCAAAATCAAGAGGACTGGGGATGTAGCTCAGTGGTAAATCGCCCTTGGTTCAATCCCTGGTACCAACAAAACAGAACAAAAAAAGAGTCTCAGAAATCCAGTCTTACAACAAAGCAACCCAAGAAGACTAAAGATATTAAATGAAAGAAGATATAACAGGGAGATATGAAAAAAGAAAACTGGCATTGGAATATTACTGTCAGAATCATTCGGCGTGAATGAACAGTCAGAGAGCCAAGGGCCTGGCACAGGTGGGAGGCAGGAGGGGCTGCCCCAGGGCACACGCAGGGGCTGGGGGTGCAGAGCACAGAGCACCTGAAGGCCAAGGAGCAGACAGGGAACTTCAGTCTCAATGGAGAACATTAAAGGCAAGTGGAACACTTGCCAAATTAAAAAAAAAATACTTATAGCAGGCAGATCATTCCTTCTGATAGCAGTGTGATTAAGTAGACACCTATCCCGCAAAAAGATAACAAAAAATATCCATACATTTGAAAGTTAAAAACCCATACATCAATAATCCATGGTCAAGGACAAATTAAAATGGAAATTCTAGTGCAATTAGAATTGCTTAGGAATTATAGCACTTCATTTCAACACCAGTGGAATATAGCCAAAGTGGTTTTCAGAGAAAATTTTGTAGACTTAAGTGTATGTATTAGGGGGAAAGCTTGAAAATACAGAAAATAAGCATTCAATGTAAGGAGGCAGGAAGCCAGGCACGGTGGCCGCACCTAACCCCAGCACCTCAGGAGGCTGAGGCAGGAGGGTCCCAAGGTAAGAGAAACCTTGTCTCAAAATGAAAAGTGGGATACAGCTCAGTGGTAGGGCACTTGCCTAGCATGTACCAGGCCCTGGGTTCCCCAGTCTCCAAAAAGAAGAAAAGAAAGAAATTAACAGAATAAAACACAAAACAAAAGATAACGTCGTTGGCAGTTACAAGTAAGAAAATCAGGGAGAAGACAAGGACAGTGCTGACTGTCCTTGGAGGAAAAGTGAAGTGATTAGAAAATTCTGTGAGCTACTTCCTGCTGACGCACTGATGGCCAGAAGGTCGGACGGCTTATAGAAAAGCAGCTCGTCAGCCGGCCCAGGAGGCAGATCTGACGTGGCAGCAGCAGCCAGAGGCCTCCCGAGGCTCTGTGCCCAGGCCAGGCTGGGGACACTTGACATTGCAATAAAAAGCAGTCCCAACCTAGTGCTTCAAACAAAAGTTCACCTCTGACATGCCTAGTGCAGTTTGGTTTTCGGTTCATTCCAGTGTTTCCCCTCCAGGAACCAGGCTGTTGGAGTGGGTCTGGGTGGCATACTTGGGCCCTGGGGTGACATGGCAGAACAAGACAACGGTCCCCAAAGTTGCTGCTCTGCAGGAGCACATGCCACCACATGGTGTGCAGCCTGGCCTCAGAGCCGAGGGCGGGATGAGCCCACCCTGGGGGGCAGCAGGTGCCTTGAGCTTTGCCTTCGGCCTGCAAGGCCAGAAGCTCTGCTCTCTCCAAAGCAGGCTTGGACTGAAGCTTGGTGGTGACCAGCGCAAGAAAAGTAAGTTACTGCCAGTTTCACTTGCAAATATGGAAAATTCCTGAATAAAATATGGGCAAATTGAACCCACCAGTGTTTTTTTAAAAGTGCATTCATAGGAACCACAGGTTGTGTGAGGAAGGCAGATTAGGAAGTTCTCCTTTTTGTCCCCATGAATTCATTCAACAATTATTCCTACTCCATTCTGAAAACTGCTGTGGACACTGGCGTTATGTGGGGAATAAAACAAAGTCCTGCCTTGGGGAAGGCTCTCTGGAGGGTGGAGTGTCACAGGCACAGAAGCAGGTCCTCACGCTGCAAGGGGGTGGGCTAGGTGATTCTCAGAGCCCACGGTCAGGTGTCAGGAGCACTGCTGTGAGAGCCAGGAGCAAGAGTGTCCCTGTCTCAGCAACCAGCTAGCTCTGCATGGTGGGCCTGGCCAGTACCAAAAGACAGGAACAATATGCATATGAACTTTAAACTCGGAAGGGAAGAAACTAAATAGTTGTTATTCATCAGCAATATCATCCTCCAGCCACAGGACCTGAGCTGGAAGGGCTCGCAGAGCAGACCTCAGCGGGAGCACGTATGTGTTTCAGTGTGAAAGGACATTTGGAAGAATTAGCACCAAGTTAATAAGCTGGGTTCTCTCTGGGGGTTTTAGGTAATGATCAATAGAGATTTTAGATTCACTTTGCAGCTTTGATACATATTTATGAAATACTTTCTATCAAAGCTGCAAGACACATGTAGTTTGAAGTCATGTGCCTCTCGGCTTGCACTGTCTTGCTAGCTGGAGTCTAGAACAGATGACCTTATTAGATGACGTTATTGAGTGCCCTCTGTGTGCCAGGTCTTATAAGAGTCTGTACATATTGCACACTTGTACACTTGCACACATACACATCTTGTACACTTGCAGCCTCGTGAGCACCAGGTAGCTCACTTGCAGCCTAGTGAACAGTGAGTGGCCTTCTCACTACGTCCCTGTGAAGTCAGCAAGTTGTTATTACCACTTGGTCCTCACACAGCCCTGCAAGTCAGTGTCCATTATGACCACATACTACAGGAAGGCCGTGTGACCTGCCTACCATGTGCCCAGGGAAACTGGGCAACAGAAGCCAGTGGTTCCAGAGATGAGGCCTACCACTTACTCATCTCCCGCCTCCTACCAGCGCTGGGAGGAAATGGATGGAGTGGCTGGCTTCCTAGTGGCACATCCTGCCTCAGGCAGGAGGGTCTTGAGGTTGACCAGCCTGGGCCACATGGTAAGACCGTGTCTCAAAAACAAACAAAAAAAGGCACGAAGATCACATTATGTTTTGTTTTACACCTAGCATATTAACATATGACCTTTATTATTGAAATTATGTGAAGTCATAACCACCCCAGAAAATCCAGGCCCCAGGAAGGCCATAGCTAACAATGCCACCGTTGACTGGTTGTATAAGCACTGTCTGTGCCTCTCATTGTCACTCTTTCATCTTGAAGGTGTGGCCTCTAAGTGTGGCCCTCCTGCAGTCCTTGCCAACCCGCCCTGTGGGGTGCCATGCAGGCCCAGGTCTTGAGGCCGTGGGCTTAGTCACCTGTGCTGCGGCCACCCCTGGCTCTGGAGCAGTGCCGAGACCACTGTCAGTCTTCCTTGTGAGCCAGCATTTGGGTGCCTGTGTTTCTGCAGGGGACAGTGTCCCCCCCCGCCCCCCCCCGGGTGGCTCAACTCCCTGGGTGGCCGTAGAGAGAGAATGAGAGAAGAATGTCTTCATGAACCTTGCTCACTGTATTCATGGAAATGAAAGAAATGGATTTCATGAGGGAACCACCCAATGAATAATGTAGTTCTTTTCAGTTCAAACCAGCAGACGTGAATCCAGTTGGGTCTTATCTTTGAGAAATGTACCGCATCCTCCGAGTGCATCCAAGGCCCTGTGGTCAGATGCCACCTTCAGTCAGCGGGCCACTCATGATCGCAGATGTTGGCTCCAAGCCTGGGATTCCAAAAATGCAATGTGACAAGTGGCGGGTCCGCTGTCTCATTCCCTGCTTGACACTTCCCACACTGACCCTTTTCGGTTCCCGCTCTGCCCACTCTGGCAGCCTCCGAGCCCACGGCATTGGCCCATCTGCTTGCCATTTCACTCTTCGCCGCGTTGTCACATGCCGAGAGTTTGTTCTGCTGGGCCCCACGGGACGGTCATAAGTCAGATGGTTCTGGTGAGGTCCAGGACAGACCCAGGGTTTAGATTTCTCCCATTTGGGCCTGTGGTGTCTCACAGCATGCTGCTGTGGTTTTTTTAAGCGTTATCTGGTCTCGTATCCTCCTGCAGGGTTGTGAAATCTGGCCAGGGTCCGGGGCTGGGTGGGAAGGGCTATGGGGCACTGGGAAGCTCCCAGGGGAGTGGGGAGCTGCCCTGCTCCATTCCATCACTGTCCCGACCTCAGGCAGTTAAGAGAGTGTCCGAAGCCTCAGCAGCTTCACTGGGAAATGGGCAGTGGGAATGAATCAGAACGGCAGTTTCTGAACTGTGTTCTGAGGCTTTTCTGTTCAGTTACTCTCTGGGCTCTGTGATTACTGGCAGTTTTGTTCAGGTGAGTTGCTGGGCGGCCTTCCTGGGCCTGCCCTGACTGGGGGGTCTTCCCGTGCCCTCCTTCTGCTGGGTGAGCCTGCACCTGTGCCCTCACCAGAATTCCTGGGAGATCTCTTTGGGAGAATGCCTTGCTACGTAGACAGGAAAAGCATCCCACAGTCGGTGACTGGGGAGTGCAGAAGGTACTCTTAGCCCCAAAGGGTGATATTGCAAGAGTATGTAGCAGGATTTGGGTGTGTAGTTGGTGAGCTTGGAGCCCGGGGAAAGCTCAGGGGACTGAGCAGCCAGGACTGCCCTCCCCACACCTCCAGGTTTCCATGTGGAACTTGGGCAAGGTCCAGAATTCCATGTCCAAACTGGCCAGCAGGAGTGTGAAGGTAGGAAGGTGGAACACATCTGCTGTGGTGTTGCATCGAGACGCTGGTCCAGGGTCCTCCTCTTGTGCTCCAGCCCTGAGTCCCCAAAGTGTTGGTATCTCCCCTGATGACATGTGATGTGGTGTGAAGGGTCAGGGCTGGGAGGGTCACTGGGACCTGGGCTCCACGCGGCTCTCCCAGGGCTGAGTGTCGCCACCTTGGACATCCTGTTGCAGGCATTCACAGCCTGCCTCCCCGAGGCCACCAGGCTCCCCCAGCACCAGTGTGGACTTGGCAGTCTTGAGCAGATGGCAGGGCTCTGCAGCTCTGAGAGGTGTGCCTTTAAGCCTGGGCGCTCCATTCCTGATCTGGAGAAGGGTAAGCAGGTGGCCACCCTGGGCAGCGGCTTTGCTCTGGTGGCGTGGCCAGCAGCTCTTGGTCACTTTCTGTGCTCTCTAGGCTGTGTGAGTGTGCATCACCCAGGGTGCAAGGGCCAGTGTGACTCGCGGCTTCCAGCAGGGTTACATAGGGGTAAACGTGGAGACATGCGTGTGTCCCCTCAGCCTGCCCTGGGGCCTGGAGCAGTGAAGCCCAGCGGCAGTGTGCCCACGTCTGGTATGTAGAATCAGGACCTGGAGGGAAGACCAGCCTCTGGGCTGGAGAGGGAGAGTGCAGTGGGCTCCAGGCTTCTGCTCTGCCGCCCCCACAGAGCACAGCCATGACTCCTAGGCAGGACACAGGGGCTGCCTGAGGAGCAAAAGAGAAAGGTATCAGGAAGCGTCAGCCGCGGACGAAGTGAAGTCCGTGGAGTCCATGCTGGTGTAGTGGACTGATAACCAGGACCTTCCTGCTACAGCACCAGGCTAGAACGGAGGAGGAGGAGAGTGGTGGGGGACCCTCAGAGAAAGCAGACCATGGACAGGCTGGCGAGCCACAGCTCAGATTCCCATGGTTGATCCCAGGTTGGGAGCCCTCATCACAGAAACTGGGGACAGAAGGAAGTCCTTCAGATTTCAGAATTTTTTCTTAATATTAATTTTCACTTGTAGGTGGACACAATATCTTTATTGTATTTTTTATGTGGTGCTGAGGATTGAACCCAATGCCTCACGCATGCTAGGCAATTGCTCTGCCTCTGAGCCACAGACAACCCCAGCCCCAGATTTCAGATATTTTTAAAATTTTGGAATATTGCCTGTCCATAACAAGAGAGCCTGGGGAGGAGCCTAGAGATGATTTCAGACAGTGAGTTAGTGCATCAGCACCTGAGTGTGCCCCATCACGGGACGTCAGGTGTGAACTTTCCTGCTTGCGATGCCGTATCCCTGGTCAGAAAGTTTGTTTTTTTGAATTGTTTCCCATTTCAGATTTGGGAACCAAGGACACTTGACCTGTATTACAAGGGGAAAAAATGGGGCACTAACCATGTGCTGGAGCAGTGGCCCCCAGTGTGATAAAGTGACATCAGGCTCCTCCCCAGGAGAGGTGGGGAGAAGGCACAGCTTCGCTTCTGGGTGCTCCTGCAGAGTCACAGGGAAGCACTGGACTGTCTTGAAAGGTCACTGGTTCCCCCTGAGCTCTAGAACACAGAGAAGGGCTGGGAGCACACCCTGGTGAGGCCAGCCGAGCACAGGCAGAGCTTTGCTCCACGCCACCTGGTTTTACCTGACTGTGCTGGCTGCGCCCTCTCAGGTGACTCTGATTCGCTTGTGTGGGCCTCCCAGCCTACAAGACCCCTTGGCACAGGGTGCAAGGCCCCAGAGCAGCAAGGGGCAGCCCTAAGCGGGCAGCCTGAGATCCCAGGAGCCATGAGGTGTCTTCAGGTGCCTCAACTGTTGCAGGGGACAGACGAGGCAGGACACCAAAGATAGCAGGAAACAGTTTCATTTGGCTGCAGCCAGGTTCGGAGGGCACAGCTTTCGCTGTAGTCCGTCATTCCCCTAACCGCGAGTTCAGGCAGTTTCACAACTTTATACCCAGTGTGTAAGGGGGATGGGGGGGGGCTCAGAAGTTCACAGTCTGCAGAAGTTCATATAAAATCCCCCTGAGCCTTCTCACCAAGTCCCTCAGCACATGCCTTTGCCTGAGAGTGGCCTCATGGTAAGTGCCATCAGACACCGTGGAGGAAAAGAGCCTTTTCTTTCCCTGTTCTGGGCAAGTTAACCCTTCAAGGACAGCAGCTGAGAAGGGGGAGGGCTACTTCTCCCTTTCTTCCCTCCCCTGCCAGCTGTGACCATGGAGCCCAATCAGTAACCTCTTCTCTGTATCTTTGAAATGTAAACATCTCTGTGAAGCCCCAGCCCAAGGCCAGAGGCCTAGTTAAAAAATCCGTTTTGGGCTGGGGATGTGGCTCAAGCGGTGGCGCGCTCGCCTGGCATGCGTGTGGCCTGGGTTCGATCCTCAGCACCACATACAAACAAAGATGTTGTGTCCGCCGAAAGCTAAAAAATAAATATTAAAAAAAAAATCTGTTTTTCTTAGCACACTCTGCATTTGCGAACACACTCTACAAACTATTATGTATGTTGTTATTTATGTTAGATAGTCCATAAATGCTTGTGAAAAACTAGTAAAGGGCATTCAGCACCTGGAGTGCTGATCTCTTCCAGGCTAGTGGCCAAGGAAGACAGAGCATCAGGAAATAGGGAGTTTAACTACATTGAACTCCTTTGTAGAGATTCTTGTGCTGACAGTCCTAAAATCAATTATGGGGAAGATTTCTGGAGAAGCTTAATTAAGACTTTCTGTGGAGGTGGGGGTGCCACTACAAAGGTACAGCTGAGCAGCGCGTCCTCTGGAAGGGAGCCTGATGGAGCCGAGCTTCACTGGGAACCTTTGCAGTGTTGTTTCCATAGGAAGTGTGGAGATTGGTTCAGCAGCTTTTTACCACCACCCAGAGCTGTTTGTGGAGCAGTGTCCAGTGCGGAGCATGGCGCTCAGTGTGCAGCTCAGTGACTGGCCCTGGGCCAAATCCAGGCCAGTGCTGCTCTAGAGAGTAAAGGCTGACTGGAGCACAGTCACCCTGCTCTGGAGTGGACGGCAGAGACCTCGGCCCAGAGAATGGGAAATGGCTCTTGCTAGACCCTTCACAGAAGAAAGTCGCCAAGCCCTCACCTGTGGTGTTGCAGGACAAGCCCTGACCTCGGAGACCCCAGGGATTGACTGGGGCCTGGGTGGTGAGGACAGAGGCATCAGAGGCGACCCTGTGCGGCTTCTTCCCTGGGGAGTGCTGGCCCAGCAGACTGTCCTTTGAGAAGTGTCTGTCACCCGGCCACTACTCGGCACGCGGTGCTGGGGAAGTGTTCCCTTTGGTGCAGGTGCTTCCTACCTAAGAGGACACATGCTCCTCAGACCACGAGGGATCAGGGATCATCTTCTCATGGAAAGATGGATTTTGTGATTATTTAATTTAAGATATTTTAATATAATATACATACAGAAATGAGAGTGTGACACCTCGCTGTGGAGAGCTGTAAGTGCTTCTGTTTCCTGCTCTCCTGCTGGTTTTGTAGAGGACAAATTACTGAAGGGGGCTCCCTCCTTCAGTGTGTGGGCTGACGGCATGGTCACTGTCCCTGTGCTCCGCCATCCTAAATAATTCAGGCTGGGCTGGCAACGCCTGAGGTCTGGAGTGAATTATGCATGCAGGTTTCTGAGGCTTTGTGTGGTGGCTCGGCCTCCTCTCAGGAGCCCTGAAGGGCCTGGGCTGCCTTTGTCAAGCTGGCTGCCTGGAGCCCTGGAGAAGCTGCAGTCACCTGCCCACCCAGGAAGCTGAGCTAAGGAGCAATGTCCCCGCGGGGGTCTCGAGCTTTGCCCTGGGCTGCGGGGGCTGTGCCGGCTAGCCCTGGCATGGACTCTCAGGGGTGGTTAGCAGTGAGTGGCTGGAAGTATTTGGTTAAGTGGCATCACAGTGGCTCTTATCAGCTCTACCCAGGTAAAACCCCTTGTTGGTCTGTCACCTTGTCGTGGTTGTCAGGGCAGGCTGGTCTGCGGCTTCCAAGAGCATTAGCTGGGGCGGGGCCTGCAGGTGCGCCTGTGTGGTGATGGACTTGGAGCTGAGGTTCGAGCATTCCTGGTGTTCGGGTTAGGGTGAGGGTGACACCCTGAGGAGATGGTGATGGGCTGAAGCACAAGTTGCAGATTAACTGTTAAGTTGAATCTCAAGGCATTACAGAGACTTGCAACATGTAGCCTGCATGTCTACCCCAGTATGAACGTGGTAGCTTTTCTGGTTTCTATAGATGTGAAGCAGGCTGTAAGACTTTCTTCTCAGGACAGCATTTCTTTTCTAGACTGTCAATCGAAAGCAATGCCCACAGTGAGAGCGGACACAGAGCCTGGCGGGCACTGCACGTGCTGGGCACAGGCCTGCTCTCCCTGCCTTGGGAAGTAAGTGCGTGCTTCCACCCCAGGCTAGAGCCACCCTGCAGTCCCAGCGGGTGCCGCCAGACGTGGTGCACGAGCCCCTGGTCTTGAGTGAGGGTGGGAAGCCTGGTGTTTCCTTGTGCCCAACTGCTGCTTGGTGCCCCAGACTGGGCCTTGCATACAGGTGCACTCCCTTCCGTGGGGTGAGGACAGTTGTGGACTGAAGTTCACAGCTGAAGTGGGCGTTGGCCGGGAGGCAGCTTGGTGTTGTGGGCTGAGCCACGTGGAGAGGAGCTGGGGACTGTGCTTTCACCACCGGCTCTTCTGAACTCTTCTGTATGCACAGGTACCCATTTTGTCCAAATAGAATAAAAAATTTCAGGATGAGCTCTTATGACTGAAGGAATTCTGCAGGAATTTATTATGGGGGAACTAACTGCCTTTGACTTCCCACTGAAGCCTGTGGGATCCTGGCGATGCGGCCATCGGCTCGAGGTGGCCAGGCTGTTGCCCTAGCTCCCTTCTTACCATCTCCCACAGGCTGCGGTGCTGGACTTGAGGCCCACGTCCTGTCGCAGTGTCACATCAGGGGGATTTATAGGAGTAGTTGCTTGGTGACCGTGCAGGAAGGTTGGGCTCAAGGCCTGCTTGGGCGGCTGCTCTCACCTCTAACAGCACTGGGGACTGGGGGCACCTGCACCTGCACCACAGCCCTGACCACAGCAGACAGTGGTCCTGTTCGTGGCAGCTAGGTGACTGCTTGCTAGGCAGGTGCCCAGCCTCCTGTGTGTGTCTGCACCCTTGGGTGCTGGCCTGCACCCTTGCATCATGTCCAACCTGGGAGACACCAAGGGCAAGGATGGATGCACTCAAGAATCTATGCAGATTCCACACTATGGGGTCACTTGGTGAATGTGATCCCAGAACACCCGGGGATTAGTGGTTTGCTTTTTCCAAAATGTTAGTTTCTTACTCAGTTAAGCTTGCAAAGTGTCAGTATTTATGAGTCATAGAAAGTTATTAGTGTTTGCCAAATGTCATGAAAATGAGGTGAGTTAAGATAGGGGTTCCCTTTGACCTCAGTATTGAACCAGTCTGTGTTCATTGATTCCCAAACAGAGCACATCCTGCAGTCTGCACGAAGCCACGGCCAGCACACCCGAGGTGGCTGGGCTTGTGTCAAGGGGTGTGGACAGGAGCCCAGATAGAAGAGGGAGTGGTGGGTGCTGAGCTGCTGGCAGGCGGTATTGGGGGCTGGCTGGGAAGGGCCAAGGTTCTGTTGTGGAGGCTCCAGTGCCCTCCCGTAGCTGTGCCCATGAGCAGGGAGGTGGGTGCTTTCCAACAGGACACGTTGCTAGAATCAAAATGACTTTCGTTTGAGAAATGAAAGCTCCATTTGCCTTTATAGGGTTTAGCTGGGCCTTCTGCAGCCCACTGGGCCAGCCCTCCCCATCTTCCCCTGCTTCCTGTCCCGGCCCCCAGCACCTCAGCTGGGCCTGTGCCTTGGCAGCCTCGAGCTCACCCTCCGCAGGAGCTAGAGGGGCCTGTGATGAACACCAGCACTCCCTTGTTTAGGGTGACACCCCACTGCCAAGGTGCCTGGTGTCACCAATGCTTCTGCTCCTGCTGCATGGGCCCCCGAAGCCTGGTTGAAACCCTAGCCATGTACCACTTTCTCCTGCCACAGGGCCTTTGCGTGAGTGCACCTGGAATAGGAGGCTCTTGCTGGCTCCCCAAGGTTCCCTTCTGCCCCTCCTCAGTTCTCAGTGCAACCTTTATGGCCTAAGAGAAGCAGCTGGAGGGAAAGTGTTGGGGCGCTCACACCATGCAGAGTGCTTTAAACACAGTGTTGCATTTTGTAAGGGTCACCTCATTCGTCAGCACAAAACACTGAAAGGTAGGTGATGCCCTCACCCCCGTTCTGTGTGGGGACCAGGCCGTATGCCGGCAGTGTGTGAGTTCTGGTCCGACTTTGCTTTTGGGGTTCTGGACACACCTCTTCCTGGGTTGGTGCTCATTTAGCCCAATAGAGACTGGACACCACTGACCCCTCGTCCTTTGTGTAGTTTTCACAGATTTTATTTTTTTATAAAAAGTAGTGTGTGCCCACAGGTCAGGATTTCGACAGCAGTGTTCTCGTGGTGGGTGCCTCTGTGCGGTGCCGGCATTGGTTCTGTCCCTGGGTGTGGTATCCAGGCTGCCCTGGCTGTTCATGCCCTTGGATGCCTAGCAAGTACCTCTGGCTTACATGCCAGCTGGGGTGTGGGGACATGCTTCTGTTGGGCTTGGATCAGTGGCCCTGGGTTTCAGCTCATGCTCCCCAGCATGCAGGCCGGGCCTCTGTGCACAGCCTGGCTGAGCCTGCTCTTGGCCAGTCGGGTCTGTAATGGAATCCACCTTAACATACCATGGTGAGGTCCAACCTGTGTCACGCGTACAGGAGCCTTTGCCTGCTGCGTGGCTGGCTACTCCCCTGTCTCTGCAGCTTCACACCCATCCTCGGTCCGAGCTGTGGCATTTCCATGTGCAGATTCAGATGCCGGCACTAGCACCTGGCTCGGGTCTTGTCTGAACAGACACTGTGCCTTCCCCCCAGCGCTCTTCCCAGCGGGTATTTCACAACGTCTCCAGGTTCTCCCCCTCTCTGACTCTCTCCTTCACGTCTAAGTTGTTGGGCCACTTGGGTTGGCTTCAGTGCCTTGGAAGGACGGAATATAGCTTGAGTTCCTCAGATATGGCCTGTTCCCCACCCCTGCCCCCAAACATGGCCCTCTCACAGGTACTGTGTAGTAGTGGCACATGGTGGTGGCAGGTGGAGCCGGCCTGCCACATGGCCTGCTTGCTTTGTGCCTCCGTCTTCGCACGTCTAGTCTTCCTCAGGGGCGGGCACATGTGGCCTATCCTGTTCTGATACTGCATGTGCATTTGCTGGACAGGGGTCCAATGTAGAGGGCTAGCCCCTGCCAGGATCCCAGCCCCAGAGAAGGGTGGGGGTGTGCGAGTGAGTCTGAATTCATGGGTGTGCTGTGCCCGTGTGAACTGCAGAGCCTTCTGTGTCGGGGAGCCTGGGGTGTTGGGACCTTTTAAGCAAGGCAGAGAGGCCAGCATAGTAACAGCCCTGCAGTGCCCTCAGCTCCCGGCAGTGCTGGCTGCACTGACGGCACCACCCTGCCACAAAAGTGTCCCTTGTGGTGAGCCCTGTGTCTTCCAGATGAGCCGCCCACAGCTTGTGTGCCACGTCCTGGCCACAGCTTTCCTTCCTGTCCTTAGGCACTCTGGTGGCTAATGCTACATGGATATTTATCTCAAAAATAGCATGGATGACATGGTGGTTAAAACATGAAATTGTGTGAGTTCTGGTCCTATTACGTAAATTCTTTTGAGCCTTTTCTGTAGCAGTGTGAATTACGTGACTCCTCTTTGACTTTTCCTTTTTCCTCATCTCACTGTTGGTTGAGCTCTGAGCATCTTCTGCCAGGCGTGGCCTGCGCTGCTGCACTCACTGCTCTGCAGACTCAGCTCTGGGGCTGGAGGTCAGACCCCTGGCTCTGCTCCTCACCGGAGGGTGTTTCTTTCTCTGAACTCTCCTCTCCACAGCAGGGCCTCCCTCAGGCCCTCCAGGCCCTGGGCTGAGTGCCCAGCGGGGTGGCAGGGGTGGCAGGCATGGCTGACGCCCTCCACTGTCTACAGATGGGCCATGCAGAGAGGCTGGGCCTCACCACTGCCCTTGCTTCCCAGATCTCCCGCCTCTCCTCCCACCTCTGGACGGTCCCTTCTTGTAAGGGCAGTTCAGTGGTTGACTTGGAGCTCAAGTCCATTACTACTCCCTGGGAATTCCTCTGGTGGCTTTGATTGCGTGGCCGGCCAGCCCGGATGGCCTACCCGGCACGGCAGGTCGAGGCCGTTGTCGTTCAGAACAGATGAAGAGCCACACGTGAAATGATGACGTTTCGTTAGACTGTGAGAACGCTGTGCAAGGTGCCTGCGTTAGTGGGCCTCTGCCAAACGTGCCTGGGCTCACCTGACAGGACAGCGCCCCGTGGCATGCACCCTGCCTGTGCAGAAGGCACTTTCTCTGGCAGTGTGTGAGGTCCTTGGAGCTTCCGCACACACGGGCCCACGTCCCTCCTCTTGAGCTTAGGTTGCGCACTCGGGGTGGGGACGTTGCCACACCGCTCCATCAGGTGGACAAGGGGATGGACAGGGGCTTTCTGGGCACCTTCCACTTGTGATCACCAGTCATTGAGACATCAAGTGACATGAAATTGAATACGCAGATCTGGGCATTGTGGAAACCCCAGGGTCTTCTACGAGTGCAGCATGCATAGAAGTCCCAAGCTGCAGCTGTGTGCATGGTGAGCATCTGCCAGTCAGGCTCTGCTGCAGGAGTCCCAGCGTGCTGGCCAGGACCTCACCTGGGGGACTTGGCCCTTGCTCCACCACCGTTGTTGCTCCATGGTGCCTCTGTCAGGTCCAACCTTGCTATGTGCCGAGAGCTGGGTGTGTGTGCATTGTGTTGTTTAAGCTATTGCTTCTCCCTCTCCCCCATGGTCGTGGTTTGTTATTGTGAGTGTGTTTGAGGGTGCGTGTGCAGCCCGAGAGGCAGAGTGCATTCTGTGCATGCTGTGTCTAGTGTCCAGGTTGCAGATGCGGAGCATGTTGTTGACTGAACGAGTGTTGTAGAGAATAGAGCTGGGTGCGGGTGCTGTGGCCACCTGTGTGGGGAGCACTTCTGGGCAGGAGCAGGGCAGAGGTGCAGGTGCACCTGTGCTGGTCTCGCAGAGTTGACGGGTGCTGACCTGAAGGACTGCGTCAGCAACAACAGCCTGAGCAGCAATGCCAGTCTCCCCAGTGTGCAGAGCTGCCGGCGCCTGCGCGAGAGGAGGGTCGCCAGCTGGGCTGTGTCGTTCGAGCGTCTGCTGCAGGACCCTGTTGGTGTTCGCTACTTCTCTGTGAGTAAGGGCATCCGGACTCCTTGCTGAGGCTGCTTGGGTGGGATCTACCACCCAGGGCTTGGCCAGTTGCCTCAGACCCCAGAGAGCATGTCACCCTGTAGGCCCCGAATGGCCCTCTGCATGCGTCTCCTCAATCTAGCCCAGGGTGGGCTGGACACAGAGAGTTGGCCCAGCCTGCCTTCCTGCCCTGCCCTCTGTCCCGAGGCCCCCAGGGTCTGGGGTCTCCCCTCCCTGTCTGAGACATCTATAGCAATGGGTGTTGGGGGCTTCTCCGAGTGCTTGGAAGCCAGGTGCGTGCGGCTAGGTCCAGTTATGAAGACACTTGTACTCCTCAGAAGGTCACTTTGGACCAGAGCCACCGTCCTTAGTGCTGAGAGCTCCCCAGTTTCTTCTTGAGGGCCTCGGGTCAGTAGCGAGAGGCCCTGCAGCTTGCTCAAGGGCAGAAGGCAAAGCGAGAGGACAGTGGGAGAGGCCAGGCCAGCCCTGAGGGGGACATCCGGGTGGGTCTGCTCACCTCTGCTGTTTTTCTTAGGATTTCCTAAGGAAGGAATTCAGTGAAGAGAACATTTTATTCTGGCAGGCCTGTGAATACTTCAACCATGTTCCTGCACATGACAAGAAGGAGGTGGGTCTGCAGGCCAGGGCTTCACAAGGGTGGCTCCAAGGGCTAGCTCGGGCCTGGCCCGAGCTGCTGAGGAAGGAATGTTTTCACAAGAGCTGAAGAAAGCCACTTCTTTTTCTGAATGAGATTTTAAGTATGTGTGATTTTTAATTTGCCTAAACACGGTTTGCACAAATGCCTTGAGCTGCAAGCTCTGCCACAGACTTTGTGCACCCCACATGTTGCAAAGGGCATGGTTTAAAAGGGAACTTGAAGGGACACTTGGGACAGTGCCTTGGCAACCTTTTCTATGTGGGTGAGGATTGCCCTCACTCAGGGGCCTTGTGTCTGCTCCTGACACTCTCCTGTTCCCACTGTGCCAGGGTATCCTGGATGACTCCCACTTGCCATCCTTGGGGTGAGGGTCCCTCCCAGGGGAGCTGCTGAGTCTTGGCACCCTGAGCCCAGCCACTCGAAGCTTACAGGGAATGTGTTCTGTGGTTCTCACTGGTCTGCCTTTATTCACTGCCTCAGGCAGAAATACTGGTTGGGGCCCATGAGCATGGGTCTTGGTCCCAGGGCTCCTGTGGCCTCAGGAGTACTGCAGGGAAATGGTGGGAGGCCTGGGGAGCGCCATGCTCCTGCTCAGGCTCTGTGCCATCTCAGCTTTCCCACAGGGCCCGGGAGATTTTCAGTAAATTCCTGTGCAGCAAAGCCACCACCCCTGTCAACATCGACAGCCAGGCCCAGCTAGCCGACGACATTCTCAACGCACCTCACCCAGACATGTTCAAGGAGCAGCAGCTCCAGGTGATGTCGCGGGGCCCTGTCCAGGAATCCCAGCCAGAATCCCAGCCAGGCCAGAGGCAGGAGCCGCAGCTCTCGCCAGGGAGCTGCTGACAGGCCTGGGTATGGGTGGGTAGCTTTGACCCCAGGGGAATTCAGGTGAAAGTGGCTGGTTTCGTTTGGGCTAAAGTAAGAAGCTTGCACCACAGAGGCCTGGCGCTTGTGCCTAGGCGTGTGTGCATGCACAGGGAATCACATGCTCCGGGCTGATGCATCCAGACACCCCTTGACTGAGGGCAGGGTCGAGGCCCGGTGAACCGGCGTGGGTGAAAACCACCAGTGCACCCCACCTACCCAACACCTGTGCTCGGCCACCTGGTACACCATGGATCCTTGGTGTCAGCCTGTGTTGGTGGGGGCAGAGTGGGTGCTGCAGCTTGCTGCTGCCACCCAGTGTTCAAGAGAGGACCACACTGCAGGCACTCAACCAGGGGCGGATCCAGACTGGAAGTAGGCACCTTGAGCCCACCTTACTGGAACACAGCTCACCTGGCATCATCACGAAGGCAAAGCGTCACCAGCCAGGGGCTGTCTGTTGGCCTTGGTTTAATTTTGGGAGAGTATGTGATGAGACCAGGGCTACCCAGCTGTATGCTCCACTGCCCCTGCTGTGGAGGCTGTGCTGTGGGTTCGCCAGAGTGACATCCTGACTAGAAGGAAGCACGTCCTCTCCAGGCAGCTCTCCCTCTGTGGGATCCCCAGCTGCTGGCTTCACATGGCTTGTTTCAGAGGGAGGAAGGAAAAGCTGCCTTGTGAAGAGAGAGAGTGAGCTCTGCAGGAGTGCAGGAGAATCAGCCTGGATACCCTCGGGCCCGCGGGGTTGGGCTAAGATGCTATCCTTCCTGAACAGGGCCAGGTGGT
This sequence comes from Marmota marmota marmota, assembly GCF_001458135.2. NCBI lineage: Eukaryota > Metazoa > Chordata > Mammalia > Rodentia > Sciuridae > Marmota > Marmota marmota. The sequence continues at coordinate 2,633,214 of NW_026000108.1, forward strand.
GGGTGTAAACCCGTGGCCACCTGGGACCTGGTCAGAGACGAGTATTCAGTTCCTCCTTTAACTGTGTGGCATTGCATTTGCTCCCAGATTTTCAACCTGATGAAGTTTGATAGCTACACTCGCTTTCTGAAATCCCAGCTGTATCAAGAGTGCATCCTGGCTGAGGTGGAAGGCCGTGCCCTCCCAGACTCACAGCAGGTTCCCAGCAGCCCTGCCTCTAAGCACAGCATCAGCTCCGACCACTCCAGCGTGTCCACTCCAAAAAAGGTGCTGGGGCCAGCCTCAAGCCACGGGCGCATACCTGTGAGGGGCTGTTGCATAGGTAGTGGGAGTGAGGCTGTGCCTGCCTGTCCCTTCACCAGCTGGAGACGTGGTGATGCTGCGATGGTGCGAGGACTGCCCCTTGACCTGCAGAGATGTAGATGTTTCCACAGAGTCCTTAGGCTTACAGCTCAGGCTTCAGCCCCTTTTGCACTTCATGTAATATTAAAATAACTTTGCATTGTTTTAACTGAAGTTTCCATTTGCTGACAGCTAAGTGGGAAGTCAAAATCAGGAAGATCCCTGAATGAAGACGTGGGGGACGAGGACAGTGAGAAGAAACGGAAAGGGGCCTTTTTCTCTTGGTCAAGGAATAGGAGCACTGGGCGGTCCCAGAAGAGGAAGGAGCATGGGGACCATGCCAACGGTGTGTGCACGTCCAGAGGGCCTGCAGCTGCTGTCCCGGGGATGCAGCCCTTGTGTCCCACAGTGAGAGGCCAGGGTGGGGGTGCATGCCTGGGAAGGGGCCAGACAGGGAAGCAGGCCAGCTCTGGAACTTCCCAACTTCTGTGTCCCTCTCCTGCTGCTTCTTGCTGTCAAAGTGAGAGGTGTTTGTTAGAAAATTTGGGAAAGATCATCAAGTAAGAAGAGAAGACAAGTGTGCCATCGTTTGTTCACCCAGGGGCAGTTGGCTCTCTGCCCAGGTCTCTTTTAAGCTTGTGCTCCCATGCGCCTTCTCCGTGTGTTAGAGATGTGAGGCTATTTAGGTGTCTGAAGCATGTCCCAGGCATGGCTCTTGGTTATTGTAGACCTTATAGAAGCTTGCCCATTCCAGATGCTTTTACCTTTGACTTTTCTGATACTGATGAGAGTCCTGTGGTGACTGGAGGGTGAAAGGCAGGCTCATTAGTGCTCAGCCGCCTCAGAAGCCCAGGCTGCTGCTGGCTGCTGGCTACGCTGTGTCCCTAACGCCATGGGCCGGCAGGCTGGGAGCATACATGCTGCAGGCACAGAGAGGTAGAACCGTCGATTCCGGGTACTGAGGAGGCCGAGGGAGCTGGGAGGACTCTCTTCCCTGGGGGTTTTAGAGAAACATCATTTTTCAGAGATGCGGATCCGGCCTGAAGGAATGGGGCTGACACTAAGCATTTGGTCCCTTAGTTTAAACTGGGCAGTAAACACTACGAGTGACCCCAAGAACAAGACAGGGTGCCCAAGGGAGACAAGCAGGAGGCCCCGACCTCCACAGCTGTGCCAAGGGGCTGGTGCACTCGCTGCCTCTTCCCTCAGAGCAGCTGCTGGAGCTACCCTCACTCCTGTCCTTTGGGAGACCCTAGCGGGTGGGGGCCTGGCCAGCCCCAAGCTCTGGTCATGCTGGCAGGTGGTCTTTTCAAAGCAAAGGCAGTGAGACCTCAGCAAGGGGCCACCTGTGGGACGGATGCTGTCATTAGGTGGGGCTGGGGCTCCCGAGTTCCTGGGAGATGGGGAGTGTGGGCCCCATATAGTGCATTGCACACCTGGCAAGGCCCATAGAACCATCTGGAAAGGTCTTTTAAAATCCCGATGGCTGGCACTCCCCAGAGTTCAGATGTTCCAGTTCAGCCTCAACAGGGCCTGGACAGAGCCTGGAAGTCCACTTTGGGGTGGGCCAATGGCTAGGAGGTCACTGGGACCTGCTGTTTTACTGATCTCTAGCCCTGACCACCCCCGGCCTGACTCAGGAGTAGGCCCGGGTTTTAGAAGTCCTCTCTTCCAGTTATCTGGTGCACAGGTTAGCCTAAGAGATCGTCAGTGCTGTTAGCCACGGTCCATTCTTGGCTCTGTAGGACTTTGCAGAAGATGTGGACTGATCACTGATAAGAAGTGGCCATCAGCTAACTATCTTCTCTTGTCCATGGGACTTTTATGTAGGCCCAGGAATGGCCCTTTGAGAGCTGCCTATGTCTGCATGTGACTGAAGACACACAGCCTCTCTGTGGGGCACTTGCCATGACTGGGGTGTGAGCTTGGAGCACACAGGGCGGTGCAGGGCACAGGGCGCAGGGGTGATCCTGCACAGCTCGGGGGCTGTGTCAGCCCAGGCTTTTGCCTCTGTGAGCAGGAAGTGCTGGTGTTCCTTTCTGTCCTGTCACCTGTTCAGCCCATGGGCAGCAGGTGGGGGTGGGGTTTCTGTGTGTAGTGAGGAGGACACACCTGTAGCTTTGGGCTCATCTGAGTCTGTTTCCCTCATCAAGATTCCCCTCATGCCAATGGAGGCCTGTGCCGCCGTGAGTCCCAGGGCTCTGTGTCGTCGTCAGGGAGCCTGGACCTGGTGAGTTACCACCTCCCCTCGCCTCAGGGACACAGGCTGTACCCACCAGCTGATGGATGAACTGTGTCTCATGAAAAGCCCAGGGATCACTTCACAAGCTGGGCACATGGCAGCAAAGAGCAGCTCTCCCAACCCCGGGTTCCTGGGTTCTGGAGGCAGAGAGGAAAACTATTTGGTAGGTGGGGAGGGGTGCTTCTGAAGGACTAAGTTAGTGTTGGTTTTATTTCTTAAACCCTTTGTTCTAACTTAGTTCACATTTGTTGAACCCCTACGTGGAGCAAACGAGCTGCTTTGAACCCAGGTGCCCTGCCGCCATCCTGTTAACTCCAGCATGCCTGTCTGTACTGCTGCTCCCCCAGCCCACCCAGGGAGCCAGGCACAGCCGGTGACCCCCACTCTAGCTGGCTCTCACTCTCTGCTTCTGTGCTCCTTCTGGCCCCGGGTTCCAGTGTGGAAGGCGCTGGTTGCATGGGTTAGGATCTGCTAGCTTCTTAGCTTCTGTCTGACAAGAATTTTGGGAAACCTTATTGGTTGCCGCATCCTGCCATTCAAAATTGTCAAGTGGAATTAATTAATGTAGACTGTCATTTCTTCTTCAGTTACACTAAGTACTATTTAAGGGGTTTCCAGCCCTTAGTTAACTGTTGCTGCCACCTGGATAGTTCAGAACAAGAATCATTTGTTACTGTGCTGTCTGTGGGTCAGTTGGGTGGTCCTGCTGACTAGGTTTGCCTCATGCGAGTCTCTGGTCCCCTGGCCTGGTGGCTGGTGTCCTCATTCTGACCCTTGGCTGGCCATGGGACTATATGCTCACCATCATCCAGCAGCCAGCCCAGTCTTACTCCTGTGCTATTCCCTTATCAACACTGTGGGGTCTCAGGGACCAAGCGTGAGCCGAGCAGAGCGGCCTCTGGAGGCCTCAACTGGCATTGGTACTGTCAGCCCCATCTGCCAACCCAGGATCCAGGGTGGCCATGCTCCTCCTGGAAACAGCTGAACGGATACAGGGAAGGGCACTGTTCAGAAATGGTCCCAACTGGCCCATTTTCTGAAATAGTGCCTTGGTGAAAGGGACTCTGAGGCCTTGAGGCAGAGCTGGTGATGATGAAGTGGCATCAGGCCAGCAGAAGGACGCCTGCAGGGCACTGCTGATGCAGAGGGTCTGAGAGACCTGGGAGGGCCAGTGCCATGCTCAGGTGGCCTGTCCTCATTGCTTTGGTACCATGAGCTGCCATGTGGCTGTCTGCTTCCTGGTCAGGATGAGATGTGGCCGGTGACCCTAGCTATGTGGGGCTCTGTGTCCGCACAGGACAGTCTTGCTTAGATTGACAGCCTGTAAAGTGCATTGCCCGTGTTCTGAGAGGTGGGTGCCCTTCCTTCCCAGTGATCAGAAAACCCAGTAACAGTGGGGTTGATCTTGGGGATTGCATGTGGGACAGACAGCTTGTTGGGTCCCTAAGCCAGGCTGGGATCAGCTCCAGGAGGTTCCGCCTACACCTGTGACTGACTTGCCTGTTCCCTGCCCCGTAGGCAGAGACCAGCAGGACCTCTGCACCTGAGAGAGACAAGGCTGCCAAGCACTGTCGTGTCCACCTCCCGGACGGGACATCCTGTGCCATGGCCGTCAAGGCAGGGTTCTCCATCAAAGAGGTCCTGGCTGGACTCTGTGAGCGACATGGCATCAACGGGGCTGCTGTGGACCTCTTCCTGGTGGGCGGGGACAAGGTACAGGCCATGTGGACCTGCCAATGGGCTCCTCTAAGTGCGTTTGGCTGTCTGGTTTCTCTGTGTTGGGTGGGCTTGCTGGGAGTGGCTGCGTGTGACATGGGGCTGGCACCTGGAGAGGGACAGCCTTCTCTGTGCAGGGCTATTTCGAAGCTGCCCTTTCGTTCTGCACAGCTGTGTGCTCCCCTCTAACTGTGGTCTCTTTGTTCCAAGCCGCTGGTGCTGCATCAGGACAGCAGCATCTTAGCCTCGAGGGACCTGCGCCTAGAAAAGCGTACTTTGTTTCGGTAAGAGAACGATGCATGTGCCATTTGGAGAGTCCTCTGGTTTTCAGGACTTTCCCCACATTGCCAGCCGTGCTGCTGGCCTGGGCTCTCCCCCAGTGGATGTGCGGTTGTCCTGTGACAGGCCGTGAGGACCGGCAGGTGCTGACGATGGCGGGTGGGATGCAGGTGTCCTGCAGATGGGCTGCTCTGGCCCTAAGACCGCAGAGGGCAAGGGAGGCAGGCACTCTCTGCCTGGTGGGCGTGTGAGGTGGCCAGACAGCACCGCAAGCTCTGGATGTCTGTGCAGGACGAGTTCTGTGACCCCTGCTCAGCCCAGCTCCACAAACCAGAAAGAACTGGGCTCCTGCATGGAGGAAGGTGCTTACAGCAGGCTGGGCCAGTGGCTGGGCCTGCCACACTGTCGTGGTTCTGCACTGGTGCTCCCGAGGTCTCCCAGCAGGCATGGGTATGAGTGCTTTATGAGTGTTTTCATGCTCCCTCCCCAGGCTGGATCTCGTTCCAATTAACCGGTCGGTGGGACTCAAGGCCAAGCCCACCAAGCCTGTCACAGAGGTGCTGCGGCCAGTGGTGGCCAAGTATGGCCTGGACCTTGGCAGCCTGCTGGTGAGGCTGGTGAGTGTGGCCTGCTGTGGCCTCCGGGGCTTGCTCCTTGGGGACGAGGGCAGAGCAGCATGACTCGCCTCAGCACTGTCTTCCCTGGTCAGGGGACCGTGCCCTGTGCTGCTCTCACTGAGTGGAGATGCCTGTTGTTTATTTGTGCCGTGGTCATTTTGGAAAGGTCTATTATTTGCCCTGTGGCCTTGCTCCTGGAAACCATAATGAGAGGGACACGCACACAACCATGTGCAGATTTGCCAGAAAGCAGAGCCCTCCCACCCCACCCAGCTGCTAGGCCAGCCCCCTGCTAGGCCTCAGCGCACTGTCCCAGTTCCCAACTGCCCCTTATAGACAGGAAAAGGTCCACCCGCCCCATTGTCGTGTGAACGAGGTTAGGGAGAGGAACACTGGGCAGCAGGATAGCAGTGCCCCTTCCCCAGCCCACACCAGTCCTGTCCCCATGGGCACTTACTGGCCAGCAGCGGAGTCAGCTGTCTGGCTGTGTGGTGCTGTGTTGGCTGAGTGCTGTGGTGTGGAGTCTGCCTCTGTCTTTCAGGCAGTCAGTACAGGGCAGGCTGCAGCTGGAGCTTGGGGGCCACAGGGCACTGGCCAGCCCCTCCCGAGCCCATAGTCAGCCCCAACATGCATTTGATACTCTCCATGCTCTCCTGACTGAGGGGAGTTGAAAGTGCCGAACTTTAAGCTCAAGTGTTCTTTTTTAAGCAGGGGTTTTGGTGAAGGAAAAGAGCTCTGGCCAGAGACAAGAGTTGGGGGTCTGTGGAGTCGGAGCTGCTCCTGTGGTTGCTTGTTGCTCTCTGCTTTGCAGTGAGCACATGCTGCTTTCGGCATCTCTCAGGACGGTGTGTGGGACGGGCCGAGTGGTTCTAGTCACGTGGAGGCTGTGAGTCGTATTGAGACCTAGGCCAACTGAGATCAATAGCCGAGAGTGGTTTTTGAGTACTGGCAAACCTTCAGCTGCGGAAGGAGGTGTTCCAGCATGCACCAGGGGTCTCCAGTCTCCCCTCTAGTGACTGGTGGGCAGAGCCACATGCCAGCTCCTTGGGTACTGCACTTCCATTTTCACCCTGGCAGACAGCCCTGACCCCAGGGCCAGCTGGCGTGAGAGGCTGTCAAGAAGCAACTATCCCCGAAGCTCCGATCTGAGTAAATTATTCAATGCACCATCTCTGCCTTTAGAATGGAGAGAAGGAGCCCCTGGACCTTGGTGCCCCCATATCGAGTCTGGATGGACAGAGAGTCGTCCTAGAGGAAAAGGACCCTTCCCGAGGAAAAGGTGAGCACAGGCAGCAAATCACCAGCCTGCTGGGCCCAGCCCACCGCCCAGCTGCTGAGCAGCTGTGGTCTCTTAATGCTACCCCCGATGGTGTGCATTGGGGCTGAGGACCTCCTGAGGACCAGCGGACCTCCTGAGGGCCTGTTGACCCCAACATGGCAGAGGACCCTTAATGCAGCATTTCTCATACGGAGACTGCTTCAGCCCTGCGTGGAGGAGGAGCAGGACCAGCAGAAGGAGGCCCAGTTGCCTGGGGTGCATCTTCTCAGCTATAGGAAGGGGTGGCAGCCCCTGCCCCCATGCTCATGTGTCAGAGCACTATAGCTAGAAAGTACTAGAAGGTGCTCTCTTCCCGGGAGGCCTTAGTCACTCCAAAACAGGAATGCCGAGGGCCATGCAACCTGGTCTGGGCCCCTTGGTCCTTCACCTAGTGCCCTGATCTGGGGCCTGTCCCTCTGGCCCTATCCAGCAGGGGCTGAGGCTGGCTCTCCTGGCTTGTCCTACTGTGATGGCCCATATGTGCCATGAGGCAGGTGTTCACAGAGCTCTCCCATTGGCACCTCAATGCCAAAGGCCTCTCTGTCCAGACACCTCAGGAGTCTGCACCCTTTTGGAAAACTGAGGAGTCCTCAAGGAAAGCTACTTAGTCCAGGAGGGGAAGGCCTGCTTGTAGCTGCTGCAGGCAGAGGTGTGGCCCAAAGGACTGTCCAAATGCAGGGATAGCAGGGAGCCTGTCTCCTGGGGAACTTTCTAGAAACTACAGATGCTCATCTGTGTGGAGCAGTTTGCTTTATACACAGCTATTTCACGCAACTGGCCGTGCCTTCCTCTCTGGGGCTTGGGCCTAGGTGACTCCCACAAGGTGGGTCACTCGGGGCCTGGTGCAGGGCACTTGTTCCTGTCCCACTCGCACTTCCTTGCCCTGAGCTCTAGAGAGTGTCATGTCCCTGCCCCAGCCCTGGAGCCAGGTGGGCTGAGTGCTGTGTGCAGCCCCCGTAGGGCGGCCACCAGCCTTGCCTGGCAGGTTCTGCGCCTCCCTCCAGGGCTAGGCACTGTGGGGCCTGTGGCATCTGCACAGCCGAGCCTCTGGGGAGTCGTGTGCTCATGAGGCTGAGCAGGGAGCAGGAGAGCAGTGTTCCAGGGGCACTGGGGCCATGCCCAGTGTCACCGTCTGCCCACCACTCCTGTGTTAAGAGTGTGCATGCCAAATGGCATACAAAATGAGGTTTCAACACTACTCTTCCTGAAGTCCCCTGTTAAATTTGCAGAGAAGCCGTGCGGCGCCCTCACCCAGCAGCAGCGGGAGGTGGTGGGTCTCTGGCTTTAGCTACTGGTTAGATGAGGGGTATGAGTGCCTTTTGGCCTCTGCAGCTTTGGTGTGGAGGGTGCAGCCCAACACTCACCTCTTACCTTCAGCGCCCGCAGATAAGCAGAAAGGTGTGCCCAGCCGAGGGAGCACGGCAGTGAACTCCAGCCCCAGAAACCACGCGGCTATGGTAATTCCCCACACGCTCGGCCCTGCAGCCCCCGCCCCTCTCAGAGGGGCAGCTCTTGGCTCCCACCCCACTGCCATGGCACCTGGCCCCTCCTCTCCCCAACAAGCCCCCTTGTCACCCATTAACCTGGCGGGGGCTCTGTGCGCAGGGTTGGCGCCATACCTGGGGGTCTCCCCCTGGCCCTGCCGGGCCTGGCTCCGCCCCTGTGAACAGCAGGCTGGGTTTCCCCTCCTGTGGGGGGTGGCTGGGCCTCACTGCTTCTCGTTCTGTGACCTGCCCTTGCCCTTGGTCTTCGGTGGTGCGTGCAGCTCCGCCCCAGCGCACCGCGTCCCTCCGAGCCTTTACCTTATGACTGGTGAATGATGTGTTGTTGTGTGTTGGAATGTGAGTAGAACTTTGACTTTCCTTCTAATGCAGGGAGAGGAAAGAACACTAGGCAAGTCTAATTCTATTAAAATAAAAGGAGAAAATGGAAAAAATGCTAGGGATCCCCGGCTTTCAAAGAGAGAAGAATCTATTGCAAAGATTGGGAAAAAAAAATATCAGAAAATTAATTTGGACGAAGCAGAGGGTATGTGTACTTTTTAAAACTTGCACGTTTTTCAGTAAATGCACTACCAGTTTCTAGTACAGTCACCAAGCCCACTCTGCCCTGTCCACAGCTGGTGACTGCAGACCTGTCACACTGAGGCTTGTGCTATAACTTTGCTGAAACCCCAGTTTTCAGGCTGAGAGCTAGGCCTCCCATGGAGTCAGGGGGCCCTGCTGTGCCCAGCAGCACCGACTGTGCTGCAGCCTGCTCCCCCACAGCCTGACCCCTGACACGAACCAGGGCCCTATCTCGGGTGGTGGAAAGTTGGCATCAGGGGCCCATGTCACTGAGGGTCACCAGGCAGAACTGGATGCCAGTGAAAGGGAGGTGGGGGTGCCAGTTGGGAGGGCCATGGGCTTGCTGACCTCTGTTGGCCAGTGGAGGCCCTGAAGAAGGCAGCCCACCCCACCCTGGGCCTCCAGGAGAGGTGCAGGCGACCCCTGAAGACAGACTGGGAGATGAGAGCCCTGGTGGACCTTGTTTTTATTCCCAAAGCTCCTAACAAAGGGAATCACGGACAGCGGACCAGCACTGCTGTTGGGACCTGAATCGTAGTCCAGGGAGTCCTTGCTAGTCAGCTGGCTCGTCCCAGCTTTCTGTGAGTCCAACCTCACAGTAAGAAAGCAAAAACAGGACTCCTTCGGCCTCCGTGGCCACCAGGCAGAAGACACACACCCTTTGAATGTGTGCATTTCTGAGAATTATGGAAATGTGGAATTTTAAAAGATGTCTTAAGGTTTACAAATGCAGAGTATAATTTAAGTACTAGAGAAAGCTCAGTTCAGAAATCCCGTTTTTAAAAGGTGAACTTGTGAACTTGAGTTACAGTGAAAATCCAGCCCGACAAAGAAGGGTCTGTGGACCCAGTGACTAAGCCAGGACTTCCACAGAGGCAGGGCAGGTGCAAGGCCCAGGGCACCCGTCTGCCCCGAGCCAGCTTTGGGCAGGACAACCCTTCTCTCCCACGGCTTAGGAGCACTACCCTCTGCCCAGAGGTGGTGACCCTGAGTGGCAGGCGATTTGAGGGCCATCCATCCCAGCCACCCCACTGGCTGTCCCACTCTTGGTCCGGGGGTTCAGCTGTAGCTGGGGCCTCTTGCTCTGTCGTGCCTTCGTCTGGCCATCACTTCTACCTTGTCCTCAAAAAGGAGCTGGGCGCAGGTGTCAAAGGGCCCTGGACGTTAGCCAGAGACCCACAGCCAGGGCAGCACTGGCTGCCCCTCCTCCACGACATACGCGGGAAGCGCAGGCTCTGTGTGCTCAGGCCCGGTGCATAGCTTGGTCCTCAGGGTATGGAGCTGCCTCCACATCCTGAGAAGGGCTCTGCTGCCAGCCGGGCCTCAGCCTCAGTCCTGTGAGGAGGCAGCACTGCGCGCTGGCCTGCCTCGGCCTGCAGCGCCCTTGCGGGTGTGCTGTGCTGTGGCATGCTTCCGGGGAACCTCTCTAAAGAGGGCCAATGTGGATTTTCTTCCAATAGAGTTTTTTGAGCTCATTTCCAAAGCTCAGAGCAACCGAGCAGATGACCAGCGTGGGCTGCTGAGGAAGGAAGACCTGGTGTTGCCCGAGTTCCTTCGCTTGCCTACTGGTTCTGCAGAGCTCGCCCTCTCCACCTCGGCCCCGGCCAAAGGCTTTAGCAAGAGACCCGTGGCGGGCTGTGGCCAGGAGCGAGCAGTCCAGCCTTCTGGGAGCTGGGAACCAGCGCAGGACTGCAGCGACAGCCCAGCCACCAGCCCTGGCTCTGCCCAGAGCCCCAGCTCCACCCACAGCCCTGGCTCCGCCCACAGCCCCCCTGGGGTCCCTGGGACTACTGCACCTGGACAGAATACTCCTGGAGAGCCCTTCTGTGCCCCCCAGGGGCAGGAGGGCACTACGCAGATCTGGAGGAGGCAGTCAAGGGACGTCGAGGCTGGGGACATCCAGACCGTGGAGGATGAGCATGTGGCTGACCTGACCCTAATGGGGGAGGGGGACATCAGCAGCCCCAACAGCACACTGCTGCCTCCATCCCCCAGTCCCCAGGACACACCCGGACCTCCAGGACCAGGTACCTCCAGGTTCTGACCCCTGCACCCTGGTGCCATCCTGCTTGCTCCCCACCATGGTTCACTCGAGTGTTCAATAAAAGGGAACAGCCGTGGTACGCGGCCTCATTTAATGAGATGCTCCGTGGGGCAGCCCTCTCCTCATGGTTTTGCCTTCTGAAAGGAGACACTGGGGCAGCAGTCGAGGTCCGCACTTGACAGGGTGGTCACTGAAGGGTACATAGTCCCTCTGCTCTGCAAAGGTGCCATGGGAGCAGCAACCCAGGTTCAGTGACACCCTGAGCAGGGCTGGGACTTCTGTTAGTAAAACCTGCAGAGCTGGCGTTTTTAGTGTTTCAGTTTCAAGATTTAAAAAAAAAAAAAAAAAAAGTATTGACCTTGAGCCAGAGAGCAAAGGCCCCGTGGCTCACAGGAGGACCAGGGCTCTGATAAGCTCTTCAGTGGGCAGGCCGGACACCCACCAGTCCCCTGAGCCAGTTGGCCCAGGCGCCCTGCTTCATGGCGTTGGCCACCCTCCCTCAGCCGGCTGTGCCTCAAGGGAGGCGTGGGCTGGAGTGTGGAGGTGAGCAGCTCGGCCTGCTGACTCACGCCCCACAGCTGCCGGGACCAGGCTGGAGCCGGCAGGGGGTGGGGCCGGGCCTGGTGACATGTGCTCACGCCCAGTGCCTCGACCGTGGCCTGTCCTGGGTTCCCGCGCCCCAGGCTGGGTACCCAGGATCAGGTCTGCCAACTCCATGGGCGCCCGGGGCAGTCTTCATGTGTGTCCCTTCTCCACACAGCCCGGTGCTCAGGAGGGCCGCGCGCTGTGGGCTGGGCTTCACGACGCCTCGGGCACCAGCTGTCCTTCTGCTCTTCTGTCTGTCTGCAGTCCACCTGTGTCTCCTCTTCCAGGAGCAATAAACTCGAGATCTCTTGTCTGGTCTGGCTTACAGTTCCTTTCTTCTTTATTTGAAAATGTGCTTCCACTTTAGAAAACGGCAGAGGTAGTTTAATCTAGGGGAAGTATTACACATTTTGAGACATCAGTGGATTGACCTCAGCAGACTAGCTTTTAAAAGATATCATTCACTGAACAAAATTCCTGAGCATCTCACATGTGCCTGCGAACACAGCCTGGTGATGGGTGGGAGTGGGCTTGAAAGTGAGGAGGAGCCTGGTGGGCAGGGTTCCTCTGCCAGAGAGCCCCGTCTCCACCTCTGCCTCTGGCCCTCCTTGCCTGGGGGATGGGGAGGCTGAAGTCGTCCAGTTTGTTCCAGAAGCCAGACCCACCCCCAACTGAATGTGGAGCCTCTGCCCTCCTCTCACACCTTAGCCCCTGGCCTGGCTGCTGGGCTGCCTCTGCGCAGGACCAGAGCACGTGGTTTTCCCACTACACAGGGCCGTTGGCCTGGGTAGCGGTGCAGCATGGTGCCTGGCCAGACGGCTGCTGCTGGCTTATCCCTGGCATTTCATGGCAGAGGGCGATGGTGGTACAGTCGTGTAGAGGGTGAGTCCCCAGCACCCCGGGAGAGAGGAACCCAGGGTGATCCTCTGGCTCTGTCCTGGACATGGCAACGGCAGGAGAGGAAGTGTGGGACTTTGGCCACAGTACAGAGGTCTGTAGCTCCCACCAGCCTGTCCGAGGGTTGCTGGACAGTTGTAGGCATTGATGGCCTGCCTAGTCTCCCTGGAGGCAATGACCCTGGTCTGCAGGGCCTAGGGGTGCTGGGGCTAGACTCCTCTGTGGGACAATGCCCTGCACAGAAGCCTGTCCCTGTGGTGAAGGAAGCCCAGTGTCCTCAGCCTCCCGATGGGGCGTTCCTCGCTAATTGTGCCAGGTCAGTGGGGGAGGTCGCAGAAAGGCCAAAGAAAGTGCCAGGGACAGCATGGGACATGTATGATTTGCCAGGGAAAGCTTACAAGAGACCAGTGACTGCTCCAGGAGTTCAGTGGGACAGGCTGACAGCACCGTGTCCCTCACAGAGCTTCACCAGGCAGCCTCCTCTCCCTCCCTGTTGTTGGTAGCTGGCTGGGCAAGTGGCATGTGCCCTCTCCACATGCCCTCAGCCCCACGCCCGGCCTCACTCGGGGAGGGAGGTGCAGAAGCAGTGACGTCATAGCACGCGCCTGGCAGTGTGCGCGTCTAGCCAGCACCCCAGGAGCGGCTGGGCATGTGAGACGTCGCTCTCTGGATGGCACTCCTTTGCCCTAGTTCCTGTACACAGAGAAAGCCACGTCCTTCAAGATGACATGTGTCCTGCCCTTATTTTCCTTAACTTGACTAGGTTTGGAGAATGGAAAGGGGCCTGCAGGGACGTGGTGTTGTGCTGTCTTCTCAGGGACAATGCAGGCACCTTACTTGCGAGCAGCATGAGTCTGCTCGCCGCTCTGACTCCATTGCTCAGGTCTAGAGGTCCAGGCTCCACCGGGTGCCCTCACTGATTCTAACTGCTGTGACTCCTCTCAATGACGTGGTGGCCACGATGGACATCCAGGGAGGGAAATACAATGTGGCAGTGTGGCCATGTCCTCAGGACTCCCACCTGACCCTGTCACCAGGGGCAGGCCACCTGCATGAAGACAGGCTTCGCTTCCCCGCCCGCGCGTTGCCTGCCAAATAACCCAGGCCCCCTCCTTGCCCCAGGCTCTGCTTGGGCATGTGAGGTGGAGATGTCAAGTGGAAGCCGGGTCGGAGCCCAGCTTGGCACTCCGGGGTACATGGGCTGGTGTGTGTGCACATGGTGTGTCAGCAGAGCATGTGTGTGTGTGTGTGTGCGTGCACACATGCGTGCGCACACCTGTGTGGTGGGCGTGTGTGCCTGGGTGAGTCCCTGTGGCTTTGCGATTTTTTTTGTCTTGACACAGGAAACTCCAAATTACCCGAGTCACCTCACTGTGGGGAAAAGCCAGGAGTGTCCCCTGCTTAGAGGCCCGGCCTTGATCAGCCGTCTTGGGTCCTGCATGGAAGAGCTTTGTTGAGGCATTCACGAGGGCGTGTGGGCCAGGAGCAGAGGGTTGAAGGCCAAGTGGTGGGCAAATCTCAGAAGGCTGCCTTGCTCTTGGTGTTCACGTTGGCTTCTGTGGCACTGTGGCACTTGTGTTGCCTGCGCCCCACTCCAGCCCCACTGTTGCTCTGATTACCCCACCCCACGACCTTCCCATCAGTGTCTGCCTGGTTTCCAGCAAATGCTCCGGGGCTACTGGGTTGTGTGGCCCAGCTTTTCTGGGCTTATGACCCAAGGCACTTTGACCCAGTGAGGTGCAGGTCTGTGGTGGTGGAGGCTGAGTCAGACCCACTGAGGCACCTCTTCCCCGGAGCCCACCCGGCTCCCAGGTTCAACCTCCTTGGGGTCTGGCCCCTCATGGCCACCACCCCACCTGCCCTTCTCTCCCAGCACCTCGGGCCCCAGCAGAGCCCCAGGTCATGTCTCTGAGATCCTGTGGCTAAGCTCCCCACCAGGATTCTCCACGTGGGTACTCACCCCCCAGCAGGGACTAAGGCCTAAGATCAAGGTTCAGGGGTCATGCCCTCATCCTGGGGCTGGAGGTGTGGCTGGGTCCCTCTTTGCCCTCCCCTTGCCTCTGCCTGGACACCTCCCTGGCCCAGCCGCAGCTTCAGGCCTACTGAGGCCCGCGTGAGACGGGCCTGCCTGGCCTCAGCTTTGTCCGTAACTTCTGAGGGAGGCCCTGTCCAGCCACTGTCCCCAGGCATTGTGTCTCAAGAGGGGCTGGTGGCCCCTGACAGCCACAACACAGCTCAGACCTCACCCTCCCGAGCTGCCACTGGTCTTCAGTGGAAGAGGCGGCCATCTACCAGACTGCCAAAGCACTTCCTGTACCTGAACTCTGCCCAGTGGCGGCCACAGGACTCTGGGCCCAGGGTCTGCTGGCCCTTCCTCCCTCTATTCTCATGAGCTTCTTCAGCCATGGCCAGGCCTCCTGCCCGTTCCAGGGGCTTCCCCATTGATTCTTAGGGCTGACCAACTGGCCCATCCACTGTCCCCAGCCCCTGGCCTGGGTTGTGACAACCTGGTCCCTAGCTGCTCCCACCACAGCTCCTCCGCCTGCCCTTCAGACATCCAGGATGATCCCAAAGGGAAAGACCCAAATCTGTGAGTGGCCCACAAAGCCACCTGCCCCACCCCACGTGCTCTCCGGAATAAGCTCTTCCCAACCCTGAAACCTGCCCTCCTCCTCCCCCTCCCCCGGTGGCTCCTGTCTGTAGCCCCTCCCCAGTGTGGGTTTGCTGGGTGCCCCCTCAGCTGCCCCCAAGCCCTGTCCACCACACCCTCTAGCTGCAAGCTCACGTGCAGCTGTGGATCTGCCCTGCAAGTTTGCTGAGTGAGCAGCTCTAACCCAGCCCACTGTCACTGTCACCATCCTGGGCTGGGCCTCTGTGGAGGCATGCAGAGAGCTTGGAAGTCCTGAGCCAGAGTAGGGATTTAGTGGCCACTCTCTCCCATGGGGACTGCAGGATCTGGCAGGCCTCAGTGGATGGGTTGCCATGGGAGGGACCAGGAGGGCCAAGGGACAGATGGTAGGGTCCCTAGCCTCTGGCTCCCTCTGCTGGCCCTTCCTCCCTCTATTCTCATGAGCTTCTTCAGCCATGCCCAAGGCCTCCTGTCCCTTTCTGGCTGATGGAGATACTTGGGACCGAGGAGGTGTCAGGGCTAGTCTGTGCAGATGATTGGGAGCATGGTGGCAGAGTTGGCGGCACTGTCTGGGGGAAGGGAGAGCCCCCTGGGGCAGTGGGACGGGCAGCAGAGCGGGACCCCTGGGAGAACCTGGCGGGTGGAGGGCTCAGCCTGCACCCCAAGCCTGCCTGGCCCTGCTGTCTGCTGCTCCTGTGAGGGCCCAGCCGTGGGCCAGGAGCACTGGGCTGGGGCAGGGGTACTTGAGCTCTGCCAGCCCAGGTACAGCCCAGAGCCACAGGCAGCCCACGTGCAGGTGTGCTTGGGCAAGTGAAGAGGGTGCCCCAAGGGTGTGTGTGTGTGTGGGGGGGGCGCTTCTAGGCTCCTGGGGCAGCTGAGTAGCAGCGACAGGCTGGGTCAGCTCAGGGCAGGGAGACATGCAGGTGGCCTGCAGGCAGGAGGAGAGGTCCTGGGGGCAGTGTCTGGGGGAAGGGAGAGTCGCCTGGGGCAGTGGGATGGGCAGCAGAGCTGCCTTGCTCTGGGCTTTGGGAGTGTGGGGCAGAGGTTCTGAAGGGATTGGCACCAGGAGGCAAGGCCACTTTGGACGTAGCCAGCTGCAAGTGGCCCCTCAAGCCTCACGGGGTCCTGTTGTGCCTGCCTGGGAGCACTAAGGAGCCCAGCAGCCAGCAGGCCCTGGCACCGGCTGGTGGCTGAGTCAGGCAGGGGCTGCTACTGCTGAGGTGGGCAAGCTGTGGCTGCCATTCCTTGTGCGCACTTCCTCTGTCCTGCAGAAGCTCCTGTCCTTGCCGACAGGTGTCCTCCCATCCTAGCACAAGGACTGCCCTGGGGTGGAGGGCCTGTCTTCCAGGTGGGCATGAAGGGGAGAGCTGGCCTCCTGCTTTGTGTGGGGACCAGGCCCTCTCAGAGCCCAGCAGTACTCTAGGCAAATGCCATGCCCATCCTGACCCTATAACCTGGCATTTAGATCCTGGGGGCAAGCAGGGGACAGGTGGGGCAAGGCTGGGTCCCAGCTGGCCCTAATGGAGTGTTTATGGGGCTGGCTGGGAGAAGCTTCTGGTCTCTGCCATGCCTCCCTTGGGAGAGCTGGTGCTGGCACGTGTGGAGGCCAGGACGAGGCTCTTCTGCTGCCTCCACTTGTCTGAGAGGACTGGTTGGGCACCTTCAGAGGGACACCACACCCTCTGCCCACAGGCCAGGACTTGCTCTGTGAGGCCATGTGGAAGTTTCTTCAGAAAGCTTGGGGCTGAGGGTGAGGTGGGGTGCAGGGGTGTGGAGCAACCTGCCAGTACAGACCCTGGAACTGGGGAGGGCTCCCAAGGGCTCACCTGTGGGCAGGAGCCTCCCCCCTTAGATGAGGAGAGGGTCGCTGGGACTTCCTGGGCCCCACCCCATGCAGCACCCCCCTGCCCACCTTCTAGGGTGCTCAGTGCAGGGAGCTGATGCCAATCTCAAACTGAGTCACACTCCATGAACACCGTGTCCACTTGCCTGGGGACCCACCCTGGAATGATCACATCTCCATCCTTGAGGGACAGCCAGATGCCAAAGAGTAGCCCCAGGGTGAGGTGGCTGGCAGGAGGTGGGCCTGCCTGCCTCGGGGGCTAGGAGCTTCAGGGGCAATGTTGGGCAGCCAGGGCCTGCAGGGGTTGGGGTAGGAGCCAGACTGGGACCCACTTTGCTGAGCAGCCTGAAAGAGGGGCCTCAGCACCGAAGGAATGATCATGTGGCAGAGGGCAGGGTGGGGGAACGGACAGGCGGCTGGAGGCACTGGGAATGGTCGAGGCCACTCAGGACCAGAGGCGTCTGTGGCAGTGCAGCTGGCCCCAGGCAGCCAGGCCAGTCGACACCCAGATGGCCAGGTGGGGGACAGCTGGAAGCAGGCCGAGGCCCTGCTCCACCCTGGCCTGTGAGCTGCCTCGAGAGTTCCTGCACTGCACTGTGAGGCCCATGGGTGGAGATGGCCCTGGCCTCCCCACCCTGAGAGCAAGCCCTAAGGACAGGCCCCAGGTGGAAGTAGACAGCTAAGGCAAGGTAACAGGGACCTCAGTAGGTGGCCTGGCCCTGTCCTGAGCTGCAGAGGGGTGAGGGAGGCTGGCGGGTGTGAGTCTGGGGGGTGTGATCGGGCAGGCAAGGCAGTTCGGGGGCTTCTCGTGGACACAACTTTCCCACTCTGCTGCAAGAGGTTGATTAGACCCAGGGCACGGCCACCTCTGTGTCATCCCGGAGCCCTTTCTGCCACAGCAGCCCACATTGGTGTTTTCACCTCTCCCCACTTACAGCCCTGGTAGCAGGCAGTGTGGCAAGGAGGGCATCAAGCACACCGCGAGAATGAGGTGGCGCCATGGAAGGTGCCCAAAGCAGAGCAAACCATGGCCACCCAGCAACATGGGCAGGGTGCAGGGGTGCAGACTGCAGGAAAGGGCCCCATGTGGCCTGGCACAGATGAGGGTGGGGTACAGGTGTTGGAAAGTCCTGTGACAGACGGGAGGCCATGGCAAGGACTGCCCAGGGTCCCAGCAGCACTGGGGCCTCACTCCAGACCAGCCTCATGGTCATGGCTTCTTGGCCGGCTGCTCCGCACAGTGCTGTCTGCAAGGGCACCAACCTCACTGTCAGCAGGGCCTGTGGGTGTCGAGGCTGGGGACAGAGTGCCGGCAGGTGGCACCTGCAGACCAACCTGGCACTGGGGATAGTTAGCTCCTGCCCCTGGCCCAGAGGCCCATGATTGGAGGTCCCCTGCCCCTGGGGTGGCTCTGAGGGGATCTGTGTCTGTGCAGGGCCATCGGCAAGTCCTGAAAGCCTAGGGCTGGTCCAGGCAGGTGACAGCCTCTCTCCTCCCTGTGACAGGAGGCAGGGCCCGTGGCAGCCGAGGCCTCCCGGTCAACAGGACCATCGATGTGGACCTCGTCACTGGTGTGGCGGCCAGGCGAGGCGGTGACGTGCTGGGGGCGAGGGTTGGTGGGCCCCTGATGTCAGGACGCCCTGGCCTGAGCCCCGTCCCAGGTGAGCCGGCCAAGCCCCCGGCTAGCACACACCGGGCTACCTATGTCTGAAGCTGCTCCTGGTCCCGTGCAAGCTACCCTGCCCTGACCTCCACACACGTGGACACCACCTGGCCCAGGACCTCTCAGGGGCACCTGGAGCGTGTGCCCCTCAGCCACTACACCCTCAGGAGCCAAACGGGGAGAAGGCGGGACCACCTCGTCGCAGGGCCTGGCCTCAGACATCTGCCACCAGCCCGGTGCTGCCCTCTGCCTCAGACTCTTCCCAATAAAGCATTTTGAAGACCTGCCACGTGTCGGCTTCATGCTGAGTGCTGGGGACAGAGGTGCTGAGCTTGGGGAGCCCTCGTTCCTGTGGGACTCCAGAAGTGTACGCCGGAGATGTCTAGGAGGTGACAGAGGGCCCCAGAAGACGGTGCCTGGCAGTGAGGAGCAGAAGGCCCTCCTGCCCTGTGATGTGCAGAGAACAGAGGTCACCTCGGGCTCCAGGTGGAGCCTGTGGCACTGAGGGGCAGCCTTCCCACATCAAGTTCCCTGCCCTCTGCGTGCCCCACTGCCCGATCCAGGGTCTTTTGTGTCTGTCCCTCCCTCCCCTCTTTAGGGTGACTGCTGGTGGAGCCAGGGCTCTTGTGGGAGCTGTGCTCAGCTGACCACTGAGGTCCCTTTCTTGGCACTGCCCCCACCATGGCACAGCAGGGACCCTGTAGCTGCAGGCCCAGTCTCCTGCCCTTAGATGCACTTGGAGGGTGCCCAGAGAGGGCCGTGGGGAGCCAGCTGAGCTGACGCCTGCCTGCAGAGGAGGCTGGACAGCGCCGGGCAAATGGGGAGGCCAAGGCCGCAGCGAGTCTGGTCGGAATCGAGACCCTGTGTGGCAGGAGCCCAGGGAGGAGGGAGGGCCAGCCACAGGGAGGAGTCAGCAAATCCGAGAGGCGCAGTGCCCTGGACCCGGGTCGCTCAGTGGGAGTGGTTCTGGGTGTTTCCAGGGAGTGGCTCCCAGTGGACAGCACTCTGGGCAGGGGTCCAGGGGAGGCATCAGAATAGAAGGCGAGAGCCTGGCACTTGCTGTCCCCCATCCACTGTGCCAGGCTGGGTCTCACCAGTGTTCATTCTTCCCTCTGCACAGATGGGAAAATGGAGGCTCGGAGAGCGTGGGGCTTGGGGTGGACCATGAGACAATTTCAGCGCCAGGCCAACCCCAGGCCCAAGGGGGAGTCTGCCTTCCTGCCATCCTTCTGCCAGCGGAAACTCTTACCTGTGGGGAACTGCAGGCACCTTGCTGGCTGCTCAGAAACTGCAGAAGAGGTTCCAGAGGCAGCTCTGCCCGCAGCCCTTAGTCACGCGCTTGTGGGGCAGGGCCCCTCTGCCTTGTCCCGGGACCCCTGGTGCCTGGCCCAGGCCTGAAGGGCTGTGCTGGGCCCAGAGACAGCCTTGCAAGCAGCCCAGGGGCTGGAGGAAGTGCCTACTCTGTCCAGGAGGGGGCAGGAGAGACCCGTTCTGGGGTCACTGTTTGCAATACGCAGCAGGGTGTATGGCCCACCCTCCGTACCTCTTTTGTGGTGTGGGGAGAGGGTGCAGGTCCCTCGGGCTGTGTGTGGCTGGCCACGGCCCTGGACCCTCAAAGCTCATGAAGAGTTCACCAACAGGAGAGGCCAGCCCCCCGCAGTTTTGGCCCAGCGCTGGCCAGGGAGTCCCACAGCGCCACCTGCCTGTCTGGGGAATGCTTCTTGGAAGGGATCTTAAGCCAAGGTCCCAGGACAGTGTAGGGTCCAGGACCAGTACAGGCTGAGGCTGGTGGGGCAGCCTAGGCAAAGGCAGGGGAGTTGGTGGCAGGGTGGAGGTGGGGACAGAGCTCCCTCTCCAGTGCCAGCACATGGGAGGTAGCCAGGGTTAATCATTCCCACATGGCCTTGACCCCACCCGGGCTGACCGATTCGCTCCCGCCTCCCGCTGCCCCTCTCGCCAACTCAGGAGGAGCCATGGGGCGCTGGGCCTGGGTCCCCAGCCCCTGCCCCCCACCTGGGCTGTGTGCCTTCCTGCTGCTGCTGTTGCTGCTGCTGCTGCCTCGGGGGACCCAGCCCCAGGCCAGAGGGGTGAGCACCGCTGCTCCCAGGCAGTGTGGCCAAGGGTTCCCTGTGGCACCCCAGGCTACTGGGCTTCAGACAGAGGGCCGGCTCCCCGGGCAGGGGGAATGGGCTGGGGCCCAGGTGACTGGGGGGTGAGAGTCGGCCTTCAGGGCTGAGGTGGAGCTGGACTAGCCTGGGGCACTGGGTCCCTGAGCTTGCTGTGCTGTTCCTGGAGCTGGGGGTCCCTGTGTGGCCTGGGCCCCAGTGAGTCTCGGCCCCTCCCCCGGCCTCGGTAGGTCCCAGTGTTTGAGGCGGGGAGCGAGGGGCCTCTGAGGGGCTCCGGCTGCTCCTGTCCTCCCTAGAACTGACCAGGGTTCAACCCTGAGGGGCGGTATACCTGGGCTGGGCTGTAGCTTGAGTCCAGGATGGGGAGGACACAGGCCCAGAAGAGACTTCAGTGTCCCGGGGCCCCAGACCCTACTCCACTTCGCTTCCCAGCACAAAGCAGTCTCAGGACTGGGATTCCCCCTACACCCTCCTGGTTTCTGGTTCCTCCTAGGATGGCACAGAACCTAATGCCACAGCCCCCCTTGGGGGCCCCATGATCCCTGTGACCTCTGTGACCCCCAAGATCCCAGCAACAAGTGCTCCAGAGGCAGAGGTGGAGGCAGAGGGACCCCAAGGTGGGGAGCTCCAGTCCCCAACCAGGGTGGCTCCCTCCCGCGGTGGCCCAGGGAGCCCAGGTGGGTCGGGAGAGGAAGCTTCCCGCGGCACCTGGTGGTTGTGGGCATGGGTGGGCTGGGGTGGGGAGCCCTGCGGCGAGGACTGGAGCCCTGGCCTGCCGCCCCCGCAGTGCTTACCGAGGCCGGGCAGCCCTGCAGGTTCCCCTTCCGCTACGGAGGCCGGATGCTGCACTCCTGCACCCTGGAGGGAAGCGCCCGCAGGAAGTGGTGGGTCCCAGGTGGGGCGGGGGCTGAGGCCCCCCGGGTCTGGCACGCTGAAGAAGAGTGGCTGGAGCTCCAGGCAGGGCCGGGAGGGGTGGGCCTGTGGCCTGGACCCACTGACCCCCAGCATTGCTTCCCAGGTGTGCGACCACTCACAACTATGACCGGGACAGGGCCTGGGGCTACTGTGTGGAGGTTGTCCTGCCTCTGGAGGACCCAGGTGGGTGCAGGCTGTGGGGTGCGACAGCCTGACCCCAGCTAGGAGGGGCTGAGGTGGGGTGTGTGAGCTGGGGGTGCCAGGGTCCCAGTGCTGAGAGGGGGTAGGACCAAGGGAGACAGCTGAGCTGGGCAGGGGTCCTGCCTAGTGTGGAGGAGCGGCTGCAATTTGACCCCGGAGATGGCTGCCAGCCAAGGAGCCAGCCGCCCTGGGTCCAGTGTGGGCACCTTTTCAGATAGGACTTCGCCCTCTCTGGGGCTGGGGCGCCCTCTCATGGCAAAGGCCAGCCTCTGGCCACAGACAAGCCCTGGACAGACGCAGGGTGGGGCCAGGTGGCCCAGGGCGTGAGGCTGGAGGTCTGGGGCTCGTGAATCTCTGGGGACATGGCAGGGGACCGCGCTGCCTGACAGTGTTGGTGCCAGCTTCTAGGATGCCACGTGCAGAGCCATGGGGCACCTTGCCCAGGTGCCAGGTAGAGGGCTGGGGAGAAAAGGGAGGCCTGTGTGCCCCCCTGGGGACCTGTACCCACAGGACCCAGAGGGAGCAGCTGGAAGTGGGGGCCCATGGAGGCCCTTGGCAAGCAGCAGAGTCATAGAGGGACCCCGAGGACTCTTGCCCCCATCACAACCTCTCTTGCTTGATGATAGCTGCCCTTGACCCCTGTGCCTCCGGGCCTTGCCTCAATGGGGGCACGTGCTCCAGCACCCAAGACCCCGTGTCCTATCATTGCACCTGCCCCCTGGCCTTCACTGGCAAGAACTGCAACATCGGTGAGTAGGCCCTGGGGGCCCGGGAGCCAGGGGGCCAGGGGACCATGGGGGCCATGGGGGCCCTGGGGGCCCTGGGGGCCATGGGCCTGGAGCCAACCAGGGAGGGTGGAGAGTGGTTGGGGGGCCCAGGGTGGGGTCCTGCCTGGGCTGTGGTGCAGGGAGTAGGGGCTCACTGTGTGGCCCCCAGGGAAGTGCTTCGATGAGACCCGCTATGAGTACCTGGAGGTGGGTGACCGCTGGGCCCGCGTGCACCAGGGCCACGTGGAGCAGTGTGACTGCGTGGGCGGCCAGGCCCGGTGCGAAGATGCCCACCACACAGGTACACCGTGGCCAGCTCCGGGCAGGCCTGGGCCCCACGGTGAGGGTCAGCCACGTCCCTGAGCCCCCCGACAGGCCTTCCTTCCCCACCCAAGCAGAAGGGACTTGCCCAAGGCCACCCAGCAGCAAGGGCACAGGAAGGACCCGGGCCCTGGCCCCTGCAGGAGCTCAAGGCTGGGCCTAGCTTCTGGGCCCTTCTGCAGCTTGCCTGAGCAGCCCATGCCTGAACGGGGGTACCTGCCACCTGATCCTGGGCACCGGGACCAGCGTCTGCGCCTGCCCGCCAGGCTATGCTGGGAGGCTCTGCAACATTGGTGAGTGGGTTTGGCCCTCTGCCCTGGGAGCAAGCCTGGGGTGGTGTCAGGGAGGCCCCGCTGTGGGTGGCTTCACACCTGTCCTGTGTGGGAGCCTCATCCACACCTGCTGTGCTCTCAGTGCCCACAGAGCGCTGCTTTCTGGGGAATGGCACTGAGTACCGTGGCGTGGCCAGCACTGCGGCCTCGGGCCTGGGCTGCCTGGCCTGGAACTCCGACTTGCTGTACCAGGAGCTGCACGTGGACTCGGTGGGCGCTGCCGCCCTGCTAGGCCTGGGCCCCCACGCCTACTGCCGGTCAGCACCCGGTGGCCACCACAGGCACCTTGCTCTGAGTGGGTGGGTGGCTCCCAGGACCCAGCTGGGACCAGCACTGCCCAGATGGCCTGATAGCCTCTGCCCAGAAGCCTGCCCTCAGGAGGCTGGGCAGAGACGCTCTGGCTGGAGTCTGCGGAGCAAGCACCGTTGCTCTGGGTGTGAGGCGCCCCCGGCCTGGGTTCCCAAGGGTTCCCTTATCCCAGCCCTCTCTGAGTGGCAGTGTGCCTCCTGTCCCCTGCAGGAACCCAGACAAGGATGAGAGGCCGTGGTGCTATGTGGTGAAGGACAGCGCGCTCTCCTGGGAGTATTGCCGCCTGGCCTCCTGTGGTGCGAGGGTGCAGGGCACAGTGGGTGGTGCTGCCTGAGGCCCTGAGGTCAGGGGACAGGTTGACCCTGGGGGCGGCTCCCAGTGGCCCCATGCCCCAGGACTGCCCTCTGGGGTCTCTGGCTCTCCTGGGGTCGGTGGTGGTGTCCCAGGCTGCAGGGGAGACAGGAGCACCCGAGGGTGCTGGCCACTCTGTGGCAGATCCTGTGGGCGGTGTTCTCCCATCCTAGGGGAGGAGACTGAGGCTCAGAGGGGGCCCATGCCCAGAGCAGGGGTGGGCTGAGGAGGCCCTCCCTGCCCTGGGGAACCCTATGGAGGTGACCTGGTGACCTCTGCTCCAGAATCCTTGGTCAGAGTCCAGCCCCCGCCCCCTGAGGTCCTGGTGACCCTGCCAGAGCCAGCCCCGGCTGGACGCCCAACCTGTGGCAAGAGGCACAAGAAGAGGACATTCCTGAGGCCACGGATAGTGGGCGGCTCCTCCTCCCTGCCTGGCTCCCACCCCTGGCTGGCTGCCATCTACATAGGGGGCAGCTTCTGTGCTGGGAGCCTCATCCACACCTGCTGGGTTGTGTCTGCTGCCCACTGCTTCTCCAGTAGGTGAGTGGCCCTGGCCCTGAGCCCAGCCCACAGGGCCACGAATCCCAGCCATCCCCCATCCCCCACCCACATCCCACTCCGCCATTCACTGCTCCCGCACCCACTGCCCGCCACAGGACCGCCACGCTGGCCTCCATCCCATTCCGGCCCTACCCTGCACACTCCTACTGCCATCACCAGGCCACCCGTCCTGGGCCTCCGTGGGCCTTCCCACCTGTCCCTGCCGCCTCACTGGGACTCGGCGCTTGGCCTCGTGCTGAGCTCTGAGGCTCCAGAGACCCCGGGGTTTTGGGAGGCCCTGGGACAGGGTGGAGGGCTCCTGCAGAGGCACCTCCGGGTAGACCGCCGAGCCCAGCTCCAGGCAGGGTTGGGAGGAGGGAGGGAACGACTGCCTCCTCCTATCACCAAGGTGCTTGAGGGGCGCCCAGCTGGTAGGGACAGGGCAGTGACCAGACACCTTGGAGCCTCCGGGAATCCCGCCGGACAGGAGAAGCTCTGGCCCACTCTGGGCTCCCAGCAGCCCTCCTGCCTTCCACCCAGGGAAGCTGACCAACCGGGGAAGGAAAGCCCAGGTCCCACCGCCCAGCCTGGAGGGCAGGAGGGAGCAGACGGGCCCCTTCTCACCTTGTGCCCCTGCCAACAGGGTCCAGGGGGACTGTGCAGGTCCTGTCCTGAAGAGGAAAACTGAGGCCCAGACGGTCGGGGGCTGACATGGGGCCTGGGCTCTGTGTCCTCCAGTGGCGAGGGGCATATCTGGGACCCCACAGGCCAGGTCCAGCTGGGACAGGGCCTTCAGTAGGACAGGTCTCCACCGACCTGGGCAGTCTCAGCACATCGGCCTGGGTGCCCGCGGGTGTCACTGGGCTGTTGGAGATAGCGCAGCACCCTGTGGCTCCCGGGCCCAGGCCTGGGGTGGCTGCAACCCCACCACTCCTCTCTCCAACTCACGGTCCAGTGGACTAGCGAGGGCCACTGCAGGCCTCTCCCCTGGGGCTGTGGGCCGCACCTCAGCCATTGCTGAGCAGCCATGGCCAGCGGGGCCCAGTTCCAGGTGGGGGTGCTGACCAAGTGGCCTGAGGAGGGGTCCAGGTCTGTGTGGCCACCAGGACCTCCGACCCCACACAGTCCCCCCAGGGAGAGCGTCTCGGTGGTGCTGGGCCAGCACTTCTTCAATCGCACCACAGACGTGACCCAGACGTTTGGCATCGAGAAGTACGTCCCCTACTCCCTATACTCGGTGTTCAACCCCAGTGACCATGACCTTGGTGAGCTCCACGGCGCAGCCGGGTGGGTGTTCTCTGTGCAGCCAAGCCAGAGCAAGGACAGGTCAGGGGCCATTGGCCGGGCAGACACTGGGGGCCAGAGGAGGAGGGGTCTGGGCAGGGCAGCCAGGGTGCCTGTTGTGGCCTCCAGGGCTGGAGGGAGCCTGGCCTGTGACTCAGTCCATCCTGGACCCCTCCTAGGCTGACCTCTGACCTCTCTCCTGCTCAGTCCTGATCCGGCTGAAGAAGAAGGGCGAGCGCTGTGCGGTCCGCTCCCAGTTTGTCCAGCCCATCTGCCTGCCCGAGCCTGGTGTCTCCTTCCCCCCTGGACAAAAGTGCCAGATCGCAGGCTGGGGCCATGTGGATGAGAGTGAGTGGGGGACTGCCCCAGAGCCAGCCCGGGGGAGCAGCGGTCAGCCATAGTGAGCTGGCCCACGCTGAAAGCGCCGTGCCCTGCAGACGTGAGCAGCTACTCCAGCTCTCTACGGGAGGCACTGGTGCCCCTGGTCCCTGACCACAAGTGCCGCAGCCCCGAGGTCCATGGTGCCGACATCAGCCCCAACATGCTCTGCGCGGGCTACTTCGACTGCAAGGCCGACGCTTGCCAGGTGAGCCGTGCTGCCCAGTGGGACTGGACACGTGGGGTTGGTCGACCTGCTTACCCCTTGGAGCTCCGAGCTGGAGGGGTCCGGGACAGAACTTACACCCACTGGGCTGGTGGCCAGCACCCCAGGATGGCTGGCTGCCTGGCCCCTCTAGAGAGGACAGGTGTCTTCACAGCCCTGTCCTCAAACATATGACAAGAGGCCTCAGGCCACACCAGTAAAGCCCAGGTTCGCCCAGTGGCTAGGGGTGCCACAGGATGTCAGTTGCCCCAGGCCACCTGCGCCCCTTTGCCCAGATGTCTCTCAGACGTGCTCATTGCTCAGGCCATTAACCAGTAGCTAAGGTCTGTCCCCTCCGCGGCCTGATCCCGTTCATGCTCCACGTCAACAGGGCCATCTTGGAAGGACTGCTCAGCAGGCCAGGTCCTAGGTGGGGAAGCAGCCCCAGGCCAGATCTCTCTTCTGGGTTTGCAGGGCTTAGGTGTGGAGAGGGGTGGGGCTGGGCAGGGACACATGGTACCAAGCTGTCAGGACACATGGTTCCTGGTGTGTGGGGTGGGTGCCCTTGTCCTGAGAACCGCACAGGCCTTGAGGGCAGCAGGGAGCATTTCAGGTGGTGGGAGAGGCAGGTGCCCACATGGGGAATGCTTCTGGGCAGGAGAGGGTGGCCAGGCTGAGAGTGTGTTGCTGGTGGAGGTGAGGGGCAGCCGGCAGGCTGCAGGAGGCAGTGGCGAGGGGGCTCCCCTGGACTGGCAGAGCTGGCCCTCTGGTGGCCTGGGAATGAGGTGACCTGTATGTGAGGTCTCTTCCTCAGAAATGCCCTTGCTCTCCGTCCCCATGCTGCCAGACAGCCTTCTGGGGCAGTTCTGTCACCAGCAGAAGACACTTCCTGGATTCATACTCCTGGGGGCCTTTGGGTGGGGGTGTGGAGCTGCTGCTAGGTGTCCCTGAGCCAGCTCCCAGCCACGTCTCTGCCCCAGGGTGACTCAGGTGGGCCCCTGGCCTGTGAGAAGAACGGGGTGGCCTACCTGTATGGCATCATCAGCTGGGGCGATGGCTGTGGGCGCGGCAAGCCAGGCGTGTACACCCGCGTGGCCAACTATGTGGATTGGATCAGTGACCGGATACGGCCTTCCAAGCGGCCTACAGCGCCCTCCTGAAGCTCAGGACAGCCGTCCTTTCCCACTGCCTGCCTCACTGACAATAAAGACCTCTCCTGGCACCTCCTCTGTGACTCCTGCCTCCCCGGCCCTCCTGGGCCACAGCTTGGGCCAGTGGCTGCAGATGGGGTGACCTGGGCCAGCAGCCAGCATGGTCCTCAGTAGAGATTGGAGCCTGCAGCCCCCAGGAGGGCCTGGCCCCATGGCCCAGCAACTCAGGCAGGGGATTATGGCCCGGGCAGCATCCAGGCCACACCCACCGCAGGGCCAGCTGCCGACAGCTATGTGGTCAGGTCCAGGCACCCTGGGTGGTCACAGGGCAGCACATGGGAAGCGAGTCCAGGCCTCAGGCTGTGGACAGGGGCCTGAGCCAAGCAGTGGGGGAATGCTAAACCCCCAGGCAGACAGGGCACAGCTGCTGGACGCCTTTCGGCTTCAAGATGGCAGCCTGGCTGGGTTTCCCTTGGCTGTACCCCTCAGAGGGAGCAGGGGAGAAAGGGACCGTGGGCAGGGCTTGCTGCCAGGACAGAGTTCACAGGAGCCAGTCCTGACTCCAGCCAGGCAGGATGCCGAGGCTCATCTGAATGGAAGGAGGAGGTGGGCCGGAAGCCAGAGAGGGTGCTGGGCGAGGGGAGGGCCCCAGGGGCTGTGGGGAGCTGGGTCCACCCGGGTTCCCAAAGTCCTTGGCGTTAAACCCCCCTGTGCGTGAGGGGCAGGACAGTGAGGTTCCGTGGAGCAAGTCAGGGTGGGGTCCACGTGGGCCAAGGCCAGGCTGAGGCCAGCAGACCCCTGGGAATGGAGCCAGAAGCCAGGGGAAGGCCAGTTTCCTGCCCCATACCTGTGGCCTTGGGAAGGGCAGCAGATGGCTGTGCTCAGGGCACTGCCTGGACCAGGTTTGCCACGGGCAGTTTCTCCCAGTGCCCGCTGGTGGCCTCCCTCCCTAACCCTTCCTTGCCCTTGCCGGCCTCCTGTGACAGGCAGGGCCTCTCTCCCGGCCACCACGGTGCCCGGCCTATACCTGTGGGGTCTGCACACCTGCCCCTTCTGTGCTGCCGCCCGGGGGGCCGTTCCCTGCTGTGCTGGTCAGACTGTACCCCTCACTCAGGCCACCAGGCGGGGTCCTCAGGGGGCTCCTCACTGGGCTGCTACTTGCCCGGAGGGCTCACAGGGCCACAGCTAGCTACAGAGGGAGTGAGGCAGGAGCAAGCCCTCTGCTGAGGCCTCAGTGGGCTGGACATTCACTGCCCTGGAAGTCAGAGTCTGAGCGAGGGAGAGCGCTGGCCCTGGGAGGGCAGCAGCGGGGCCAGTCTTGGGGCCTGGGCCTCCTGGGCTGATGAACATGGGCGGCAGGTGACCCCGCCACCACAGGTTGGCCACAGTCCTGGCGGCAACCATAGTGATGAGGGTGAGCATGGTGCTCCCAGAAGCTGCACAGTGGGTGCTCCTGCCCACAGGGTGCTCTCCTGCCGTCACTGCTGTCCTCCAGTCAAGCCGAGTGGGCTGAGGCAGGTGACTTCCCAGTGGTGAGTGGCTCTCCCACACTGATGCCACCACAGGCCCAATGCCAGGGACCCAATCAGCATCCACTTGATGCCTCCTTTGCGACTG
Organism: Marmota marmota marmota; assembly: GCF_001458135.2. Lineage (NCBI taxonomy): Eukaryota > Metazoa > Chordata > Mammalia > Rodentia > Sciuridae > Marmota > Marmota marmota. The sequence goes on from NW_026000108.1 coordinate 2,661,952, forward strand.
GGCCTTGGGACTGACCAGCACCAGTGCCAGGGGGCTATAGCTTCTGTGTCCGGGGGGCCCTGGGGAGCCAGCAGGAGGTCAGAGGAGATGTTTCCTGTGCCCTTGGTGTTGGGGCTGGACTGGGCCCTGGGATCATGTGCCATCATCTGGTCCCAAGGCCACTGACTGGGCCTATGTTTGGAGGTAGTCTTTACACAAATGAGGTCACCAGGGTGGTCCTCATCCAGTCCCACTGGTGACCTCCTAAGGAGAGGGGATTGGGACACAGACACTATGGAGGAGTCCCTGGAGGGTGTAGGAAGGAGGTGGCACTGTGCAGGCCCAGACCCGGGGCTGCATATGCGATGAGCCTGGACACCCAGAGCCCAGCCTCTAGATCTGGAAACCCTCCACCCACATGTCACTGCAGCAGCCCCAGCAGACGAGTGCCCGGTCTGGCCGTGTCCCTCACTGAAGGACCCTGCTGTTCTCCAGACTAGTGGCCTCCCCCAGCGTCCTGGTACGGCCAGTCTTCAGGTCGGGCAGAGGTGCCTGCTTCTCTTCATGACTGCCCAAGGTCACTAAGCTGTCCCTGTGGCCCACCTGACCATGCCTTTGTTGAAAAGCCTCTTTGACAGTCCCTCCATGCGCCAGCCCACTGGGGCCCTGGAGGACACAGGAGGCATCATTTTTTCTCACTTCTTAAATCTGCCTGTGTTTTGTTTGGGGGTTTGCATTTGCGTTTAGGAGTGAGAGTGACCTACACTCTTACATTCTTGGAGTTACTGTCACCAGGCTCATGTAATAAGACTGAGAGTTTCCCTTTCTTAATCAAATCCTTGGCGATTCTGTGTGAGGCTGAGGGTCCTCTGGACACTGGAAGGCACCGTGCAGTTTCCTGCCTGGCATTCTCTTTACAGGATGTCGGTAGCTACTCATTCAGAGCTGGTAGGAGTTCTGGGACCATGGCACTATGGAAACAGTGACGGCTGGGGATTTCATTTCTTCTTGAGCTAGTTAAAGGAAGTCATATTTTTATGAATTTGTCTCATTTTTCACATGTATTACCATAAAGTTGTTTATGTTGTCTTAGGCTGTTTTCTGTCGCTATCACTGATTCCCGAGACCCGGTAAATTTTTGAATAAGAGAGGTTTATTTAGCTCAGTGTCCTGGCAGCAGCTCAGCAGCTGGTGAGGCAGGGCCTCCCCCAGCGAGATGGGCGACTGCCGCAGGGTCTCTTCTTCCTCTCCTTATGAAGTCACTAGGGCTACGCGGCCTGTGCTCACGGCCTCACCTCCCCTCCTACCTCCCCAAACACTGCCGCCCGAGTTCTGAGGCTGGCTCCACACATGGACCCCACGGGGGCGCGGCCCCGCCAGGCTGGCTGGCTGTTGCTCTGACGCTCAGGAACATAGCTCGGGGCTTGGTTTCCAGTGGATGCTGATTGGGTCTGTTGGCCTTGAGCCTGTGGTGGTGCCAGTGTGGGAGAGCCACTCGCCTCCTGGCTGAGACACAAAAGGGGAGGCAGGGGCTGCGTCCCAGTGACCCTGAGACCTGCACCTCAAGGTCCCAGGGCCGTGTGGAGCTGGAGGGCAAAGGGGGGCTCCTGGAGCAGAAGCCAGGCCCAGGCAGGGGGTGGGCAGTGAACCTGGTTGCATTGTGCTCCATGTGTGCAAAGTGACCACAGTGACGCCCACACGTTGCTCTGCATACTCAATATGCACCAGTGAAATACTAAATTACAAAGGTCCACCACACCCAGCAGTGCCCAGGCTGGGAAGCAGGCCTTCAGAGGACCGTCCACCCAGCCATAGTGGTTGTCATAGCAGAAAAGAGCAGGGGTTTGTCGGGGGCTGGAGGCCACTGGGGTGCTGGTGAGTGTGGGTGCAGCAAGCTGCTGCAGGCTGCTCCCTGCTGTGTCCTTCTGCAGCCGTCTAGCAGGTGCAGGAGGGAGGGGCTCAGGGGTCCTTGTCGTCCCAGCAGGTGCCAGGCTGTGGGCCGGAGTCCACTCAGGCCTGCGGCACCCTTGCACTCATGCTGAGGCCAGAGCACTGACAGATGGGGTTTAGTTTTTTTGGTGGGGGGGCCACTGGTCATTCTTCATCTCACTAGGTGACCAGGGGAGAGTGGACAATGGCACGGGGTGTCTCATGGCCAGGTGTGGAAGTGGTGGTCATCATTTCTGCCCACTCTCCACTGGCCAAAGCCGTTCACATGGCCCTGCCCAAGGAAGGGCAAGCAAGTGGGTGGACAGGGGCACAGTGCCTGCCCTGGTCAGCTGGAGATGCCCGCACAGCAGCCTAGCCTGGTCCTCCCGATCCTCCTCGTGTGTGTGAAACCATGGTGACTCTGGAAGACTCTCAATATGCGCTGTCCCTGGGCTCATGGTGGCAACGTCAGCCCAGGGGAGGGAGCCGTGGCCAGGTGAGGCTGGAGGACCAGGGTCCGGGGAGTTCCATGGCTGCAGAGCCAATGGAGGGCCGCAGCGCCCTGTAGCCGTGGTCTTGGTGGCAATGTCCCCATCTGTAGCGCCTGGCAGTGGCGCCGTGGCTGTGGGCTCAGGAAGCACGGTGATCACCGCCATTAGCCTCTGCGCAGTGTGCAGGGCTGGGCGGTCATCCTGTCTCAGGGTGTGACCCTGCGTTTTTGCTGTCCCCTTCCTGAAGCGGCATCTCTCTGGCTTGCCCTCTGCGGTTCCAGAGGCCCGACACCTGCCAGCCAGCTCCTGGGGCAGGAGGGCTCCACCACGGGCACCAGGCCTCGCTCCAACAGCCGGGGCCAGCTGGGCAGGAGCCAAGTCAGGGTCGCGGAGACCTTGGCCCCCAGGGAAAGGGGCCAGCCCTCTTCCTCCTCCTAGCAGGTTGCTTCCCTGCTTGGCAGAGCCCTGGCACCACAGCGCTGTCCTCTGGGCCACACGGAGTGGGGGAGGGGGCTCTGTCCCCATGGTGCCTGCATTTCCGGGGCCAGGGCACAGCAGGTGCAGCTGCCAGGCGTGGCTGGGGCCTGGGCCAGGGCCAGCACTTGGGAATGCAGCAGCCGCCGCCCCTCCCTGCAGGGAAGAGCAAGTGCCAGGCGCCCGGCAGCGGATGTGTCCGTGGCTACAGCCCCCACCCGGCAGCTGGCCCTGCAGGCCTAGGGCTGTCCTGGGTAGCCCCTGGGCCTGTTGTGCAGAGAGCATGAATGGAACTCTGTGGTCAGCAAGCGCTCCCTGGGGTGCTGGTGCCTGGGGTGCACAGGTGATGGGGTGCAGGGCGCTTCCTGGGTCTGAGACCCCCTCCCTGCATTAGGCCCCAACAAGACCCCTGGGTGGCATCAGAACCAGCCCTACGCTCACCTGAGACCTGCTCTCTCAGATCCCCAGGGATGACAAGGAGGGTCACCCAGGGCTGAGCCCAGCTCTGGGGTGGGCAGAAGTGGGTCAGTCCTGGCCGTGAGCCCGTTTCCCAGACTGCGGTGTCTGGACGGGCGACACCAAGACTCACATGCCCTTGGTAGGCCACTGTCACCCTCACCTCCTTC
>NW_026000108.1:2668229-2671463 GCF_001458135.2 Marmota marmota marmota
TTGCCTCCCAGCGCAGGGCCGTCCACTCCCCTCTCTGGGCCTCTAGGCGAGGGCATCGGGTTCAGTCCTGGCTGCCCGTGAGCCGCTCCTGGTGCTCCCTCTGGCTTGGGAAGCCCCCACGAGGGACCTGAGTCCCGGAGCTGGCGGTGCCTTTGGGGCATTATAGACCGGGAGGTTTCTCAACCTGAAGGATCTGGCCCAGGACATGGGCCTGTGGGAGTGGCTGGGCAGCCAGGGAGTGGGCAGCCAGGGAGTGGGTGGCCCCTGGTTGTTGGCTGCCTGTGATCTCTGCTCTCTGCTCCTGGAGGGCTGGGTCCCCCGCTTGGCCCACCCACCAGCAGTCTGCAGGGGTTGGGGCTTGGGCAGAGAGCTTGGGGAGCCCTGCCTGCAGGAGGACCCCCGTTTACATGGTCTTGGTGATACAAGACCTTGAACCCAGGTACAGGCACAGGTAGCTTCGGGATGTGTGCCCGGAGCCCTGGGGCCACCTGTGCTGCCTGATCCCTGCCTGGGACTGCTGGCCTGTGCAGCTGGCTACTCTGCTGACCAGTTCCTCCAGGTGTTAGGCCCTGTGGGCCCTGGGGTCACTTCGGAAGTTAGTGACTCTTGCTTTGGGTCATTTGTACTCCGCCCCCTTCCCTGTGGGGATGAGGTGACATCTCAGCCCCTGGCTAAGGAGGGGTGAGGTGGCGGCCAGACTTCCTTTCCCATGGTACCATCACAAAACAGGGCCACACCCAGGGCCCAGCTTCCTGCAAGCCCCATCCCAGGAACAGGATCTCCTGGGCCCAGAATCTGGCGCAGCCCCCGTGGGCCTACCAGGAGAGCTGCGCCCCGGCCCAGCATCTTTCTTGAGCAGCTCAGAGCAGCGCTCGGCCAGCCGACGCCCAGGGTCTGGGGAGGGTGGACGGAGAGGGGGGGAGCCGGGGCTGTGGGCCTGCGTGCTGAGCCCCAGCCACTCCTGGTGACCTCCATGCTCTCTTGTGGTGCCAGCTGTGGTGTCGGGGGTGACCACTGTGAACACAGGTAGGGTGCTGCTTTCCTGAGTGCCCTTGGCCTGCCCTGTGTGTCCTGGGAGGCCCCAGCAAGCCAACCAGGTCAGTGCCCCTCGGCCCCTGCCGGGCCTCTTGGGCCGCCCCAGGCTGCTGTGTGCTCAGCAGGGTCCCTCAGTCTCCTCCAGGGACACTGCCTCAAGGTCACTCTGACCTCCAGGGTGCGGGTCCAGCAGCCGCTGCTCTCTGCCTTCCTGCGGCCTCCTTGCTGGCCACTGGACCCTGCAGTTCCTCTCCACGGGGAGGCCACTGCCCTGCCTCTCCCTTCCTTCCTGGGCTCCCAGCCCTGGCTGCAAGGCTTCTGTGAGCTCATGACTCCTGGTTATTTTTACATCTCCAGACGCCTGTCCAGCTGCTGCCCCGTGTCCAGTGGGTTTCTCAGCCTCTCTCATCCAGGAGAGACCCCCATCCTGGCCCCCAGCAGCCTCCCAGGCATCCCTCCCCCGCAGATCCACAGAGGCCCCTTAATCCTTCACCCTCATCTCCTTTCATCCTAGAGGGCCTGTGGTCTCCTGTGCAGAGGGCTGGGAGAGCGACGTGGCCAGCTCCGTGGTGTGCGCAGGCCTCTCGCCTGGGGGCAGGAGCTCTGGGGCGGCAGTCACGCCAGGCCACACAGAGGCTCAAAGACCAGCCAGCCCAGCCTCTGGGCCCAGAGCCCTTGGAGCTCTCTGGAGCCAGGACCCTGACCAGCTGCCTGCACTGCAGACCACTCTGCCTCCAGATCTCCAGTGCTGCCCAGCCCTTGGGCCCCGAAGAGGCCATGCTGCCTGCCTCTGGGATGCACTGGCCACTCCCTCCTGTGGAGCTGCAGGGCTGGGCCTTCACAGGTGGTTCCCTGCCCCACCTGAGGTCACCTGCCCCCTCCTTGTACAGCACTTTGCTGACGATTGTCCTGGGTGCTGGCTTGTCTGTGTTGCTCCTGGGACAGCTCTGTGGGAGCTGGGCTTCGCGGCTCAGGGCTGCAGGAAGGCCCAGGCCAGGACGGAGCCAGGGCACAAGGGGCTATGAACCGCGGGTGGGCCCTGGGGCCCGAGTGGGGGAATGACCCAGCCAGGCCCACTCAGTGTTCCTGTCTTTCTTCACTCCCAGCCCAGCTGGGTGTCCACCTTGCCCACCGGCCCAGGGCAGAAGTCGTGGGTGGGGGGCCCGGGGTCAGTCACTGGCCTTTCAGCCCCGAGTCCTTCAGGCTTCTGTGCTGAGGGCCTGGCGGTGGGGCTGCTGCTGGCCGCCCTGTGTGGAGACTCTCAGAGGCCTCAGTGGCCAGGCCCAGCTCCCAGCTAGTGCCTGGACCCTGTAGCTGGGCTTTCTCCAGCTTTCAGGGGAAAAACAGAGGCTCAGAGGCTGAGGACAGGGTAGGCAGGTGGGGCTGAAACCTGGTCACCTGCACCCGGGGATTGAACTCAGGGGCACTCACCATGGAGCCACACCCCAGCCCTATTTGATATTTTTTAAATTTAGAGACAGGGTCTCACTGAGTTGCTTAGTGCCTCCCTGTTGCTGAGGCTGGCTTTGAACTCGGGATCCTTCTGCCTTAGCCTCCCAAGCCACTAGGATTACAGACATGTGCCATCCTGCTTCGTAAGTGAGCATTTTTGTGAGTGTGTAAGAGTGTGCAATTGTGTGTACGCCCAGGTGTGCATGGGAGTGTGTGTACTCGAAGGCATGAGAGTAAGCACACGTGTGTGTGCGCCTTTGTCTGCCGATGCTGTAACAGCCGCACAGCCCCGGTGGCCAGTGAATGACAGGATTCCTCCTTACCGTGGGCTCTTGCCCAGCAGGGGCTGCTCTGGTTCCCAGCTGGCACCTCCTTGCTGCCCCTCCCTCACCCGGGGAAGGGGTCCTCAGGTCCTCCCTCACAAGCCCCCCCCCACTGAGGCTCTGCCCTCACGTCCTCGGCTCTGCCCAAAGCCCCGCCTCCAGATACATCAGTGCCTGAGCGGGCACAGACATTCAGCCCACTGTGGGTGTGCCCCTGTGGGTGTGGGTGGCCAGGACTGGGCCCTGGGCCTCATCCTGGGGCTCTGCCCTCCATGGTGACCCCAGCACCCTGCACCCAGCCTCAGCTGAAGTGCGTTGAGGGGCAGACTCAAGTTGGCCCGCTAGACAGAGCCCAACAAGGACAGGCCGAGATCTGCAGGGGGCTCCGCGAGGGTGGGGTCCTGCGCAGGCTTAACGCTGTCTC
>NW_026000108.1:2672601-2677204 GCF_001458135.2 Marmota marmota marmota
CTCCCCAGGCCACCCCACCTCAGGAGCTTTCAGAGGAGGGGCCCAGCTGGGGTGGCGGGAGGCCAGGAGCACCCCGCTTCCCCCAGGGGAGGAGAGGGGACCACCACCCAGAGGAAGGTTCGTGGCCTCCTGAGCACCCACGGCCAGGCTGGCCTCCAGCGCAGGTTTCCCAGTCCATGGCTGCCAGGGCCGGGCAGTTCCAGGGAGGTGCGCTGCGCACAGGTCCCGACCCCGCGCCGAGTGGCCCTGTCCTCCCCGGAGCCCCCTGAGGCAATGACTGTGTGGCTGGGACGGGAGGGGGTGGCCAGAGGCCAGGCCCCTCCCAGAGCTCACCCTAGGCAGCCCCTGAAAGATGGGAGGGTCGGTCCGTGGGCCGGGGCAGGCAGCCCTACTGCCTCCTGTGCTGTCCAGCTGGGTGGTCCACTGGCCAGGAGAGCATCTGCCGGGGCCTCCCCTGCCCAGGCCTGGGTGCCACGTGCCCACCCTCCCTGGGTGATGCGCTTTGCCCCTGCCGCCCCAGTGCACAGGTTCCATGTGACAGTGGCTCCCGGCACCAAGCTGGAGAGCGGCCCGGCCACCCTCCACCTCTGCAATGACGTCCTGGTCCTGGCCAGGGACATCCCTCCGGCCGTTGTGGGGCAGTGGAAGCTGCCTGACCTCCGGCGCTACGGGGCTGTGCCGAGTGGATTCATCTTCGAAGGCGGGACCAGGTGTGGCTACTGTAAGTACGTGGTTGCATGGGGCCCAACCCGGGGGAATCCACCCCGGGCCACACTCAGGAGGCCTGGCCCTGGGGCTGCTCTCCTTCCTGTGGTGCCTGGGGGAGGGAGCAGAGGGCCTCTGGGTCTCCAGAGCCAGGCCCAGGGTCTCAGCCATTCCTGGCCTGTGTGTGAGGTCACCGAGCGGCAGAGCCTCCTGTTCAGATTGAATGGGAAAAAAAAATTAATGGAAGCATTTTGCGAGGGCCAGTGAGCCACCCGTGGGTGCCACATGCAGAAAACACATTGAGGACCAAGTTTCCTCCTGGACACATCAGCCACTGGCCCCCTGGGCCACCTGGAGCTGTCCTCTATGCAGTGGGATGGCCAGGCCGTGGGAAGGGGTGGGCCTGGGCCCCAGGTTTGTGACGGCTGGACACCCGGGCCCTGATCCATGCTGAGTGACCAGCCAGGGGGAAGCAGGGCCAGCGTCTGGCCACCAGGTCTAGGGGCTGAGTGGGTGGTGGGTACTGAGGGGAGGGTACTTCACTCAGAGCCTGAGGTGCCCACTGGGGCACTGTGGGGACAGGCCGAGTTGGGCAGATGGATCAGCACGTGCAGACCTGCAGGCACTGCAGGAGGGAAGAGAACCCTCGTCCCCTCTCCAGAGAGGCTGCTTGTCTGTGCTGGCTGTCATGCGGTGTGGCCTCCTGGGGCCTGGCCTCCTGTGGGGCCTGGGTGACCACAGTCAGCGTGCTCTGTGGGAGGAGTGGGGCCTGGTGAGTGTGTGCCTGGCACCAGCTGGGCTCCCGGGCCCTGATGGGCACCCCTCTGGGTGGAGGAGTGTTAGAGTGCACAGCCACCCTGCTCATACTCTCGTAGCTTCTTGGCAAAGGGAGTAGATCCTGGCCGCGTCAGGAGTGCGGTTGGCATGGGAGGTGGGTGGGAAGGGCGTGGCCCTCACCTGGTACTCGTAAGGCACCACATACCTGGCTCGGTGCGGCTGGGTCCATGAGGGTTCACTGGCCACAGGCTGTAGCAGCACCTCCATCTCTGGGCAAAGCGAATGCAGATGTGGACGCAGGTGGTGCTGGGTGCTGCCTGCTTGGCCCCAAATGGCTCACACTCGGGGCAGCCTCTTCTTCCTTGGGAGCCCCTTGACGGGGGTTTCCTGGAGCTGCTCCAAGCATCTGAGCAGGGAGACTGTGTCCTTGTTTCTCCATGGAGTTCCCAGGTATCGGCTGCCACGGCCAGTGGTGGTGCTGGTGAGGCGCCTCCCACGGGGCAACGCGGGGCCTGTTTCCTTGGAGACCTGCTGGTTGGTCCTGGACAGGACGGAGTAGGGCCCCCTGGGTGTTTTTCCTCTAGACCTCAGAATTTGGAATCCTCTCTCTTGGTGTGGGTAGGCCCCTTTCCCCCATAACCCACCCAGCATGGACCAGTGGCTCCTGGGGCAGAGGCCCGGCGTGTGGGCTTCCAGAAAACCAGGTGAACTCTGAGGGGAATGTCTGTGCTGCACAAGGCCCTGGGTCAGCTCCGCGCTGCAAGAATCTGCCTGCAACTGAATCTGCTGGGTGCCGGGCGGCCTGGCCCCGGCTCCGACACTCTTGGGATTCTGTCTCTCCCAGCTCCAGGCCTTGCTCAGACCCATGGGTCACTGAGAGCTGAGCCCTGGAGTGCACAGGTCACCAGTGGTGGCTCTGAGGGCAGGCTGAGGGCCCTGCCACTCTGCTCGCTCCTTCCTTCCAGCGGGACAGGCTGGCGGCTGCTCTGGTGGTGGACTGGGCTTGAGATGCCACAAACTCCCTCGGCCCAGCAGAGACGTGGGTGCAGTGTGGGCTGCTGGTGGTAGCCGAGGGTCGTCACCTACCACATGTGGGCAGACCTGGCCATCCTGGAGAGGACCTGCAGGCTAGGAGGGCCCTGGGGCATCTGTCCATGTCTTGGGGCTGCTGTAGCAGGTGACCACAAACTCGATGACCTTCATAGTCTGGGGTCAGAAGTCCCAAATCCAAGGCCAGCAGGACCTCACTTAGGGCTCTGGGGAACTGGCCGCCTTCTCACAGCCTGCCGAACTGTGGCCAGGTCACACGGCCTCTGCCTTTGTCTTCTCTGTCTCCTGTAAGGACACTGTCACCGGGTTTAGGGCCCACCTGGGTGGTCCAGGTGGTTTCCTTGAGATCCTTACCCTAATGACATCTGCAAAGACCCTTTCACATCTTTTACAGGCCACCATTCAGACACCATGTCTCTAATTTGAAACATAGCATCTGTGTCCAGAGAGCGGGAGAGGGAGGAGGGGTCATCGGAAGCTCCTAGAAGACCCTGGGGTATAGAATTAACATCCTCTCCCTCTCCCGGCCCCGGCCCGGCCCTGTGACCTCCAGGAACGATGCCTTCCAGCCTCCACCCCAGACAGAGATCCAGAGGGCAGAGGGGACGCTGGCCCCGCGGCTACTTTTCTCCACTGTTTACCTGTTTACCCAGGTGGAGGGAGGCTCCTGGCCACACCCCCAGCCAGGCTCAGTGGTGGGCAGCGGAGAGGTGGGCCCTGGGGAGGGTGGGCCTTGGGAGACAGGGGACTGCGATCCAGGCACTGGGGTGGAGAGAAGGTTCTTCAGAGAGGACCATTCAGGACCCCAGCAAGGGCTGCACGGGGGTCTCGACACCACGTGAGCCCAGCCAGCCACGGCCAGCATCACCCCGGGGTGCTAACAATCCAGCCACCTGGGCAGATCCCAGGCTGCTCCGAGCCTGTGGTCAGAGGCACCTTGGTGACTGCCCCTCGGGGATCCCACCCGGACGCTCTTGCTACCTGACTCCTCCTTACAGGGTCCCCAGGATGAGTTCTCTTGGGTCGGACAGGGCACACACTTAAGAGGACACTGATCTACTTCCACTTCTAAGTATGGACCCTGTGCCGAGCACCATGTTGCTAGGGTCACAGTCACTTGGCGGTTGGTGGCATATTATAAGGTCATGATCTGAGACCTGAGGCCACGGGTGACTCTGACACCTGAAGCACATTTTCATGGTCTCCATGGGGCCACGGGCCGGGGGACTGCAAGAGGAGGGTGGCTGGGAGGGGCGGGAGCTGGCTGTGGCCGGGCCTTGCGTGGGGCTGTCTGGGTGTCAGGGAAGAGCCCCAGCAGGTGGGAGGCCCCAGGTGCAGACAGGTCTGGAGGAAGAGGCTGGGGCCAGGAAGGCTCTGGTTGTGGTCCAGCGCGAGCAGGTGAGGCTGACCCCGGCGCAGCTGTTGGGGCTCCAGGCACACTGAGCAGGCGGTGACGGGCAGGGAGAGGACGGGCGGAGGGGGACGGGCTCTTGCTGAGGTGCTGGTCCAGGACAGGGGCTGGGAGGGACAGTTTGTTCCTGTGGAGCCCCCACCCCATTTGGTGCTCTGCCCTTGGGCAGGGGACAGGTGCGGGTGCAAACATGCCGTACAAAGCCCTGCCCCGGCCCCTTGCTCTGGGCCGTGAAATGACACTTGTGAAGGAGGCCATCTGTGTAGAGTGGTGGCCCTGCTGAGTCAGGGCTCTGGGCTCTGGACCCCTGCTTTGTCCCCATGTTTGTCTTCTCTGCCGGGCTCTCAAGAGTCCACCAGGCCTAGAGCTGCCCGGCTGCCTGAGGGCCCCAGTGTCCAGGGGGTCTTCGGAGCTGGCTGTCGTCCAGGGGGGAGCCCCCTGGGCCATCCCACTGGGCAGACAAGGACACTGAGGCCAGGGCAGCCTGGGTGTTCAGGGGGCGGTTTGACATGGGCAGGCCATGGCTGCCCCGAGTCTCTGTGACTGCCCAGAGGCTGTCCCTGAGCCCCAGGACAGCACTGTGGCGGCTGCCCCTTCCCCAAAGTGGCTTCTGTCTATGGTGAGCCTGTGCTGGCAGGGGAGGCCAGCCCCCCCCCCCCC
>NW_026000108.1:2680105-2687147 GCF_001458135.2 Marmota marmota marmota
CCCCCCCCCCCCCAGTCCCTCTCGAGGAACAAAAGGCCCTGTTGGGCACAGCAGGCAGCAGGCGGGGCTCCATGGAGCAGGACCAGCTCCTGGGAGTGCCACACCTGCCGGCTATCGTGGCCTCCCCTGGCGCCGGTTGGCTGCCGTCTGACTGCTGTGCAGAAGGCGGCCTGAGGGGCAGGACGAGTGTCCCCCTGCCCTCCAAGAAAGGCTGTGTAGCCTCCGGGGGCCGTGTGGGCGGTGCACCTAGCTCGCGTCTTCAAGTGTGGGTCAGGTGTGGACACAGAGCCCAGTCGCATCAGGTTCAGAGCTGCTGTGTGGCTGGTCTGAGCATCCACCGGCCTCTCGGGCTCTCTGGGCTTCGCTCTTTCCCTAGCATGGACGCTGGGGGAATGAGCTGTGCCCACAAAGCGCCAGCCTGTGCTCTGACCTTATGATTATGTGGCAGACCCTCAGGCCAGCCCCTGAGGGACTGACAGGACCCTCTGTCACCTCAGCCCCCTGGGTGGCTCCACTCCAGGGTCACTTTTCAGCCTCCCAAGTGTCTGGAGTGGCCCCTGGTACCTGGATGGTGGTCTCTGGCTAAGGGGGCTCTGAGCTCCTGCATCACTCCTGCGCGTGGCTGAGACAGGCCCCCAGGCTCCTGTCCCACTGTCCCTCCTGTCCACACCTGCCCAAGGCGGGCCACTTGTCCTCTTCGGAGGATGGGCTGGGAGCAGGCCCTTGGGAGACACAGGGAACAGTAAGAGCCAGGCCCACCTTTGACTCCTGCGGCCGGCAGGCCACCCTGGTCAGCAGCATCCACGGAGGCCCCCAGCCGGGCAGGGTCTTGGGCTGGCACTCCCGTGCTGTGCTCAGGAAGGAAGCACATGGGTAGGAGTCATCGTCATTATGAGTGCAAGCTGTGCCTGGCATCTGGAGGGGACTGTGGCCTTTGTCAGCAGAAGGGGAGCGTCCCTACCTGCTCTCAGGCCAGGGACGGAGCAGGGCCAGGAGGCTCTTGAGACCCTGCAGCGTGACCCCCGGCAGGGAGCACCGCGGCCGCTCCTCTCCTCGTGGCTGGAGCAGGGTGTCCGTCTTGTGGCCACAAGGAACTGCCTCAGAGCCGGGGCGGCTGGCGCTCTGCTCCGCGTGTCCAGGCCCTTCCCACCCCGGCTCTGTCTCCCCACCTTTCACAAGGCAGCAGCCACCTTGTGCCCGTGGACCCCACGGCCGCCTTAACTCTGGGGTCACTCGGTCACTCGGGCCGTGGCATCGGGCTGGCGGTGGGCTGCCAGGGCCAGGGTGACTACAGCAGGGTAGGCGGCCACTCGTGGGGCGGCTGGTTCTCAGAGGGCACCGGGGGCCGCGGGCCACTCTGATGTGGTCCCTGTCCGCCAGGTGTCAGCCTCGGGTTGGGACTGTGGACAGACGAAGCGCCTTGTGGGGAAAAGTGCTGGGTCCCCAGAGCGTCCTGAGTGAACTGCTGGCTTCCCGAGAAGGGCCGGGGCTGGGGACGGGCATCGGACGCTCTGTGACCTGAGCCTCAGTCAACGGGAGTCCAGGAGCCAAGGGGAGTGAGTCCGCCTCCTGGTGGGGGTGACAGGAGCCTGGGCGTGTTTGTGGGGTGGGTGGCGAGAGGGGGCTTCACAGTGGCTGGTGGCAATTGTCCTGGGAGGCCTTGCCTTGCTCTGAGGGCGCAGGTAGACTGGCCCTCGGAGATGGACGTCCTCCAGGCCCCTGGAGTCAACCCTGCCGCCATGGTGGGGTAGCTAGTGGGACTGCCACATGGGCACTTGGGGCCCGGACTGGCGGCTGCTGTGCGCAGGGCCTGCCCAGTGACCGTCTCCTGAGGGCGGGACTCTGCAGGCTGAGTGGACGCAGGACTGGCTCACCCTTCCGTAATGTGGCTTTTTATAGTCGGGGGACTGAGTGTCCTGCTGCCTGTGCCAGCTGTCGGGGAGCTTGGGACTAGAGGCCAGGCCCTCTGTGAGGGCTGGGCCAGGCTGGCGGAGCCTCATGCGGGTGGGGTGGCGGGGGAGCAGGGTGCCAGGGAGTGGGCCCGTGAGATGGCCTGTGTTGGCCTGCTGGCCTGCCCTCCTGGGGCACGTTCCTGTTCCACTGCCCAGCTCGCAAGTCCTATTCATCAGAGAGTTTCGGAGTCAGTCCATTGTCCCCCTGGGTGGGTATCGAGGAGGGCACCACCTCAACCCATGCCACTCTGCTTGTCAATAGCAGCCCCTCGCCCAGAGCAGGACTAGAAGCTTGTGGTGCCAGGTACTGCTCAGTGGGCCCACTGACCTGGGCTTGCGTCCACCTGGGCTGTGTGACCATGTATAAGTAGCTTGCTCTCTCTGGGCCTCAGTCTCCTCATATAAAGCAAGAATGGTACTGTTATAAGTCTCCTGATTTGGAGGTATCACGCGATGAAGCGTCCACAGTTGTGGGGGCTGCTCTCCCCTGCTTACCCTAGCATGGTCACCCAGAGGCCCGGGAGCCCTGGGGGGTGGGCCAAGTCCCTGGACCTCACGGCCCACATTCAGTGAAGGCAGAGAGCGACTGGGAGGCAGAGCTTTGAACACAGAGGTGTCTGGACTGCCCCTGCCTGGTCCTGCGCAGCTTTGGGGCCTTTCTCTGGGCCCTGGGCAGAGGCTCCAGGGGAGGGCTTCTCCAGTGCCGACTGTGCTGAGTGTCCGCTCCACGTGCCGGGCTCAGCAGGTGGGTGCCGCCAGCCTGGCCTCCCATTCACGCGGCCAGCGAGGGATTCCATTCACCCTTGGCCGGCTGGGCGCCCGAGCCAGGCGGGGCACGTGGCCTGGGGCCTCCCTGCTGACTCACTGCCCAGGCCTCTCCAAGCAGGTCCTCCGCCCAAGTGACCCCAGGCTGATGGCACGGGTCCTTCCTTCTACTGAGTGGGCAGCAGGGAGGCAGCCCAGGCACAGCCATGACCTCAGGTGCATCTTTCTATGACAAGGCTGGGGAGAAGGGAGGCTGCTCACCGTGGGGAGGTCAGCGTTGGCCACTTGAAGGCCGTCTGTGGGGCAGATGCCTTCTGTGTGGGTGAGGAGCTGAAGTGAGGGCCACTGGTGTGACTGGGGTCAGTGGTGGCCATTCTGGGATGTGAGCCCCGCTCCTGGACACCGGAGGGAGCCCTGACTGGACACGCCTCCTCCACCTCAGAACCACTCTGGAAGGAGTCTCTGGTCTTCTGGTGCATTCGAGGAAACTGAGGCACAGAGGGCTGGAGCTGACCACTCAACTGCCTGTGGCAGAGGGCGGCTTGAGGCGGCCTTGGTGGAGGGACGCATCCTTGGACTGTGCGTCCAGGGCAGGACACCTCGTTGGTGCAGGATCACTGTGCACCATCTGCGCAGTGAGGCCTGGGAGAGGGCTGCCCCCGAGCTGCCCTGCCGTGTCCCCAGGCAGTGCCCAGATGCAGCCACAGCCCCGTGCCCCGGGGATGGCCCTGTGGGGAGCCCTTCAGGCCTGGTGCCTGCAGCCTGTGGCTGCCGTGACAGCACGTGTGTCTGAAGTGTGCGTGGGGTTCCTGGGTGCAGAGGGACAGGTCCAGGGCTCTGGGGACGTGGCTTCACAGGCCAGGGGAGCCGGGTCCTGTGGGTTCTGACTGGATGTGCAGCCCCACCCCGTCTGCAGACCCTGTGCCCACTCTGCCAGGGTGCCCCCACCCCGTGCTGGGCCAGGCTGACCTCGCCTCGCTGTCCTCCTTCTGCAGGGGCAGGGGTCTTCTTCTTGTCCTCCGCCGAGGGAGAGCAGATCAGCTTCCTGTTCGACTGCATCGTCAGAGGCATCTCCCCAACCAAGGGCCCCTTCGGGCTGCGGCCAGCCCTCCCAGGTGTGTGCGGGAGTGTGGCCTGGTGAGGTCAGATGGGGAGGCCATGCTTGGGGTGGGGCCACTGGTGTCCAGTGGCCATCCTGACTCAACCCAGTTGGCTGTCCTTTCCTGGCCTGGGTGGTGCCACCTTGCTGCTGGGCAGCCTGGGGTTCTGAGGGGTCAGCTAGTGTGTCTTGGGGTGTGGATCACATCTGCAGATCCTTCCTCCATGGGCTCTGAGCCACTGGGACAGTAGTTGGGACAGCTTAGCCACAGCTGCCCCTGGCTGGGCCGTCACAGGGCTGTGATCTTGGAGGCCTCCCCCATGGTGATCGAGGAGTCTTCCTGAGGTCGCTGGCTCGTGGGCAGCTGATCTGACTCTGTGGCTCCAGGTTAGGACAGCTCGTCTGGGCCCCGTGTGGAGGCGGGAGCAGCCCGGAGTTTGGCTGGGGCGTGGGTCTCAGGGTGGGCAGTCAGGGTGGGCAGTCAGGGTGGGCACCAGGGTTGCACTAAGCAGGCTTCTTGTCCCACCGTGCTCTTTGCTTGCTGCTGGGTGTCCTGCTTCAGCAGGACTCTAATCAGGGATGTTGCTGGGTCAAGTGGCCACATGGTCCAGGTACTGAGGGGCCCAGAGCAGGGTTGGGCTCCTTCAGGGTCCAGCAGGTCGGGGCAGGACGAGCTCTGGGTCCCCTGGCCCCAGCAGGGACAGCACTTGTCCATTATCTAGCTGTGGCCACATGGTGGGCAGAGCGCTCACGTCGGCTGCCCCGTTCTGTGGGCAGGAGAGCAGAGGTTCCCACGAGGACGGAGTGGCAACAATGAGCTGCCCACCCCAGAGCAGCTGCAGGTGGGGAGCTGCTGAGGAGGGCGGGTGCCCAGGCCAGAGCCCTTCCTGCTTCCCTGGGGCTCGCCTGGACAGTGCAGCAGCGCCGCCTGCTGGTGTCCTGCCCTGAGGTTGCAGGCCGACCCGAGTGGTGTGTGCTCAGGGCCTGGAAGTGGACAGTGCATCTCCCCCAGAGGCCCTGCTGTCCTGCTCACAGGCAGCATGTCTGCCAGGTGCCCTCAAGTCTGGACATGGGGCTCTGTGGCTGCCAGGGTTCTGGTTCAGGAGGGACTTGGGCTTTGGTGGGCTGGCTGTGGGCAGCAGGTACGTGGGACCCGCGAGGGATGACACCCCGCCTGGGTGGGAAAAGGCTCCTGCCTCCCAGGTTCAGAAAACACACAGGTGATGGCCAGAGAGGTCGAATCCCCGGGCCTGTGCCATGAGCAGAGCAGCAGGTGGCGAGGAGCCTGGGGCGCCAAGCAGGGCTCAGCCCAAGCGCCCCAGCACAGCGGGCAGCCACAGGGCTGGAGTGGCGTCTCACTGAGACGGAGGGGAGCCCTGTTGGGAAGGGGTGCAGCAGACCAGGTGAGCAGATCTCTTGTGGAAGGGGGTCGGCAGGACAGAGAGGGCCGGTTGTTTGGGAGAGAGCCTGATACCTTGGTGGGGTGGCGAGGGAGTACAGCTGGCTCAGGGGGCTGTTCATGGACAGGGGACCCAAGCTGGAGATTGGGGCTGTCCATGGGCACAGGGGCCCAAGGTGGGCAGAGGGATGACTGTCCCAAGGGGCCCAGGATGGGCCACAGGGACCTGAAGGGGGAATTCTGTGGGTAGTGCCCGGAGCTGGGGCTGCAGTGCAGGAGGATCTGAGGCTGAAGCCGGTCACCACTGCCGCAGTCTGCCTGGGCACAAATCACGAGCCACTCAAGCAGGAACAAGCTTTATTTTCCGAACTCCCGCAAACGCCACCCACGTAGCCCTCCGAGGCACAGCACACACCAACCGGAACTCCCCGGGAACGCCCCCCCCACCCGCGTGCACATCATCTTAATGGCTCGCCTCTCAACCATTACTTCTGGCAAAATGCCAGGGGCCATTCCAACTCAGCTGTGGCCACTGGTGCTGCATTAGGGTGTGGCTGCAAAAGGCACCCAGGGACATCCTGGCAGCATGTGGCCTGGGACTGACCCTTCTCTCTGCCACAGACCCGGGCCCCGGGGGCTCCTCAACCTTGGAGGAGCGAGCGGCCCAAGAAGCCCTTGAGGCCCTGCAGCTGGAGAAGCGGCTGAGCCTGCTCTCGCATTCCGGCCGGCCGGGCAGCGGAGGTAAGGCCAGTGACCTGGCCTGGGCCACAGGGACTGGACTCTGAGCTTGCCATTCCAGTCAGGGGTCAGGCAGCCGTCTATATGTATCCACTGTCACTTTTTCCTTCTCTGCCCCGAACCTGCAGCCATCTGGCCAATCATTATCCCTCCATTTACATGGTCTCCCTCCTGCCCCTTCCTTCCTTCCTTCCTTCTCCCTTCATCCAGCACCCACCCACCCACATTCATCCATCCACCCACCCACCCATCCATCTATCCACCCATCCCTCCATCCACCCATCCATCCATCCACCCACTCACACATCCTCCCTCCCATCCATTCATCTACTCACCCATCCATCCACCCACCCATCTATCCACCCCTCCACCCATTCATTCATCCATCCTCCCACCCACCCACCCACCTACCTATCCATGCCTCTCCCTCCTGCTTACTCCTTCCCTCTCTCCTGTGCACCCACTCGCTCACTCACTACCCCACGGATATTTGTTAAGTGCTGGCAGCAGGTGCTGAGGGGACCCTGCCCACCACGTGCTGGGTGCAGACCTCCTGCACATTCCTTTGAAGGTCTGTGCTCAGACAAAGTCTCAAGGGCAGAGGAAACTGCTGCAGGAGCAAGGCTCCTCCTCAGCCACGGTGGCAGGAGATGGACAGAGGGGTGGGCAGTCCAGTGAGGGTGGCCAGCTTGTCAGGTGGCCACACCAGTCTTCCCAGGCCGGAGCATGGGCGCTCAGGTGGCCTTACCAGTACCCTCTGCTGCCTGTCCTCTGGGATGAACAGAGGGAGAGTGGGCCTGTCCCCTCCTGTCCAGGCCTCCCCCTGAGCAGGAGCCCAGGGTTGTAATGAGCTTTCTTGCCCCCTCCCCCAGGGGGGGGCACCCTGAGTTCTCACTCTGGAGCCCTGGACGTCAGCCTGGCTGAGCTGAGATGGGAGGATGCAAAGATGGATTCAGCTGCCCAGGGGCACAGACTAGGGGAGGCAGGGGCCTGGCCATGCAGGAGGGCAGCAGGGCGGGAGTCCCAGGGACGTCCTTGTCCTCAGGGGACTTCTGGTCCAGCAGGGGCAGGCAGAGGCATGGGCTCTAG
>NW_026000108.1:2690829-2695282 GCF_001458135.2 Marmota marmota marmota
GCCTCAGGAAGAGGAAGGGCCGGGGGGCGGGCAGAGCTTGCACATCCTCCTAAAGGAGTCTTATCCTGAGAGGGTCCCGCTGCAGCAGAGGTCCCCAGGGATCCTGGGCAGAGCCGGGTGGGGCGAGGACTCCTGGCTGCTCAGGTGGAAACAGGTGGTCAACCTGACCCACCTGGGCCCCGTCCCTGTCCTGGCCATTGGCTGTGTGGCTTGGGAATTTGGGGTTTCTGCCGCAGCCTCCCCCTGGGAGCCAGCAGGCAGCACATCCAACCCAGTCTCACTGGGGGCAGTCACGGGAGGAGGGCCAGGCCCACGTGTGGACTTCCAGGTGGCACTTCGTGGACAGCAGGAGCCAGGGGGCCTGTATCAGGGACATGGTCAGGCAGCCCAGCACCCTTGGCCAGAGACTGGCAGAGCCAGGCCCCTTTCCTGGGCAGGCGGTTCAGAAGCAGGTCCACTGCGGGTGTTGGCAGTCCCCAGCTGAATCTGGGGCCTGGGGTGCTGTGCTCTGGGGCAGGGCCTGCCTTGGTCTGAGTCCTGGGCCTGGCTGTGCCTCTGGGACACTGGCCCTCCAGGAACGGAGCGAGGGAACGGCTTCATCTGCCCACCCCCTTCAGTGGCGCTTTGTCCACCCCATCCCATGTGGCTGTCCTTGCCCCACAGGGACCCTAGGGACAGGTCTTCTGTGGCCCAGGGTCCTTCCTGTGGGACGCTAGCCTGTGGAGAAGGGGCCAGGGTGCATCCCAGCAGCCTGTTAACTTGGGACTCAACCACAAGCCCTCCCTGCCTGGCACGGAGAGTCCCCTCTGTCCCAGCTGTACTCAGGAAAAGTCCCCACGGGGACTCACCTATCCAGAGGGGTCCTGAGAGCCTGTGGCAGGCAGGAGGTCCTAGAGGGACATCACAGAGAAGGTCGGGCGAGGACAGGACGGGGGCGTGATCCTGGCCTGGGTTGGGGGGTTTGGAGGCCTGGGAGGACAGAGTGAGGGTGGAGGGACCCACAGAGAGCTGGTGTCGGGGATCCATGGAGGCCAGGTAGTCTCAGGATGGGGGGGCCCAGGCAGAGGTGGACGGTCCAGGAAATGGGGGAGTCAGGCTAGGTCCAAGACCCAGGAGAGGTGGGGGGTTGGAGGAGGGGCTGGGCCATGGTGGGAGGGGCAGTTGTTTGCTGGACAGTCCTTGGGTGGGCACAGCCCTGGGCACCTGGGAGGACTCACCGTCCCTCCTCTCCAGGACCCCCAGGGCCTGTGGCTGCTGAGAGCCCAGGGCTGGAGAGGCGGCGCAGCAGCACACCCACCTACGTGAACCTCCCCGTCAGCCCCTCCTCCAGACAGCGGCTGCACTACATGGGCCTGGAGCTGCAGGAGGCCGGCCTGGGCGTCCGAGGTGGGTCCCCACGGGAGACCCACAGAGCTGGGCCAGCCTCAGGGCTTGACCCCAGCACATCAGCCCTGGCCAGGGAGCTCTTCCTACTGGTGCCCAAGTGACATTTCCAAGGCAGCCCTGACCCCCAGCAACGTCCGGCTGAGCCCCTCTGAGGCTGCGGGCCCAGGCCCGGGTCCTGTCTGGCTGGGGGACTGGTGTGGGAGGGAAGGAAGTGGCAACAGGGCACCCGTCCAGCCCCTGTCACCGAGGGGATGAGCACTTGCGGGCTGGGCTGGGCAGCTGGGCGGGTGCCAGCCCTGGCCTGCTCTCTGCTAACGGCCGGCGGGCTGCTCGCAGGGGCCGGCCCCGCCCACTACGCCCAGATCGACATGGCGGCCACGGAGACGGCGCACCGGGTGGGGGCCCAGCACGCGCAGGCCCGGGAGGAACGGCTGTCCGAGCGGGAGCAGTGGAGGAAGGGGGCCCGGCAGTGACGCCCAGACCTGGACAGCTGGACGTCTGGCCCAGCCAGGTGGGCCGTGCGCTCTGTGGGGAGCCCTCGTTGTGAGGGGCCCTGGCCTCTGTGGGCTGGGTTGAGGCCGACTCCTGGCCTCCCAGCTGCAGGGGAGGGCACGACTGGTCTCGTGCCCAGACCCAGCTGGAAGACCTGGGCCCGCGCTGGTTCATTCCCATCCTCCCTCTGGCCAGGTCTCCCTCCTCACTGGCGTCCAGGGCTGACCCTTCCCTTGGCCTGACACGTCCCTCTGGACCACGGGCTGCTGAGGCTGCTCAGGCCCCTGACAGCACCTCTAGCACCTGGGGCTGGAGTCGCCAGGGGAGAGTTCAAGAGTAGCTTCCACAGCCTGGGATGACAGGTGACAGCCGCGTCCCAGGAAAAGGCATGTCCCTAGACAGGGCAGGCAGCTCCTGAGACTTGCTGCCCCAGGCTCCCTGTAGTGTGGCCTTTGAGCCACCCCAGGGCTCCCACCTGCTGGGCCACATGCCCTGTGCCCTGGGATGGAGGCCACAGCAAGAACAGGAGGGCTGTCCCACTGGTCAGTGCCAGTGGGACTCCTACCTGTGTAGGACTGACTGACCTCAGGGCTCCTCTGTGTCATATGAAGTTCAACACTCTCCCGTTGTTTATTTATTTCTGGTACCAGGGATTGAACCCAGGGGCACTCAACCACGGAACCATATCCCCAGCCCTATTTTGCATTTTATTTAGAGACAGGGTCTCTCTCGATCCTCCTGCCTCAGCCTCCCGAGCTGCTGGGATCATGTGTGCCCTACGCCGGGCCCTGTTCTATTTTCAACATGTGTAATTCCCTGAAGGTGGGTTCATGTTTGGGCTGGGGGTTCTGGGGTAGGGGTGGAGGGAGCTGTCTCCCCCTCAGTGGAGCTGAGTTCAGGTCTCCTCGTGGGAACTTCTTCCAGATGCGCCCATGGCCTTGGGGGAGTCTGTGGCAATTCCGTGATTCAGACACTGGCGGGAAGTTTCCAGGTGTAAACTTGTGTGTGCCCCAGCCCACAGTGCTGGTGCTGTGGGTGAGGGGCTCCCCTAGGACAGCCACAGCCAGTCTTGGTCCTATTTCTTCTTTTGTCCCTCCCTTCCCCACCCAGGAGGCCCCAGTGGTCCTATGGGGATCAAAGGCAGCTGGCGCTCCTCTTCTTCTGGGGTTCCGGGTGTCGGCAGGTCCCGGAAGGTCCTCCCTCCCTGCTCTGCCAGCCGCACATGTCCCCTGAGCAGACAAGGGCTGAGCAGGTGGACTCTGGAAGCCAAGGTCGGGGAAGCAGCTCAACTGTGGTCAGCTGGAGGGGGGCCCTGGAGGCTGCCCCACCAGAACACGGTGGGGACAGGAGCCCGGCCTAGAAGATCCCTTTTGCCCCTGCCCAGATCTTCTTAAAGATGAGCGTGGCCATCTTGTCCACTGGGGGCCCAGTGCGGACCCTCTGCCTGTCTGGGGCCTCCCACTACAGTGTGCAGGGCCGCCTCCTGGTCTACAGCACCGTCACCTCCATCCACGGCCATGCTGGCTTGGTGGGTCACTGGTTGTGGGCACTTAAGTTGACCTGAGTTGCCCTTTTGCCTTTTGGACAAGGCACCTGCCCTGATACTCCTGGAGTTGCTGATGGGATCCCAAGCCAGCATGGAGGGCAGGCACGGGGACAGGCAGGGTGCCCCTGCAAACTCTGAGCTAACCTGGGTCTGCACCATGGGAACTGTGTGTGCCTGGCCCCAGTGCTCCAGTCCTCCCGTGGAGCAGCTCAAAAGGGACCAGGCCTGGGTCTGCAGCCTGCAAGGACCCAGGGCAGGAAGACCAGGATGAGGTGACATGGAGGGACACAGCACAGGAGGGGATTGTGAAGGCCAGCCCAGTGTGTCACTGCCAGATAGGCATCCAATAGAGCCCAGGGACCAGAATCCCACCAAGGACCCCTTCCCAGGCTCAAGACAAAGGCCAGGGTCCTAGGATCTCCATGGTCACCTGAGAGCCCTGGCGCCACCTCCTGGCTGCAAGAGCTCTGCAGAGAGGACCCTGAGGTCAGGCTCCAGACCCCACCCAGCTCTAGAGGAAGGTCAGGCTTTTGGCCATGTGGCTCTGGCCTCCAATGGTCATCCTGGCTGGCAGGGTCCCCAGCACTCCCTAAGGCTGCCTGAGCTAGAGGTCACCCTCCCTCACAGAAGCCCTCCTGCAGACCCATGTGTGCTTAGCCCCTCCCTGTGGCACCTTGGCCAGGTCAGGCCTAGCTGAACCTGCCCTCTGGCCCCCTGCTGGCCCCCTGCTGGCCCCCTGCTGCACATCACACTCCCAGGCAGAGGGGAGACAGCCACATCACGCCCAGACACCCAGGCCTGGGTAGAGCCGCTCATACCCATGACAGAAATTGGCATCCTGCCACTTTATAAGGAGGCATCTGAGGCTCTGGCCAGCCAAGGCCATAGGGCTGTGGACCCAGGTGGGCCTGAGCTGGCACGTGTTGCCTACAGGAGAGGCCAGGAGGGCCTGCCGGAGCAGGGATGAAGGACCCTGGCAGGGGACGGGGCCACAGCTATTTGGGGAGGAGGCTGCTGGGGGTGGTGGGT
>NW_026000108.1:2695289-2757934 GCF_001458135.2 Marmota marmota marmota
TGCTGGGGGTGGTGGGTGGGAAGGAGGTTCACCTGACAAACGTGAGCAAGAGAGTCGGGTCTAAAGAACGTGCTCAGGGCCCTGCGAACTGGTGGGAGTGGGAGGGGCTGTGTCTTAGCCCCGTCAGTGGTGACCGCCAGCTACACCTAGGGCAGCTCACTCCCATGCCGCTCCAGGTAACCACTGTCTCACGTGGATTGAAGACCCACGATGAGGGTGTCTAAGAGCAGGCCTGTGGCCTGTCCTCTATGCGGGCTCAGGTGCAACCGTGGCCTGGACACTCGGGTGCTCTGTGCTGCAGACAAGGCAGCTGTGTGGAACCTCCTCGCGCCTGCCCCATGTGGGCAGGCAGCTCACCCTGCAGGGCCAGATGGGTGTGCGAAGGATCTGCCAGGCTGGGAAGATTGACATCTTGGACTTTCCTAGATTTTTGCCAGATTTTGTTCTCCTAGCTGACTGTAAACGTGGACAGCACCAGAGCATGGGAGATTCCCAAAGACTAGGTCCATGTAAGCTCTGCCATCAGGGCCAAGGTGACCTCCACGTCCTCACAGCCAGCGAGGCGGGGCACGTTTGCAGAGGCTGGAGCTGAAGGAGCACTCCCTGGCCGGGACGTCCTCTCCCTTGCCTCGTGCCCTCTTGGACCAAGGGACAACCTGAGCCGGCCCATGGCCACGCTGTGATCCAGCAGCTCGAGAAGTAGAGACAGGAGGATCTCAAGTTTGAGGCCAACCTGGGCAGCTTTGAGACCCTGATTCAAAAAATAGGTGTAGTCCAGTGGTAGAGCACCCTTGGTTTCAATCCCCAGGCCCCAAAACAAAATTAAAAGCCAACCAAACAAAACCCCCGCTGATCGTGAGATTTGTTACCGTGCGCGTGCTTTGGCCCCAGACTCACCCAGGTGCCTTACCACCGAGACACCTTCCCAGCCCCGTTCCTTTTCCTGGGCCACAGGCATGGCCACCATGCCTGCTCGTGTCTTGTAATCAGGTATTTTTCTCATGAACTGAAGAGTCAGCAGTCCCCGCTCCCACGTCCAGCGGCTTCACGATTCCCTGGCATCTGCATCTGTCACTATATAAACATGTCCAAGCTACGGCCTGTGGGAGCCCTGGCCTGGTGCTGTCGGCCTCCCTGTGGTGGCGCCCTGCTCTGTGTGCTCGCTGTGACTCAGGCAGGCACTGTGCCCCTCTGCTGCTCGGCATGTTCCCCTGAGAGCGGTTCCCACGCACTCACGCTGACGCTCGCTGCCCTCTCATGGTGTGGCCCCCCAAGGTGGTCTGCACAACCTGCCCTGCGACTCTTCTGCAGCCTGCTCTTCTTTCCAGGCTCCTGGGCGCCATCTGCACTGCTGCTCCAGGCCCCGGAGGCCCATGACCTCTCCTGGGTGGGCTTCCTTTTAGTGGGTCCCCAAAACTTGTCTTTCAGGGAGCACTTCCTGAGCAGCGAACCAAGACATGGTACGTGGGTCAGTCTGAGATTGCTTGGAAATACAATCTGACTCCTTACACCCTTAACTGCTGGCCGGGGCACCATTCTGGGCTGCAGTTTGTCCTTGAACCCCTGGGGTCACTGTGAGGATGAGTGCTGTCCTGACAGCTGGCCTGGAGCTCTCCCCTCCTGTTATTTGGGAACGGTCTTCGCCTCCACGGCTCTCAAACCCTCAGTTGCGATTTCATGCTACCCGGGACCTTGCATTCTGGAGACTTGTTTCCACAGTGACCTGTCAGTCTGACTTCCACCCTCTGGAATCCACTGTGCAGGCCCCGGGGTCCCCGGCTGCCCTCTGGAGCCTCACTCGCCTGTCCTTGGCTCTTCCGGTGACACCGTCCCCCTACTCTCTAACCTCGGAGCACCTTATTTTCTCTTCCAGGCATTTGAACATTCAGAGCTGACTCTGTGACACTTCTTATGACCTCCTAGTTTCACGGGTGCACCGACCCGAGACCTCCTCAGTTGGGACTTACCACCTGCCAGTCTCTGTGCACCGTCCTGGCCAATACCCATGCTGGGGGTACCACTGCGTTGGCACCCACTGCTGGAGACGTGGTAACTTCTTCCAGCTCAGCAAATGTTGACGTTCGTCCAGGCTGTCGTGTTAGCAGGCCACCCACCAAGCTCTGGCCACCACGAGCAGGCTGCTGGGTGCCACAGTGGACTGCAGGTCACAGAGAGGGCGGCATTTGATCTTCAAGTGGCCCAGTCTCCAGACTCCTACTACTATGCACATGGCACCAGAGAGCTGCGTCCAGGCACGTCCAGCCCAGGGCTGTGGTGACCGGAAGGACTGCCTCCCCCCAGAAACTGCTGACACCCAGCGCCTTTTCACGCGGTGCTGGCCACGTGGACATGGAAAAGGGCTTGTGTGCTTCCCTGTCCATCTGGAAGACTAAGCTGCAGAGGCCTTTGCGTAGGCAGAGTCCCCTCAGATTCAGGCGGTGGACGTGTCCAAAGTCTCTAGTTCACCACTTTCTCAACATCTCGTGATAAGCAGAGATTTTAAATTCTGATGAGACCCAGTTTTAGTTTTCCCTGGGCTTGGGTTTCTTCCTGTGAACGTGCGTCTCACTAGATCAGGACCCTTCTCGCGTGGTTTCTGTGGACGGTCAAAGTTAAATTTCCCCCAAGACACTCCCAGCTGCATTCCCTGGGACGTTCGGCCTCAGTCCAGAGCTTCCTCTCTCTCTTCTGCAGTCTAGAGGGGCCACTGGGGCTGCAGACCCTCCAGGACGTCCCGTCTATGATCGCCAGCAAGATCACGGGCCACCATGGACACTGCAGGGGTCAGCGGCAGCTTGGCCTTCCCTGCCAGTCCTCACAGCAGGGCCGGCTGCTTTCTGTTACTTCCAACCAGGAGTGGCTGCCCAGGATCCATGAGAAGCTACTCTGGGGCTTGGATGGGAAGCTGGACCCAGGTCACTCTTCGAGGGTTATTTTTGCAGGGTGGCAGAGCAGGGCGGCCAAGAGCACTCTGCTGGGCTTGTGTCAAGGCTCCTACACAAGTGAGTAGCGCTTATCCAGGGGCAGCTGGGGTGGGCCCTTGGTCAGATCCTGTTAAAACGCCCTTCTCCCTCTCACACCCAGGGTGGGGGAGGGGTCTGGTATTGACCCCCAGAAGATCCTGGCCTCCTATGGTCAGGCCCCCCCCTGGACTCTCGCCTGAGGCCGGTTGGGACCTGATGGCCTGCAGGACCAGAGCCTGTGTATGCTTGGACAGAGAGCACCTTCAGAGCAAGGACGCCCAGTCCTGGTACAGGGAGCTCCCTGGGCTCCTGCTGCCCCTGCCCCCAACGGTCCCCACTGCCCCAGATGTGAATCGTCTGCTGTGGCAAATGGCTTCTCCAGTGGGAGTCAGTCCCCGTGACCCGCCCAGCACTGACCCTTCCCTCACAGCCTCTGAGGCTGGTGGCCTCCCAGTGTCGACCCCAGGTCCTCCCTCCTCGGTGCGCACCACAGCCACTGGAGGAGATTCTCAATTTCAAAGGTGATCTTTTTTTTGACCCACGTGGCCTTTTCAGTTTCTAAAGGTGTCTGTCATTTGGCTTCAGATTTCCTGAACTGCACAGTGGCCCAAGGGTGTGACCTATGCGCTCACCTCTGCAGCAGCTGTGCTTACTTTGAAGGTCACTGGCAGGGGAGTTGCCAGTGCTCAGAGCTCCATGTGCACAGGTGGACGCTCCTCTGCTGGGTGTGTCCCTGGGGCATCGGCCTCCACATCCTGACCGAGGGGCCACGCTTCCATCGGAGACCCATAGGCAAGGAGAGCAGAGACAGCACCAGGCAAGGAAAAGGGGTCTCAGTGGTAACAGGAGCAGAAGTCCATGGGCCCCACCCACAGGCGACGGTCAGCACTTCACTACGGACACGGGGCATTTTATGCCGACCACTTGGAGACCCAAGACGAAGCTCCTTGGCAAATCTTGTCAGAATGACAGAAGAAGAGAGCGAACACCTGGGCAGCCTCATGCTGAGGAGGCTCTACACACCCTTTGGGAGACCGCCCAGGTGTGCGTGCACTCTGGTGTGCTTTCCTTCTTTCAGAATGTGAAAAAGGACATGGCCACAGTGCTGACCCTCGTGGCGGGGCTGTAGGACAGCAGCCGTGGAGAAGCAGCTTCTGTTTCTCCTGCACACTTCAAAGGCACGCGAGCCCCCTGCTGCTGGCTCTGTAGAGGGCAGACTGACCCCGGTGTCCTCTGGCTCCTCCACGTCCCAGGCCCAGCCCTGTCAGGCCATGCACCCCCACACCCTGGACTGCGAACCCCACGAGGGCCAATCTCTGCACGTGGGGCACTGGCTGGGTACCTGAGTATGTGGCTGGCCCTGAGTGTGACAGGCAGATGTGGAGACCTTGCAGACAATCACCTCCTGGCCTCGGATGCTGCCAAGGTCTCTGGGCAGCCTGTTACCCAGCACTTCCTGGGGGGACACACCCAGCTGGCCTGGACCTGTGGGTGAGCAGACTATGCACTGCCCAAGGCCCGGGGGCTGTGCTCGCTCTGCCCTGCTACCTGTGTGCTCTGGCCTGCGGGCTCGCCCTCTTCTGTTTCTTACAAATCGTGACTAAATGACCCTCCAGAGGGACAGATCTCAACTCTTGAGACCTAGCCACTGCCAGACCCAGCCAGCCTCTTCCAGGCTCAAATACGGGGACCACGCCCCCTGAAGCTGGGTATGGGGACCTGTCAGGGTCTCCCAAGTCCCCAGGGCTGCAGAGGTGAGAGGAAGAAGGAGCCACCCTGGCCACAGGCTCAGGCCCTTCTCCTGGATCCTGGGCTCCTCCTCTGCCGTCTGCCTTGGAACCTCCACTCTAAAGGCGAAACCATGCCAGGCACGGGGGGAGAGTGACTGCAGAGACCTGGGGAGCAGAGGCCACCTGGGCCAGAGGAGGAGGAGACCAGGGCCCTGGGGAAGTGCTGAAGTAGTGCAGCAATGCTGGCTCTGGCCAGTGCGTGGCCACAAACCTCGAGACCAGGCGACGATGGGAGGACGGACACACCACACTCTGATTCTCAGGACTCTGTACATGTTTCCAGGGGAAGAGTCACAGGGTCTTGATGCAGACCACACCGAGCAGCACTCGAGACCTTTGTCCAACTGGCTGCTGGACTCCAGTCCTATCCAGGGTGATGATGGCCACCTCTGCTTGAGACAACAGGAGGCATCCACCCAGAGGCCAGGCCAGATGTGGGAGGGAGAACGCTGGTTCCACTGGGCCTGTGGAACATCCTCCCTGCCACGGCACCTAGGATCAGCCTGCCATCATCACGGCCAGTCTGTCCATGCAGGCGATGCCACCACAGCCCTGGCACCTTCAGGGGGCTTCCGCTCTCAGAGCTCATTGTGCCGTGCCCTCGAGATCCTGCTGGACAGGTCCTGCAGATGCTTCTTTACCTGCAAACAGGGACATGATCAGCTGGACTAGAAGGGCAGGAGTGCCACACCCAGGGCGACTGCGCACCCCAGGAGCACACTGAAGAGACGCCCGCGCCCTGCCCTCCTCATCACACACTGTCCAGTTCGTGCCCCCAGGAAGCAGACCATCCTGACAAGCGGAATAGGTCTTCCCAGCGTCCACCTTGTTCTTAAAAGCTTGAGTGGGAGACGTTGTGGTGGGCTGCGTCTGCACGGAGGGTGAGCTCACCCTGGACCCACTGCTACAAGGGCCCTCAGGACCGTCCCCCGCCTCCAGGCCCAGGGATCTGCACTTTGCACAGAGCCCCACCTGCTGGCTGTCCCCCGCCACGGCTCAGCATCAGTCCTGGCTGAAGGTCTCCTCTTGGCGTCCCCAGCACAACTGACGGCTGTGTGCTGCCATTGAACCCAGGGCCTTGCACACACCAGGCAAGTGCTTATCGCTGAGTTACAGCCACAACCCACTTAGAGCCAGGGGCTCCCTGAGTTGCCCAGGCTGGCCCTGAACTTATGATCCTCCTGCCTCAGCCTCTGACACAGGTGTGTGCTGCCAGGCCTGGCTGGTGACAGGCTTTCCTAGCCAAGGCCGCACTGCCCTCCGTGGAAGGAAGGGAAGTCAGGACTGCACCTGGCAGGCGAGCCCTCTGCCAACGCCTGCACTCAGATGGCAGCGATGGGCACCGGTGACTGGGCGCCTGGCTCCTCCCCACTCAGCCCCCTCCTCCTGGCACTTCTGCATGACTTAACTTCTCAGGCTTTGCCGATTTTTGAGGAGGAAGCACAGCCCTGTGGTTCAGACCCTGCAGGCAGTAAAAGGTCCCCTCCCAGCCTGAGCCCCACTCCCTGGGCAAAGTCTCTCCTGGTTTCGTGGGGCCTGGTGCTGGATCCTCAGTGCCCACACCACCTTGCGTCCCTGCTCACTGAGCTCGCCCAGGGTGTCCCGTGGGAATGGCTCCTGGGGGAGGAAGGTGCCTGCTCTGTGGGTCCACCACCAGTGGTCCTCCAGCACCATCCCAGTCTCGCCCCAGTGTGGCGAGATTTGGACAGGACACAGCAGTGGCGGATTTGGGTCGCACCAGCAAGGGCCTGCACTCTGTGGGCCAGGAGGCCAGGCTCCATGCACGCGGGTTCCTGAGGCCTCTCAGGGCAGCTGCCCTGTAGCCTGTGGGGGGCGGCCATGTGGGTGGGGGCAGCCCTGCGTGGGCTGACAGGCACAGGCCAGGTGGAACCCACCTTGTAGCCCAGCTCCTGGGTCTTGCCCTGTAGCAGCGCATGCCTCTCCCTGCTGCGGCTGACGTGCTCGCTGTCGCCGAAGCTCTCCACGTGCTTCAGCTTCTGGTGTGAGACCTCCAGCTGCTTCTGGTAGTGGCTGTGCTTTTCGATTTTGGCCTCAAAGTGCTTGAGCTCCTCCTGGAAGGTTTTGACACTCACTTTTCTCCAATGTGACCCTGGGCACCTGAGGGCCTGTCTCTGGGCAAGGATGGTCCCACTGGGAGCCGGGTCATCGCAGGAAGTGGCTCAGGCTGCTGTGGCCGGCAGTCATGAAGCAGCATGCTTGAGGGCAGTGTGGGCGGGAGCGGCCACGGTGCCACAGCTAAGGGTCTCCAAAGGAGAGGGATGCCCCACCAGAGCCTGATGGCCTCGAGGACCTTGGTGTCACCCTGGGTCTCTGGTCCCCGTCTGCACTTTCTTCACTGCACTGACCCCAGGCCCATTTGCAGACCAACACCTGGTGCTTGGGCTCTTCCTCGGTCGCCTCTGCGTGTGCCTTTCCCTCCCTCCCTGCAGCCCCCGACCCCTCCTGCACCATCTTCCCAGATCCTGGTCACCCTACCCATCTCCAACTGGCCAAGGCCCTCTCCCACGGGTGACCGACCCGACTCTCCCGCGGAAACTAAGGGCTCTTCCCGGGGCCACGAGGGCAGGTGGGCATGACCACTCTCCCTGCTGGTAGTCGTCCCCCCTCTGGGCCTAGCCACCCCACCCCAGGTGCACACATGGAACACGTCCCGAACACTCAGATGACACAGAGTCCCATGGGCCCCCACAATCCCCCAAAGCCCCCTGGTTCAGCACCAGCAGCCCTCCCAAAGGCCTGTCCCCCACCTCAGGTGACCCGCCAGCCTGCAGCGGCTCTGCCAGGACAGCCCACAGTGACGAGTTGCTTAGCTTCCCATGGCTCAAAGGAACCAGAGCCCCTTCCTTGGTGAGCAGCCTCTTACCGTCTCCTCTCTGGACACCTCGCCCCATCCACCTCCCACAGCCCCTGTCCCACTGGATACACGGGCCACCTCCCCTCTCAGTGCCCAGTGGTCCTCTCCTCACAGCATGGCCAGCCAGGCAGACCACCCAGGCACAGACATGGCTCATCCTCGGCCATGGGGCTGCACTGGCCTGAGAGGCACGTTCATGTGCACACAGCCCCACCTGGCCACCAACCAGGACTCAGGGCTGCAGAAGTCAGCAGGGGACGAGGGCCAGAGGGAGCTGGTGGGGACAGACACACGAGTATGCAGGCCCCGCCCTACACAGGAACTCAGGCGGGCACACAGCGGGCACAGTGGGACAGACAGCAGGGCCTCCTTACCCGGAATGACTCCAGCTCTTTTTCCGTGAAGTTGGCGGACTGGGCCAGGTCCCACAGATCGATCACCCGGGGCTCCTCAAACTCTGCAAAAGAGCAGGAGCCACCTGTCTTAGGGGCAGTGTGGCTGCGCCCACAGAGCCTGCTCAGCCCCAGGATAGGGTGTGCACACGTGTATGTGACTGCCTGGTGTCAGCGCACAGCTGAGGCTTGGACACAACCACACGTAAGCCTGGGTACGCTCAGAGCATTCCTGAGGCACACTGGGCACCTGGTCTGTCACTCAAAGGACTGGCTGTGATGTGGCCCCTGGTGAAGGGTGCTTCTCCTGGGCTGAGAACCTGGGCCGCCCTGCCCATGACTGGAACCACCAGCTGCTCCTGGATGCCTCTGAGGGGCAGTGTGGGTTGGGGGCTGTGCATAAGTTACTTGGCATTGGTCAGGGCTGTCCATCAGAGACAGGTCCAGAGTGGGGGTTGGGTTGTTCACCTTTTTGCTCCTAAGCAGACCAGGTGGCTCCTTGACCCTGCTGGGTCCACTGGGGATACAGTGAAGCTGCCCAGCATGGGTCACCAGCCTCTGCTCACCTGGCCTGCCTGTGAGCCACATGGTGCCTGCTACTCCTCCTCCCGGCTGACCTTCCTGCCCAGGACCCGAGGGAGCCCTGGCTTGTGGGGAGAGGGCTGGAGGACAAGGTGCAAGGGCAGGAGAAACCAAGGAGCTGGCCGGACGCAGCTGCACGAGGAGACATTCTGAGGGGGGCGTGGGGCAGGGGTCAGCATCACCACCCACCATGCCCACTGTGGCCAAGCCCTCTGGCTCCTAATAACCCAGGAATGGCAAATCTGCCAGGTGGTATTATCACTTCCACAGGAGGCTGTGTCCAGGTGGGGGAGAGATAGTGACACTCTTGCCCAAGGGCACGCAGATGGCAGGAGTAGAACAAAACCAAGCGGAGCTGGGCCTGGCCCTGCAGGACACGTGCGTCCCTGTGCTGGGTGCCGCCTCTCGTCTTGAGAGGCCTTGCAGGTGGTGTCCCAGTGAAGCCAAGCCCCTGTCCTGGGGTGGCAGATGGGGTGGGCATGGGGGGAGCACGGGCTGTGCCTTGTGGAGCCTGCCACACTGGCATGGGCCTGAGGCTCAGTGAGCCAGGGCCAAGGTGAACCAGGGTGGCTGACCCACGCCCCCTGGCCCCAGGCCCAATATGCAGCAAGAGCATGCAGGTGGGGGCAGACCCAGACTCAGGAAAGCTCAGACTGATGGTCAACCAACAGCACCGATCCTTTCCAAGACCTGGGCAACAGAACTTGGACCAAGAGCACTGACCCAATGTTCCGTAGAGCCCTAGATGAGCACACCCAAGGGCCAGCCCACTTGTCCCTCGCCCTGTGGGAGAGCTGCCTCTTTTCTTCCCACTCCAATAAATCCCACGTCTTTGCATCAGCATTCACTCTTCCTTGTCTATGGGTTCCATTCTTCGGGTTCGTGAGACAAGAACCCAGAACGAAGAGACTGGTGGAGAGCCGCCAGCCTGCTGCCACCTGGAGGACACAGCCCCCACTAAGAGCTGCAACAAGCCAGCCACCAGGCTTGCTGGGAGGGGCTGTGCCTTGGGGCCACTGCTCCACCACCTGAGTCCGCTTCAGGGATGGGGCTGGCCGGGCAGAGGCACCCATGCTTACGGAACAGCTTGGGAAAGCGGACCCTGGGCCGGCCTCTCTCTAACAGTCAAGGAGCACATGTGACAAGGGCCCCAAGCCCCTGGGCCAGTCCCCCAAGCACTGAGAACACAACCTGCCAGATGCACCCTCCACTGCTACAGCCAGCAGCCGTGGACAGGTGCCGGTCGCGTACGGAGCTTACCGGCCGTGGGGCCGTAGCCCTGGTGGCTGACCTTCCTCAGGCGATCCAGGCCCTGGTTGATGCTGCGCAGCCTGTCCTTCAGCTCACTGTGCTTGCTGTGTAGGACGTCGTCCTTGACCTGGCTCCGATCGGAAGGACTGATGACGTTGTCATAAACCTCTGTGGAATCAGAACATAATGCCTGGTGAGGGCCTCCCGAGGGCCTGGCACTGGGACCACTGCGTTGCCAAAAACCACACCCCTGGGAGAGTTGCTGTCTCTGGGGACAGTGATGTCAGTTGATGGGCCCTTTCAAACAACAACACCTGGGTCCATGGTGACTGCAGGTGGACGTCAGTGCACCCAGAGCCCTGGAGGCCACCCAAGACGGCACAGCCCCACCAGCCCTCCAATGTGCTCTCTCTCAGGGTCCCTACTTGGGGGAGTTCTGAGGGCGAAAGGCCTGGCCAGTCAGGAGGCAGCAGCTGCCTGCTTGCTGGGAGAGGAGGCCAGGGTGGCCACAGAGCTGCTGCCAAAGCTGCTTCTGAGTGGAGCGTTAGTGCTGGGCTGTGGCTCAGGGGTGGAGCGCTTGCCTGGCACAGGTGAGGCCCTGGGTTCAATCCTCAGCACCACAGATAAATAAAAATAAGGTCCATCAACAACTAATAAAATATTAAACAACAACAACAACAAACCTGTTTCCATTCACAAAACTGGGTGGAAACCTAAGACAAGGGCACCGGGTGGCCCCGGGCAGGTCACTGCATGGAGCAGTGTGGCAGCACAGGTGGGGCAGGTGGACAAGGTACCTTCAGTCCTGCTCAGCGTCTCCAGCAGGACGTTGTACTCAGCCACCTTCTCTTTGTGGTGCAGAAACTCCTTCCACAGCTTGTCCAGCTCTTCACTGGAGAATTTCCCTGAGGTCTTCGCCTAGAGGGAAGGGGACCAGCAGGAAGTCCCCTGGTGGGGCGTGCCATCCCTCTGTTCTCCATAAGCCCCCAGACTCTTTGCAGGTGTGTACATCAGGAAAATGAAACCCAAACCAGGGAGAATAGCTGTTGCTGGGCACGGTCCCTCCTCCTTGGTGTGCCCAGACTTGGTGGGGCATGGTGACCATGCTGGCCAGGCAAGGAGAGGAGGACCCTGAGGAGGGTCCCCCACACCTACTCCCTCTCCTGGCTGTGGCTGGTGAACACAGCAAAGTCATCTCCCTGGGGGCCCAGGGCTGGTCACCTTGCCATTCCATCTGCCTTCTGCCCCCTTCACCACAACCCAGGACAACAGGCTGGCGCAGAGTTCCAATCCCTGAACCAAATCAGCGTGATCCAGACAAGCTGTTCTGAACCAGGGTGGAAGGGGAGCCAAAGCAAGAGAGCACCCTGATATGGTCAGCCAGACCATCACACCCCAAGACCTGGCCCCACCCAGCACCCGACTCTGAGGTCTGCAGCCCCAACAGCATGCCAGGCCAAGCCCAGCAGACCCGCCTTCCTAGACAGCACAGAGAGCCCACTCGCGCGGGGCACGGACACACACCAGGCTGAGGGGCATTCCCACAGCAGCAGCTCTGCAGGCCAATTAAGGCAGAGGACGCAGCCACGGGGTGGTGGTAGCTTGGTGGTAGAGCACTTGCCTAGCGTGAGAAGCTCTGGGTTCGATTCCCAGCACCACCATGAATAGATAAATGAAAAGAATGCAGTCACGCTGTGTTTTAACCTGTGCAATTTAATAACGTTGCTAAGCACGTTCTTAACATTTCAGCCTAAGAGCTATAAGCCAAAAGAATCGCTTTGTAGAGAGCACAGGCATGTTCCAAAGAGGAAGCAGAGGCTGAGCTGCAGGGAGGAGAACCATCACAAAGAGCAGCACTGTCCCAAGAAAGCTGCGTTCTCCTGAGGGGCCCCACCCAGTGAGCGCCATGCAAGGGACAGGGGCCTTGCAGGGCGACAGCTCGAGACCCACCCCCCATGCCCTATGCCTATCAGGGCAGGTCTGAGCGGTCATGGAAAAACGGATGGGTACCTTGTGCCACAGCTTCTCCAGCCTGGGGTCCCCCAGCCCGTCGTCCTGGGCGCTGTCACTGAGTGAGTTGCTGTGCACCATCTGGGCCTCCTTCCTCCCGTCCAGACCATACCTGGCCAAGATAACTAGAGAGGAGGGTTTTACTCCACACGGTTCTTTGACCAACAGTCCACCCATCTCAGAGACTCCCGGGGCGGCGCTGGCCTGCTTTCTCTTCACCCTGGCTGCTGGGTGGCCATGCAAGACGCAGTGGACCAGCACGCACACCAGCCCCCAGTGCTTACGAACATCAGGAGGACAGGCCTGGTTCCTCCCGTGGACACACCCTGCTAACGTCCTCCTGAACACAGAGGTGGCTTGTGGGAAAACCAGGTGTGGCCTGGACGGGCCACTGGCCACAGGGTCTCAAGGACAGGTGGTACTTCCCAGTTTCTGACCAACCCCAGTGAGGACAGACAGTCCACTGAGGAGTCAGGCAATGGCCAGGGAGCCTGACAACCCTGATGATGTGCTCATCTACAGGGGAAAGGCAGAGCCAGAACTCCTGGCAGATTCTGGGGCAGCTGGGAGGGGAGGCCAGCCAGCATGTCTGCTGCTACCCAGCCCAAGGGACGTACTGGCCTCGTACATCAGTCTTTCTGCCCCATGAGGACATGTACCTCTGGTCACTAGCACACAGCAGGGAAGGCCAGACAGTTGACCCTACTGTGGATAGGCTTGGTGCTCTGGACATGAGCAAATAGGGCCTGGGGCCTGGTCTCCTGTCCCAGGAAGCAGCTCTTCAGAGCCAGGGCTCTGACCCCTTAGCCTACATGCCAGCACTCAGCCACTGCAGCTCTGTGGGCAAGCCCCCGCCAGCCAGGCCCCCCTGGAATCCACAGCCCATCCGGTTGGCCCAGCCTATATATGGTCTTTGGAAACTCCCTTCCCCTCTTCTGGGCCCAGAAGAGGGGAAGGGAGTTTCCAAAGATCAGACAGGAGACCATAGGTCTCCATGCGTCTGGAAGCTTGGCCGCTGGGGGCCTCCAGCATGCGCAGCAGGAGCACTCTGGCGTTACAATCCAGGATCCCTGGTCCTCTCAGTGTCAGGCAGCCTACAGACGCCTCACTCCACTGCAGACAGTGGTCAGGAGCTGCCTGGGCGTGGGTGAGTGGGTCCGACTGGGGCACACACTCAGCAAAACTTGTCAAATCCTGTGGTAAGATTTGGATTCCATCACATGCAACTTTTATCTCTAAGAACGACTTTAAAAATGACTTAAGCCAGGCCCAAACTACTTGGCAGGCTGAGGTGGGAGGAACACCTGAGCCTGGAGTTCAGGGCAGCCTGAGCAACACAGGTAGGAGACCCTGCCTTTAAAAATAAAACAAACAAAAATGTTGATTAAGTAAAGGTTGCTCAGCCACCCCAGCCTCAGAAAGCCAGTGCCTGCCCTGTCTCCAAGGTCCGGCTGACCGGCCTAGGCCACCACTGCTCCCAGCTCCAGGAAGAGCCCAGCCACCCCAGGCCTCACACTCCCGACTCCCCTGGACAGCTCTGGCAGCCCAAGCCAGAGAAGAGGGTGGGGTGTGGCTCAGGGCTGAGGGCACAGGAACCACCAGACTCCTGACCACAGGTAAATGGCCAGGGCTATGCTCAGCAACCAGGACTGAGGAGGGTTCTGGGTGCTGGGCTCTGCCTCAGGTGGAATCCCAGAATGCTGAGGCTGGAGGAGGCCTCACAGAGCACGGAGTCTGGCCTTTCCTGAGGTGGCCGTGGGCTGTGTGTGGGGTGAACAATAGGTGCAGACAGGGCTGTGCAGGCAGGACCCATCCCTCTCAGGACAGAGCCCATGTGGGCTTTGCCAAAAGAGCCACTGTCAGTCTAGATGAGGCAGTTCAGTGAGGTACGTCCTTAGGGTGCCCAGGGCAGAGCTGGTGGAGATGGGGTTCCCCAGTGCTCCTACCAGTTGTACCCATTTCTCATCCCAGGCTCCTATCTGGACACTGCATGACACAGTCCCCCTGGGTGTGCTGTACGACCATGGCACAGGGAATGGAGAGCAGGTCCACAGACCACACCTGGAAGACAGTGGGCCTGTGTGGCCATGAGAGTGGCCAGCATCAGCAAGCACCCACCTCCTGGACAAGACCTCTCCAGGAGTGCTCAGGAGGGTCAGCTTCCAGAGTTCCACTAAGGCTGTTGCCAGGCACCAGAGACCAGTGTCATCCAAGCAGAAAACTCTGCCCTACATGGGTCATGGGCCTGGACTTTACTAGGCTGGAAGAAGCCACTCCCAATGAGGACACCAGCCAGCAAGGGGGGGAAGGTGGTCACTAACCCACCTCCCTGGAGCCCTGGGCTCCTCTATCTCTTGGGCCTGGACTCCTGTCCACCAGGGCAGGGCTGGTTCCTCTGGAAGGGAAGGGCTCTGGCAGCTCCAGGGCCCTCCATCCTATACATGCCCAGTTCCTTCTGATGGGGTGGAATTGGGGCGGGAAACTCCACAGCAGGCTCCTGCCCTGCCCAAGAGGGTGGCCTCCCCAACATGCTGCACGAAGTGCATCTGCCCCGACTCATCTCAGGTGTGTCTCCTCTAGCCTGATGGCCCTCTGCTGCTGCATGTGGATTTTGTGTTCCTGATACACAATCTGAACTTGGCCTGTAAAATGGGAGAAATGAGGCTGGGCCATGGCGCACCTAGACACCGTACTGTGGCGAAGCTCTGAAGGCCTGAGCAGGGAGAGGGACGGCTGGGGACAGCACTGGCTCTGGAGGCAGAAAACTCCACACAGGATATCCGTCCCTGAGTCTGTTAAGGGGGGACCGGAGTCAGCACCTCAGTGAGGCCTGAGGAGGAACAGTCTCCTGTTGGACTGAGGAGGGGACCTGCATCCCCCTCGGGCTGCCTGGGTGAACCGTGTCCCCAACCTGTTTCCAGGCCATGCAGCTCGGGGCCGTCAGCCGCCGGGGCATCTGTGTGTCTGGAACTCTGATCCTGGTCCTCCTCCAGCGTGCCAACAGCACTCAGGGGACAGACAGGCCTGAGACTATGGCCAAGGTGCCCCTGGGGGCGAGCTTGCAAGCTGAGGCTGGGGAGCCGCCCCCCCCCACTGTAAGAAGAAAAACAAGCACCATTAAGATTGCGAATCAGCTTTGCTTCTTTCTCCCCGTCCTCGTCCAGGCCCTCGATCTTCAGTTTCTTCCAGTTGAGCTCATCTCTCTCTTGAATCTTCAGATCGGCATGGAGCTCCGCCAGCTTCACAGGAGAGAGATGCAGCTGCCCAACAAGAACAGAGCAATGTGTGACCAAGGCAGACATAGCCTGAGGCTGACCTGGGAGAAGGGTAGCAACTAGGAGACCCCAGACAAGAGGGGACAGAGTTGGGGCCATGGGCAAGAGGTTCTAAAGACAGCCGGCCTTCCACCCAGGCCCGAGCTCTAGAAACCCCAGTCCATGGAGAGGTCGCCCCTGATGGCGGCTGCCTAGAGGCTGGGGCTGCTGTGACAGGCACCGTCCCTCCCTCCCCGCTGGTACACGGCGAGTTTCACCAGGAAAACAGGGTACCAATGAGGGGCTGGGCCTGGTAAAGAAACGCATTACCTTTTGCTCATGCTGCACAACTATGAAAAAACAACTGAAAGTGCCACAGAGAAGACTGAATTTACAGAAAATAAAATCCAAATAACATATATTTTTTGAGGATAGTACTGGGGATTGAACCCAGGGCCTCCCACAGGCTAGGTGAGTGCTCTACCACTGAGCCACGCCCCCAGTCCTCCAAACAAAATTTTAAAAACCAGAATCAAGCAGAACTACAACTGTCCCAGGACACTGGCCACGTCTGAGACAGAGCCAGGCCATGTGGAACACAGATCCCGAGCACCTGCAGTGGGTATGAACTGGACTCCCTACCAGATGCTTAGCCTGTCCTGGGCAACGGGAGGGGGACGGTCAGCAGAGACCCCTACAAGTCCTCCAAAACAACTGCAACCTCTGATTCTCCTACTTCATTTCCCAGGGCCCTTAATCCCCATCTCTTACGTGTATCAGGCTTTCCTGTGAGCCCAGGACACTTCTGAAAGGGAACCCTGATATCTGGAGTGGAAATAATATTAATAATAACCCCTTCATTTACCTGCTGGCAAGCCAACCCTGCAGGTATAACCCACCTGTCCTGCCTGGCAGGTTGCAGCAGGGAAAGGGGCAGGGTCTGGGGGATCTTCCGCCCCTCCACAGCTGGTGCTTCCCTCCTCTCATCCAGGACCCACTCTCCAATGAATGACTTCTCTGCTGACCCTGAACCCCTTTCTCTGTTGTCTCCAACACCCTCTGACCTGGCCCTGCCTGTCCAATAATTTCTCCTCTGAACTCTATCGGGTGCCCCTGCTGAAGGCTGGATGCCCATCTGCAGCGTGCCCTTGAGACCCTGGAATGACTTGACTGCATCTCATCTGTGGGCTCCCAGAGAAGCAGGACACAGGCCCTGGAGGCAGGGTGGAGTGGGGGCAGACAGGAGAGCAAGCCAGACTCGACTGTTCTGACACACCCAGCCACCACACAGCACAGCGGCTCCCCCTTGCCCTGTTTCTGATCCGAAGCCCACATTTACTTATTTTCTATTTGTGACACAAAACTCTGGAGCAATAATAGACAGGTCTGTTTCCATCTCTAATTCCCTACACACTGCATCGTCTCCCCTGCTGGGAGGAGACGCTGCGGGGAGGAGACGGCTGAGGCTGTTTTTTATTTTTATTTTTTTTAATAAATATTTTTTTAGTTATAGTTGGACACAATACCTTTATTTTATTTGTTTATTTTTAGGATTGAACCCAGCCCCTCACACATGCTAGGTGAGCCCTCTACTGCTGAGCCACAACCCAGCCCGAGGCTCTGGTTTTGCTCTGCAGGGAGGGCTGGTAGTGCCCTCACGCCAGATCTGCCCTCTCTGGGGCTGTTGGGGAGGGTCCAGGTATTCACCAATGCTGCTTGGTGCCTCGCTGGAGGGCAGAGCTGAGGACCTGGGCCACAGCCTTCCTCCAAGACTCAAGCACGAGCACTCTCACCTGCAAACTGTGGTGGGCTTCGCACCCCCTGCCCACCTTCCCAGGGCTCTGAGAGAGTCAGTGGGCGAACATGGGGGGGTACACTGTGAGATGCAAAAGCGGAACTGCACAGGGGGGCCACCATCTGCTCCAGGGTCACCTGTTCTCTTCTCAGGCCCAAACCTCAGTGTCTAAACCTACCACCCAAATCTCTCAAATGTCATGACATGCCCACTATCCTCTGACATATAGCTGCCTACAAGCTCAGGGCTGAAGGTACAGTGCCCAGAGCCACAAAACCAGCAGCTGTCAGCTCTACTTGGGAGGGAGACAAGCAGGTCACGTGCAAACACCTGGCTCTCACTTCAGGATTCCTTTCTCTCTTTAAAGTTAGACGTTAACCCATCAAGTTTGAAGTACTAGTTAAAGAGAAGTAAATGCAAAAAACAATCCATTAGGGCTGGGGGAGAACACGTGCCTACCATGCATGAGGTCCTGGGTTCAAAGCCTAGCACTGCAAAAATAAACACAACAAAAGCAGACTCTGTCAAATATTAAGTCCTGGAGTAAATAACTGACAACCAGGAGACAGACAGGGGGCGGCCCAGAGCATGGAAAGACAGAACTTGCCCTTTAGACACCACCTCCAACGGCCCCGAGGGTGAGCACAAACCCTAGGGAGAGCACAAACCCTAGGGAGCTGCCCAGCTGCCTGTCACTCTCCCTGGAAGCCCCAGTGCCACCCAGGAATCCTCTGTGTGCCTAGGAGCCAGTGGGGCTCTGGAACTTTCCAGACCCTTCTGATTTTTCAATCCCCCGTCCCCAGAAACCCAGGCCCAGAATGTGTAGTCTCTGGAGTCCATTCAAACCTTGGCCCCTAGGGCCAGGGCTGTGTGTTCTGCCAAGCAGAGATGTGCAGAGCACAGCTCAGACAGGGCAGGTAGTGTGCCCAGCACCCATGCTGCCAAGATGGCCACTCAACTCCCAAAGAGCAGCAGGTGCTGCCCACGTGCTGGCTTGACCACGAGGCAACCTCGCTGCTGCTGGCTAGGCAGTCACTGGCCAAGCAGCAAGCCGCTGCAGACAGCTGGCATGCAGCACCCTCTCATGCTGCTCAGTCCCTCGACAAAGGGCTTGCTGGCAGG
The DNA here is from genome assembly GCF_001458135.2 of Marmota marmota marmota. Classification (NCBI taxonomy): domain Eukaryota; kingdom Metazoa; phylum Chordata; class Mammalia; order Rodentia; family Sciuridae; genus Marmota; species Marmota marmota. The sequence continues at coordinate 2,713,324 of NW_026000108.1, forward strand.
AAGGCCATGGCCAGTCCTGTGACCACCCTTTCCTCGGAGTCCCTGGAGAAGTGTGACACAGGGCCCTTCCAAGGGCACGAAGGAGGAGGAAATGGAAACATCTGGCAACAGGGATGGGCTTCTTGGGTCCTTTGCTCTGTGCACCTGACCTTTAAGGACAATACCTACTTTGGTTGTGTCAGAGGTGAAAGATGTTCATCTGTGTCAGAAATAGGAACTCTGAGCTTAAAGACCCATTTCCCAGGCTGAGGGTGACAGTGCACCTTTACTGCAGGGGTGCTACTCAGACCTAGGAAGCCTGCTCCTCAGAAAGAGAAGCCCCAGGTGTCTGTGGGCATATGGCAGCTGCCACAGAAGCACCCCTCCCCCACAGCTAAGGACAGCCCTGGGCTGGGAGTCTGGCATCTTGCAACACACTGGGTGTGTCACAACACCACAGGACTCAGCTTGCTTAGGGACATTTGGGAAGTGGGGACGGGGTGATTTCAGTCAGGGTATGAAGCTAGGATGGACTGTCTCCCAGGATGGAAACACTCTCTGTATCTTCTCACCTCCGCCCCCACAGGAGTCTCAGGGTGGGTCTGACCTCCTCAAGAAGAGGGTCAGAATGAGGGTGAGGCACATGGCTTTGTCACACTTATTATCTGACCCTCAGATACTATGACATGCTATATAGTGTTGTCTGCTATGATACAACCATATATTTAGAAAGCCAAAAAATGCATAATGCTTTTGTCAAGCAAATAAGAAAGGACAAAATCTTTCTGGCCAGTGAAGGAAGGTCACGAGGCTGAGAACGCTGGTCCCCCATGCTCCATCTGATTCTGCCACAGAATACAAAGAGACCCCAACTCAAAAAGGGCCTTGCAGCACCCCTCACTCCCACCTAAAGCAGCGGGTAGGTGGTGGGTGAGAAGTGATGTGAGCTACTGCCTCACATGAACACCCTCTTCAAGCTGACCACAGACTCACTTGCCTTGTCCACCCCAGGATCCAGCGCTCTTAGTAGTAGGAGTAGAAGCATTAAGCCCACCTTGGACCCAAGGCTACAGGGGCCTGAGCAGAACACTCCTCCTGGCTGCCCTGAGGCGACTCAGTACCTGGCCACAGCTCCTACCACCACCCTTCCATGTCTAGAAGGAAAACCAGCAAGAGTCAGTGTGTCCTCAACTACTAGGCTCTCTGGAAGTGGGAAGACACACAAGATGCCCTAACACAGAAGTCCACCCTGGAAGAACTTCCCATTCGGTTCAGTGGAAAAGGTTTGCACACATGACTGCAGAATTTCAGAGCTAGAGGGACCAGAAAGGTCATGTGGTCCAAGGCCTGCACAGGGCCAAGGGGAGCTGGCACCCAGCAGTGACCACAGAAGACAGTGGAGAATAGACTGGCCTGATACCAAAGCACAGGAGAACCCAGAGATGGTGCAGTGCAGTATGGGGACAGGTGCCCTGCCAGAGGCCTAAGAAAGGCACCCAGGCTGACAGATGCAGAGGCTGGCCTGGGGCATGTTTAGATGGGCAAGTGGAAGGCCTAGGCCAGCTCCCAAAGCAAGGGGAGCCTCTGGGTTCATGGGCACCAGAGTACATTTTCCCAACACTGTCTCCAACTCAGACTAGTGTCTTCTTGGTTCTCTAATCTCACCCTGCGGAGGAAACTCCACCCAGCCAATAGTGGCTGGCTCAGCACACCCATCAGAGTGGGCAGCGGGGGCCATTGAAAACACATCCTGAGCTCTAGACTTTCCTGGTCCCTGCTGCTCAGATGGTCCTGCCACATCCAACCCCACTGTGTCCTTGGCCCATTCCTCCAGGAAACCACTATGCTTCTCTAGCCTACAGTGCTGTCTCCATCTCTATCTCTGTAGGCCAAACACTATACACCGAGGTCCTCTCCAGCAGAACCTCAGGACACTGGCTGGAAATGAAGCTGGGACAGGAGCATCTTGTGAAGGGCTTACAGGGCTATACACACTGGACACAACTCCCCTTCTTGCAGCGTCCCCTGCAGCCAGCCTCCCAATCCTCCCTCACTACTCTTCCTCCACGGCCAGAGAGTCTGCTCTCTTCCAGAATTTATTCTTATCTTGCAAATTATTTACTCAAGAATGCTAAAACTGGACTACTTAAAGGAAGAGCTAATCTGACCTCCTTCTACTTAAAGATGAAGAGCCTGAGACCCAGAAGAGTGAGTCTTAGTTTGTAAATAACTATTTTCATACACTTGAGCCCATGCCTAAAAAATGAAATAGCTTTTATGTTAATGTAGAGTGTGGCTGGCCAAGGGTCATTCCAGTTAGGAAGATGGCTGACCTTGGGATGCCTTTTCCCCTCTAGGCTTTGGTACCTTTATCTCCAAAATGAAGAGATCTGATTAGATACCTGTTAACTTCCAGTTTAGCATTCCCTGGGCCTTTTGTTTCAAGAATTCTAAGCTGACCTACCCTCCACCTCTCTGTATCCCTCACCCAAATTAACCAGCACCAGCCTGCTCCTGGGACTTCTGCTGTTCTTGGAAACGTCCGTGTCCAACCTCACCTGTTTTAATTCTTTCTCCATAAAGAACAAATGGCAAAGGCCTGCAAAAGGCCAAAGGCTAGCTCTGCCTCACTCGGGATAACTAGCTCGCTGGGCAGGGGAGGCTGGCGCGCGAGGACCAAGCTGGTGGATACCCTTGGGGGCAGGCCTCCAGCTGCACTAAAGGCGGCGCAGCTCCACCCAAGGTCTCCCAGGACTTCTGCAAGTCTCGCTGCCTCAGGGTCCCCTTCCTAAGGCAGGTGAGGTGGAGGTGCCCACCTGACCTCGCGGAGGCAGAGCTTGCGGGCCGCAGGAACCTGGCCAGGGCTGACTGGCACGGCCGCCCCAGCCCACCGTCCCCGGCCCCCGCTCACCCTCCGGGCCTTCTCCCACAGCTGCTTCAGCTTCTCCATGCGGAACTCCTCCCCGGGTTCGCTCTTCGCGGGCGACTCGGGCTCATTCTTCAGTGACGGAGTGGTCGGCGTCTCTCAAGNGAAGACGGGGGTGGGGGGGTTGGGGGGTGGCTGGCTCCCAGAAGCACCCACCAGAGCCCAGCTGCAGCTGGTGAGGAGCACCTGTCCTTCAGACCTGAACCAGGGTCAAAGTGAACATCCGTTCTCACAGGGTCTACGCTGATATCGTGGTCAGTCTGACCTAACCTTAAAGCGGGTATTAACAGCGGAACAGTGGGCTAGCTGCTGGCTCCCAGAGAGGAAGGCCGAGCCTCCCCTCCTTCCTGGGACAAACAAACAGCTGGACAAAACGACACGATGGCTCTCAAGACAGGGCAGCCCTTCCTGGAAAAGTATAGGACGCAGCTTTCCCCTACAGACGCCCACCCTCGCTTTGTCCTCAGCGCCCCTTGGCCCTGAGACCGTCAGGATGTCCTCACCGCGGGCTCTCTCGGCCCCCAGGCCTCCGCATCTGTGGCTCCCTCCTTCCCTCTGGCTCCCACTCTGCCCCAGGGCACCGCCAAGCCCCGACGTTCAGTCGGTGGATCTACTGAAATGTGGCAGGTGGGGACAGCGGCCAGGTCACGCACACTGGCAGGGGGACTAGGCTGAGGGAGACAGCGCTGCGGCAGGTGCGTGGCAGGTGCCCCCCACCCCCGTCTTCAACACGGCGTCCAGGGCTCCGTCTTCGACACAGTGTCCAGGATCCCAACTTGGACACAGCATCCCAGGCTCCAGCTGGCCACTGAGGAACCCCAGGGGAGGTGAAAAATAGGCCAGCCCTGTCTGCTCAGAGAGCTGCACCTGATGCAGCGGGGTCTGGCAATGTTGTCTAGCTGTTCTCCCAAGTGGGAGCCATATGGGTGTGTGGACACTGGCTGGTTTTGTTTGCTTGTTTGTTTAGACTGCCTGTCTGAAGATGTAGGTACCATGCAGGTAGCTTCCCATCAGCTTTTTAAACCCCTCACTCCGTGTCTTGAGCAGTCAGCCAAGGGTTCTAAAACTCTTAAGGGAAGCTCCTCATGTGAAAGAGAAGAGAAATGGAAACAGACAACAGCAAAAAAGCAACTGGGCGAAAACAAACCATGTAGGTAGGACCTGGGGGTGTAGCTTGGTGGTAAAGGGTTTGCCTTACAGGTCCTGAGATGGACCCCCAGCACCACAAACAACAAAACAAGACCAAACAAAGGGAAAAACACACACAGGAAAAATTGGGAAAAATGACCATCACTATTATCCTCACAGAGACCCACGGAACACACACACACACAGAAAATATATGTATAAAATGTATAATGTTATGTATAATATATAAAAATAATATATGTAGGTCAGAGAACAGTGAGTTTTGGAAACCAAAAGCCAAATAGAATGATAGGAAGATTTTGAAGAAAATGCTGATTAAGTGGATTAAAATCAGGAAGAGATGATTAATAAGAAAGAATAAATAAGGAAAAAATTAGATCTCCAATTCAGGAGAAGTATTATTTGATTAACAAAGTTTCACAAAGAAAGTACAGATAAAATAGGGAGAAATAAACTATCAAAGAAATGATTTAAGACAAGTTTCCAGACCTACAGGGGGTGAACAGTTGGGAGGTTGAAGGGACCCACCAAATTGCTCACAATGAGTGAAAATAGACCTCTAACACCCAAACACATTTTTGTGAACATTGTAGGCAAAAAGATTTTTATAAGCTCTAAAGGAGAAAAATAACTACATGGAAAAGGCAGAAATGTCTTTAGGCTTCTCAACAGCAACACTTGAAGTAAGAAAGCAGCAGAGCAGTAACTTGCAAATCTGGAAGGAAAATGACTTCCAATCTAGAATTCTACACCCAACCAAGCAAACTATCAAGAAAATATGAGAGTACTTAATGAGAGTCTTTCAATAAAAGACATTTTACACACACAAGTGCTCCACCAAAGTGAGAAAACAAGAAAGAGGAAGACGTGGATACAAGTACAAGATCCCGTATGAGAGAGGGAAGAAAAGGAATTCCCCAAGGATAGTCATGGAGGGTGACCTGTGGCAGAGATTACTCAAGGGATAGACAGGTCAAATGCTGTCTTTACCATTATTTCACATTTTTAAACCTAAAGACACAATGCTCACGTGGGCCTGGCTCAAATTCTCACGTGAACGTGTTCCCCAGTTCCTGATGCTTGGAACTGCAGAGGCCACCCATTTCTCCTGACATAATGTTTTTCTTGACCATAGTCCTGAGAGCTACAGAAGAAGAGGCTCCAGATTGGCCCCTTCTTGTGCATATTCCTGTTGACCATTGGTACTTGGACCACATCAGAGCCTTCAAATGTCTTGGCTCTGACAAGTCACCTTTGTCCTTTGCTCCTGATATCCTCAGAAAGGCCCCTGAGAACCCACAGAGAAATGGAGGCCAGACTGGAAGGAAAGCCTCATTCTCCTTGGCTTTCACCTGGTCTTCTGGTGGTGTAGGGTCCTGGGACCCCTTTTCTTGTACAGCCACCTTTGGGTGCCCTGCTCAGCTTTCCAGAACTAAGCACCATTAGGTAGGAGATGCAGACACAGGTGATGAGGCTGTGAATCAGGTGATGATTCAAGTTGGAATAGTGGTTCCCTGGCCTAGGGGAGGAAGGAGGATAGCAGGAGGTGGATGTGCAGAGAGGCTTACTAAAGTACTGCCCATGTATGATTTCTTGACCTGGGTGGTGGGTACGCATGTGCATTCTGTCATTCTTCAAATTGGGTGTTCACACTGAAAGACTAATTTGTATACATTATATATTTTTATTTTTTTAAAATATATATTTATTTTTTAGCTTTCGGCGGACACAACATCTTTGTTTGTATGTGGTGCTGAGGATCGAACCTGGGCCGCACGCCTGCCAGGCGAGCGCGCTACCGCTTGAGCCACATCCCCAGCCCCATTATATATTTTTAAAAATCTTACAAAATCGCCTTAGTTAATGCAAGAGTACAGAGGCCTGACACACAGTAGGGGTCCAGGTGAGGGCCTACTCTCTTCCTGGGCTCATCCTACAGGGCTTAACATTTTTTTCACTTTCTCAATTCAGCTCAACTATCTCGAGGCCCCAGCCTCCACCATGCCCAGCCCCTGCTGGGTGCTGAGGATTCTGCGTAGAACCTGGCTCTGTAAGTGGTAGGGGAAAGATGTGGAAAGTGGACAAGCATGGCCCTGAGAAAGCCCCAGCGGGAGAGCCCCCATGAGGACAGAGAGTGAGGCTGTCCAGTTGTGAAGGAAGGGGCCACAGGCCAGCTGATTTCTTGCTCAAGGAGAGGAGCAGGGCTGCCGGCCTGTCTCCAAGCAGAACTCTCCGAGCAGAATGCACCTCGCTGTTCAGGACTGTCTGATCTTCAGAAGCAGGTGTCGGGGGCTGGCTTACTCCAGCTGTCGAAGGGCACTTGGTCCAGTGGGCACCTGCATCTGCAACTCTCAGGAGCCCCCAGTATTGTTGCTGAGTGGTCAGGTGGATGAGAACTGGTTCTGGATTTCATCCTACTACAGCCAAAGAACAATTTGTTTCGTCCTTGAGTTTGGAATATAAATGCTGTTCTCACCAGGCAATGGCAGGGAGGCACCATGGACAGGTGAGTGCCAGGTGGCCACGAGGCAGGTCCTGTGGTGGGAACACAGTGCCAGGAGGCAGGGCAGTGCTCAGGCAGAGGCCGGCCTGGAGGAACTGAGGGTGCTGCTGGAGAGAAGACTTTGTCCAGAGGAAATGGGGAGCCCTGGAAGTGTCCTGAGCAGGGGGTGGCCAGGTCAGATTCATGTAGAAGGCACAGAGACCAGGTGGTAGATGATGGTGACCTGGATGAGAGAGATGCCCCAAGGTGGTGAAGGTGGAGCAGCCATGTGAGGGTAGAAGGGACTGAATTCAGTGACTAAAGTCTGGACTGATGCCAGGCAGCAGGTGGGACGTTCCCAGGACAAGGGAACAGTGGGGAAGAGCGTGTTCGGAGGAAGAGAGAGGCCGGTTTTACATTTTAAGCAGGGAGGGTACCCTCCCTTGGATGTGTGTGGAGCTCTCCAGGGCATTTAGCCAAGTAGATCCAGCTCTCAGAAGAGGGGTCAGGAGAGAGGAGAGGGAGCTGACACGGAGCAGTGGACGCCCTGGGATGGGGTGGGCAGCTCTCAAAGGGAGGGCAGGGAGGTGGAGCTCCCAGGGCAGCTCCCAGCAGCCAGGTGGAGGGACACCCGGAGGAGTCCTGCTGCAGACCAGGTGAGGGAGGCCAGGGAGAGAGCACAGCACCACAGCAGGGGCTGGCCCCGAGGGAGAGCAAAGCCCAGGTCACGCGTGGCCTCTGCCTATGCAGCTGATGGGCTCTGTGTAGGAAGCAGGGTCTGAGATGGGGTTGGTGGGTGATTTGTGGAGGGTGGAGTGGACCAGGTGAAGGGAACTTGTTTGCTTCAATAGTGTGAGGGTTCTTCAGCTTCATCCAAGGGGTGCCTAAGAGGTAGGAATCATATCTCCCAGTTGCCCTGTTTGGGGCCAGGGCCACTGTGTGTCCCCTTCCTGTCAGTAGGCCACTGGGTCATGCTGGAGACTGACCTCCTAGGTCAGGCAGTTTCCCTCTGGCTGAGGCAATTCCCCACAGAGACAGCTGTGAGCAGCGGGCAGCTGGGGGTAGGTGATCCAGCTGCTGCAGGGCATCTGGGTGGGCACTGAGATCACCACCATCCTCTGCTAGCCACCATTGCCTGGAGACATGTAGGGCCCAGCTTCCAGGCCTCCGCCAGCACCCCAAGTGGGTCCTTGAAGTAAGACTACCCTCAGCTGCCCCCCCAGGCAAAACCCAAGAGCCTCACTGCTTCCCACCACTTCTTGCCACTCCAGACCCTAGGGCTAATCTCATTATGCTTCTTTCTCTGAATGTCCAGCTCAGACCCCCCAGGTGACCCCTGACCATGCAGCTCTGTGTATCCCCTCTCTGATCCCTTCCCCACCTCTCCTGTGTTAGCTTGTCATTGCTGTGATCAAAATGCCTGACCAGGACCATTTAGAGGATAAAAAGGTTATTTTGGCTTATGGTTTCAGAGGTGTCAGTCTATGGTCACTGCCTTGCTTTGGCCTGAGGTGAGGCAGAACATGGTGGAAGAAGGTCATGGCTGAGAAACATTGCTCCTGGGGTTGGGGGAAGATGGGACACAGATAAGGGAGGGAAGGGACCAGGACTAATATAGTTCAAGGCCACTCCCCCTCCCCCCACTTACTTCCTCCAGTCAGGCTCCACCTGCCCACAATCACCACCCAGAAGTCCATTCAGCTATGGCTGGGTGAATCCCACTGTGCCAAAACCTTCCCCGATGCCCTCCTGAGCTCGTGACCATCAGTGAGCATCCTCCTCATACCCCAGACCTTCGGCTGTACCTTGGCCTTCTTCAGCACCAACCTCTAGCACTCCTCGCTCTCTCTTTTTTAAGCACCAAATAACCCATTTAATAAATGAACAAAACAGACACCTCTCAAAAGATAAAGTACAAATAGGCAAGAAATGTGTGAAAAAATGTTCGACATTATTAGCAATTAAGTAAATGAGAAAAATATCTTGTAAACATTCACATTTTAAAAATACTGACAGTTCAAATCTTCATTTTTGTAATTTTCCTCTTTCTAAACAACTTTTTTTTTTTTTTTAATTTACTTGTTCTACTTAGTTGCATGTGACAGCAGCATGCATTCCAATTCATGGTGCACAGGTGACAGCTTGCACTCCTCTCTTATCACCTTTGGTGGTTTCAGGTCTCAGGGGAGTGAGCCTCTAAAACCCTGGGTGCTCTGCTTTGATGATCTGGACCTCAGAGCCACTCAGCCACCCACTCCCGTGACCACGCCCTAGACTTTGTGGCCTAGAGCTATAAAGTCTGCCAGGAACACAGCTCTGAGCACCCACTCAGCAGATAGCACCTCCTCTCTCCAGCTGAAGTCCTGAGTACCACACCTCACAGTCCTGCAGCTGGGACTGAGCGTTGCTGCTCTACTCTACCATACCAGACCCCCCCCCCCCCACCGTGGCGATCCCTTAGACCTTCCTTGCCCCTCCCAGCTGTTATGGTAGACACCAAACATTCTCAGTGGCAACTGCAAATTCCCACAAGTCTTTTCTCCATCAGACGAACATCCCTGGCCCTCACTTGTCCCCACAGGAGGGGACCACATACTGGCCTTGGCATCTTCCTCTGGTGCTTCTGTCCATGGCTCCCTGCCGCTGGCCTAAGTGTTCTCTGAGCATAAGGACTTGTGTTTCCTGCACCTTGGTCTCCTTTGCCTAGCCCAGGGTTGACTCAGAGTTGGTCTCCATGAACGAATGTGGAATGGGTAAATGGGTGGATGGTTGGGTAGACAGATGGGCGGATGGATGGACGGATGGATGGGGGGGTGGGTGGATAGGTAGAGGGATGCATGATGAATTCCTCCCTCGTTTCCTGGTCCTGTCATAGTATATGCCAAATCTGCCACAAAGCCCCTGGTGACAATGTGGTGGAGGAATAGGTGGTGAGTATCTCTTACCTGCCTCAGATCCAGAACAGCACCAGGAGACACCCAGGTGGCATCTGCTGCTGCTAAAGAGGGTTGGAGTTGAGGTCAGGAGAGAGCAGGTGGCTCTAGACTGCCTGTCCCAGGCTCCAGGCCTCTCAGGTCAAAGGATGTTCTCCCTCATGTTTCTGCAGATGTGGGCATGGACGTCCTAAGGCACAGGGTGGGCCTGAAGCCTCCCTGCAAGGTGTGCAGCTGTGGAGGGTTGTGGTCCCCCCAACCCCTGCCTCCTGCCCCTGCTCCCCACCCCCGCGGTGGCTCTCCACCCTGCCTAGAATCCCTGGGCTGGCAGACCCCAGGAAGCCCCTCCCCTGGCACAGGGACTCTGGCTCTGTACCTCGCCCCTACACAGGTGATTAACTTGTCTGTTAAGAACTCCTACTTAGTAATTCCGACATGAAACTCCCACCAGGCTGAAACTTGACACGGAACAGCAATTACTGAAAACATATTTTTAAAAAAGTTGCTGTCTTTGTAAGAGTTCATCCTCCTCCACTCCCTGGCCTCCCCCACAGAGACAGGTGTGTGGGTCCTTCCTCTGTGAATATGACTTTGGGAGCTGCAGTAAGTGAGCGCTGGCCCAGGGTGAAGTGGGGGCTCAGGCTGCTGCATCAGGAACGGTCCTTGGAGCACCTGGTGCTGCCCACAGCCCCCAAGCTTTGCTAAGGGGCCCAGTGCCCAAGTCAACAAGGGAAAGACCTTTCCTCACTTCCAACAGGAGTGGCCCCTTTTCAGATGAGGAGAGTGGCATTGTGTGGCCTCAGGAAGGTCACAGGCTTCCCTGGGCTCAGCAGCCCGACTGAGAGGCAGTTGCAGCAGGCCTTCTGTTCTCAGGGTGGGAGAACAACAGGTGCCCCAGGTACCCCCAGCTTTGGTAGGGCGAGCACTCTGCAGGGAGCATCTGGTGAGGGCAGGGCTACACCCTTCACAGGGGAGGCTGAGGGTTAGAGGGTGAGGTGAGGTCACTCCTCCAGGTCAGAAGGCTGTGAGCTCCGGCTGGGGCTGGGTTGGTGTGGCTCCTCCTTCCTCTCATCTGCCCCTCCGGTTTAGATCCCTGTTTCTAAGCCTGTTTCCACGGTCAGGGATTTGACCTTAGGTCACATTACTGGCCAGTTGCTGTGTGTCAGGCAGAACACCCAGGAAGGCCCTGCCCCAGGGCTCACACACCAAGGCCTCTGTAGAAACTGCAGATGAAAGACTCCACCCAGGGGGGTGGCTTGCTTCCCCTGTGCACGGGTCTGCTCCAGGTTGGAAGTGTCCCACTGCACAGCAAAGGCATCTCACCTCTCCTTTCTCAAGGAGAGGCCTCCCTCCCAGGAGCGCCCAAGGTCACCTATAGAGCATCTGCGCTCAGCAGGCAGGAGCCATCTGTGGACAGGTGGGGCTCTCCTTTCTAATGCAGGTAGAACTCCACAGAGGCCTGAGGGTAGATGATAAGACAGAAGATAACATTAGTAGAATATGTTCCAAAGGTTGGTTCACAGTTTGGGGCAAGAATTTTAAAGAACTACACATGCTTATGTAAATCTATGAGCTACATGCGAGGTCCAGGAAATGATCACCATACTGCAGTGACTGTAAAGTCAGAGTTGCTCTTGGGCTAAACTATCCTTTAATATTAAAAATAAAAAAATAAGTATAAATGCTGAGGTTCCCTTCACCTGTGTGGCCTGGCCCCCGAGCCTCTTAGGTCTAACAAGAGTCCCCAGACAGAAAGGAGGTGGGACTGTAAGGGTCCCGCGAAACGTCGGAGAAAGAGACCACCAAGTGACCACTCATGCAATTGGCAGAAGGGGGATTTATTGAACCAGCATGCTGGGGCTCCGTGCCCACTCAAAGAAGGGAAAGCAGCCCAGAGCCCCGAGCAGGGGCTGAGCACTGCTTAAGTACACTTTTTGGGGAGGGCGGAGGGCTTTGTATACATCAGAACAAATCATCATGAGGCGCGGGAAAATTGAACAACAGCTCCTAAACATGATTGGTTCATTCATTGGCGGGAACAGGTCAGGCTGGAGTGATAGGTCATTCCTAAGGAGGGGGTTACATTTAAACTGATTGGTCCAGGCCCTGCAATGCCTATGTGTGACCACACAGAGCCCTTATTAAACAATCCAAATAGTCAGGGGAAATATTTACTGGGCGGTTCTAAGCATTGTCTTAACAGCTACAGAAATTTCGGGTTTTGCAGGTAGCATAGAAACCTAACAATACCTAATCCTTTACATTTTAACTCAGACCTTGCAGCTTAGAAACTTTACAACACCCGGTCTTTTACCCTTTAACTTTTACGCTTTAACTTCAATTTCTTTTACCCTTACAGGACACCTGGCTGGGGTCCTGAGCAGGGCATCAGAGCCTCGAGAGTCTGAAGTAGCTGCCGAGATCCCTGATCCAAGGGAACCTGTCAGCATCTGCAGCCCTCGTGGGGTGCTGTGGGCAGAATCTGAGGAGCTCATCCTACCCTCAGAGCTCTCTCCACCTCTGGGCATCAGTCAGCATAGTGAGGAGAGGCTGGCAGGGCCTTCTGTCAGGTCAGAGACGGCCAGGTGGAGGGCTGGCTTCTCACTTGGAGCCCTGGCATGGGGCTTGGGCCCAGGGAAGACCAGCAGGCCCCAGAGGATCTTCCTAGGGCCTGCTCCAGGCTCACCTCTCAATTTAACTTGAAAAAAATCTTGAGTCATTTACTCCCTCAACAAGAAGCAAGGGGGAGTGGTGGACCCTCTGGGTTCCAGCCTGTCCTGTCCAGTCCATGGTGACCAAGTGAGAACCACAGAGATGCTCAGCTGTGGCCCCACAAAAAGTGCTATTATAGCACAGAACATATCCACACTGTGGAGAATTCTATGTCGAAACAGGTCACTGGGATTGCAGGTGTGCTTTGTTTCTGAGCAGCATTGTCTACGATGCTGCTAAGAACAGGTGTACATGAGCTTAAATTTCTCTGGGGGTATTTATTTACCTAGAAATGGAATTGCTGGATCATATGGTTTGCATTTCCTCAGCTTTGACAGATAGTTGAGCGTTATTTCCCAAAGCTATTGCCGTGGGCAGTGTAGTGCTGTCCCCCCGCCCAGCCTGCTGCCCACTGGTGGGCTGGAACAGCATCCCACTGTAGGTGAATTTGCAGTTGCTAGTTTACAAATCAATGACCAGTGCACTGGAGTCCTTTATCATTTGTGTCACTGGCTCAAATTTGCCCCCCGGTGAAGTCCCAGTCCAGTTCCTTGGGGGTTCTCTGTTGGGGTTCCTCCTCTCCCACTGGCTTCCTGAAGTTCTCCACACACCCTGGACACCAGGGCTTGGGGGTTTCAGTCACGACTCTCTTCTCCCAAGGTGCCACTCTTACCACCGTCCCCTTTGAAGAACAGACATGGTAACATGCTTGTGATCGTCAGGATTTTCCTCTCTTTGTGCTTCTGTGTCTTTCTTAAGAAATCCCCAGGCTCCAGGGCAGACATGCATTCATTCCCAGGTCATCTTCGGACTGTGCTCTCCTGGCCTTTCCCGTGTAGCCTCCATCGCACTTGACACTGATCGTGGAGGACAGTTCTATGTAGGATCTCGTCTCACTCTCCCTCCTGGCCACAGCCTGTCGGCCCATAGCCACTGTTGCAAAGTCTCACTCCTCCCTCGTCTTCCGCGTGCGGACTCCACGCTGTCCTATATCTGACAGGACGCGTCCCTACCTCTTCTCTCTTCAAGACTGCCTTGCTGATCTTGTGTTTTGAAAATGCCCACTTCAGCGATGCCAACTCCGGCCTCCCTGCTCATTCTGCAATCCAGCCCACCCTGACAGCATCTTGAGTCTGTCTCCCACACTGTAGAATTGCTTATTTATCACTTATTGTTCACTGTGTGTCTGGCTTGTGAGCATGTGGCTCCACCAGGCAGAGAACTGTTGCAGTGTTCTCTCAGGCACCCAATGTCGGACAGTCCCGGGACACAGTACCTGGTGTGCAACTGACGTTCACTTGATTGGATTCACACTTCCATACTAATTTTAAACTCCACAAAAAAACATGGGGTTTAGGTAGAAATTTCTTTGGTTTTATAAATCAACTTGGATAGAACTAGTTTGGGGAATATCTATGTTGAGTCTTCTAATCCATGAACATGGTATCTCCATACATTTAAAGCATCTATTTAATAACATCTTATAATTTTCCTTATAGTGATTTTGTGGATGTTATGGTTTGGATCTTAAATACTCCCTAAAGGCCAGGTATTGAAGGCTTACTCATAGCCTGTGGAGCCACAGGGTTGGGATGAGGGGGGGCAGAGTGGGAGTACTGGGGTCACTGAGGGTGCACCCTCAAAGGGACACTGGACCTCAGCCCCTTGCCCTCTCTGCCTGCTTCCTGAGGCGAACAGCTCCTCTGCCATGCACTCCAGCCACCATGAATGTCACCACAGGCCCAAAGCAACAGGGCCAAGTGACCATGGATCACAACCTCTGAGACCATGAGCCTAAATACACATTTCCTCCTTATAAGTTGATCATTTCAGGTACTTTGTCACAGCAAAGGAAAGCTGACTAACATATGCATTATTCCTAGATTTTTGATATTTTTATGCTACTAAAAGGGACTTTTTGTAAAATTCTATTTTTCCAACATTATTGAGAATGCATGAAAATAAACTAAATTGTACATATGGATTTTGAGTCCAGTAACTTTACTAAACTCCTTGTAAATTCTCCCAGTTTCTCTGTGGATTCTTTGACACTTTGGCACTTGCAGTCATGTCACCTGTGCGGACAGGGAGTTTTGTTTCTGACTTTGACTCCACTAATGCACTCAGGGTGCTTCTGCTGTGCCCAGGCTGACCTTGGACAGCAGTGGTGCTGGTGAGCACTGTCTCCTCGCCAACATGGCAGGGCGGGCTTTCAGCGTCTCCTCATTAACTGGGATCACAGCTCTGGGGCTTTATCAGATGAGCAATGTGCCCTTCTCTTCTCGGGTGGCTGAGACTTTCTTAAGAAGAGAAATGGGGTTTCATCAGGTGCTCACCCGTGTCTGGGATGTCCACAGGACCTGAGTGCAGGAGAGTGTTCCTGGCTTTGGCTGAGGATTGATTTACTCAGGGAAGGAGGAGAGGAAATCCAAGTTCACCCTCCTGTCCACCAGCCCCTCTGGCTCTTCCTCCTCCCTGTTTTCTTACAGTTGGGGTTTCTCTGCTTTGTATCCACTAAGCACAAAGCCAAACTCGTGGCCAGAGTTGCTCTCATCTTTCCAACAACTGGAGCCCATGCCCAGAACCACACAGAGCAGGCTTTGACTCTGGCCCCAATTCACCTCACCCTAGAGGAGCCCAGGTCCAGGTGCTGGACAACTGGGAACAGCCCCAGAGCCCCCCAGAATGACCCAAACTGCCAGTCCTGACCTATTTCTCCCACCTGCCGTGCCTTTCCCACGGGAGCCCCAGTAAAGGCTCTGGCCAGTGCTTCCCCTCATCCCGAGCCTCCTGATGGACCGCGGCGCCTCCCCTGGAGCCGTGGGGAGGCCAAGCCTGTCGTCTCAGGGGAGCTGGAGGAGCACTCAGCTTTCCTTTCAATAGCATTGACCTGTCAGTCACCTGTGCAGATGACCACCAGGCACAGACCATCTCTGCAGCCTCGTGACCCGAGAGTGCAGGCTAAAGCTGCAGGCACCCGGCAGCACCGGCTCCGTAAGACCAGGGGAAGGACAGGAAGGCTGACAGAGCCTGGAGCTCCTGGGGACCCCAGCGGCCCTCAGAGACGCACGGACGTGAGCAGAGGCTGCAGCCCCCACGAGCGCCCAGTGGGAACGGAAATGGCTTCTGCCATGGTACACGCAGGCCGTCAGAAAAGTGCACCAGGCGCTGCTTCCTTTTAAAATGAGGTGCTTGAAACAGAGTCAATCAGACCTCCTCTTGTTCAGGGTGCAGGGACCGTTAGTGTGTACGCTATGCTCAGAGCCGCCATGAGTCCTGGCTGTGGGCAAGAGGACATCTGTCAGCATGTGGTGTGGGGAGGCCATCTTCAGAGTGAATGGGAAGGAAAGCTAGGGACCGGGAGACGGGCGAGCAAGAAGCGCAGGGGGGAGACCAGGCAGGGATCCACACGAGGGTCCGTCAGAGCTGCACGTAAAGGCCACGTCTCCATAGGAGAGAGGCCACGTGGGATTCAGTTCTGGGACTTTCATGGGGAGGCTCAGGAATCAGAGCCAGGTGGGTCCTAATGCGGCCGGTTAAGAACGGGGTTGGTAAGAGGGAGGGGTTGGGTGGGAAGATGGCAGCTGCCACTGAAGATGGCCATCCAGTTGTAAGCAAGGACCTCACATTCCCCCCTTTTTTGTTTGTTATTGGGCCCCTTAAGGGACAGAGACGTAGATCAATCTTCTGTAGCTTCTTCCTGCTGGGAAGGGGTGGCGTCTGGACCCTTGTTAGGGGTGTGGGGTGTCTGCCGGGTGGTGCTGACTCTAGAACGCCCAGTTTGGGTGAGGGGTGGGAAGTCCTGTGACCGAAGGTGGTTCACGGTTGGGTCTTTGACTCTGGTCTGGAATCCTTGGCCAGGGAGATGCTGCCCAGGGCTTCACGATGTAGGAGAGCTCTGGGTCCCTAGTTTGTCTAGAAGGAGGGTCTCTGGAGGAGTCCAGAGCTGTAGCAGCTGGGCGGGGAGCAAGAGGAGCCAAGGGAAGGCTTAGAGTGGAGAAAGGAGAAAGCTGCTCATAGGGATTCCTTCCATTTTCCTGAGCACTTGAAAAAGTCATGAAGGTTGGAAGGTTGAATTGGTCGATGGGCCTTTAGATCAGGATCCAAACAGAGTGGGGCTAAGGGGGCGAGGAGGCAGCCGAGAGGAGGGTCGGGTGGGATTTGGGGGTTCCCCATGGCGACTGGAGTCTGAGAACCAAGGCCTGAGAGGGAACTCACCAAGGGGAAGGGATGGGCAAGAATCTTGGTGCTGGGCCAAGATCTAAGTTCTAGAGAGGAGACTTGTCTCTAGGAGTAGACTTGTGTGGGGGAGGGAAGTCACTTACCCAAATGACACTGGAGTGTGATGAAGAAGAAGAGCGCTGGGGAATGGAAGGCGCCTGGTAACTGTCCTGGGCCCTCAGGCCGCCACCCAGAGGGCTCCAATCCCCGGCGGGGAGAGAGAGACGCATGGTGACTGGGCAGACAAGGGAGGGGGTTTGAGGCGGATGTGAATGGGCTCCTGGTGTGAGGAATAGCATCCCAGACAGTATCGCCCACCTCCACCTCAGAAGGGGTCATGGGAGGCACTGGCAGATGGAATAGGGGATGGTCCTAAGGTCAGGGTGAGGGTCAGGGGAGTGGCAGGCGAGTCTGGACGAAGCCTATATGAGGGTAGGAGGAAAGCGAAGCCCCTCACTTTGTGAGGCTGTCCCTTCCCATAGGGGACCAGGGCACTGTGGAGTGACCAAAAAGGAGTGGGTGGAAACTAGAGAGCCAGAGGCGCGGACGAGGCCAGGTGTCTGCAGGGCTGGTAGAGTCCACCCTCCACCCGACAACGGAGGTCTCAGAGCGAGGTGGGCCCTCAGAACCCCTGAGGGCGTAGCCAGGTGTCCAGGAGGAAGGGGACAGGCCCACCTGAACTGCGCAGGGTTGTCTGGGTTCCTGCCGGGTGAAGGTAGCGGTCGGGTGACAGGGACCTGGGCCTCGTGAGTCCTCTGGGGCCAGTCGGTGAACGGAAGAGTTGGAAATCGGAACTAGAAGGGCCAATGGCTGAGGGCCGCTATGGGCTTGGGGACAGTGTCCTCTCCCTAGTCCTTCTGCACGGCAGGGGGCCAGGAACAGCTGGCTGCGGGGAGGTGTCCAGCTTCTTCTCCCTTCACTGTCCTGTGTTGCGGGCTCCTTGGTACCAGGTATCCAGAAGCTGGGCCCCGAGGGGCCCCTGGGAGATTCAGAGAGCACAGGGTGACGGCTCGGAACTTCCTCTGGCTGCCAGGGTCAGGCCATGCTGGAGAGCTGTTCCAACGGCCCAGAGGTACAGGGCCAGCGGTGAGATGGCCACCAAGCATGCCCTCTTCTTACCTCTGTCTCTCCTGGAGGGAAATACAAACCATCAGCACAGGGAACCCTCAACTGTGGCCTGAAGGCAGCTCCAGGCTGGGCTGGGTGTAGCTGCCAGAGCCTGGAGCTGACCGGGGTGGCTGGGGAAGGTCTGGTGAGGCGTGGCCCGCGGGGCACCTCAGTCCCTCTGGGCGCTGGGCTGGCTCGGCCGCCACTCAGCTCTCTCTGGCTGCCAGGGAGACTAGTCGCCTGGTCTGGTGACTCAGGCCTGGCCATGCCCAGCCTGGACCAGGGATGGAGAGTTTCTGGGGACAGCAGACAGTCCGTGGTTCTGTTCTGAGTTCCCATCTGAGGAAAGGACAAGGAGTAGGTAGCTGGAAGCCCCCGCCACCCGTCGGCACTGGAGGCTTGGCCCCAGGGTCTGCGAGACTCTTAGGAGCCACAAAAACATTTGAATTTTTTTTAACCAAAATAAAATATAATGCAGCCTAGGTTATATTCATCTTTGTAGCAACACAGTTGTAAAGTGATTTTTAATGATTCTGTACAGAGGAGGTGCCCTCAGAGGTCACGATGCAGCTCAGCCCTTGTTCCTAACAGCCTGGTCAGAGGTCCTGGAGGGAAGGCCAGCTCCGGAGTGGGAGGGACCAGCTGGCCCCAGGTTCAGGCAGAGAGGGCCATGCCCTGCTGGCTGCAGAGGGCAGTGAATGCAGCTCAGGTGGAGCCCACCCCCGTTTGCCACTCCTCCCTGCCACGGCGGGTGGGCCACAAGTGGTGGGCAAGAGGAGGCACGGGGAGGAGCCCAGCTCCCCAGCCTCGTACCCACCTATGCCTCGTCACTGTGCCAGAGGGCAGCGGGTGGGTGCGGTGGGGACACCCTTCGGGAGGGGGGAACAGTCTGGGAGCCTCTTCCCAAGGCCTCTGGGGTCCAGGGGAGCAGCTTGCCCCCAGGATTAAGGAAACTGACCAGAGCCCCTTTGTACCGACAACGGTGCACCCTCTACATTTCCTCTCGCGCTGTGGCCACAGGACCCCAGGGGCTCTGCAAGGACCCGGGAGGCTCACCAAACAAAATTATTCTGTTTTATTTTACACTCTAGTTTCTAAACTTCGATTTTTAGTGAGAGCTTTGATCCATTGAGCACTGTGAGGGTAGGGCAGAGTTCCCACGTTCCCCACTCTGGCTGTCCCCCGTCGGCACCTTATGTTAGCAGGACACACTGGTCACGCGGATGAGCCCCCTGGTGCATTGTCAGCAGCCGAAGTCCAGGCTTCATTCAGGTTCCCTGTCTTTTTCCCTAGTGTGCCTTTTCTGTCTGTCCTGCCTGGGACGGCGCTGCCCCTAGGCGTCTTCTGCCATGGGTCCTCCAGTTGTGCCTGTGGGTCGCTCTCCTTTAACAAGACCCCTGGAACAGCACAGGATGAGGTCATGTCCTGGTGCCAGCGTCCCTGGGGGCTGGTCGTCTGGGCACCCAGCATGGCTGACCATGCCTGGGGACTTGGGGCTGCTCCAGTCCTTGGCATCTGATTGGTGTGTGGTCGTCTGGCCCCCATTCTTAGCCCTGCGGGGAGTGGGGCAGACACACAGTGGGACCCTGGATCTCCCCATGTGGCCCTCACTCCCTTCTCCCTCCCCACCCAGTCCTAGATGGGGCTTACAGGCGGTGCTGCTTTCCCTTGAAGGGCAGCCCTACTGGTCCTTCAATGAGGGTCTTTGGGTGCCAGGTGCTCTCGATAGCATCTGGGAGTCTGGAACCCCAGATGGGCCTTTACCTTCCCCGGCCTCCTAGGTGGGACTCCAGCCTCTCCGGCTTCCATTGGCTGTGGAGAAGCCACCCAGAACTTTGGGCCCTTTACCACTTCAGCAGGGGGTGCTCCTCGCCAGTGTGACTCTCTGCTGGGAGTCAGGCCTCTGAGGGTCACCCTTGACTAGTGGCCACTCCTTCACTTGGGTGTCCAAATGCCAAGGTGGGCCTTATACCCAGCACCTCCTGGGGGACCAGCTGAAGACTCCCGGCTGGGCCTGGCTCGCCCTTTTCTGTCCTGCTCCCTTACCTCTGAAGCCAGTGTCCCCTAGGAGTGGCCCCTGACTGGACACGGCTCACCATCCCCCTCTGGGGGTGTGCGGACCGCGCCCCTGGGCTGCCCTTGGCGGCCTGGGCTGGGAGCTCGGGCGGCTCCTCTTCGTCCCGGGCCTGGGCCTCTGTGTCCTGCTCTGGGAGCCCTTCCTCCCTACGGCTGGCCCATTGGGGTGTCTGATTCAGCCTGATTTTAATGTCTACTGCCTCCTGAACTCGGCTCCCGGGTCTGGGTGGTCTCTGCCCTTCCCTTGTGCTTTTGATCTTTCAGTTCTTTAAACACACGCCACAGACTGATGTTTAAAGCCCGTCTATTTCTCATTGACAAGTAGCCCCTCCTGTCAGGTGGTGATTCTCCTGGTGTCTGCCGGCTTACTTTCAGCCTCTCCCTGGAGTGACGCGGAGCTGGTGCCCAGGCCCTGGCTCCTTGGGTGTGTCTGTGGGATTGCTTTGAGGCCTGGGGTTAAAATGCCTTCTCTGGAGAGGGTTTGCTTTGGCTTCCCAGAAACCTGGGGTGCCCAGGCTGCTTCACGGGCTTCTGGCCCCGGGTGGGGTCGCGCACTGGGTGTGGCTGGCCCCGCCCCCGGCCTGGCCTGGGCTTGGATCCCCGCAGTGACGTTTTTTCCTTCCCTCTGCTCTGCTTCAGGAGCCAAAGAGACCAGTGGGTCCCCAGCCTTTCTGTAGAGGATGTCACCTCTGGTCATTTCTGATGCCCCTCTGCCTCCTGTTCCCTGGGTGCACAAACCATTAAAACCTACTGGACAAGCCCCAGACACTCCATAGAAAAATGACCACTTGTGGACAGACACAGACAAATTGCTCTTAAGTATGTGGACAGACGTTCATAATAAAGAGAGCGAATGAAAAGTATGGAGATGGAAGTCGTCACTCGGCATTGGCCACCAGCCAGGAGTGTGACAGCATCACTTTCCCACAGCGAGAGCAGGGGGCTGTCCAGCCGCGAGGGACGAAGGCCCTGGTCACATAGGCGTTGACCCTTTAACCAGAGGCCTCCACGGGCAAGGGCTCCCCAGTGGCCTCTCTGTAGATGGAAGCCAGGCGGTGGAGGCTGCGCAGCCTTGTCTATCACAGCTGTGATGTGAGGCCCACCCTGGGCACCCAGAGGGGCAGACCCCTGGGAGCCGAGGGGCTGAGGCTCCAGTGGGGAACCTCAAGGCAGGGGGCAGGGGCAGGAGCATCTGAGGTGCCACCTTCTGCAGGAAGAAGTGGTATAGGCCGGGCACTTCTGGGAAACAGGCAGTGCAAAGGCCCCACTTCAGGCTCGGATTCCTGCCATCAAGTTGGAAAGAATCCAGAAACATCACTCAGAGTAACAGGCATGAGCTTCTCAGGGGGATGGGGAAGGGAAAAGGGACACTCTCAAGGGAGAGAGGGGGTCCTCTCAGAGAGGAGAGGGACAGCACACCCCTCCTGCCTTCCAGATTTATTGGGGTCCCAGGGAAGTTTCCAGAGTCCCTCCCAGGTCCACCTTTTTGACTTGACTGACTGCAGGATGACATGAGACAAAAGTCCCTGCTGCCTTGACCTCTCTAGGTCACCTTGCCCATGCTGCCGGTTCTAATTGGAGCCTGTTAGCGATGACAGATTTTATGGTTAGGGGAATTATCCTTATCTCCTAGAGTTTCAGGATCTGGTCTTCCCTTCAGGGTAACTTGGGTTCCTTTTACGACACGATTTCAGGCCTGCATTTTTTCTTGCAGATAACAGGTAGTTTGCTGAGGAATGTGATGTATTCTGCCACGAGGCAGGCAGGGCTGCAGGTAGATTGCTTCTTGGAAAAGAGAGCATGTGGGGGTCGGCACAGTGGGCCCAGTTTACAGAACTCCCCCTTAACCTCCTGTTCCCTCTGGGTGTCTGTGTGCACCCGCACAGCCACATACTACACCCTACACACACACACCACACCAAACTACACCACTGCACACACCACACACACACTCTACACACACACCACACAGCACTGCACGCTGCACATGTATCACACACATACACATACAAACAACACCCAAACCATGCACACACACCATGCACAGAAACCACACACACAGACTCTACACATCCACAGTGTATACACACGACCCGCATCTCAAACCACATATACACTACATATATGAACCGTACACACAAACATGTGCACACAAATGATACACAAATCACACACAGACAAACCAAACACACCAACCGGCACACAAACACTGAACACATAAACTACATGCACGTAAGCTATCTACACACACAAAATACACACATTACCACACACACAAAACCATACACACACTAAACACGAACACACAACTCACCCCCACAAATGATACCCATACAAGTAATAGACCCCAAAACAATACAATACGAACCACAGACACAAACAATACATGCAAACCACACATATCACACAGAGAAGCTCCACACAAACTGCACACATGCACACTGCACGCACGGCCACACACAACCTCCGTGTGAGCCACACACAGGCCTCACGTAACCATAGAAACATGGTCACACAGCACCTGTCCTCAGGGCAGGGCCGCCTCCAGACCTGGCCAGGGAGAGCACAGGGTGAGTGGGCACTGTGTTGGCCAGAGGGTACTGGAGGCCACAGGGCTGCCGGGGGCTGTCAGGAGGACGCCAGGCCCAGCCAAGGAGCTCACAATGGCCACATTTGGGAGAGGAACATTCAAGAGCCACAGGGACTCAGGGCAGAAGGAGGCCTTCCGTATGGAGGGCCAGGGCGAGGGTTGGGGCAGCGTGGTGGACAAACCCCCGTCTGCAGCCCCGCCTGGCACTTGGCAGTCGGTTAGGACCTGCAGGGGGTGCCAAGTCGGCTGAACAGAGGCCCCCAACATGCCCCCATCCTGACCCCAGTACCCGTGTCCACAGGGCACCTCCGTGACAGATATAATCTGCAGAGAACCTTGAAACAGTGGGGTGATCCCAGTTTACCCAGGTGGCCCGTGTCATCGCAGGGACCTTGTGAAGTGGCAGGACCGGCACAGTCAGAGAAGGAGACATGGGCGAAGAAGGAGAAGAGGTAGGAGGAGGTTGTGAGGAACCGAGCGCCGGGAGCCCCTGCAGCCCCACCTGGAGGGAAATGGCCTCCCTACAGCCCTAGAGTCACCTACTGCCACCCCCCAGCCCAGAGTGCCCAGAGACCCCCCACTCAGAACCTGGGGGACTCCATTTGTGTGGGCGTGGGCCACCAAGTTGGTGGTCATTTGTTACAGCAGCTGTGGGAAATCGAGGGGCCAAGACCATCGAGTGCAAGAGTGGGGAGCAGGGACTGGCTCTCCTTGGTCACTGATCGCAAGGGCACAGGAGACTATAGTGGGCTAGCCGGCAGCCCTTACCCGGGAGGCCGTTTACGTCCACCATGCAGGCCAGGCTGACGCCAGTGTCCCGGCACTGATGAGCTGAGAAGGATAAGGTGTCTCAGGAACACGGTGGCACAAAATGCTTCACCTGCATGGCACATGGGACCCTCTGGCCTGGATGGCACCCATTCTCCAGGGCAACAGCCTGACACTTCCGAAGCTGCCCGTGTCCTTAAAGGGACAGGAGCTGTTCTAGTGTAGAAGAGACCAGTGAGCCCAGACGCTCCCACACGATGCATGTTCCTGATGGGGTTCAGATTTTTAAAAATTATGTGTATGTAGCTGGAAAGGACATTTAAAAAAATTTTGAAAATTATTCAGGGAAGTTATGTGCATGTGTATCTCTATCCACGAAGAGCTGTCTGTCAGTGCTCCTGGTTGATGGTCCCAGATCCTGAAGGGGCACGGCATGAGCAGACCCCCGCAGGCACCCTCCAGCACTCTGCATTCATTCTGGACTCCTAGGGTACCCAGTGCACGGTCATGCTGTGTATAATACGTTGTGTGACAACGTTATTCTACGTTGTCAGCGATGATGACAAAAGTCTGTGCATGCTCGGTCTGGGTGCAAAATTAGTTTTTAAGACGTTTTTGCACCAAGGTCAATTGAATCCCCAGAAAAGTGTCCTGGGGTTCCGGAGGGCCAGCTGCAGGTGTCTCTGCAGTGGGTGGAGGGCAGAGCAAAGGGGACAGGAAGTCATTGTGCTATTCTTGCAGCTTTTCTGTGGGTTGTAGTGTTCAAGCAGTTAGGAAGTAAGCTTTGGGAGCCCTTCCACAGGCTCCAGGCCCCCAGGGACTGGTGCTGACCTTGAGGGTGCTGGGTGTGTGTGGATTGCACTCTCCTCTGGGACCCTCCCTGTCCCCCATAGCTTTGTCCTTCGTCTGGTCTGGCCTCAGCTGGGGTGGGCCCAGGGTGAGTCGGTGGCCTGAGCCTGGAGGCTTGGGGACAGGATAGCTATGAGGAGGGGTCCCAGGGATGCACACGAGGCCAGGGGGCACCTGTGCTGTGTGGTCCGGGGGCTGAGCTGTGGGCTCCATCTGGGTGGGCTTCCACACACTCTGCCCACGCTGCCACAGCAAGGTAGGCAGCAGGCAGGTCAGCAGCCTGTGTCGAGGAAGAAGAGCGGCCAGGCTTGGTCTGTCGCCGGGCTTGGCCAGCCTGAGCCTGCCCTGGCCAGACTGCTCTTGCCTCTCTTCTGAGCACACTGTATCACCCACCAGCATGGCTGTGGGGTGCCATTCTCTCTCTACCTGCTGTTCCCGTGACCTTCCTCCTCAGTGGTTTCATTGAAAGGCAAGGAAATGAAATCCTCCACACCATCTGTCTCTCAGATTGGAAGGCAGGGCTGGTGTCAGATGGCGGTGTGTTACTGCCACTTGAAATTCCCAATGACAAGTAAACCTGACAGATGGATTCATCCCTCCGCGGAGTGCAGCGGCAGAGCTGCGGGCCCCGCTGAGGGCAGAGGCCACTGCTCCCCGCGGGGCCGGCTCCAGGTTCAGGTTCAAGCCCGGGTGCGGGCGGAGCCCAGGCAAGGTGCTGGCCAGCTCTGGCTGCACAGAGCTTCCCCGAGCTTGGGGCAGCCGAGGGCTGGACATGCCGCCTGACTTGTTCAGCTGGTGACTGGATCGGGTGGGAGGCTTCTCTGCTCTGCTGGCTGGCCCGTCTCTGCGGTCAGCTGGTGGCTCAGCTGGAGATGCTTGTTTAGATGACCTCATGCATTGGGGCTTGAGGTCAGCTGGTGAGAGGGGGAGAGTGTGGCCTGTGTCTCCCCCTGGGGGCCAGCCACGGCATCTTCCCTCCCAGGGAGGGGTCGCAGGCTCCAGAGCAAGGCAGCTGCCCCAGGGCACTTTCCAAGCTTTTCAGGTGGCACATTTGCCAGCACCCAACTGGCCATGGTGGGCCACACAGCCGAGCTTCCATGCAGGGGAGAGACTGTGGGCCTGCTCTTCCTTCCTTCTTTCCCTTTTCCTCCCTCCCTCCCTCCCTCCCTCCCTTTCTCCCTCACTTCCTCCCTCCCTCCCTTTCTCCCTCCCTCCCTCCTTCCCTCACTTCCTCCTTCCCTCCCTCCCTCCCTTCCTCCCTCCTGTGTCCTTCCTTTTTGTGCTGGGGATTGAGCCTAGGGCCTGGGCATGCTAAGTGTGTGCTCTGCAAATGGGACCCCTCTTGGGGTGTGTGGTGGTGGGATGGAGCCAGGCAAGTGCTATCCACCAGGCTATGCGTCTGGCCCTTTTCATTTCATTTTGAGACAGGGTCTTGCTAAGGTGCCCAGGCTGGCCCTGGACTTGTCCTCCTCCCTCAGCCTCTGAGTGGCTGGAATTAAGGTGTGTGCCACTGTACCCAGCTGATGGTACCTTTGAGGCACAGAATTCTTAACTTTTCAGAAAGTTCCATTTCTTTATTTGGTGGTTGTTCTATTGCCTGTCCCTTTTGGTATTGTCCAAGAGGTCACCCTGGGTCAGTTGCACTGAGGAATTCAGGCCTCAACTCGTGAACCTTTGGGGCAAACACTGAATGAGAGCGAGGAGGAAAGGGATCAGGCCCAGCCTGGGTGCTCCAGCATGCGAGACCAGAGGATGTGGCGGTGACACAGATCCACCCTAATGCAGAGCGGGGTGGTGGGGGGGTCTGCACCTGGCCTTGGGTGGAATGGGGAGAAGAGGAGGAGCGGTGGGCAGTGTTGGTGGGCATGCAGTGTGCACGGGTGGGCAGTGTGGGGAAGGAGGGGAGGGCAGTGTTGGGTGATGGGTGGCATGGGGTGGGCTGCATGCGCAGGTGGGCAGAGTGGGCAGTTGGGTGACATGGACATTGTGGTTGAGATGAGAGGGGAGGGCTGTAGGTCGGGGTTAGAGAGGTGGGGTGCAGGTGGGTGTTTCTAGGGGTGGTGGGCAGAGATGGTGTGGGGAGAGGTGACGGGGCCCATATTCTGGGACGTGGTGTGACATGAAGGGCTGGCCTGGTGAGGAGGGAGGGTCCCTGCCTGAGACCTCTCCAGCAGCTAGGCACCTGGCATCTCCAGGGACATTGGTGGGCCCTGGCCAGGCCATCTAATCAGAAGAGGTCCCCATCCCAGTCATGGCCGGGGTACTGGCTCTTCCTAGAGTGGAGGCTGGGGATGGAGGTGGTCCTCTGGCACCAGCCTCTCATTCCACAGGTGGGTCCAGAGAGACAGGGCAAGTGGTCTCGGAGGCCATTGACACTGTCTCCTAGCATCGGGTGGCCTCTCACTAGAGTGTCACACTTGCTAGGAAGTGCTTGACCTTGCTTGACCTTCATCAGATGCGCACCTCAGTTCAGTGTCGTTGTTCCAGAGTCCTCTTGGGAAGTCAGGTAGGTGGCTGACCTGAGCAGGAAGGCCAGTGTTAGAGGGGCTTGTCAGGCTGCCTGCCTGGGCCCAAGCACTGGGTCCCAGGTGCTGGAGTGAAGGCCCTTGGTAGGAAGGTGGGGCCCTGGAGGGGGCCTGAGGTGGCTAGAGGTGGCCCCTGGCTGCGGGCACCAGGAGAGAGTTGGGCCCCACTGCATTGCTGTGGGACCCTGGACCTCAGTTTCCCCTGTAAATGAGGGTGCCTGGCCAGGTGGCCCAAGTCCCCTCTCCAGGCCTGAAGTCTGAGGAAGGATTCAGTGTGGGCTGCTGGCTGGTCTTCGCGGTCTGTTCCCTTTCCCCCTCTGTCCACTCACTCAGGGAGCTCTCTGGAGCCCTCTGGGGGCAGCCTCTGGGACCCAGGGAACACCACAGGGCACAGGTGCAGGAGAGGGGGTGCCTGGGCCTGGGGCTCGGGTGGGTCTGGCTCTGTCCCCGATCTGCCTCCTCTAGCTGCAGACCTGGTGAGCTCCGGTCTCCTGACCTCCTGTCAGTGCTCCCAGGCTCTCCCTGCCCTCTCCAGGGCCTGACCTCATGCCGGGCCTTCCAGGGCTGCAGTCTCTTGTCCTCAGGGAGGCTCAGCCGGTTCGCTCACTCGTCTGCTCAGCAGTCTGGTGACCAGTCCCTGATTTACAGCCTGAGGGCAGCGGGGTGCTGTCTCCAGGGGCAAGGCCACAGCAGGGTGTCTTCTGGAGGATCCCCTGGGTGGGCTGCAGGGTCAGCCAGGGTAAGGCCCAGGGTGGAGCCTCCCGGGATCACCCACAGCCCCAGGGCCTCAGCTCGCTGCCAGGAAGCACCTCCCGACCCCCCAGGAAGGCCTGATGGAGCACCCGGGCCCCAGGAGGGAGGTGGGCTTGGTGCCCTGCTGCTGTCCTGGGCTGCACAGGCCCACTGGGCCCTCCAGATGCCTGGTCCTGCTCCCTGACTTGTGGAGCCGTGCGGTGGCCAGGCAGCCGGGCAGTTCCGCTGCCTCTCCCCCACTTCCCCACGGTGTCCTGAACCCCAGAACTCCGTAAGAATGTCAGGGTAACAGGCATGGAGGTGGGTGGGAACTGCAGATTTATTATTTCATGTGCTGTTGCCTCACATGTCCAGGGATGGGCGCTCACCACCCACAGGGTGGGAAGCGGCCAGCCCCACTGCTGAGAAGCCCGCGCTCTGCCCCAGAGGACAGTTTGTTCTCTCGCTTGATTATTGTTATCTGGCTCCTTGGGTCCCACTCCTCTGAGACAGGACCCTGTCCAGGCTAGACCGCCTTGAGGGACCCACAACAAGCTATTTGTGGCAGGAAAGGTCAGCTGGCTCCTGGGAAGTGTCGGGGGATAAGTCAGAGCTGGCCCATGGCGAGGCCCCGTGATGCTTCGTCATTTTACGTCTCCTTTCTTCGCCAGCCAAGAGAGGCGCAGGCCACGAAGGGTCTCCATAGCAACCAGCAGCAGGCTCGGAGCTCCTCCCTGCCTGAGTTTGTCCCAGAGGACCCGGCTGGCCAGGGGACCGGGCTGGCCAGAGGATGGGGCTGGCCAGAGGATGCTGACCCTGGCCTCCAATGGTGTCAAGTGTCCCCAAGTGTGACTCCAGGCACCTGGGTGTGGCTGGGGATGGGAGCAGACTCGGCTGGCCCAGTCCTGCATATTCATGGAGCAGGTGGGAAAACATCCCAGAGAGCAGAAGTCAGAGAGCAAGCTGGTGTAAGCAAGGGCCTCTGGGAGCTCTCAGGGGATGCTAGTCTTCTACACTGGAAATGGATTCATTTCTGCACCAGCCAGCCACCCCTCATCATCCGCCTGACCGTCTGTCTGACTGTCCGTCCGTCCGTCCACCCACCCATCCACTGCCCCATTATCCACCTGGCTTCTGGCTCTGCATGCACTTTCTCGTTCGTCTCCTCATTTATCTGCCCAGCTCACATGCCCATTGTCCCTCCCATCACTCATCTCCACCTGTCCACCAACCCCTCGACACCCCAGGGGTCCTTCCCTCACCCCACCATCTATCCACCTGCGTGCCTATCCACACTTCCTCCATTCACGTGACCATACACCCCTCTCTGTGTCTTTTCCCTCTCATGCATAATTTTCCATGATGTCTGTCCACCTACCCTTCACCACTCAGCCCCCACTGCCCCCTCACACCCCCATAAGACTCCCCTCCATCCATATGCATGCCTGTTCTCACATTTGCCCATCACTCATCTACCTACAGATCACGGTCCACCCACCCATCCGTCTAAAGGCCACATGTCTGCAGTCTGTCTTAGAGATGCTTTGTTCACATATTCCAACTCAGCTTTCAGATTTGCAGGATCTTATAAGTGTCATTTTAACACCTCTAGCATGTGACCTTACCAGAAAGATCATGACAGTCATGGACGAATTTGCTGAATGTGAAGTCCACTTGAGCCCCTGGGTGTGGTTGGCAGGTGGGTGTGAGGAACAGGATGGTGTTCTGCATGGGGTCAAGGCCTCCAGACCCGACTCCAAGACCTAAAGCCCCTGTAATGAAGCATCACCAGCGTCTGCGAGCCCCGTGTATGGTGGATGGAAATATCAGCTGTGTGTGCCCCACCTGCTGGTATTTTGCAACCTCAGAGAATACTGATGTGCCCCCTGGTGTCCTGGTTGTTTAGTGAAGAAGGAGGTTTAACCTGAAAGGCTATTTGCAATCAGTACAGAAATGCTTCACCTCCATGGTACTGCTAGTTTTTTGTGAAGGGACATCTCGTGTTATAAACAGCTGTGATGCTGAAGGGAACTGGAGATGTTAGAGAGACAGGTCAATCTTTTACTTACAGTTTAAAGTACACATAACTACTTGACTTAGACTTATGATTTTCCCCTAATACTGAGGATGGAACCCAGGGCACTCTACCACTGAGCCCCAGCCCCAGCCCTTATTATTTTTATTTTGAGACAGGGTCTCACTAAGTTGCTTGTGGTCTTGCTAAGTTGATGAGGCTGGCCTTGAACTTTCGATCCTTCTGCCTCAGACTCCTGAGCTGCTGGGATCACAGACATGTGCCACCCTACCTGATTAGACTTAATTAATTAAATCTGTTAATGTAATTAATTTTTCAAAAGTGTTTTATTAAGTTTGAAAGTGGGACTTAATGAAAAAGTCCTTTAGAAATAATTTTGAGATTTATTAAATTTATACAAACAAGAAGATTTGAAGACTCAAATCTTTAAGTTGTTGATGGACCTTTCTTTTATTTATTTATATGTGGTGCTGAGAATTGAACCCAGTGCCTCACACATGCTAGGCAAGTGCTCTACCACTGAGCTACAACCCCAGTCCCTAGACTTAATTTTAAGTTGAAAGCTTTTTTTTTTTTTTTAAACACGCTCTACCAAATTTTATTAAAGAAAAACTTTACATGTTTTACTTTTTACCAGTCTGTTCTGGCATGCTTCTAATGGTATCAGAATCACTGGATCCATGATAGACAGTGTGCACACTCTGTGGTATGTTCCACCTGCTGTGCCCAGTTCAATATTATTGCCACTGGAGTGATGGACACCAGCTTTGGCCAACCTGGCATTGTACTCTATTTCAGATTTCCTCAAAGATGGACAATTGTTGGCGAGGATGACCAATTTCGCTTTGCCCTGTCTGATCATCTTGAGAGTTTGCTTGTACCCCAGTACGTTCTTCCCACTTTACATAACAAGCTGGAGCCGAGAGTTGATCGACTCCAGAGACTTTCTCATCTTTTCTGCGGCCACCATCTTCCTGCCTTCGATGCGGGACGGCCCCCAACCTACAGCAGCCGTCAGGATGGCCGGAGAGCTAGCAAGAAAGGAAGTTGAAATATTTTTTTAAAAAAAATATTTATTTTTTATTTTTAGGTGGACACACTATCTTTATTTTATTTTTGTGGGTGCTGAGGGTTGAACCTAGTGCCTCATGCGTGCTAGGCGAGCGCTCTGACCCTGAGCCCCTGTGCCAGCCCTTAAGTCGAAATCGATCAGGTATCTGAAGGGCACTGGACCACTTAAGAGAATCTAGTTCCATCGTACTAGCAAGTTACATTTTTAGATTTCTGAGAACTAATTCGGAAAGTTTTGTCAGGCAAAATATGACACATTAAATCTGTTAATGTAATTAATTTTTTGAAAGTGTTTTATTAGGTTTGAAAGTGGGACTTAATGTTAATGAAAAAGCCCTTTAGAAATGATTTTGAGATTTATTAAATTTATAGATACAAGGAGATTTGAAGACTCAACTTAATAGCTCAAGGGGAAAAATCCTAGTTTTCTGACTTTGTAACAGTAATAAATGAAAATTTAATTTTTAAAAATCCAAAGTAATTTCTGAATAATCTTTTCTATGTACAAAAATATAACTTTGAGGCCTGAAAAGTTTCACATGAACACCATTTGCCAACCTACCCATCGTCTTGCTCGGCCACCCTTCATCTTCCCTTCTATCTCCTGTCCACCCACCCATCCCTCCACCCACCCTCCCTTCTCTCCATCCATCCACCTGGATGACACTGGTCAGTGGAGATAAAGAGGCTCTGAGGTCCCCGTGTGCCCCAGTTCATGGTGACGTTGTGGAGAGCCCTTGGGTGTTGACCTGCTGGGACTGCAATCTGGTGTCCTGGACACATGTGCATTTAGAGGGATGGTCGGTCTGTGGGCAAGGGACCCAGCAAATGCCGGATGGCCGGGGTGATGAGGTGAGGGTGGGGTGAGCACTCGGCTCTGACCCGCGAGGTCCAGGAGGGGCTCTCCCAGGTGGATGGTCTCTGCAGCACTGGAGGAGGACAGCCTCCAAGCAGCCCCCTGCTCTGCACCCCAGGCTGGCCTCCAGAGACCAGCTAGACAGCCCTGCCCCATAGCCCGTGCCTGGCGCACACCACGGAGGGGCCAGGAGCAGCAGCACAGACTGTCCCCCTGACAGGGGCGGGGGGCGACTGTTCAACGTCGGGTGCATGAGCATGGAGGGCACCGGGCAGGCTCCCTGGAGGAGGTGGCACCGGTGCTGGGTCTTGAGGACCCCTGGGCACAGGTGGTGCACTGAGCAGTTCCACGGCCACAGGAGGAGCTGGGGCCAGGGGTCTCCCTCCCCTCTGGATCTGCAGCAGTGGGCCCAGGGCTGACTCAGGAGAAGCCTGGGGCTGAAAGCAGGGGGAGAGATGGCCGGCCAATGGAGGAGACAGGGCTGCGCGGGAGGAGGTGTCAGTGCTCCAGGTGCTGTGGGGACAGGGCAGGTGGCGGAGCTGGGGCCGGCGAGGAGACCTCTGTCCCTGGGCCGGGAGGCGAGGTGTCAACATCGGCCTTCGAGCTCTCAAGAGCCTCGTAGGAGAAGCCAGCCAAGGCCCACTGCAGGAGAACCCTTGGTCTCCTTAAGAGGTCCCCGTGACAGCCTGTGGCCTCAGGATGGGTGACTGTCCCTGGCGGGGTTTGGGAAGCGGCATCTTCTCTGTGTCTGGCCCGGCTGCGCTGATGTCCTGAGTCACTGTGCACACTCTTCCCAGCGTGAGGCCGGCCCGAGGGCTGTAGGGCACGGTGCCGTGTTAGGGATGCCCGCTGTCCTTGTCCCTGGTCATTGGTTGGGCCAGGATCCAACCTGTGCCAGGAGCTGCCCAGCCCCTCTGCCCAGCCTGCTCCACCCGCATGGCTCCCTCAGGTCTCACGGGTCGGCAGGACAGGACTGGTCCTGATCTCTAGATGCGGTGGCTGGAGCCTGCTCATTCTTGTTGATGGGCAGTGTCTGTCATCATCTGCCTACCCTTCCTTTAAAACCGTGCTCCTGGGAACATCTGACAATGGCCTTCTGCCCGGATGCCGCAGTGTGCGGCACCCGGGTCCCAGCTACTCAGGGGCTGAGGCAGGAGGTCACTGGAGCCCAGGGGAGCCCAGCCCAGCCCAGGCAGCATAGTGAGGAAGAGAAAGAGAAGCACCTTCACCGAGGTGTCTGCATGCAGACAGTTACTGGGAACACCAGGGACAGAGCTGGGTGTGTGCAGTGACAGCCTGCCCAGGCGGCTGGGTGGCTTCCCGCGGTGGCTGTTATTTCCACGCCCCGTGAAAGAGTGGCAGCTATCAAGGGTGCGCCTGCACCACTGCTGGGCCTTGCCAGGTGGTGACTCTTTCCTGTGGTAGGCAGGCCCTCTCCGCCCGCCCCCGCCCCTCACACCTGGACGGCGGGTAGGTGAGGAAGAGCTCGCGCTCCTGTTCTGATTTGCATTTCCCGGGATACCCGTGAGGTTCTGCAAACCACTTATGTAGATGTGCCATTTGAATCTCCTTCTCTGTGAAGCACCTGCTCAAGTATTTTGTCCAAGTTAAAAGAATGCGTTTTGTTCTTCTCCATAGTGAATAGACACGAGTTCTTTATCTATTTCCTAAATGAGTCTTTGCCAATTATCTGTGCCGCAGCGTCTCCCAGCTGTGGCTTACCTTTCCATTTTGATGCCGTGATGATCAAAAAGAAGCACCAAGTTTTAATGCCATCCAATTAATTCCTCTTCCCTCCCTGGCTGGGGTCCTTTGTGTCCTGCTTAAGTGATGCCTCTCTCCCCTGAGGCCACGTGAGGCCTCCTGCTGGCTTTTCTAGAAGAAGGGTGCATTTGTCTCCCAGAGTTAAGTCTTTAATCCACCTGGTACTGATTTTTGATCCATTGTTTTTTTTCTGGCATTGATTTTTGGGGATAGTGAGAAGAGTCTGATTAATATCCCCTCCTCTGGATGATCAGTTCCCCACAATGACTTTAAGTGTTTTTCCTGATTCTTGCCTCTCTTGGCCAGAAAACAGTCGAGGCCCCATCTCTACCTTGTGCGGGTTATGCAGGGGTCACACTGTCTGCTTTGTGACAGTTTTATTTTAATCAGAAATCATTTTTTGCCGTGCTGGGGGGGGGGGGGAGGAACCCGGAGCCTCCCGCGGGCTGGGCCAGCCCTCCCAGGGGCCACCCAGCCCTGAGGCAGCTCTGAGGGAGTCTTGGGATCTCAGGCAGGATGTCTCCTCACTCCTCTCCAGGAGGGTGGCAGCCATTCCTGTTTTTTTGTAATTCCACAGAAACTTTAGAACTGACGGTCAAATCCCAGGTGTGTGCACACATGTGTGCGGGCACCGTTGTGATGGCGTTGCCCTGGCTCTGCCAACCCCAGGGCATGGCGTTCCGGCCGCGGGGCTGGTCCAGGGCGCCTGCCTGCCCTCTCCCTCCGCGAACCTCTCCTCTCACGGCTGCCACCTGGTCTCGCATTCCTTCTCTGCGTGTCTTGCTTGTCTGCCTTCGCTAAAGAAGTGCCCTCTGGGACGGTGTGTTAGGTGTCAGCCTGGCTGGCCACCATGCCCGGACATTTTGTCACAATGTTTCTGTGAGAGTGTTGCTGCTGCGGCTTCAAATAAGAGCGACTTTAAATGAGTGAATTTGGAGCAAAGCACATGGTCGTCTGTCATGGGGTGGGTGGTGTAAGGGTCCAGCCAAGCGTCGGAGAAAGAGACCACCAAGTGACCACTCATGCAATTGGCAGAAGGGGATTTACTGATCTAGCATGCTGGGGCTCCGTGCCCACTCAAGAAGGGAGAACAGCCCAGAGCCCAGAGCAGGGGTTGTGCAATGCTTAAGTACACTTTTTGGGGAGGGCGGGACTTTACATACATCACAGTCTCCTTTAACAAGTCATCATACACCACGGGAAAGTCAAACAATAATTCTGAGACATGATTAGTTCATTCATTGGCGGGAACAGGTCAGGTGGGGGTGATAGGTCATTCCTAAGGAGGGGGTTACATTCAAACTGATTGGTCCAGGCCCTGCAATGCCTACGTGCAAGATCATACAGAGCCCTGAGTTATTAGACAACCAAGCAGTCAGGGGGAATATTTACTGGGCGGTTCGAGTATTGTCTTAACAGCTACAGGAATTTCAGGTTTTGCAGGTAGCATAGAAACCTAACAATACCTAATCCTTTACATTTTAACTCAGGCCTTGCAGCCCAGAAACTTTACAATGCCCGGTCTTTTACCCTTTAACTTTTACACTTTAACTTCAATTTCTTTTACCCTTACAGTGGCACCCGTTGAAGGGCTGAAGAGAACAAGGTGGCCACTCTCCACAGGAAGAGAGAAGTCTGCCAGCCCATGGGCTTTGGGCTCCATCACAGCCGTGCCCTGGATCCCGGCCTGCGAGCGCGTCGTGTGCGTGTCGGACTCCCCACAGTGCCACCCTCCTCAAGCAACGGCCTGACACCCATCTATCACCTAGCTATCATTTATCATGTGTTTACTGTCCATCCATCACCCATCTACCTCAGCGCACCAGTCATCTGTTGTCCATCATCTACCCTCCTCTGTCGGCCCTCTGCCTCTCGGCCACCTGCCTGCCTGCCATCTCCAGTCCTCTTGGCTCTGTTTCCCTGGGAGCCGCGGCTCGTCCTTCTGGCTCTGTCCATGTCCATCCTGCACACTGGGATGGCTCAATGTGTCCACAGGCCCGGTCAGCGTTGACAGCAATGACGGGTACAGCAGTCAGACTTCATCTTGTAGCCACCGCTGCACGGAGAGCCCTTTCTTAAAACCTCCTCTGGACCTACCTGCCCTTCCTGTGGCCGACGCTTCTGTTTCTTCTTCACGGTTTCACAGGCAGACCTACTGTGGACCTTCCCAACCTCAGCTTTGGATCTTTTTCTTTCTGTAGTAAGTCAGAAACTTTTGACTTTTCACTGGAAGAAGCACTTTTGGGCTTCTCTTTGGCATATCTGAATGGCCGACCTTTCGCTCTGGAGTTTTGGGTCATAGTTGAATAAGGATCACTTGAACACAGGCGCTGCAACCGCTGATCTGGTAACTGAGATGCTGCTGGTGACTGGAGGCGGTACAGTCCATAGCATGGACACACTGGACAAAGGATGACTCGCATCGTGGTGGGATGTAGCAGAACGTGCAAGATGTCATCAAGCTGCTCAGACAGTAGACAAAGTGGAACTTATGAATTGCTTATTCTGGAACTTTCTATTTAATATTTTTGGACCACAGTTGCCTATAACTGAAACTAGGGAACTGTAATAGTACTTGTAGGGTTTGGTACTTCCTGTGGTTTCAGATGTCCAAGGAGGGTCTTGGGACACATCCCCTATTGGTAAGAGGGGATGACAATATCTATTTAAAAATCCCACTTTCTGGTTGAGGGCAGTGGCACGTGCCTGGCACCCCTGCTACTTGGGAGGCTGAGGCAGGAAGACTGCTTGGGTTCATGAGTTTGAGGCCAGCCTGGGCAACATAGTGAGGATCATCTCAGAACCAAAAACATAGTCTGCTTCCTGGTTGTCACCTCTGGTACGCAGCGTGCCGCAGGATGCTTGCTCTGCACCCAGCCAGCCGGTTACACCTACTGAAGCCTAGTGCTTCAGTAGCGGCCTCTGCGGGACTGTCCTGGACCCCCATTACAGCCAGGTGGATCCTCTCACCCCTTTGGGGGCCGTAGCAATCGGGGCAGGCCTTTCCCCTCTGCTGTGCCTGGTCTACAGGGAAATGTGCTCGGTGAGTCTAGTTCAGTTATTATGGATTTTCATTCTAGGAGGTTTTCTTGGGGGGGTTATTTTTACATTTTTGAGCTTTGGTTTCTTGTCCTCTGTGTATGATGAGGACATCATCAGAAGTTCTTGAGGGTCTGCCTCTGCGATTGGCGTCTTTTCCTTCTGTTGACTGTGACTCCTGGTGTGTCCAGGTATTTTTGAAGATGAGGCACTTATAGAATTGAAATTGCATTGGTGGAAACTCTTTAAAGCCAAGGATCAAGTGACCTCACAGGGGGCTGCGTGCGGTTGTGTGGGCTGTGCACTGCACTACTCCAGGCAAACCATTAGCATTCGCTGCAGCACGGTGGAGGCCTTGGATGCAGAGGGCCTGGGTTGCCTCTGTCCCACCAGTGCCCACTAAGCTCTGGCATGAATCTGGGGCCTCCAGCTCTCGTAGTTCAGCCTGCTTGCCCGCCACGGGACCAGCGGGTGGTCCCACCTGCTCAGTGATGGTCTCCCTGCCCCACTGCGTGTCCTTATTCTCCTGGGGGTGTGTGGCCTGTCAGGTGGGGCATGAAATGGTGGGTGGGGGTCGGTAGCATGGCCAAGGTTTTTAAGAAGTCTGCACACAGTGAAGCTCACTCTTGTAGCTGTTGTGCCCTGGACGTTTGTGTGCACCAGCCCAAAAGTGGGTCTGAGGGGATTGTGACGTGATGGGACCAGTGTCCCCATGGGAAGAGACACCCGAGAGGGCGCGTCTCTCCGTCTCCTGGGGGAACACAGTGAGAAGACAAGGAGGGAAGAGTCCCCACCAGGACCCCATCTGCCCCCCTTCTAGCCGGGACCGTGGGCGACAAACTGCTGCTGTTCAGGCCACTGTTCTGTGGCGTTGTGTTTTGGTAATTCAAGCAGATTCATGTAGCCGCACGCAGTTCTACGGGTTCTGACAAACAAGAGCCAGCCCTGGCACCCGCAAGTTCTGCATCCTCAGGTTCAACCAACCAGAACCCGAAGACACCCGGGAAGTCCTCTGGAGAGAGCACGGATGTGCTCTTGTCCTTACTTATTAAACGATCCACTGCATTTGCTGTTTACAGAGCAGCTGCAATGCCCAGCCAGAGGTGCTGGAGTGTGCAGAGGCAGCGTGGCGTCCCTGTGTGGTCCCGTGTGGCCTGTGTGGCCCCGTGTGGCCTGTGTGGCCCGTGTGGCCTGTGTGAGGATGGCACCTTCTGTGCAGGGGCTTGAGTGTCTTGGAGTCTGGTGTTGGGCCCCCAGATGCCGGGATCACTGGGCATAGAGATGTGTTTCTGTCACCACTGTACAAATAGAATCGTTCTATTGTCCCCTAAGTTCCCGTTCACCCGTGGACGTTGGGTCAGGCAGCTGGCCAGGCTGTGCGCAGGGACTGCCCTCACCTTCTTCTCATTCTCAGTGTGCGCTGAACACGGAGCCACCAGCCCTCGGGCAGGCCCTGCAGACGTCCTGAACGCTCCGGGACAGAGACAAGGGGAATAAAGCTTGGGCAGGAGTCGTTACGTCCATTGGGCCAGGCCACTCTGTCTTCAGAGACGGCCAGGGCCTTGCTCCTGTGGGCCGGGTGCAGCACGTGGGCTCCCTCCTGGCCACACACGAGGTGGGTACCAAATTCAAGACAGGGCCAAGGCATGCATCCCAGGAGGTCCCCCCAAAAGCGCAGGGCCCCTGGAAGAATTGACATTGGAGGGAGAAAGGGACATGGCCACCTCCGGGAGCCTCCATTCCACCTGCAGCCAGGAGGCCAAGAAACAGCAGGACTCTGGGCTCCTCCCCCAGGTCAGCGGGCAGCATGGCCGCCTGGCACCCCCACCCGGGTATGTGGCGTTGCTCTGCCCTGCACTCGGGGTGGACCAGGGCCCTGGGTGGAGCTCTGGAGGGGCCGAGGGCTTTGAGGGGTCGGCGTGGACCACGGTGCGGGCTCTGCTCAGCCCTGGCCACTGGCCGTCCCCCACACACCAACGCCTTGTGTGTTCTGGAGAGGACGGACCCACAGCAGCCACGTCGGAGGCTCTGGACTCCAGCCCACCTTTGCCGACGCCGCGGGTGGCTGGGCTCACTCGGCAGGGGTGGCTTTAGCTGGAGCCTCCGCTGGGTTGCTGGGTGCCACGGCTGTCCCTGGGTTGAGGTCTGTTTTATCTTGGGCTGTTTGTTGGCGCGTTTTCCTTTTTTGCCCTCTTTCAGATTCCCTCCCAGCTTGTGTTGAGAGTCTTCAAGCAACAGAACCCTGGCCCCGGCTTGCCCAGTCCGCCAGTCCTCCGCACTGCACCTTCTGGTGTCCAGGCACACCGCCTCCAGACACACTCCGTGCACACGCCCCTGCACCGCAGCGAGTTAGCATTCTAGGTGTCAGACGTCCGCCAGCACTTGACCCGTCCTGGTTCTGAACTTGTGCCAGCCTGGTGGGCGGGAGGAGGACTCGTGTTGTGGCGATAATTTCATTTCCCTGGTTACGACGCGAGGCGGAGCATCTGGGCTTCCTCCCTGTGAGGAGCCATCTGCTCACATGCTGTCGGCTCCCACTGTTGTAGTCTGCCTGCAGCTGTCCTTCCTCTCCAGATCTGCGGGTCTACACTCTGTGGAGTTCTGGAAAACAGGAGGCAGATTTCAGGAGAGTAGTTTGGAGCCTGTGTGTGAGGGCCTGAGGAGTCTCCCTGCAAGACGTCACGTCCTTTGGGTTGCAACTAATGGGAATGCGGTGCAAGTGGATCGATAGCTTCCGCAACAGACCAACGTGGTGGTAGTGACAGCTTCAGATGAGGCATGCTCCAGGGGTTTCTTGATGCCCCCAAGGATACTGTGCTTCTGCAGGGTGGACTTTGTCCTAGGTCCCTTATGTTCCCAAGTTCTTGGCCCGCACCTCCCAAGGCTGTGGCATCCTCATTATTTGCACTCTGAAGAGACTGACGGGTTTGGGACACATGAGTGTCCTGGAGTCTCTGGTCAGAGGCATGAAATGTTCAGATTGGGCTGGAGTCTCCCAAACCACCCAGATCCCCAGCGAAGAGCAGGGCCGATGGGAGGGGACTGTAGACGACGGCAGGGTCCACCAACAGACACCCAGGCCGGGCAGCAGTCGGCAGGCTTGCTGGCCGCGCCGGCGGCACGTGGTCCTTCTTGCTTACTTCTGGGCGTGTGCCCGGCACCAGATGGCTGAGCCCCCTGGAAATCTGATCTGGGGAAATTGGAGGATTTTTCTTATGATGAGAATTTTCTTTGTGGAAGAGGCATGTGAGAGAGCAGCAGGGGAGTGCTCGCCCCCAGGCCCAGCAGGCAGGCTGCGACCCAGGCAGCCCCCCTCCCTCCTGCCCTGTGCGCTCTTGTGAACATTCCACAGTAGGTCGCAGGCTCTGCTGCGCTTACACGACTGCTCCAACGCCCGTGTTCAACACAGGACATGTCCACGCTTCACACCTAGGAAAACTGATGATCAAGTACTGCGTAGTGTCCTCTCCAGATTCCAAGTGTCCAAAACACACCCGATCCCTGCCCCTGTGAGTGTGACCCAGGTGTCACCCTGGGTCCTCCACTCACCACGGCTGTCTCTCCAGCATCTCTTGCCCAGGAGGGCTGCCATGGTCCACCCGGGAGTTCTATGCTGTTAATTCTGAGGGGCTGGTCGGCTGCCCTGGGGGTGCCTA
This sequence comes from Marmota marmota marmota, assembly GCF_001458135.2. Lineage (NCBI taxonomy): Eukaryota > Metazoa > Chordata > Mammalia > Rodentia > Sciuridae > Marmota > Marmota marmota. Next base: position 2,752,794 of record NW_026000108.1, read on the forward strand.
AGGTCTGCATCTGTTTCCCCAGGGGAGACTCAGGTGTCCCTGTGTCCTCCTCTTCTTTGTGAATAAGAACTGAGGCCTTTGAAGGTGGGTTTCCCGTAGGTGACAGGTGTGTGTAGGAGCAGGTGGCCCCTCCTGCCGTCTCTTGGATGATTCCCATCTCAATGGACCCTTTTTGGTTGTTCTATTTCATCCCTTGTATGGCTGATTGACGCTCCCTTAAACAGCGTTTGGTGGTTTTCCTACAGTTCAGCCTCTTTAAATTAGTCGGAGCCACCTTCAAATACCGTGTGTGGTACCTCTTCAAGGGCAGCGTGTGGGTGGGCAGTGCCAGGCTCCCGCTGACCCGCATTCTGAGCCACTGTTGGAGCACGTGCACTGGGACATGTGCGTAACACGCGGTATTGTTTGGTGCCCCCTTTCAGTGGTGAGAGAGTAGATAAAATGAAAAACGCACGTGTCCTGCCCTGTCCGGCCCCGTCCGTGGGTCTGCTTGTGTCCCTCTGCCTGGAGGCCTCCCCGAGCATCTCTTGCTGCCAGCCTGGTGACAGGCTTGTTGAGTACGAGAGCAGCCTCATTTCTCTGCCAGGTTTTTAAGTGCTCTCCTTTCGGCCCGATGGGGGTCCCTGGAAACCGCCCCCTGCTCCTCGTGGGTGACCTGTCCTCCCCAGCTCCTCCTGGCCCTCCTCTGCCTGGCTCTCGGTGGTGGGAAGCACGCCAGGGTGGCTTTCTGGGTGCTGTGTCCCTGGTGGTGGCTGGGCTTCCCGGCGTTTCCCGTGTCACCCTGAGTCACGTCTTCCACTCTTTCTCCCGAGCCCTGCTCTCTCCTCCTGGCTTGCCAACTGCCTGTGTGCCGGACACCTGGTGTCCCCGCTCTTCCCAGGGCCGCCACCTCCTTGGATGTGGCTGCCCCGTGAGGTCGGGCCTCCTCTGTCCCTCTGCTCCCCCTCAGCCCACCTTCAGGTGCTGCTGCCCAAGTTGGGGACTTTTCTCTGCTTTCCCAGGATTCTCCGGGGCATTCGCGGCTTGCCGGTCCTTCTTCTGTTCTGACCTGTGTTTTCCCTGGGACCTCAGGCAGCTGCTCTGCATCTTCAAGTGAAAATGGAAGTCACATTTTAACTTTTCTTTTAATTCTGAAGGTATTTTTCCCCAGACTCTAGGGTGACGATTCTTTTACTTCAGAACTTCAAACTGTCATTCACTGTCTTCCGCCTTAGCCCGTCTCTCGGGAGAAGGGTGGGGCGTTTCTTTTTTTTTTCTTCCTCCTGTGCTCGAAGTTTTTATTTTCCTCTGGCTGCTTTTAAGATTTTATTTTGACCACTTTTATTCAACATCATCCTTGCAACTCTGGCCAGAGCAATTAGAATAAAGAAATTACAGGGATACATATAGGAAAAGAAGAACTCAACTATCACTATTTGCTGATGACATGATTCTATATTTAGAAGAACCAAAACATTCCACCAGAAAACTTCTAGAACTAATAAATGAATCCAGCAAAGTAGCAGGATATAAAATCCACACCCATAAATCAGATGTGTTCCTATTCATTGCTGATGAATCTACTCAAAGAGAAATTAGAAAAACTACCCTATTTACAATAGCTTAAAAACATTTGGTAATCAATTTGAGAAAAGAGGTGAAAGACCTCTACAATAAAAACTACAGAACTCTAAAGAAAGAAATTGAAGAAGACCTTAGAAGATGGAAAGATCTCCACGTTCCTGGATAGGCAGAATCAACACGGCCATACTACCAAAAGTGCTATACAGATTTACTGTAATTCCTATTAAAATCCCAATGACGTTCTTCATAGAAATAGAGCACTCATGAAATTCATTTAGAGAAGTAAGAGACCCCAAAATACCCAACACAATCCTCAGCAAGAAGAGTGAAGCAGGAGGCGTCACAATACCAGATCTTAAACTCTACTACAGAGCCATAGTAACAAAAATGGCATGTTATGGGCACCAAAGTAGACTTGTAGACCAATGGTATAGAATAGAGGACCCAGAGACGAACCCACATAAAGACAGTCATCTCACATCAGACACAGGCAACATAAAAATCCACTGGAGAAAAGATAGCCTATTCAACATGGTGCTGGGATAACCGGAAATCCATATGTAGCAAAATGAAATAAATCCCTGTCTCTCACCCCACACAAAAATCAACTCAAAGTGGATCAAGGACTTAGGCACTAGAACAGAGACCCTGAGCCTAATAGAGTAAAAGGTAGGTCCAAATCTCCACCATGTCAGCCCAGGAACTGACTTCCTCAACAAGACTCCTAAAGTGCAAGAAGTGAAATCAAGAATCAATGAATGGGATGGAATCAAACCAAAAAGCTTCTTTACAGCAAAGGAAACAATCAATAACGTGAAGAGAGAGCCTACAGAATGGGAGAAAATCTTTACCACATGAGCCTCAGATAGAGCAGTAATCTCCAGGATATATAAAGAACTCAAAAAGCTTAAGATAAACAAACAAACAAAAAACAAACAAATAACACAGTTGGTAAATGGGCAAAAGAACTGAACAGACACTTCTCAGAAGAGGATATACAATCAATCAACAAATACATGAAAAATAAACAAATAAAATAAAGGTATTGTGTCCATCAATAACTAAAAAATATTTAAAAAGAAAAGAATACAAGCAACAATGTTGTAAATGTTGGTGAGGATGTGGGGAAAAAAGTACATTCATAGGTTGCTGGTGGGACTGCCAGTTGGTGCAACCACTCTGCAAAGCAATATAGAGATTCCTCAGAGACTTGGAATGGGTCCACCATCTGACCCAGTGATCCCACTCCAAGGGTTATACCCAAAGGACTTAAAATAGCATACTACAGTGATGCAGCCACAGCAATGTTTATAGCAGCTCAATTCACAATAGCTGAACTATGGAACCAACCTAGGTGCCCCTCAACAGATGAATGGATAAAGAAATGCATATTACTCAGCCTTAAAGAAGAATGAAATCATGGCATTCACTGGTAACGGATGGAACTGGGAATATCATGCTAAGTGAAATAAGTCAATTTTAAAACACCAAAGGCCAAATGTTCTCTCTGGTATGTGGATGCACAATAAGGGGGGTGTGGGCTAGGGAAGAATAGAGGCACTTTGGATTAGACAGAGGGCAGTAAAGGGAGGGGAGGGGTACGGGGTAGGATGAACCGAACATTACTTCCCTATGTGCAGGTATGATTGTACGACCTGTGAAACTCTACATGGTGTGCAACCAGAAGAATGAGACATCATACTCCATTTATGTACGATGTGTCAAAATGCACTCGACCGCCATGTGTGACTACATAGAACAATTGAAAAATAATGAAGACATTTGAAGTTGTTGTGTTTGGGTCTTTGGCTTTAGAAGTCGGCGGCCCAGGCCTGGCAGGCCCTGAGGTGTGCTCCTGTGCAGTGCAGGCCTTCTGCTCCCCGCGGCCTCTCCCTGCTGTCCCAGGACCCCAGTGGCGGACATGATGCTTTATGACACTTAGTTGGACCACGTGACGTCGCCTCCCTGAGGCTCCTGTTTGCCAACCCTTCCTCCCGGCTCCCGCGTTGGGTGGCCTCTGTCACTCTGTCACGGGCCCTTTCTCCTGCCACCTCTGGCTCTTCCGCAGCCCACCCCGGGCATTTCCGCCGCAGCGGCTGGACTTTGGGGGCAGCCTTCCTGCTCTGCTTCCTGGAGGGTTCCCATCTGTCCCCAGCTTCTCTCCGGCCCACTCATTGTGGCCACCTGCCTTGCTAAGTTCTCGGACAAACGATTTTGTGCCGTGAATTGACGTTGGTACCTGGTTCTTGAGCGTGGCGGTGACGCTGCGTCTCTGCCCACGTCTCAGGTGTGTTTCCGTGGACGGTGGGTCCCCTCCATGCTGTGGGCCACATTTCCCAGATTGTTCACATCTGCTCTTGTCCTGAGCTGGATGTGAGGGCGCGGCCGTGGCGCCTGGGCTTGGTGGGCGCGTCCTGACCAGCACTCCTTTCCCCGGTGGTCAGCGTGGTCCTTCTGAGGCACGTTCTTAGGCTCTGCTGGGCTCTGGTGCCACGCTCTGGGGCCAGAGATCTGCTCCTCGGGCCTGGCCTTCTGGCTGGTGCCCAGGTGTCCAGCAGTGTCTGGCCCTGGATGGTGGGACACAGGTGACTCTCAGCACGGGGAGCCACCAGGGCGCTGTTCTCTGCGGGCCCAGGACACCCTGCTCCAGTGCAGGGACTGGGTGTTCAGAAGGCCTCGGCTCCTCACACTCAGTCTGAGAGGCCACTCTGTGGTACCAAGGGTGTGGCACCCACATTTGTGCAGGCACCCTCCTCTCTGATCCTCTGTCCCGCGGGTTCCAGCTGCTCAGTCTCCCCAAATCTGGGGGGAGCACAGCTGGAACCCAGTGATCTGCTGGGACACACTTGCTGCCCAGTGGTCCAGAAGGTGGCCCAGGCAGAAGTCTGGGTGGTGCGGGGCCCCTGGGCGGCCTCCTTCCTTGGAGCACAGTCCTGCTGTCTGTCCCCCGCTGTCCACAGACACAGCTTCATCTCATCCCTGGTGTCAGGGTTGTGTGCCGTGGGCAGGGCCCCTTTCTGGCCGAGGCAGAACCAGGGTTGAATGTGCATTGCCCCCCTACCCTGGTGCTCTGCACTCCCTGTCCTGTTCCTCACGCTTCCCACTGAACAACCGCCCGGTGCGCTGCTAGTGCGCTGCTGCGAACAGAGCTGCCCCCTCCCCTCCCCACTGCCCAGGCCCCGTCGCGTGGCTGCTCCGTGGTTTACCCAACCAGGCACCCGCTAAGGACAGTGCAGGCAGCCCTTGCTGGTACCAAGGGTGTGGCACCCACCTCTAGGGAGACCGAGGTGTTGGGGCCAAAGGCCACTTGGTGGCACCTTCCTCGCATACCGGCTGTCTCCATGGAGCCTCTGTGCTCCACGCCCGCCCCCCCCAACCGTGCAATGGGCTCCTCTGCATAGAGTGAGTGGCCGCTCTGGGCAGTGCTGGCCTGATGGCCAAGGAGGGCTTCCTCCCAGGGGCTTGAGTGAGAATCTCTCTGAATTTACGGGGGCTCCGCCACCCGATGCTGAGGCATCTGCACTTCTGCGTCCTCTTCTGTGGCCTGTTGCTCTCTTTTCCCCCCCATTTTTCCCCCA
>NW_026000108.1:2758031-2761336 GCF_001458135.2 Marmota marmota marmota
CCCCCCCCGCCTCTGGGCTCTGCTTCCTGTCCTCACTCCTGCAGGGACAGATCCATCACCGTCTCCCCGAGGCTCCGGTGGAGCCGCTCCTGGGAGGTTTTCCTGTCTAAGCCACAGAGGACCGCTCCCTGAACCCCCTCAGGGGACTCGCTGTTTCCTTTTCTCATTTCAATCTCTGACCCTTTTGGAGCCTGTTCTGGGATGTGCCGCGAAACTCGGACCCAGTTTTCTGAGTGTTGATCTGATTGTTCTGACAACCTGACCTGAGCCCTGGGCTTCTGGAAAGCCCACCTTTGTGTTCTGGAATCTGCTCCCTGCAAACCCTCCCCTTGTGGGACTTAGAACCCACCCCCAAGGTCCCCTGGTCCCTTGGAACAAGGCCACACACAGACCTTCCACCTAACCCCGTTGCCCCAGGCGGTTGGTCAGGCTGCTTCCCCTGACCCTCCGAGCAAGGTGCCTGCAGACCACCCTCTGGGGGGGTTCTCCATCCTGCTGGCCCTGAGCTGGGGCCCACCCCACCTGAGGACAGCCCCCTGGGGACAGCTGGCCTCGGAAAGCCTCTGCTCCAAGTCCCACCAGGTGGGCAGCACCACGGTGTCCACGCCGGGTCTCCCCTGTGGCACGGCTCCTGGCACCACTGCCGTGTGCTGTGCGGCAGGTGTTTGGCCACCTCCTTGGCTTTACAGATGAGCTTCACACTTGCCTAGAAAAAAGGTGGTGTTCCTATTTTATTTATTTGTTTTTAATTTATTTTTATTCTGGCTTGTTATACCTGACAGCAGAACGCGTGACGGTTCTTTACACACGTGGAGCACAGTGCTGCATCTCTGGTGGTGCACACACTATATCACGGCACTCGGTCGCACACGTGTTTGTTGCCATTTTAACTGAATCATGCTAAATGCACGTACTGACTCGGGAGAGTCTGTCCTCTGTTCACACCGAGTCTCTTTACGCCAGGACTAGGACGCTCCTTTACTTGTTCAGAGCTCCCTTGCTCACCTGTTCATCTCTTTTTTAAATTTTTTGTATTGGGATTGGCCCCAGTGGTACATAAACACTGAGCCACATCCCAGTCCCCTTTCTATTTTTTATTTTGAGACAGGATCTCACTGAATTGCTTAGGGCTGTGCTAAGTTGCTCAGGTTGGCTTTGAACTCACGATCCTCCTGCCTCAGCCTCCTGAGCTGCTGGGGTTCGGGTGCGCACCCACCTGACTTCCTCGTTCATCTTTAAAATTTTTAAAAGCTTTCCTCTGTTGAACAAAGTTTACGGGAGGCCACAGTTTGGGGCTGAGCCCTGCAGGAGACCCCAGGAGACCAGACCAAACCAGCATGGAGTCACTTCTATCAAGAGCCACCTCATCAAACTGAACTGTGAAATGACCGAGTGAGGAATTAGGGTACAGAGAGAAGGCCGAGTTTTAGAAAAGAGAAATGCCCATAAACTGTTGGAAAGCAGGACAAACAACTCCCGCCCCACGTCCTTGTACCTGCAGCCTGGCCCATGGCTTGAGCTCCTGAGCTGCAAGGTGACCACAGGCATCTGGGGAGCTGTCCCTTTAGGGACCGTGCCCGTTAAGGACGTTGGTGGCCGAGAGATGACCCCCGACCTCACCATAGAATCCTCAGATGCGCACCCCTGACTGGGGATTCAGGGTGCCACCGAGACAGGCTGCAGGAAGTAGCAGGATCAGAACATGCGCGAAATTATGCCACCAGGCGCAGACCCACTCCTAGCCCCCAGCCACTGCCCTCCATGAATGCTGAACCTCGGCCAAGGCGAGGCCACCCCCACTGCCTCTCTCCCATTCTCCGCGGTGCTTTCCCTTTTGTCATGAATCTCTTGCTTGTCTCATACTGACGTGTCCTGAAACTCTTTTCTGTGGCATGTTCAGAACCTGGAAGGTCTGAGTAGAGGTGCCCTCTGCTCCTCGAGGTCGAGGGAAGGGGCAGACCCTGGTGAGGGAGCGTCTGCGTTTTTCTCACACTCCATAAGAAACTGCAACTAATCTACCCGCCCCCTTCGCCCTGCCCTCTTTCTCTCTCCTGGTCTGCTGAACACAGTCTCAAGCCACCTGCCCAGGCCCGTGCCCCCCTTGGAGGGTGGTATGGAAGGCTAGCTCCTTGTGTGAGCAATTCCAGTTCCCGGCGGGCGACCGCTGGCATCATCCTGGGGTCTGGCTGGAGGCTGAAGTCCCAAGGTGAGCAGGCCCTGGCTCACCTTCTCTCTTCCTTTCTCTGCTCCTGCCTGGCTCAAGATTCCTTCCCTAGCTTAGGGAGACAATGAGCCTCTGACCATAAAGACCCCAGAGGTAAGAGGCACCGTTGCCTTCGACCCAACTGAGTGGAAGTGTCAGGGGACACTTGGGATGTGCAGCATCCTCAGGGAAGTTCTCAAATAATGCTCCCCGCTCCTGGGTCGGATGGACCTCTAGGAGCTCATCTGGGGACACACAGAGGGCTGGCCGTCCAGTGTCTTGAGCATCCTCACGTGTCATCAGCGCGGAGGTCCCCACCCAGACGCCGCAGAAGAAATCAGCCTGGAGTAAACCAGCACCCACAGGTGAACCCACAGCATGCGGGTTACCAGGTAATCGGGGATGGCAGGCAATCCTTTCCCCCACAAACCCCGACCCACGTGCTGTTCTCAAAGGCCAGCCGAGTCCCTGCCTGGAGAGCCAGGTCCCTCCCTCACCGCACCCATAGGTCACCGCTTTCTTTTCCCACCTATCTAACCGCCCCGCTGTCACCCTCCTACCACGAGCTGGTCTGTGGGTGGATGTGGTTTACGGGGGACCCCCACATCTCCTGGCCCTTGCCTGTCTCCTCCTTTATTTCTCAGCCCCTTTGTGCGGCAGCCAGGGCACTGCTTCTGCCTCACCACTGGGCGGCCCTGCATTTCACCCCAGGCAGCTGCTCTGCAGGAATTCATCTGGTTTCCCCAGGGGCCGACGGTCCGGGCAGACGCCTGCGCTAGCCTGTGTCTCACTTTAGACAGGATGACTGGGATGACACAGGGACCATGGGTCACTTTTACCACTGCCAGCACTCGACCCCCTGTAGGTCTTTTTATTAGTTCTCCTGTGGGACCTACAGCAGGCGTGATGGATCCTTGGGGCTCTGGGACACCCAGGGGCAAAGGTGAGGTGAGGTGAGGAGGTGGGGGGGGTCTCTGAGGCAGGACACTAGTTGGGGTAACTGAAGTCATACCTAGTGATGAAAAGTAGGCCTCCCTCCATCCCTCCCTCTCTCTCCCTCCCTCTCCCTCCCTCCCTCTCCCTCCCTCCCTCTCTCTCCCTC
>NW_026000108.1:2763640-2768491 GCF_001458135.2 Marmota marmota marmota
GGGGTCGCCTCTTGATCACCAGACCTGACGGCCACCCCACCTTCCCACCCCCACCCCCGCCAAGTGTCTTCTGGAGGGAGAGTCCAAGGACCCTGGTGTCTCTCGCTCAAGATGGCCCACATGCTCCCTGGACGGGGTCTCTGCTGTCCTGAGTGAATCTGTCTGTGCCTCTGAGAGACACGTGTTTAAATCCATTCCTGTGATATTTGTCAACTTCACCTGTCCTGAGTTGAGGTCCCTGCCTGGGAGCTCCTTGGACTTCCTCTGGAGACACTAGGAGGCCAAAGGGCCAGGTGGACTGTGGTCCCACGCAGGGCCAGCACCTGCGCAGAGGTTCCGGCCATTCAGAAGTGGCTCTGGAGGAGCCCCTCTGTGGTCACAGGGGAGGTCTCTGCTCAGGCGGCAGGAGGTGGGGGGCTTCTCTGTAGCAGGATGGGCCGGGCCAGGGCAGGGTTCAGGGGGGGAGCTAGGGTTGTGGATCTCCGTGGGGGAGGGACTCAGGACCATGGCAGGGGCCTGGGCAGGGGACAGTGGTCCCAACCACACTTGGATGAGTGAGTGATGCCTGTTCCCAGAGCCATCAGCCCCTGAGGTGTGGGGTGGCCAGCACCACTGAGGCTCTGCTGCACCCAGGGTCACTTGGTCACATACTCTGATGGGGCAGGGCCACCTCGGTACCCCTTCCCCAGCAGTAGCAGAGGTGGCAAGATGGTCTCCTGTGCCACCTCTGCGTGGCGCTCTGCCCATGGAGACACAGGGAGCGGTGCACTCCCCTGGGCCCAGCCCATCTTGGCCACATGGACCCAGCCCCAGCCATGGGAAAGGCTGACCAACCACATGTGCAGGGCTGACCTTAGCCTGCCCCAGCCAGGCCCCCCAGAGGCTGAGGTCTGGGAGGCCATGTCCTCTGGGGCCCACAATTCCAGGCAGGAGTTTGCAGCCGGTCCCCTCATGGGGCCAGCACCCACACAGCAGAGATCATGGCCTTGCGCTGTGCTGGAACCCCCTCCCAAGATGTGCTCATCTACCTCGATGTCCCTTTGAGGAGCTGCGACGTGGAAAGTGCCACCTCTCCTAGAGCCATCAGGGTGTGAGCAGGAAGTGGCCAAGGAAACCGGCCAGAGATGTGCTGGCTCCTGTCACTTTTCACCAGCCTGTGAGCCAGGGAGCCCAGAGTGCATGTGTGTGCCCATGTGTGCGTAGGCACACGTATGTGGGCGTGCAAGTGTGGGGACGTCTCTCCCAAACGTGTGTTCGCAGGATCCCAGGCCACTCTGGGCTTCTCCCATGGCCAGGTTCTGGGAGGCAGGAGGGCAGTTTGTGTGAAGCCTTGAGAAAAGGACTCCCCTCCAGCCTGGGAGGCCACTCAGCAGTGACAGCTCCCGGGACCTAGGTCCAAGGCAGAGCTCCTCCCTGCTCAGGGCCGCTCAGGTCCAGCTTGGCCACCAACTGCCCTTCACATGTCACCCCTGCTTTCTTTTAGCTCAGGGCTTGGTGTGCAGTTGGGAGTCTATAAATGCCACCCTGTACGGCTGCTTCAGGAGGAATCGGAGGACGGGGACCCCAGCCCTGAGGGGAGCTGGGGAGTGTGGGCCTGAGGCCCAGAGTCAGAGTCGCAGGGACAGGGCATGAGGGGGACCACAGCTAAAGGGCGTCTGTTTGTTGGAGTCGTGGACCCCACTGGGGCAGGCTGCTGCTCCTTCAAACAAGTTCCCAGGAGCCCAGCTCCCTGCCTGGCTCCGCACCGGTCCCCGAATCACACCTGCTCTCTGGGGGCTTCTGGTGTGGAGCCGTCTCCCTCGGGTGTCCCCAGGTGTGGCCCAGCATGGAACTCCTTCCAGTGCCCTCCCTGTTTGGGGGACCCTCAGAGGCAGAGGCTGGGACTTGTGCTCCCTGGCTCCTGTCACTTCTAGTTGCTCCAGGGCCCTTGGGTCCTGGCAGGAGGGACCACAGAGGAGTCGGAAGTGGGCAACGGTTGCACCTGCTGAAGAATCGTTCCCCAGCGGGGGCAGGGCGAGGGGAGCCAGTGGGGGGTGGGGGAAGCCCTGGCCTGTGCCTGCCCTAGGCTGGAGGAGCCAGAGCAGAGAAGCTTCCAGCACCGTCTGGCTGGACATGGGAGCCGCTGGCCCCTCTGGAGGCCCCAGGCTGTGCTGCAGGCTCAGGGAAGGAGCCAGGCTCCCCTCTCGCAGGTGCCCCTCATGCCTCTCATCACTGCATCCCCTGCATGTTCAGGACACGGCTCAGAGTGGAGGCTGGGCCCCTGGCAGAGGTGGACCTTTGCTACCCGTCCTTGCAGGACCTGTGTGCTGGCTGCAGTGCGCGGCACGTGCTCATTCTTTCCTCTGTTCTGGACCGCCCCTCCTCCGTGTGAGCAAGGGCCGTGCTTCTACCCTCCCCCCAGGTCCTTGTTGAAGTGACAAGGAGGACACGGATGTGCCAGAGGACCGAGAGCCACGGGGACCGCCCTGTCTCTTTCCGTGCCCATTTTCCTTCCTAGTCTGGGAGTAGCTAGAACCTCCTAGGGCCTTACTGATCCTCAGGTGCCTGTGCAGACTGTGGCCGGGGAGGGACAGAGCATCTGGGCAGGTGTCCTCAGAGAGGGAAAGAAGCAGAGGGCGGAGGATCCAGTCCCCTACACTTTTGGCCGCCCCTCTGCCCTGTGAGTGTCCCCAGGGCTTCCTGGCCCTGGACTCTGGTGCCCAGCCGGGTTGGCAGGGAGGAGCTGCCCAGAGTGCTGTGAGGGTGGCAGTGTCTTGGCGGCTCCAATGGGCATGGTTCCACCCAAACAGGCCTCCCTGGGGGTCCCTGGTGGGGACTCGAGGTAGGTCCTAGACATTATTCCACGCCTCCTTCCCCCTGCAGCACGGCTCTCCCACCCCGTCCGGGCCCCTCCTCTCTGAGCGCCCCTCCAGCCATGGGTGCTGGGGCCGCCAGAGCCGGGTGTCTGGTGAGAGGGCCATCATAGACATGTGCGGCCAAGAAAGGAAACGGCTGTGCTTTTTATTTTTGCACCTTCTTAAAAAGAAAACAGCAGCATCAATATGTTAAAAATAAACCATTTTTACTTTAAAAGGGCAAAACCAGTCCAAGAAACAAGCTAATGAAAAGATGCTGGCGGAAGGCTCCCGAGACCTCCCCATGACTCCCGGGGACAACGTAGCAGGCCCCGGCAGAGCACCAGCCCGCAGTGTGCCGAGGACGGAGGGGAGGCCCCCGGGTCCCACAGGGTCTCTGCACAGGGTCCCTGCGCAGAGTGTGCCTGACAAACCCACAGGGCTGTCCTTGGACAGGGGACACCTGCAAAACAGCCTGGCGGGTGGGTGATCAGAGAGGTCTTCCTGGGGGAGGTGGCCAGCAGAGGGGACGCCGTGGAGAAGCCAGCAGTGTGCCCAGGGACCCGTGCAGTGGGCTGGAGCGTTGCTCACAGCCTGAGCCCCGGGTTCAGACCCTGCACACCCCCCGCCCCCCCGGGCCTGCTCTCCTGGTATACAGAACACAGCACAAAAGCACATTTGAGGCCAAGTCCTTAGCACAGGGAGGCCGGAGACTCCAGGGAGGGGTGTGAAGCTGGAGCCAGGTGCAGGCTGAGGCCCCGGCCGGCCGCGGGGTGCTGCTGATCGCAGGCCTGCAGAGCCTCTGGGCTGGGAGAGGTGCACCTCGCATTCCCAGGGAAGCCTCTGGGCTGGCCTCCAGAGCCCAGGCACATCCAGCCTGGGGGCCGAGGGCTTCTGGGCCCAGCCTGGCCATCCCACCAGGTCTGGGGCCCAGGATGCCCATTGTCCCTGGTGAGTGGCGCACGTGTCCCAGTCCCAGCCATCTTGAATGGCCTAGTCAGACTGTGCAGTGCTCAGAGCTCCTCTCTGGGGCATCCTGGGCCCCTCCGAGGCTCCCAAGGCATGTGAACAGGTTGCCAGGAGGCCCGAGCGAGCTGCGGACCAGAGTGCTGTGTGGACGTGACACGTCACGGCTCCCTGGTGCCACCACCAGCCCACTCAGATAGGGAGCGAGGGCCAGACAGGACCCCACCTCTCTGAGCCTCTCTGGACTGTCCTCCATGGCTGTGGGCCCCTCTTGACGCCAGCTCCTGGTGCCCGCCTCTCAGTGAACATGGGTCCGGCCCCTCTTGGCAGCCTCATTCTCGCTGTTGGACTGAGGCCAGGACAGGTGGCTCCTTCCCTGTCCCAATTTGTCTTGAGGCCCAGCTCCAGGCCCTGCCTGAGGTCTGGCTGACCAGCCCCTGCTTGTGTCCATCTGCCCACGGCCTGCCAGGCTCGGTGGGACGCTGCCCTGGGCCCGTCTGCTGGCCTCTTGGGCTCAGCAGTGGACTGAGCGTCTAGCTGGCTCCCAGACGAGGCTGTGTGGGGCTGTGACCATGACCTCGCTCTGAGCCAGGCACACGGAGCAGGGGGGCTGCAGGGCCAGGTCCAGTGCCCCTGGAGCCCAGGAATGGAGATGTGGCCCTGAAGGTGAGGGGTGCTCCTCACACCTGCAAGAGGATGCCCTTTGACCCCGGCCCAGGGCAGAGGCCTCCTGTGAGCTCTACTGTCCCTGGGTGTCCTTTTCAGTTGTCCTTGTCTGATTTCTCCAGGTTGGACACAGCAATGACACCCCCCATTCTGCCAGGCCAAGGAGGGGGTGGAGCTGGCTGGATGTATTGAAAGGCTGGTGAGCGGGCAAACAAGGGAGTGGGCGAGTGGGCGAGTGGGCGAGTGAGTGAGTGGGCGAGTGAGTGAGTGTGTGAGTGAGTGAACGAGTGAGTGTGAGTGAGTGAACGAGTGAGTGAGTGAGTGAACGAGTGAGTGTGTGAGTGAGTGAGTGAGTGTGTGAGTGAGTGAATGAGTGAGTGAGTGA
>NW_026000108.1:2769718-2774981 GCF_001458135.2 Marmota marmota marmota
GGCGAGGACAGGGCGCACCCTTGGGGGCCCTGGGCGAGGACAGGGCGCACCCTTGGGGGCCCTGGCGGCAGAGATGGAGGAGGTTCTGGATCTGGAGGGCGGAGCAGGCCAGGCCAGGAGGAGTCGTGAGCCTGCCAGCAGCTAGGGATCCAGGTCCCGTCCAAGGGAGCAGCGCCTTGGGGGCTGCCGGCAGGATGTGATGGGGTCACATCTCCCTCACTGGAGAAGGGGTCTGCTGTGGCCGGGTGGGTGGCAGGGGCCAGAACTCAGGGGGCGCCGGCAGGAGGAGATGGCAGAGCTGGCGGGCAAGTGTGTGCAGATGGCGAGACGCTTCCTAGCCGGGGAGGCCGTGGCCAAGGCTATCTGACCTCTGAGGCTGGGCACTGTCTTCCCATCTCTGTGGCAGTCCTGGGCAGTGGCAGCAGAGCCCTGTGCCTGTCCCCAGTCCTGTGGAGTGCGTGTGAGAGGGAGATGGGCAGGGAGGAGAGGGCTGGGGGAGGGGACCGGGCAGGGCAGCCCGCAGGGTAGTTGGCTCACTGCAGGGAGGGATTGGGGTGGAGGTGGGGCTGCGGGGCGTGGGTGGTGGAGACACAGGCCTGAGCCCAGACAAGGGTCAACAGCGCCTGTTGGGTGGGATCATCTCTCCCTAGTACCCAGGCCGAGGCCAGGGCTCAGCCGGGGAAGGAAGGCGTTTGCAGGGGTGGGGGTGGGGGTGGGGGGTGGCCCCCTCTGGGGAGGCTCCCTGACAGCCCTGCGCATCCTTGGCATCTAGCCTGGTGCTTAGGACAGAGGGAGGGAATTGATTCTGGGTTTTTAGAGTCACGAGTCCATGGCATCTCACTACTGGCTTCTCTGTGACCATGCGCACTTCACTGGGGGACGCGGGGATGAAGGGGCTGCCGTCTGTGAAGCTGGGAGGGGGAGGGGTGCTTCCTGGAGGCAGCATGTGGGGAGAGGCCCCAGGGAACCATGCTGGAGGGCTGGGCTGGCTCCAGAGCTGCATCCAGCAGGTGCTGACCTTGGGGGGATCCCGGCTCCTCCCCTGCAGAGCCTTGCTCCACCCCAGAGTTCTGCAGCCCATGGGCCAGACAGGACTGAAAAGGGGGTGTTGGCGAGTCAAACCCGGGAAGAGCCTCAGGAGCCGCCCCACACAGCTCTCAGGAGCTGGCCTCGCCTCTTACCCCGGCCTTTCACGCCTGAGCCGGCCAGGGCGTCCTTCCCCCCAGGAAACCAGCCAGCAAGAACTCGGCTCCTCACCCGCCTCTGGGGCCAGGCCTTGAGCATTTCCAGGACAGCACTGAGACCAGGGAGGGGACACAGCAGGAAGGGGTCCCAGTCACAGACAGGGAGGAGCACCCAACACACACTCACACACACACATACACGCACTCACACACACACATGCACACACGCATACACATGCATGCACATGCACATGCACATGCACACACACATGGACACACACACACTCGCAGGAGTCTTGTGTCTGCCCCTGTCTCTGGGTCCTGACAGTTGGCTCTGGCCCCAGCTGGTTGGCCACACTGTGCCAAGATGGACAGATGGAGCCAAAACCCAATTAGGACCTTAGACTGACTTGGCACCAAGTGCCCCTTACTCATCAATCACTTATCATTAATGCCCCAGCTATTCACCCCCAACCTTCCCACCCACCACCCAGCTAGCCACCCATCTACCTAGCTGTGATTCTCCACTCTAGCCCACTACCCATCCGTGTAGCCATCTGTTCACCCACGCATTCACCACCCACCAACCACTCACCCATCTATCCACCTAATATTCCACCCACCCACCCACTTATCCATCCATCCACCTACCCACAATTCCATTCACACACCTAAACATCCAACCATCACCCAAGTATCCACCCACCCACCCAACTAGCCATCCATCCATCCATCCTCCATCCATCCATCCATCCATCCATTATCCATCCATCCATCATCCATCCTCCATCCATCCATCCATCCAACCATCATCCATCCATCCATCCATCCAACCATGATCCATCTCTCCATCCATCATCCATCCATGATCCATCCATCCATCCATCCATCCATCCATCCATCACTCATCTATCATCTATCCATCCATCCATCCACCCATGTACCCATAGTCCACCTGAAACGCACACTTACTTCCCACCTCACACTCCCCTGCCAAGCCATTGGCCCTACTCTAGGAACCTCCTTCCTTGGCACTGCACTGTGCTGTGTGGAGCTGTGCTCTGTGTGTGTGTGTGTGTGTGATGGGTGTGGGGCTGTGCTGTGTGTGTCTATGTCGTGTGTGGGGCTGTGCTGTATGTGTGTATGTGTTTGTGATGTGTGGGGCTGTGCTGTGCTGTGTGTGTGTCATGTGTGGAGCTGTGCTCTGTGTGTGGCTGCGCTCTGTGTGTGGGGCTGTGCTGTGTGTGGCTGTGCTGTTGTGTGTGGGGCTGTGCTGTGTGGGGCTGTGCTGTGTGTGTGGGGCTGTGCTGTGTGGGGCTGTGCTGTTGTGTGGGGGGCTGTGTTGTGTGGGGCTGTGCTGTGTGTGTGGGGGCTGTGTGTGTGTGCATGGCTCCCTCAACTTGCTGAGCTGCTTGGGCACCAGGAAGGGGCCGGGAACCCCTGTGGCTTTCTTAGGTGAAGCCTGAGCAGCACTTGTGCGCCCAGCCCCACTTCCTGTGCGCCCGGCCCCCCTTCCTGTGCGGTGCGAGAGGTGGTGCTATGTGCAGGACAGGTTTGTGGGGGGTGTGAGTGGTGTGTGGATCAAGCGCTGTGTGTGGTGCGTGTCCTGAGTGAGTGTTGAGTGTGTGCGTGTGTGCTGGGCACGCCTGCTGGGTGTTGTGTGTAGTGTGTGTGTTTCCTGTGTTGCTTGTGTGGTGTGTGTGTGTGCTGTGTTGCTGTAGTGTGCAGGAGTGTCGGGTGTCTTGTGTCTGTGTGACACGCACTGTGTCATGTGTGCTGTGTGTGTTGTGTGTGCCTCTGCGTGTGTCCTGTGTGCCCTGTGCCTGTGCTGTGTGGTGTAGATGTGGTCTGTGTGTTGTGTGTTGTGCGTGGTCTGTGCCCTAGTCCTGGGCACAGCTCTCAGGGTCCACACCGGGGAAGGACATTTGTGGTTTGCTTCACTGTCCTGTGCCACCCTCCGCCTCCTCCCCTCTCGCTGGGCCCTCAGGGGACACCTCTTGGGGGCGGCATGTGGACCCCCTGCCCTCCACCTGGCTCCACTTCTGCCTCTGCTTAGTGCAGGCCCTGTCCTGTGGCCCCTCTGCCTGCCGGCCCTCACCTCTCCTCTGTGCCCCACCCCAGCAGCAGGCGTCCCTGCCTCCCCCCTAGACAACCGACTGCGGCAGCCTCCTGCGGGCCTCCTGGCCTCCAGCCTCCGCACTCCCGCAGTTCCTCCTCCTCCACGCCTGAGGATGAATCCTCGTGGCTCTGCTGAGCTCTCAGGCTGGTGTGGCAGGTGACGGGACTGGGGGCACCCTGGCCTTTCATCAGGAAACTCTTCTCCTACCGAGAGAAGAGTGCATGGCCACACCCTGGACTGGGTTGGCCACAGGGAACGTGAGTTCTGGGCCTCGGTGGAGGGTTTCCTCCTGTCCCCCATGTGTCTGTCATCTCTGTGAGGAGAAGCTTGACCCTCCAGCCTGTGGTCCAGGAAGGAGTGCAGTGCAGCTGACCAGGCCCACATGTGGGGTCCAGTCCCCTGCCCTGACCAGCCAACACGAGTGCTGGTACTCACGAGCTTCTGCGGATGCTTGTTACGCAGCCATAGCTGACAGATGCAAGGTGCTGCCCTGCCTTGGCCCCCAGGCATCAGCTTTCCGGGCAGCCTGCACATCCTGGGCACTGCTGACTTCCTTCTGCACTGGTGCCCGCCCACACCACCACCTGTCCAGGAGTGTCCAGTGAATGCCTCCTCCCTCCACACCTCACTGTCCCTTCTGGAAGCTCTCTGGCCAGAATTCTAAGTGTCTGGGGTTTGCAAGCTCCCAGGCTGGGTCCTGCTTGGTGTGGTGGTCTCTGCTGCCCCAAAGGGGAAGGGCTGTCAGCTGGTGGAGCCTCAGGCAGAACTCTGGGCCGAGGGTGGGCTTCACACCCGCTCTGGGTTCCTCCCTAGAAGACAGCCTCGCAGACGGGGTGAGAGGGGCCTTGTCTGGCAGGCAGACGTTCTCTGACGGACACTCGCTGTGTTCTGGGGCCACGCTGCTCGTGACTCTTCTCTGGACTGGGACTTTCTGTGCTGGCCTGCACACAGCCAGTGGCCGCCGGGCCATTGCAAGGCAGCCCCCTGTCCAAACGGGGGATGGGAGGGTGGGTGGGGGTGTCAGGCCTGGGTCCTGGCTGTTAGTGCCCAAGGGCAGCTGCCACGGTAGCTTCCTGGCTGCTGGGGACCCTGGACGGTGGAGAGGCAGGGCCCAGCTCCGGCTTTCCCCGTTGACGCCTGTGAGCTCAGGTGCAGTGGGTGAGCTGGCAAGGGGTGCTCTGGAGGTGCGGGGCCACGGGTTGGGACGTGTGGGCAGCCCTGGCCTGCCCGTGCCCTTCCCCAACCTCACACAGACCAGAGCGCCCTGGGCGGCTGGCAGAGTGTCGGTGTCCAGGGAGACCGTCCCATTTCCAGATGGAGAAGTGGCTGCGGGGCGGGAACGACTCGCGGCTTGCTGGAGGGCTGGGCAGGCTGTGACTGGCCCTGGGTGGTCTGGGGACGTGGATCGTCCCCGTCCTGGGACAGCAGTTCAGTTGTCCCGTGTTGGGCTGGACCCTCCTTGGGGCAGGGACCCACCTATTGATCTGGGTCTCCTCGTCCTCTAGTCCAGTTGTGGGCCAGGCCCTCTGTGCCCTCCCACTCCTGCCCAGTCCCTGCCGCCCTCCCTGCCCTGCATCCTGGCCTCTGGGCCTTTCCTCCTCCTTGCACCCCTGAGCGTGTGCGCTGGCCAGACAGCCTGCCCTGCCTTCCCTGTGGGCACAGAGCGTTTGGGCCCTGGGCCCGGCAGTCCCTTGGGTGCCTGTCCGTACTCTCGCCGCCAGCTGCCCAGGTCGTCCCTCTGACAGGAGTGCTCTCCACCACTCTCCCCACCCCTCAGCATGGACTGTGTGAATTGGGGGGAGGGGGTGCAGACAGGGCAAATGGCCTTCGATCTCGGATCCTTTTGGTCCTTCAGGGAGAGGGGCCGGCCTGGGCTTTCCCGGCAAGCAGCTGTGCCTTGAGCAGGGCCGGCGGTTCACGTCTGGGTGTGGGCTCGCGGAGTCGGTGGGCGGGAGCGGCC
>NW_026000108.1:2778155-2782186 GCF_001458135.2 Marmota marmota marmota
AGCGGCCGTTTCCTCCCTCTGTGGGTCTCAGTGGCTCAGCTGGGCAGGGGCAGGGCCTCTGTCGGGGTCCTGCGTGGTGGCCGGGAGGCCAGGTGGGTGCCGGCCTTCTGTGGCTCTCCCACCAGCACCAGCAATCCTGTGTCACCTGAGGCAAGACTGTCACTGCCCCAGCTGCTGGCTGAGAAGACTGCGGTCAGGGACGCTCGGTGACTGGGCCGGGTCTCAGCTGGGAAGAAGCGGAGTGGGAGACAGACCTGGTGGTCTTCCCGGTGCCCCCCTCCCCACGGGGCGGGGCTGCAGGCCCTGGGTGTGCGCCTCCCAGCCCAGGACGCCCTCTCCCACCTGCCCCCTGGACTGGGGGCAGGCGGTCAGCCTGATGCTCGGTCTGTCTCTAGGGCCGGGGCCACCTCAGCCGGGTGCCTGGCGCCACTCCTCTGGGAGAGGCCAGCCCTGAGGTCCCTCGTGAGGCCCCGGCTGCTCCTGGCCTTCTCCTCCCTGCCTCCTTCCCGTCCACACCACGCTCCGGCCTTTCAAGAGTAAGGCCAAGACTGTCGCCTCTCTTCCTGGCTGTCCCCTCGTCCTGTGTAAGGCCCCTCTGCCTGTTGCCACCCACTTTAGTGCCCGGGGTGGCCCTGCGATCTCCAGCGCGGCTCACTTCACCTCCCGTCCAACAGCCGGAGGCTCCTCCGGGCCGGGCAGGGGGCCCCAGGCTCACCCCCGCCGCCCGCCCTGGGGCCTCTGCGGCTGCCCTCCCTCCAGATCCCCTCTCCTCCCTCTGTGTCCTTCCTCCCGCCGCCTCCTCCAGGGGGCCTTCCAGCCCCTCGTCCCTGGGGCGCCCTCGGCCCTGGGGCCCAGCACTTCACCCCTTTGTCTCAGCCCAGGGCAGGGCGAGGCTCGGGCTGGCCGCAGGGGCTCCCTGCAGAGGACTGAAGTGCGACCCAGGCAATGAAGGCGGGGAGGGGGGGGGCAGCGCCCGAGGCCCGACAGGCCCCCCCACAAGCAGAGCTGGCGCAGGCCTTGGAACTAGGCTTCGGGAGAGAGGGTGCTGGGCGAGCGGGCATCTTCCCTGAGACGCCTGGGAGACCCCTGCTCCGCCAGCACCTTCCGCTCCCATGTGCAGGAGTCGCCTCTGCTGCTGGCCGCTGGGGTCCTCCCACGCCCAGCTGCAGCCCCCCACCCGCTCCTTCTCCGACCCGCTCACCCCCAGCCCCAGCCATCCTCTGTCCCCTGTAACCAGGGCGCCAGCGGCTGGGTGAGCACTGAGCTCTTGGAGGAGCAGGAGGGGAGGGTGGGCAGGGGAGTCTCCTGACCGTCTGTGAGGGGTATTCTGTTTCCTTGTTTCATGTTTTGAGGGCGCCCTCAGGTGTGGCTCAGGTAAGGTCTCTCCAAGGGTTGCTTCTGCTGAGCGGTGGCTGGCTGCGCCATTTAAACGTTCATTCTTCGAAGCCTCATTGCTGTGTGAGGACGGGTTTGTCCCCATTTCACGGCTTGTCGAGGCTGACTTTGCCCTGAGTGAGTGGGTGCTGCTGGGCGCCCAGCGCCTCCTCCCCTCCCTCTCTGTTCCTGGAGCCCGATTGCTTCTGCCCTGGGAGCCGACTTGCTCCCGCCCCGTGTTCACCCTCGGCTCCTTTGCTGGAGCTTCCTTGCCGACTCAGCTCCCAGATGTGGGTCACGTTGGCCGTCTCCGTCTTTATTTGGGGATCTGGGGGAAGTGGACAAAATGGTTGTACCAAGTGACCCCAGTGGACCGAGGGTGGTTTGGCCATGCGATCAGCTGTGCATGGTTGAGGCCCAGCCCATCCTCCTTGGATTGTGCCTCCTGGTGCATCCGTCCTGCGAGACCTCACAGGTGTCCTTCCCAGCAATCAGAAATGGTCACTCCCTGCAAACCCGAGGGGGCTTGAAAGGCTCTCGTCCTCGGCCCCTCCTCCCCTCCTCTGGCTGAGTCATCACCTCTGTTTGAATTGGAAGGTTCACGTCACATTTGGACTTTACACTTAATTCTTTTTGGAGACACACACACAGGCTTCTCTTTACTTAACAATCAAAATCCGAGCATCGCTTGGCCCCCTCAACAGCCAGGCGTGTGGCCTCTGTCCCCTCCTCCCTGCTGCGTGGTCAGCCTCCCCCCTCCCGGCCTCCCCAGGACTCAGACCTCGTACTTCTTGCCTCGGTTCAAGTCGCCCAGGGCTTCCCCTGCGGCCCATGCTGCCGTTGCGACAGGTGACTCTACTGCACCTGAGTGGTGGCTCCGACTTCTCCCAGCAGGTGCTGGGCCCGGTGCTGATTCAGGAAGCAGTTCAATCTGATGCAAGGATTCCCCAAGCTCCTGACCCCACTCTTGGGCTGTGCTGGAAGTTTAGAAGCTTGGTGCTGCTGTCCCCACCCTGTCCCCTGGGACTGGGAATGGACCCAGGCGGTCTACCCCTGAGCTGCATCCCAGCCCTTTCTATTGTGAGACAGGGTCTTGATGAGTGGCTAGGCTGGCCTCAAACTTGAGATCCTCCTGCCTCAGCCTCTTGATCTGTTGCTGTTTTATGAGCTTTGCCCCCCAAGAGGTCTGGTTCTCTTTTGCCCCGTGAGCCCAGCCCTGCCCAGGATGACAGAGAGGGTGACCACAGCCTGGTCAGCACAGGCACTGCTCTCCCTGTGTGTGTGTCCTAGGGAAGCCCCGGGACAGCCAGAGGGACAGCCGCTCAGCTGGTCGCCAGGAGAATGTCGCCCCAGGTCTCTGTAGGTATTTCTGGGGCTCCTCTGTTTCCTTGGAAACCAGACACTAGAGTCCAAGGGACAGACCCTGGCATGTCCCCTCCAGAGCCAGCCTGGGCAGAGGTGGCTTTCCTTCAGCTGAGAGCCGCGCCTCCTGCCTGTGTCCAGGGTCTTGATGCCCCTCAGCCTGCCCACCTCCCCCACTTGAAGCTCTGGCTTGGGCCACCCACTTTTCTTGCTGACACTTGTCCAGGGCCGTCGCAGTGACCAGTGATGGTGACCAGAAGCCAGGTGGGATGGGTGTGGGGGGAGCAGGACAGGGAAGGAGCAGAGGGGGCCTTGGGTTGGGGAGGGAGGGTCTCTGCTGGGCTCCGGGTGTCCACAGTGGAGGGACAGGTCCTTGGGCCCTGGGTGACTTGGCTCCTCTGAGGGAACCCTGCTCTGCCTGGTCATCTGGAACGTCCATCTCTGCAGCCCTGTTCCTTCTGGGGTAGGTTCATAGGCTGGCCACACCTCTCTCCAGCACCCAGGTCCCTCACCTCCATCCTTGTCCCCAGCCAGGACTCCGGGACTCCCACCTGCTCCGCATCCTCCTCCCAGTGTGGCCAGCTCCAGGGGGGACAGGCCCTCTCCCTCCCTGAGCCCCCCACTTGGGCATTCGGTGCACCCTTCTCACTCTGGCAGCCAAGTTCTCTGTGGAATCTGTCCCCTCTGGGCCTCGAGGGCAGGGAACGCAACCATCTCTGTCCCCAACCATCTCTGTACCTGGAGCCCCCACCCCGCATTCGTGCCAATAGTACTAACAAGGGCCCCGTCCCCAACAGGCCCAGTGGCATCAGGTGGAATGAAGCCACCTGATGGGAGGGGCCCTGCAGAGGGCTGCCCCACGGCGTGACCATCCTCAGTCTTGTTGCTCTCAGTCCCCTGGCCTGTGCGCAGGCTGCTCCTGTCCCATGAGTCAGGGGGACGGTGACAACAGGCTCACCTCATTTGTCCCCATTCTGGGTCCTGGCCCAGACGGTGTACCTGGTGCTCCTCACAGAGAAAGACACACACACACACAAAGAGGGAGAGAGAGAGAGACAGACAGACAGACACTGAGACAGAGAGAGAGACGGACACAGAGAGACAGAGACAGAGAGAGAGACAGAGAGAGAGACAGAGAGGGAGAGAGAGAGACAGAGAGAGGGAGAGAGACAGAGAGAGATACTGAGACAGAGAGAGAGACAGAGAGAGGGAGAGAGACAGAGAGAGATACTGAGACAGAGAGAGATACTGAGACAGAGAGACAGAGATACTGAGACAGAGAGAGATACTGAGAC
>NW_026000108.1:2784773-2798113 GCF_001458135.2 Marmota marmota marmota
GTGTGTGTGTGTGTGTGTGTGTGTGTGGTGGGTGGAGTACACAGGGAGACTGTCCAGGTGTGTGTGTGTGTGTGTGTGTGTGTGTGTGTGTAAGGTGGGCATAGTACATGGGGAGAATGGCCAGATGTCTGGGTGTGGTGGGTAGAGTACATGGGGAGACTGCCCAGGTGTGTGTGTGAGGTGGGTAGAGTACATGGGGAGAATGGCCAGGTGTGTGTGTGTGAGGTGGGTAGAGTACATGGGGAGACTGGCCAGGTGTGTGTGTGTGAGGTGGGTAGAGTATATGGGGAGACTGGCACACCATTTCAAGGACTTGGCTCAGGACACTACAGTCCGGGACAGCTGGAGGGTGGGGCAGGCGTGGGCAGCACTGGGCAGGAGGGCTGCAGTCTCAGCCGGGGTCTCCTGGGAAGCTTTGCTCCGAACCCTCAGCTGGTTGGGCGAGCCCCCATGATCAGGAGTCCCCTTGACCTGTTCTCCGCTGAGGCCCCGCCACCCCTACAGAAGGCTCCCTGCCACGGTGTAGGAGTGGACAGTGGGATTCTGCTGGCCATGTTGACTATAAAATCCCCCAGCACAGCACCCATCCAGGTGTTTCCTCCAAAAAGTCCCACGGGCCCTGCCAGAGGCCAGTCCAGATGAGTTCCAGACCTGGCATCACCCTGTGCCGAAGTCCTCCGTCCCATTGTCGAGCTGGGCCTGGGTGGGGCCCCTCCTGCCCCACCCCCACTCCGTCCTCCCTGAGGACGCTGGACGAGGTTTGTCCTTCTGTTTCTGCTTCTGACACGTGCCTTGCCTGTGTGCTCCTGTCCTCTGTAGTGACCCACAGGGGCCTTGTCTTTCCTTGTCACTGACATCTGCTGCTCCTCAGCAGGAGACCAAGCCCTGGTCCCATGCAGAGCCGGCTCCCAGAGCCCCTGCAGTGCCCTGTCCTCTCCCATATCCGCAGGGACCCTGCAGACGCCAACCCATGTGCATTGCTCTTAAGGAGAAGGTCACATTCTTCCACAAGAAGAGGACGACCCCCAGCCTGAAAAGGAGAGAAGGGAGGAGGGGGGGGAGGTGCCCCCAGTGGGATAGCCGAGTGTCCCAGGGGACACATGGGGCACTTGTCTGCGGACAGTCCAGTGGTGGCATGGTGGAGCTGGCCCCCTGAGAAGGCCAGGAACTTGGATGGAGCTGAACAGAGGCCCCCAAAGATGTGTCCACACCCTGACCCCCAGAGCCTTTGACTGCGACCTCATGGGATAGGTCTTGGCGATGCGATGAGGCTACAGACCTCAAGAGGAGCCTGTGCCTCCTGGGCATGTCCCCTGCTGCTGCCCCAAGCCACATGACCCTTGTCAGTTGCTGCTTGGCTCTGCCCTGCTGGGCACAGGAGGTGGTCTGCAGCTTGGGGTCCAGCCTTGTGGGACGGGGAGGGGCTCAGGGCTCCCAAGTCAGAGTCTTCCTTCCTGGCAGCAGCGCTTCCTGCAGCCTCGTCAGGTGAAGAAGGTGAGCTTCCTGGGGCTGGAACTATCCGGAAGGTTCTGAGGCAGCACCCCGGCCCTGCCTAGGCTTCAAGTGTCAATCAAATCCAGCATGGCTGGCACCAGCCTGCCCTGCCGGCTCTCAGGGCATCCGCAGGCCGCTCTGCACGTCACTGTCCACCTGGCCTGGATGAGGGTGGGCAGGTGGCCCCTCCCAGCTTGTCCTAGGAGGGGGACCAGGCTGCCGTCCAGTGACTCACCCCATCAAACATGCAGCGTCCTCAGGTTTCTCACCAGTTTCTATTTATAAAGCCTCGTCCTCTCGTCTCTGAAGTCACTTGGAACCTCTTTTAACTAGAACTTTCAACTCTGTGAACTTGACAGGTTGGAAATGATGGGATTGAGAAGGTTTGTCAAACCCAGCGGAACACAGGCGGACTGCTCAGAGCGGATGCCAGGTGGCAGAGGCCTGACGCCCCCAGGGGCCACCAGCCTGCCAGGGCCAGGTGTGGCCGGGAAGAGCTTCCTGTCCAGGGAGGCCCAGGAGCTGCGAATCTGGACGGGGGCGTCTCTACTTCTCTCGCAGACAGGAAGACTCCTTCCTGGGGTGCGGGGCTCTCCTGGAGAAGAGCTTGCTGTGTTTGGGGCCACCCGCAGGCCATGCCGTCACCTGGGCCATCAGTTTGCACATCTCCGCAGCACAGAGGCTCCTGAGCACAGGGGCCACAGGCTGCGTGGGTCCCCGCAGCAGCAGGTCTGCAGGCCCCGGGTCTCCTGGGGGCCATGGCCAGGCAGACCCCGCCCCCCACTCCAATCTTGTTTGTTTTCCCTCTTTTTAAGATTGGTGTGTTGTGGTTGCACACAGTGGTGGGATTTGTTGTCACATACTCGTATGTGTCTTAATTTCTGCCCTCTGTGACATCCAGTCACACTCAGGACTTCACAGCATGACATACATACACAGGTCACAGAAGGACTAAGAAAGGGTGACAGTGCTACAGGGGGACAGGACGCTGGGCCCAGGGTGTGCAGACAGAGTCACAGGGTCACCAAAGGGGACCAGACGAGGGTTTCACCAGCCAGTCCCACAGAGTTGCTGAGGGAAAGGCCCTGACAGATGGCAGTTTTACAGGGTCAGCTTGAGGGATCACCTTGGAGTGATTATGCTCAGTCCCACCATAGGAGACAGTGCACTGGGATGAAGCTTAGGGCACAGGACACCAGAGCTTTGTCACTGTGGCGGTTTCCTGGGTAAGACTCACGATGAATGACCAGGTGACAGACTCAGGTGCTGCTCTGTCCAGCCTCAGCTCCTTCTGTGGGTCTTATGTGACGGATGCGTCTGGTGGGGATGATAAGGCCCGTATCTGATATCCCTGGGGGGACCTGGGAGCTCCACCTGTCCAGGTGCTCTAATTTAGTTTGAAAACTTACAAAATTTTTTTTTAAAAAAATTTTGAGCTTTATGATGGGGCTGGGAAGGGGGTGACTGGGTGATCATTCACCAACCAGGTGTGGGGTCGTCCAACTTGGCACTGGTACTCGAAATGTAGTAGCTCATGACAAGACAATGCTTTACAACAAGGGGTCACTCAGGGCAGGTGCAGCCCAAGTACAGCTGTTCTACACACCATGGNGAGTGACCTGTGTGGGCAGGGAGTGGCCCTGTGGGCAGAGAGTGACCTGTGTGGGCAGGGAGTGGCCCTGTGGGCAGAGAGTGACCTGTGTGGGCAGGGAGTGGCCCTGTGGGCAGAGAGTGACCTGTGTGGGCAGGGAGTGGCCCTGTGGGCAGAGAGTGACCTGTGTGGGCAGGGAGTGGCCCTGTGGGCAGAGAGTGACCTGTGTGGGCAGGGAGTGGCCCTGTGGGCAGAGAGTGACCTGTGTGGGCAGGGAGTGGCCCTGTGGGCAGAGAGTGACCTGTGTGGGCAGGGAGTGGCCCTGTGGGCAGAGAGTGACCTGTGTGGGCAGGGAGTGGCCCTGTGGGCAGAGAGTGACCTGTGTGGGCAGGGAGTGGCCCTGTGGGCAGAGAGTGACCTGTGTGGGCAGGGAGTGGCCCTGTGGGCAGAGAGTGACCTGTGTGGGCAGGGAGTGGCCCTGTGGGCAGAGAGTGACCTGTGTGGGCAGGGAGTGGCCCTGTGGGCAGAGAGTGACCTGTGTGGGCAGGGAGTGGCCCTGTGGGCAGAGAGTGACCTGTGTGGGCAGGGAGTGGCCCTGTGGGCAGAGAGTGACCTGTGTGGGCAGGGAGTGGCCCTGTGGGCAGAGAGTGACCTGTGTGGGCAGGGAGTGGCCCTGTGGGCAGAGAGTGACCTGTGTGGGCAGGGAGTGGCCCTGTGGGCAGAGAGTGACCTGTGTGGGCAGGGAGTGGCCCTGTGGGCAGAGAGTGACCTGTGTGGGCAGGGAGTGGCCCTGTGGGCAGAGAGTGACCTGTGTGGGCAGGGAGTGGCCCTGTGGGCAGAGAGTGACCTGTGTGGGCAGGGAGTGGCCCTGTGGGCAGAGAGTGACCTGTGTGGGCAGGGAGTGGCCCTGTGGGCAGAGAGTGACCTGTGTGGGCAGGGAGTGGCCCTGTGGGCAGAGAGTGACCTGTGTGGGCAGGGAGTGGCCCTGTGGGCAGAGAGTGACCTGTGTGGGCAGGGAGTGGCCCTGTGGGCAGAGAGTGACCTGTGTGGGCAGGGAGTGGCCCTGTGGGCAGAGAGTGACCTGTGTGGGCAGGGAGTGGCCCTGTGGGCAGAGAGTGACCTGTGTGGGCAGGGAGTGGCCCTGTGGGCAGAGAGTGACCTGTGTGGGCAGGGAGTGGCCCTGTGGGCAGAGAGTGACCTGTGTGGGCAGGGAGTGGCCCTGTGGGCAGAGAGTGACCTGTGTGGGCAGGGAGTGGCCCTGTGGGCAGAGAGTGACCTGTGTGGGCAGGGAGTGGCCCTGTGGGCAGAGAGTGACCTGTGTGGGCAGGGAGTGGCCCTGTGGGCAGAGAGTGACCTGTGTGGGCAGGGAGTGGCCCTGTGGGCAGAGAGTGACCTGTGTGGGCAGGGAGTGGCCCTGTGGGCAGAGAGTGACCTGTGTGGGCAGGGAGTGGCCCTGTGGGCAGAGAGTGACCTGTGTGGGCAGGGAGTGGCCCTGTGGGCAGAGAGTGACCTGTGTGGGCAGGGAGTGGCCCTGTGGGCAGAGAGTGACCTGTGTGGGCAGGGAGTGGCCCTGTGGGCAGAGAGTGACCTGTGTGGGCAGGGAGTGGCCCTGTGGGCAGAGAGTGACCTGTGTGGGCAGGGAGTGGCCCTGTGGGCAGAGAGTGACCTGTGTGGGCAGGGAGTGGCCCTGTGGGCAGAGAGTGACCTGTGTGGGCAGGGAGTGGCCCTGTGGGCAGAGAGTGACCTGTGTGGGCAGGGAGTGGCCCTGTGGGCAGAGAGTGACCTGTGTGGGCAGGGAGTGGCCCTGTGGGCAGAGAGTGACCTGTGTGGGCAGGGAGTGGCCCTGTGGGCAGAGAGTGACCTGTGTGGGCAGGGAGTGGCCCTGTGGGCAGAGAGTGACCTGTGTGGGCAGGGAGTGGCCCTGTGGGCAGAGAGTGACCTGTGTGGGCAGGGAGTGGCCCTGTGGGCAGAGAGTGACCTGTGTGGGCAGGGAGTGGCCCTGTGGGCAGAGAGTGACCTGTGTGGGCAGGGAGTGGCCCTGTGGGCAGAGAGTGACCTGTGTGGGCAGGGAGTGGCCCTGTGGGCAGAGAGTGACCTGTGTGGGCAGGGAGTGGCCCTGTGGGCAGAGAGTGACCTGTGTGGGCAGGGAGTGGCCCTGTGGGCAGAGAGTGACCTGTGTGGGCAGGGAGTGGCCCTGTGGGCAGAGAGTGACCTGTGTGGGCAGGGAGTGGCCCTGTGGGCAGAGAGTGACCTGTGTGGGCAGGGAGTGGCCCTGTGGGCAGAGAGTGACCTGTGTGGGCAGGGAGTGGCCCTGTGGGCAGAGAGTGACCTGTGTGGGCAGGGAGTGGCCCTGTGGGCAGAGAGTGACCTGTGTGGGCAGGGAGTGGCCCTGTGGGCAGAGAGTGACCTGTGTGGGCAGGGAGTGGCCCTGTGGGCAGAGAGTGACCTGTGTGGGCAGGGAGTGGCCCTGTGGGCAGAGAGTGACCTGTGTGGGCAGGGAGTGGCCCTGTGGGCAGAGAGTGACCTGTGTGGGCAGGGAGTGGCCCTGTGGGCAGAGAGTGACCTGTGTGGGCAGGGAGTGGCCCTGTGGGCAGAGAGTGACCTGTGTGGGCAGGGAGTGGCCCTGTGGGCAGAGAGTGACCTGTGTGGGCAGGGAGTGGCCCTGTGGGCAGAGAGTGACCTGTGTGGGCAGGGAGTGGCCCTGTGGGCAGAGAGTGACCTGTGTGGGCAGGGAGTGGCCCTGTGGGCAGAGAGTGACCTGTGTGGGCAGGGAGTGGCCCTGTGGGCAGAGAGTGACCTGTGTGGGCAGGGAGTGGCCCTGTGGGCAGAGAGTGACCTGTGTGGGCAGGGAGTGGCCCTGTGGGCAGAGAGTGACCTGTGTGGGCAGGGAGTGGCCCTGTGGGCAGAGAGTGACCTGTGTGGGCAGGGAGTGGCCCTGTGGGCAGAGAGTGACCTGTGTGGGCAGGGAGTGGCCCTGTGGGCAGAGAGTGACCTGTGTGGGCAGGGAGTGGCCCTGTGGGCAGAGAGTGACCTGTGTGGGCAGGGAGTGGCCCTGTGGGCAGAGAGTGACCTGTGTGGGCAGGGAGTGGCCCTGTGGGCAGAGAGTGACCTGTGTGGGCAGGGAGTGGCCCTGTGGGCAGAGAGTGACCTGTGTGGGCAGGGAGTGGCCCTGTGGGCAGAGAGTGACCTGTGTGGGCAGGGAGTGGCCCTGTGGGCAGAGAGTGACCTGTGTGGGCAGGGAGTGGCCCTGTGGGCAGAGAGTGACCTGTGTGGGCAGGGAGTGGCCCTGTGGGCAGAGAGTGACCTGTGTGGGCAGGGAGTGGCCCTGTGGGCAGAGAGTGACCTGTGTGGGCAGGGAGTGGCCCTGTGGGCAGAGAGTGACCTGTGTGGGCAGGGAGTGGCCCTGTGGGCAGAGAGTGACCTGTGTGGGCAGGGAGTGGCCCTGTGGGCAGAGAGTGACCTGTGTGGGCAGGGAGTGGCCCTGTGGGCAGAGAGTGACCTGTGTGGGCAGGGAGTGGCCCTGTGGGCAGAGAGTGACCTGTGTGGGCAGGGAGTGGCCCTGTGGGCAGAGAGTGACCTGTGTGGGCAGGGAGTGGCCCTGTGGGCAGAGAGTGACCTGTGTGGGCAGGGAGTGGCCCTGTGGGCAGAGAGTGACCTGTGTGGGCAGGGAGTGGCCCTGTGGGCAGAGAGTGACCTGTGTGGGCAGGGAGTGGCCCTGTGGGCAGAGAGTGACCTGTGTGGGCAGGGAGTGGCCCTGTGGGCAGAGAGTGACCTGTGTGGGCAGGGAGTGGCCCTGTGGGCAGAGAGTGACCTGTGTGGGCAGGGAGTGGCCCTGTGGGCAGAGAGTGACCTGTGTGGGCAGGGAGTGGCCCTGTGGGCAGAGAGTGACCTGTGTGGGCAGGGAGTGGCCCTGTGGGCAGAGAGTGACCTGTGTGGGCAGGGAGTGGCCCTGTGGGCAGAGAGTGACCTGTGTGGGCAGGGAGTGGCCCTGTGGGCAGAGAGTGACCTGTGTGGGCAGGGAGTGGCCCTGTGGGCAGAGAGTGACCTGTGTGGGCAGGGAGTGGCCCTGTGGGCAGAGAGTGGCCTGTGTGGGCAGGGAGGTGTCACAGTCTGAAGCGCTGGGCACTGTGGTGGGCACTGGGGACAATGCTCTGGCAGGCTGTCCCTGCGGGGCTGTTTTCAAGGACATTGAGGGCAGGGAGGCTCAGAATGGGTTTCCTGGCCTCAGGCCTTCACTTGGGCCCCCTGCGTGTCCCTGCCCTGGCTTTGCTGCCTGCTCCGCCCTTTGAGTCTCAGTAAGAAAGAGCCTGGTTTGTGACATAGGGAGAGCTCTGTGTCTGCCGTTTCTGTGTCTCAGAAATTCCTCTCACAGCATCGTTTCTTTTGGCTCCCGTGGAGGCCAGGACTCGGCAAAATCTTCAGGCTCGTCCGCTTCCCTACATGGGGCGAAGCCCTGGCCTGAGCAGGCTCTTTGTGCCTTGGGCCTGCGAGTCTTGCCCCATAAGCACTGGTGATTATTGCTGCATTTGTTATTGGGAACATTTTTCTTTGACTGGACACAGTAGTACCAGTGGCTCCCAAGTTGTCCCCACAGGAGGCCTGTTATGGTCATGATTGTAGAAACTGGTCCCCAGACCTCTCTGACATCAGAGCTGCTCCACCACATCTCTGCCTTGGCCGCGAGGCCCTGAGCAGGCAGAGGCCCATCTAAGCCCCAGCTCTCTCCATCCCTGGTCTTCGAAATGCACCTTCCATCCTTCCTGTCATGCACTGGACACATGTGTGCCGTGTCCTGCACTGGGTTCTGGGGTGACAACGGCGAGTTAGATAGCCTCAGTTCTTGTGGAATGAGCACCTCTGTGCTGGTCGCCCACAGTGGGGCGCTGGGGCTCTCCTGATGAGCCCCCCGCAGAGGTCATCTCGGCCTTCCCCACGCTGGGGGCTGCCTCTGTACCTGGCTCCCAGAGCGGAGCCCGGCAGTGGTGCTCCGGCTACTGCTGCTGCTCCTGCAGAGTGGACTCCTGGTGGACACCCTGCAGGGAGGGCCCTTCCACCCATCTGTCCCCTGCAGCCCCTGGAATGACGAGCCAGAGTTCAGATGTGCAGGGCTGGCAGGCCACCTCAGGTCTAGGCACCTGTTTCCTCTTTGTTCATTGCAAGAAAAGGGAGAAGCTCTGCAGCCTCAGAGCCATTCATCAATCCCATCCCCCTGCCGAAGGGAAGGGGAGGAGAAGCCAGCCCAGGAGAGGCAGCATGCCCAGCATGGCCAAAGTTTGGAAATAGTCTTGGGCTTTTATTGTATTATAAAAATAAGTTGGCTGTGCATACTTGAAGAAACACGATTTCTACCACCCTGAGCCAAGCACTTCTCTTTCATGCAAATAAGGATGTCAAGTGAGTGTGGGAGTGCTCCCTCCTCTCCCTCCCTCCTCTCCCTCCCTCCTCTCCCTCCTCTCCCTCCCTCCCTTCCTCCTCTCCCTCCCTCCACACGCAGGCACAATGGAGACATCTGGTGCATAGTCTTAACTGGTCCCGTCTCCACCCCACAAGGATGGTACTAGTGTGGCCCATTTTACTGATGGCAAAATGGGCCCAAAGGGAAAAGAACACAGGGCCGGGCTCTCGGGCCAGCTCAGCTTCTGGCCTCCCTCCCTGGCCGCCCACAGTGGGGAGCTGGGGCTCTCCTGGCCTCAGGCCCACTCTGTTGCTCCCACAGACTCTCCTCCTTTCTTTTCTGTCAGGCGGGAAACCCTTAAGTTGACCACAAAGCCCTGACACAAGCTCACTTTTCCTAAGAGGAGACGCCTCAAATATAATCCTTGAGTCTAAGCCGTCTGGCTGATGGGGAACCTGAGGCCCAGGGAGGGACAGGCCTTCGTCTAAACCTGGGACAGCTGACACTGACTTGGGGGTTGATCCTGGGCTTCTTCAAGAGTTTTTCTGAAATTCTTGAAAATAACCCACTCTTACTGCACTTCAATCTGGGAGGGCAGTGCGTCATGAATTCCCAAATGGTGATGAGGTGCTGGGCTCAGAATAGGCCTGAGTCACCGCCACACAGGGCGGCCCACCCTCTGCCCAGAGAATGACCCCAGGCCACTGTAGAGCACTTACCCACATAGCCACTGTGCACACACTCGCAGGCACACACGTGTGCACCGTCAACTGTGGTCCTCACACCTGGAGACCAGGAGCACTGAGATCCAGGCTCTGTGTTCCCACGTTGAGACGCCACTTCTCCTGGCCCAGCCTCTCTCTGGCCCAGGGGCCCTCAAGTGCCCTGTTCTCTGGGTCCCCACTCCCCTGCATGTGGCTCCTTCTCTGACCACCTCCTCCCTCCCACATCCCTCTGCCTTGCAGCCCTTTCCAGGGGCACGGCCCAGCCTGCCCTAGGGCCAGGGTGCCTTCTCCATCCCCTTCAGAGCATGCCCACCTGCAGGCCCCTGCCCCCTCCTCTGACACCACGCCCAGGCCTCTCTCCCCTGGCCCCAGGCCTTCCATGGCCTGGGGACTTATGCTGACTCCTTGCTGACACCATAATCCTACTTCCTCCTAATTCCTCCCGCCCATGAACTCCTACCCCACTCCTGTGGGGAGGCCCTTGGGGGACCTGCATCCTTGCACCCCATCTTGGGTCAGGCCTTTCAGTTCTCGGGGCTCCCACAAATGGCCTTCTTGGTCCTCAAGACTCAAGTCCCTCGTTCCTCAGCAGATCCCCTCTGCCCTTGAGCCAGGACACAGGGTGGCCTCTCCTACTTCGGGGCCAGAAGCCTGGAGACCAGTCAGTCAAATGGCTCTTTGGGTGTTTGCTGGTGAGGAGGTCAGAGTTTAGTCTGGAGTTCAGTCTTGCGGTGTGTGGGCAGTATGACCACTGCACACATGTTCATCGAACGAGGGACTGGTCCTGCCTTGGGCCAACAGTGGAGGGGGCAGACTCACTTAAGATCCTCCTGTGGCACAGCCAGACCTAGGGTCCCCCAGGACGACCCTCCACAGACAGAAAACCAGCATGAGCCAAACTGAGCCCCTGAGGCTGGGCTGCCCTCTGCTAGGTGACTCCCCTAGTCCAGCCCCAAGCCTTGCTTCCTGCCCCCCTGCTCCTTCCCGCCTGGGACCAGGAGGCAAGGGTCCTGGGGCAGCCCGGGGAGCCTGAGCCTCCCCAGTGACCCAGAGATGTGCATGGTGAGCACCAACAGTGTGACTCAAGGTGACACCTGGCTGGTGGCTTTGCTCACCAGGCTTCTCCAGGGTGGGGCTGGTGGCAGCTCTGCCCCTGCCGGCCACACAGAGCAACAGAGAATTCGGCTATGTGTTGGGAGGGGAAGGCACCGTGAAGAGGAGCCAGGCTGGTCATGGAAGGCTCTGGAGCCATCAGATGACCATTTGTATGACCTAGAGGTCTCAGGAAGCAAGGGAACAGCAGAGAGGGGCTGGCGTGGGTCATCCAGTGCCCAGCAGAGGGCTTTAAAAAGCTCATACAGCCCCACCCTGGAGGGAGGGCAGCGTGCATGGACACTTCTGCCAGGTGCTCCTGATCCCCAGAGCTGGGCAGCTTGCAAAACTGGGATACTCACTGGGCGTGGCCACTTCTGTAGTCCCGCTCTGCCATCCAGGAGCCACACCCTCACACACCACCCACATCCTCACACACCACCAGCAGCCTGCTCTTCAGGAAGATTCTATACGACTCCAAAGGGAATTTGCAAACCTTGCAGAAAAAAGTGGCGATTTTTCAAAGATCGGCAGAGACATTATAGGATGCTGCAGCCACACGGAGCTCCTGACCGTGCGCAAGGCAGACCTGGGAATGGCGGAGGCCTCTGTGGTGATCTTGCAGTGTGTCCTACAATTTAATGCTGGGCCAACTCTTGGGCCTCTCTCTGTCCGTTTTAAGAAGTGGCTCATAACTGTGTCATGAACGTCAGCTTGTTAAGTGGAAGAGAAAATCAACGTGTTCTGGGGTTTTCTGGTCTTGCTGAGGACACACCCACCAAGCACACGATTGACCTGCTGAGAGGCTGCAGCCCCAGTGTCAAGGGGCCTCCCTTGAGCTGGCATCTTGCAGGTGTCCTGGGCCAAGGAGGCTGCTAGCAGATGTCTGGATGCGTTGGGCCCTCAGCAGGGCTGGACTTGGGGCCAACTGACTTGGCCAAAACATGGAGGCTCCATGTCCTGGCATCAGTGGCCAAGGCCGGTGTCATCTGCCTGACCCTCTGCAGCGTTGTCTTTTCCCTGGGATTGCCATGGGGCTGTTTTGGGAGGCACAAGGCTCTGACGTCGGGGACAGCATGGTCCGAGCCACACTGGACCAAGCTGTCTGATGATGCTGAGCTAGCCGCCTCTTTCTTTTCTCTGCCTTTGGGCGGAGGCCTCTGCTCTCAGCTCAGAGCGGGAGGTGGAGGGGGTGTGTTGGTGGCTGGCTGTTGACTGCAGTTCCCATGAGAACACCCAGAGCTGAAGTGGCCCCAGCCCCAGGAAAAGGCCGGGTGCGGGGAGGGCCGAGCACTCATTTGACGTTGGCAGGTGGGCTGGGTAGGGTGGAGGTGGGTGGCAAGCTCCATCCTCTCTGAGCTGGGGCCAGTGTTCTTGGAGTCAGGGGGGAGCCCACTCCCTGGTCCTCCTTGGCCCTTTCTCCTCCCCATTGGCTTTTCAGCAAAGCAGAAATAAGGACCATTAAGAACCCAAGAGGTGATCCGGTGACCAGGTGCCCAGACCAGCTGCACAGTACGGAGGCTCAGCGAGAAGTGGTGCAGGTGACACAGATGTCAATGCCATGTGAAAAGTGCAGGATTTACAAACTGATAATGGTGCTTGACAGTCTAGTCCAGGGCTGGGCTGGGGCTCAGCGGTAGAGCGCTCCCCTGGCACACGTGAGACCCTGGGTTCGATCCTCAGCACCACATAAAAAAATAAATAAGTGAAATGAAGGTGTTGTGTCCAACTACAACTGAAAAATAAATACTAAGAAAGAAAGAAAGTCCAGTCAAGAGAGCCAGAGCCAGGACACAGATGGCAAACAGGGACGCAGGCCTCCCAGCTCCTGGGCAGCACCTCCTCATCAGCGGAGCCAGGAGGTGCACCTCCCGCTCCCTGGCTGGGGGCTGCCGCGTGAGACACACGGTGATCACAGTGATGGGAGATTGCGTAACACCGAATCCATGGGAGCATCCCCAGGCATAACCCTCCCTGGGCACAATCATGCCTGGGCACAACCATGCCTGGGCACACTTGTCTCTGGGTACACTAATCCCTGGGCATGACCATGCTTGGGCACACTCATCCCTGGGCACACATCCCTGGGTACAAACCATGTCTGGGTACCCTCCTCCCTGGGCACGCTCATTCCTGGGCATGCTCATTTCTGGGCACACTTGTCCCTGCGGGTGTCCCTGATGGGCTTGCTCGTCCCTGGCTGCCCCCCTGCCCCTGGGCTTGCTCCTCCTCTCCACCAGGCCCACCTCTTGGAGAGACCACACCTCAACGCCACCCGCTGGGGACCAGCAGGGACCTGGAGCTGTATGGGCCACACCCAGGCGCCCTCCTTGCCTTCTCTACTTTCCACCCTCTGCCCCGTCCATCCACAGGTTCCCATGTGCCCGCCGAGTGGGCAGCCTGCGCTCGGGGCGCAGTTCTGGCCCCGGGAGCTGCTGCCTGTGGGAGAAAAGGACAGTGCGGGTGGCCTGGATCCGAGTGCAGGGGGCAGCCAGGCCAGCAGGAGGGGCAGCGACAGCCTCCCAGGAAGGTGGTGCCCAGGCAGGGTTCTGCTGGAATCAAGGCTAGAACCAAGGGCGAGTGGTGGTGTGAGTGCTGCGGACAGGGAAAGCCCTACTGAAGAGGCAGAGGCTCAGGGGGCTGGTGAGCGCCTTCCCTGGGGAGGCCCAGGCCTGGGGCGGAGGCCACTGCAGGCTGCAGGCTCCTGTGCCTGGCCCAGGAGGCCACTGGGTGAGGGGCACGGCCAGTCAGTGCAGGACCCTCTCTGGGCCCACGGGAGCAGACAGCTGCCTGCAGCTTGGGGCGCTCCCAAGGTGGCAGGGCTGAGTGCAGGCCAGGGCACAGGCACAGGGGGAGGAAGATCGTGGCCACGGCTGGGGGTCGGGAGGGCCCCCAAGCTGCCACCAGGGTCCTGGCTTTGGGACAGCAGCAGCAAGGAAGTGAGCCAGCTCTCCCCTCCTCTGTGCCTGCACCTCTCTCCCTCCCTCTCCTCTCCTTCCCCCTCTCCTCCCTCCCTCCCTCTCTCCCTCCCTCTCTCTCCCTC
>NW_026000108.1:2798546-2824617 GCF_001458135.2 Marmota marmota marmota
CCTCTCTCCCTTCCTCCCTCCCTCCCTCTCTCTCTCCCCCTTCCCTCTCTCCCTTCCTCTCCCTCCCCCTCTCCTCTCTCTCCCTCCCTCCCTCTCTGTCTCCCTCCCTTTCTCCCCCCTCCCTCCGTCTCTCCCCCTCTGCCTTCCCCTCTAACCCCTGCCCTCCCATCCTCTCTTGAGTCCTATCCCTGGGTCTGAACTGACCTGCTGACACTGGGGGTCTCCTGGTGGAGGAACCTTGCTTCCCTATGGGAGCCCCCCACATCCTTGCCTGCACTCAGGGCCCCACCTACCCACATGCCCCTTCCCTCCAGTGTCCATGCCCAGGAGAGGAAGAAACCCCTTGCTGAAGAGCACTCATGGGTGCTTGGGTGCTGCAGAAAAGCTCCCGGGGCGAGGGTCTGGAGGAGAGGGGTGTGTGGGCCCCAGCCCATGAGGCAGTCTGCTGATCAGTAGGGCAGTAGAGGTCATGCTGCAGGTGGGCGGGCAAGTCAGGGTCCAGGGAGTCTGTTCACGTCCTGTTCATGTCCCCAGGACTTCAACCCTCCTTGCCTCTCACGGTTCCTGTGTGACTTTGCCAAGGGACCAGGCGGGAGGAACCTGTGCACACACCTTGCGCTGGGCTGCATGAGGTCTTGCCTTGGGCCCCTCCAAGCTCTGTCCCCAGGAGGCCTTGTGTGCTGCTTGCCTTTCTTGGGCCCCTGCCTCTGCCATGTCAGCTGTGCTGGCTTGTGGACGGTGGGGCAATGGGAGCAAGTGGGCTACCTAGTCAGCTCTCTGAATCCCCCAAGATGGGAGAAGATGCAAGTGAGCTGGAGAAAACCCTCTCAGCTTGTGTGGGATGACAGATACCTGAGGGGCCTGGCCCAGAGAACCTCCCGGGGACCCCGCCTGGATGGCCTAACCGCAGGACCATGTGCTTGGTCAGCGGTGGCTGTTTTAAGTCATGGGTTGGTTTGTTACACAGCAATAGCTGACTGACAGAGAGAGGAAGCGTTAAAGGCAGTGAAGAAAGGAAGGACAGAGAGAAGGAACAAGGTGGGAGGGAGGCGGGGTCTCCTCGGAGGGGGTTCTGTTCCTTGCAGACACTGCCCCAGGTTAGTTCTTGCTAGTCTTGCCAGGTCACCCCCTCCTGCAGGCCCCAAACAGAGCTCAGTGGACTTTAAACTCTGAGCCCTTGACCTGCAACACCAGTGCCTGTTCTGGTTGGGAGCTAGAGTGACCGTGAAAAGCTCAAGGGATGAGGGCAGGGTCCTGGTGGCCAAGGGGCAGAGGTGGGCTTTCAGCCATCATCAGCCTCTGCCTCCTCTGTGGGTCGCCCTCTGACAGCGAGTGCACCACCAGGCGCTAACTGTGGGCGGTGGGTGTTTGGAGGACGTAGGTCACTGGGGGTGTGGCTTTGGGCTATATCTGAACCCTGGCAGCGTCCTCTCACCCTCTGCGTCCTGCTGCCCCCTCAATCCTCACCACCCCTGTGAGGAGGCACGAGACACGTCTGCAGAGAAGCCCAGGCTCTGCACAAGACCACTGGCTCAAGACGGGGAGGTGGGGAGAGGAGGTGAGAAGTGAAGAGGTAAGTGAGTTGAGGAGGTGAGGAGAGTAGGTGAGAAGTGAAGAGGTGAAGAAGTGAGAGGTGAAGAGCTAAGGTGAGATAAGGAGGTGAGGTGAGGTGGGGAGGTTAGGCGAGAGGTGAGAGGGGAGGGGAGGGGAGGAGGGGAGGAGCCCGGGGCACCCCCCAGCTGCACTGGATGGTAGAGGCCACCTCAGGCCATCCTCAGCTCCCCTGGGGCCTAGCCAGTGGAGATGAGGCCGAGGTCCCAGTCCTACTCGCTCAGAGTGGCCTCGGAGGGCCTCAGTGGCCTCCTGGCCTGGGTGTCCTGGAGAGGTGGCCTCCTGCTCACGCCTGGAGGGGAGCTGTTGCCTTCAGCAGCGGGTGATGAGAGTTGAAATCCAGATCAGTGTCCGGCAGCGGCTGCCCGAGCCCCCTCTGTGAAGACCAGGCGGGCAGGTCTGGGGGCGCAGGCGCTGCCACAGCCCTGGGACTCAGAGAGATGCTTGATGATGGGCGGAAGATGGCCGCCCTGGCGCCACCCAGCCTCAGGCCTGGGAAAGTGAAGCCAGCCTGGCTTTTCCTTGTCCGCGGGATCTTCTGTGGCTCGTAGCGTGCGAGTCCCATTGGCTGTGGCTTTGGGGACCCTGCCACTGCCCTGCAGCACAACCCCTCCCCGGGGCACGGAGCCCCTCGTCCCTGGGGCCCTCCTCTGGGGCAGGCTGAAGATGCCTGCCCCCTGCACCACGCCTGGCCTGGCCTTCCCAGGGAGGGGGACACTGGGGCATGGAGGGGCTCTGCAGGACCAGTGGCCTGGGGCAGTGGGTCATTGCCGAGGGGCGGGGTCTCCTTGCCCCAGGCTGGCCAGGGATGTCCCCTTCGCCTTCCCCTGTGCACAGAAGGCGAGGGGTCCTGCTTCCTTCGGCCCCTGGACGCTGTTTCTGTCGTCCTCTGGCTTCTCACCAGCACGGGCAAAAGGCAGCCCTTCTCCTTTGTGGGGTCGCCGGGGTTTCAGGACTTCTGAGGGTTGCCGGTTCCCGTCCCGTGCGCCAAGTGCTGTCCTCTGCCCGCCAAAGCGCTGGCCCTCACCCCATATCCCTCCGGTGCCAGTCGCAGGTCCCGTGGCGGCCGTCCTGAGCCTGGAGGTCCTTGTCCCGTGAATTCCAGGAGAAGGACCCGCAGGCGCGAGGGAGGGAGGGAAGCGGAAAGAAAGGGCCTCCGCAGGGGAGGGGTCCCCGGAGCACTGGAGATGTCCACGGGTGTCAGTCCTCCAGGGCCAGTCGGACTGGGCGGCTACAAAGGAAGTGAGCTTATACAGGACCCCGGCCACCACGAAAGACACGCCAGTCACGGGGTTGGGGACAGTTTGAGCGAGAGGCCGCGGCTCTCCGGGCTGTGCCTGGCTTGCCTGGTCCCCACCCCTCGGACTGGCTAAAAGACGTAATGAGGCCCAAGGAGGCCGAAGCGACCTCACCAAGGGCCCGGGTGACACAGGCCGAGGAAGTGTCCTCGAGTGCCAAGGAATGCCCATGAGAAAGCCGTCTACAGACGGGAGCGCATCGGGGTCGTGGCCACAGTTCAGGAGACATGGGGCCGTGTGGGGCCGTGTGGAGGCTGGGACGTGTGGAGGCTGGGACGGGTCGGACACGCTGCTGAGTCTCTAAGCCTTAAAATGGCCTCCATCACAAGTCCGCGCACGGTGCCGAGCTGCTGTATTTGTTGCTGTCCTAGCATGACCCCTGCCCTAGGTACACCTTGTCTGGTCACCTGCCGACCACCGCCATGGGCCACTAGACTGCCCGGGTGCACAAGACGCAGAGTCCGTTAGGCTCCAGATGGCCGCAGGGTGCAGCCTGCTGAGGAAGTACCACCGGCTTCTACAGGGCCCACGAGAGGCCTCTGGAGAGTTCCCCTGAGCACCTCACCTGCCGCCCCCGCCAGCCTCAGGGAGCTCTGGGTTGTCCCCCGGATCCCCAGTCA
Organism: Marmota marmota marmota; assembly: GCF_001458135.2. Lineage (NCBI taxonomy): Eukaryota > Metazoa > Chordata > Mammalia > Rodentia > Sciuridae > Marmota > Marmota marmota. The sequence goes on from NW_026000108.1 coordinate 2,802,076, forward strand.
GGGATTGGCCTCTCGAGAAGGGGAAATGACCCCCAGGGGCGTCCAGAAGGGGGGACAGCCATGACCAGCGACCCCATAGGAGCCTGAGGGCATGTGCCAAACTCCTAACCAGTCCCCGGGAAGAGGCAGGCGATCCACACCCTGATTGACAGGGACGCAGGGACACCAGGTGCCCTGGTGTGGCGGGACCCAAAGGCCCACTTCCTTAAAGCCTCTAGCCTGTGCTCTTCAGGCCACCCACCCACCCCCACCTCAACATGGAAACCCCCGACGGCAGCCCCCGACGGACCCTCCCTGGACCCCTCCCCCGCAGGAGCTCCGCTTTCCTTCTGTTCCCTAACAAATGCTGTCACCTGGCTGGCACCCTGGGCCGGGGTCTCAGCCTCCACATCCTGAGACAGAGCCCACGGCCCTCCTGTCCCAGGGCTCAGTGGATGTTGCTCCCTGGAGCTGGGGTTCTGGGGAGACGCCGAGGGGAAGCCCTGTGTGTCGTGTGACTCACCGCCGTTGACGCTGACCTGACCCCAGGACACCGTGTGCCGTCAGGCATGGGGTCACTCTTTGTCCTCTCCCCACACCATGCCCTGGAGAAGAGAGCTGCTGCCCAGCCCTCGCCATGGCGTCGGGGCCCTCTGTAGGTTGAATGGTGGCCGTCCAGGGTAGCCATGTCCTAGACACGGGATTTGAGGATGGGAGGGTCTTTGCATCTATAATTAAGGACCTTGAGACTAAGAGATGGTCGCAAATCACCCAATGACAAGTGAGGAAGACGTTTTTACATAAGAGAAAATATGAGATGGGTCTGAGGTGGACAGGGAGGAGAAGGGCTGGGAAGAGGCGTGAGCCGAGGGGGCTGGGAGAGCTCCACCTGCCGAGGGCGTGGCCCTGGAAGAGGAGAAACGTCTGCGGTTCGGGGCCCAGTCTCTGGAACTCAGCCCAGGTCAGCTAATCGTCCCCTTACCCTGGGCCACTGCTGTGGCCGGCTGGGGAGCCGGTTTCCTCCACTGACCCGAGCCTTGGCACTCTGGGTGACTGTGCTCAGCTCCTATCCTTTGCCTGGTCACAGGGGCATGTAAGAGGCCCTGGCGTCCTTGGTGGTCACCATGCACCCCAGCGAATCCTTCCCTGTGTGCTGGCTTAGAGTGGGAACGCGGTCAAGGCTTCCCCGGAAGGAGGCGGGGCTGCTTCCCGCAGAAAGGGTCCTCTCCATGGAAGAAAGAGACCTCAGCCCCAGGAAGCCCAAGCCCTGGGAGTCAGCGGCAAACACTCCTCAGTAGGTCACGTGGAGAAGCATCGAGGGGGCGGCCTGGGAATGGGAGATGGCCCTGAACCTGGGCCACGGGTTAAAACACGCTGCAGGTGCAGGCAATACCCTAATGCTCCACGAGGGGTCTGTGGTGGTCCCTCCTGGTGTCCCATCAGGTCACTATGTCTGGGGCACAAGGTGGGCCAGGGAACTCACGGACGCAAGCCCAGCGCGACACTGCTTTCAGAGTCGAGAGAGCGCCTCGGTCGACGCTTGAGCCCAGGGAAGGCGAGCCACACCCCGAACACGTGTCTGTTCCCACAAGGGCATCGTGGTCGAGGACAAGACCTCAGATCCCTTTGTGCCTGGTGCAGAGTTTCCAGGGTCACTACCCTCTCTCCCGGACCCCTCCTCTGTGGATGAGTCCCGTGGAATCAGCCTCCCAATATGGCGGCCTGAGATGGTTCCATACAGGGTGGTTGGTGTTGGCCTTGGTGGTGACAGGTCGGGCATTCAGTGGTGACGGTGACCCGATGGCCTGGGTGAGGGGCCCATGTGTCACCTCCCTCACTCTTGCCTGAGCACTGAGTCTGTACCCGGTGGCTGGGAGCAGGACTGATTTCCACATGAAGAAGCGCCCTGTGTGGCTGACCACAGAGCCACCAGTGAGCCAGGGGACACAAAGACCTCCACTCTGCCTGCTCCCAGGGTGGCCGGGCACCTGTTCTCCACCCCAGCCTCCACATTGCTCTTCCCTGTTCTGGAGCAGCCTGGCCGTGCCCACGAGGGGACCCCGGGCATCCTGCCTTCCTGAGAGGAGGACAGGAGCCTTGACCTTAGATGGCTGTGGTGAAGCTGAGGTGGTGCATTTGTGTCCTGCAGGGACAGACTTGTCCTCAGTCACAGATGCCTGGAAAAGGCCTTGGGGGCCGAGGCCAGTGGACAGTGGAGGTCAGAACAGAAATCAGTGGAAATCAGCTTAATTAACAGCAGAACTGACACACAGCTCGATGAGCTTTATCTTATAACACACACCACACACACACACACACACACACACACACACACACACGGCAAACTTCCAGCCAACTTAACCAAGAAAAAAAGACTAAACAGAAAGGGAATCAAGATCAGACACAAAAGGTCCTGGATCAACATCTGAAGATTCTGGTAACTGGGAGTTTTCTGGGAAAACATGATCATGTGTTCATGTCAAGACTAGAGGAAAGTCAGGCTCCGTCAGAGGCGGAAGCCTTGCCGTGTCACCTCCTCCCTCGGTGTTGGGGCCTGTGGATTTCCAGTGAGTTCTCTGCACTTTCAGGATCTGATAACACAGGGCTCTGCACATCCTTCCAGAGCAAAACCGAGATGGAAAATGATCTGATTAATTTTTATGAAGCTTGTTTCAAATGAAAATCTGTCCACACAGCAAGCAACTGCACACAGGCCCCAGATCCAGGTCCACCAGTGTAGACGTGGGGTCCCATCAGGACAGCAGCTGCTGAGACCCAGTGCCCCTGCCTGGGAAGGAGGAGCTGGCCTCACCAGGGGAGCTCTGGGATTCAAGGCTGTGCAGGCAGAAAGACAGCAGCGCTCAGGACAGGAAGAGCTCCGCAGATCAGACCAGCCACATTCCCGCATTCTTCCTGAGCACCCACAGAGGCTTATTAAATGCCAGATATTCTAGATGCTGAGGAAGGTACACCTGGGGGTACATGCACTCAATAGTTCCATTCAGTTTCTCTCATTTGAAAAAGTCTTAGCAAGCTATCAAGAAAAGGTATTTCTTAAAGATGATAAGGAAGCTGGGTCTCAGACAGCAACCACCGGTCGTGACCTTGGAGCATCGCCGAGATTCCCCCTGGAACGGCTAACAGGCAGAGCCGGCATCACAGGGTGTGGGGCACTGTTCCTGGGCTGCTGGCCAAGGCGACGTGACCTGAAGTCCAAATGCAAGCTTTGGGCCCTGGCAGAGGAACTCGTGTCCGTTACCTGTGCTTGATGAGGCTGTGCCCCCAGAACGCCAGCACAGGTCAACAGCAGGGACGGTTCCAGAAGAGCCGAGAACTTGGCAAATGGTGGGACTGATCTCCAGAGAGGCTGGGCAGAGTCCTGTGTCCCCTCAGCAGTCAGCTGGAGAGAACAAGGGAGAAGAAGCCCCCTGTCCAGAGGGGTGCAGGACGGCACCCAACAGCTTCCTGCCACACTGCACAGGGACCTTGGGAAGGAGCTGGACCTTTCCTGAGAGGCCAGGACACGGGACCCCTTGAGACACCTGATCTTCCCACCCTGCGAGACCAGACTTGCTGGACCCTGTGCCAAGGAGGGGCTGCAGGGACAGGAGCAGCAGCCGTCCTGCAGGCGGGCCCAGGGGTGAGCCAGAGCTGCACTGAGTGAGCTGGGCCCAGGGGCTGGCTTGGACTCTTCAGGGAAGCCAGAAATTCAGGTGCTTGGAAAGATGTCCTGGTGTTTAAATGTTGATGACTAAGTCAAATTTATAACAAATAGGCAGGCGCTCTATGCAGGTCAAGAAGCAGAGCGTGGCCAGAGTGGACTAAGTTCTGCTCTCTGCCAGGTCACGGGTGGCCGGCCGCTATCATTCGAGCAGACCAAGTGCCACTGAGTATCTCAAACCATGGAACTGTTGTGATGTTCCCGTGCCGCGGAGCCATGCGGGTGGCGGTGGAGTTATGGTGGGCTCAGCCCATTCCGTGCGTCCTTCCTGTTGTGTCCAGGAAGCTGCAGACACAGCCCTCCCCCAGCAGTCAGGGCAGCCCTGAGACTGGCCCTGGGGACAAGGCTGCAGAGCCTGGCGCTTGACTCTCTCAGGTGTCCTCGGCGGCTGTGGTGGGACAGGTCTGACCCGCTCACGGGGTCCCAGGGGAGCCCTGGTGGCAGTGCTTCTGCGGGTCTTCTGAGCTCAGACCCGGCTCCCGGGAGGAGGTGGGGTCCGCTCCCTCCAGTCATCAGGTGGCTAGGAGGTGGCGGGAGGAGCTGCCTGGGCGGGGCCTGGCAGGGGCTGCGAGGAGCGGGCAGCAGATGAAGCTGGTGCTGGTGAGCATGGCCACCTGGAGGCTCCTGTCCCCACACTGCCTTCCAGCGGTGTGACAAGGGGTCGCTCACAAATGCAGCTCCACCTGCGGCCTGGGTCACAGGGAGCAATATGAAATCAAGCCTCCGGGGACCTGTACCACCGAGGGACCCTCCGGCAGCACCCCGTACTGAAACGGTCACTCCAAGGAAAGGGGTTTAGCCCCCAAACTCAGCAGGTCCTCACCAGGTCCAGATGTCCACAGAGGGTCACAGCTGGAGTCCCCCCGTGGGCTTGTGGTGGCCTTTGAAGACAGTGTGCTTTCTGTCCATGCAGAAGTGGGTGGGAGGGCAGGGTCTGGTCTGGGGGAAGTGGCCTTTGGAAATTCAGATGGGAAACGTCAGGGGTCTGGCTCACGAGAGCTGGTGCACAACCACAGCACACTAGCAGCTGGACGAGCACAGAGCTGGTGACAGGCCCACCTGGATGAGCCCCTGTGTCCCCAGGAAATGCCTAGCTGGACAAGGACAGGCTCTGGGCAGATGATCAAGCTCTGCCCACGCCCTGTCCAGGCCCCAGCTGCCCAGGGCCAGCTCTGCACCGTGGCCAGTCCTCCCCTGTGGGGGCCCAGGGCTGTGTCAGGGGAAGCCTTCTTCAGCCTGCACTGTCAGTAGCGAGGAGGGCGCTCACTGTGGGAAGCGTGGCCCTGCAGGCGAGGGGCTAACCCAGCTGGGCCAGTTGGGCCCAGGTCCCCTTCAGCGCCGCGCAAGAGCTGCCCGTACCTGACTGCGTGAGAGGGAGCGAGGACAGTGTCCCCTGCACCTGAGGGAGGACGTGTGTGGTGCTCTGTGAGCATTTCCACGCTGGTGCGGTGACCTGCTTGCTTCATGTCCAGCCCTGGAGCCCTGCTCACGCCAACATCCACGGGGCTCTCCGGCAAGGCCATTCTTAGGTGCCTGCGGCCACACCCTCAACAGGATCAGGGGACCAAGGGTGGTCCTGGCCAGGTTTCAGCTCCTCCCTGAGCACCTTTTCTAGTTGGGTGGCCTGGGGCTGGCCACTCGGCTCTGCATGGCCTGTTCCTAAAATGATTCTCCTCATCTATGAATGGCCTCAGTAGTTAAGAGGGAAGCTGTGCTCCGAGCAGCCAGCGTAGTAGCTGCTCAGCAAACACCAAGGAAAGGTCAGAGCTGCTGCTCGAGGGTGGGTGTGGGACGGGGTGCCTGTGGGGGGGGAAGGTCCACCCCCCCATACTGCTGTGTAATTCACACCCCTCCTCGGCATCCAATAGTCCCTGCAGGTCTGCGGCCACACAGCCCACCCAGTCCTCCCAGGCCTCACCTTTGCTGCCCGGCAGGTCTCCCCAGGCATTAATTTGCATTTTCTAATTTGCATGAGGAAGGAGGTGAACCCGGTGGGGTGGCTGGAGTCCTGAGCCTGGCTTGTCCTTGCTCCTTCCTTCTGGTCTCCCTTTGTGGTCACCCCAGGCGCTCTAACCCCTATTATGGCAGAACGTCGATTCCTCTGCTTTGGCTTGTAAATATTTCAGTGTGTGTTTTTAGAATGAGGAGAGTATATAATGGTCCTAATGAGCAGGAGGTCTTGCCTTAATGGAGCTAAATTGATTAGCTGCTTTGCTGGGGTTAGTGGGGTTGTGGCTCCGGGGACTCCTCTCCCAGTGCAAGGCCAGACAATGACTGTCCTTTAGTCTCCTGAAGTTTCCAAGTGTCTCCCCGCCACACGTGGAGATTCTCACTGCTGAGAGCTGGGCTTTGGGTCTGTGAGGCAGGGAGCGGCCCTCCTCTGCCCGCAGCCGGGGTGCAGGAGGGAGCCCCTCTGTGCTCACCTCCATGGTGGTGGGAGCCCTTCCTGGGTGCTGTGCTCTCTTCTGTGGGTCACGCTGCTGTCCCTGCCCACTCCCAGAAGACCGTGGCTCTCGAGAGGCTGGCACTCTGGCAGGAAACCTGGTCCCTCTGGTCATAATTGATGACTGTAAGAGTGTTCACTGAGCCCCTCACGCCTGGCCTGGTCCTGGGCGCTGGGGCCTCCATCAGGGAACATAAAGAAAAACAGAACTCCCCGTCCTTGTTGAGGAACGCCGACTCAAGAGCACGAGAAAGAAGTGGATTGTGTAGGATGCTCATGTCACTAAGCTCCCCAGAAAGAAGCAGACAAGGAGGGGAGGGCGGGGAGGAGGCACTCTACTTCCTTGTGTGTGTGCTGGGGATTGGAGCTTGGGGTGCTCCACCACTGAGCTATACTTTCAGCCCTTTTGATTTTTTGTTTTGAGACAGGTTCTTAAGTTTCTGAGTCTGGCCTCCAACTTGCGATCCTCTGGCCTTAGCCTCCTCAATGGCTGGAATCAGGGGTGTGCACAACCATGTCTGGCTTAAGGGTTTTGGGGGGGGTTACCAAGGTGTGACTTACAGTAGAATGCACCCCTCTACCTCTACAGTGGGTGAGTCAGGATGTGTGTGGTTTCCGTCTCCCCAGAGCTCCTGCGTCCCTTCCTGGTCCTTCTTCCCTGGGTCCGGGCATGGAGTGACACACCAGCTCAGGGGCCTGTGTGTTCCCCGCCCCGCGCAGACCCGGGCAGCACGGCCGCACTGTCCAACTGCAGGACAAGCGTCCTTCTCCCTCCAGGAGGCCCCGCCGGCCTGCTGACCCCACCTGGGCTTTTCACAGATGCCCCTGACCAGGCTGAGTGGCTCCCACTGGTCCCTCACCTGGTGAGTGAGTGTAAGTTGGGGTCACATTCTGTCACATGCATTTGTTTTCTGCATCTGAGACGGTCCCTCGTGTCCCTTTTTATTCCCTTGACGTGGTGAATTCTGCAGATGGTTTTGGTGAGGAGCTGAACGGGCTCTTGGGGACAGCGTGGCCGTCACCGGCTCCGTGGCAGAGTTCGCGTTGACACTGGCTCCGTTTGGCCGTGTCTGTCAGGAGTTCCTGTCCCCATGGGGCAGAGGGGTGCTGGCCTGAGCTTCCTGCGATCGGGGCCTGGTCTGGGCGGGCTGTCCTAGAGGGGTCGGGAGGCCCCTCCTCCTGTTTTCTGAAGGTGTTCTGTGGGACTGTCCCAACCCTCTGACGTGTCCTCAGTGCTCTCAGCAAAGCCCTCCCCCTGAACCTTTGTGGAAAGGTCTTCTTAATTAATTCAGCTTCCTTAATTAATATGGCCCTAAATCATCTTTTCATTTCGTCATGGTTCAGGATCACAGGGAATCTGCAAGGGCAGCACCAAGTCTCCAAACGCCCACTCTGTGTCCCACGTCTAGCCTCTTCCATTAGGAGGTGACGTGGACCTCTGTCGCGATGCGCCAGTGTGGACGCACCCCTCTATCCCAAGTGCCCCTCTTCAGTCTCCTCGGCTTTTGCCCATGTCCTTTTCCTTCTAGAATCCCACCTGGGGTCAGAGTGGCCTCCGCTCACGACAGGGGTGACTTGAGCCTTCTCTCTCCTGATAAGTGTGCTCAGGTTGGGTGGAGAGCTGGATGCCAGCAGGGCAGCGTGGGTGGAGCAGAGGCCAACACACGCGCAGAGGAGAGGTGACAGGGACGCTGCTGGGGCAGGCACTGGCCTCTGTGGCCGGGACGGACCTGAGTCTGCAGACAGCAGAGCCGAGCCGCACAGCTGGGAGCCAAGCCCTGGAACCAGCGGCCAGCAGCAGGCGAGAGGCAGGGGACTCTGACCCCCTTGGCGTCACTCTGCCCTGCGGAGCCCCAAGGTCACCATTTGTGGTTCTAGCCTCGTGGTTTGTGGTGCTTTGTCACAGCAGCTGCAGAAACTGACGTGGCCACTTTCAGGCAGAGAGGAGGGCACGGCCAGGCCAGCTGAGGGTACGTCCAGGAGGGCGGAGGAGAGGAGGCCACAGTGGACCCTGGGTTCAGCTCTGTCCTCTCCACCAGACGCAGGGGGCTGTTGGAAGCACTGGTCTGTGAGGTTTGGAGCCTGATGTGGCCTCTCACCAGCAAGGTCACCTAGGGCAGGTCATGGTGCTGGTCGGGGCGTGACACCCCCACAGGGCTGGTGGCCTCATTAACCTATGGACACCTGGCCCAGGGGAAGGGCTCCAAATACCTGAATGCCCCCAGGGTGTGACTGGGACTCTGGATGTGTCCCCTCCGCCTTCCCTTCACGTCTACTTTCACAATAGCACGCGGCTCTGCGAATGTCCTGCGTGTCATTTGTAGTGAAGTGTCCGTCACGTCCTCGGCGGGGCCAACCATCTCATGAAACATTGAACCCTTGTGACATTTGAGCTTTGCTTTTGTGTCAGGCTCTTTTATATATACATATAGTTACAATGACAAAAACTGGACCTCTGGAGGTCGGAAGTGAGTCGGGCAGGCCACGCCCTCTGAGGCGGGACCTCGTGCCCTGTGTGCTGGTGCTGGCTGGCAGCCCTCGCACCTTGGCCCACCCCCTGGAGTCCTCCTCCTGCCCCGTGTCTCCTGCTCACGGCCAGCCTCCTCTGACAAGGACCCCGGGGCGTGGGCTTAGGGCCACCTCCTGCAGGACGGCTCCACCGACCTCCCACTGCATTCAGGACGACCCGGCTGAAGTAGGGTGTCCTGAGGTCCTGGGCGCTAGGACTAGAGGTCTGTGGGGCACACAGTTCAACCCACGAGTGCTCTGCCAAAGCTAAGATGGGTGACTGCAGACCATGTGGGGTGGAACGTGTGGACAGCTGTCGAGAGCTTTCCAGGCCGGGTGGGGGCCTGGGGTGGGGGCCGGGGGTGGGCCCAGGTTCACGACACCACTCTCTCGGCATGTTTGAATATTTCCACCATAAAAAATGTTCTGTCAAAAGTCATGCTTTCCGGGGCCCGGGTGGTGGCTCAGAGGCAGAGCACTCGCCTACCATTCGTGAGGCCCTGGGCTCGAACCTCAGCACCACATAAAAACAGATAAAGGTATTGTGTCCACCTAAAACTGTAAAAGTCATGCTTTCAGTGAACACTTAATAAACTGGGAGAGGATGAGTGTGAGGGGTGATGTAGAAACCCGCACCCACCCAGGCTCCAGCCAGGACGGCCCGCAGCCTGCGGCAGTGTGCTCTGGGGCGTTGGGGTTTGTGTTTTTGCTGTTTACTTTTCACTTCTTTGTATTTTATAAAATTCTCACACTGGATGTAGATGTTTGTATGACCTTAAGTAATTTTAAAAAATAAATCCAATCACGGTCCCTTATGTGCTTGGGCATCCATTCAACAGCAGTGCCCTCCCGACCCTGGCACCTGCCCTGCAGGGTCTGTGCCTGCCAGGAGGCCAGCGCCGCAGGTGGAGCTGTGCCCTCGAGGCCCAAGGTCCTGGCCGGGGGACACTGACCGCAGGCAGCCCCAGGCCTGCCACGTCTGAGTGCGTCACTCGGGTTCCAACACCATCTGGGGGAACCGCCCTGTTTGGAATGCTTGGAATTATTAATGATTTTGATAAAAATCAAGCCAAAGTCCATCGTCGTGCTGGGGAGCCAGGGTGCCGCAGTCTGGCTGGGCACAATTCAGGAGCCACTTGTCGAAAGAAACGAACTTTATTTTTAGAACACACACGCCACACCACACAGCTCCTCAGGAAAAACCCTCAGAGCCCAACTGCCACCACCGGCTTCCCACAAGCCTCTCCACCTCCCTCACTCCTCCTGCTCTTGAGGCTGATTGGCTGGGTTGCGTGGGCGGAGCCAAAAAAGTCCCCCAATGAGCAGCTCCGTGGTCTGAAAGGGCAGGGAAACAGCCCAATGAGCATCACCGCAGAGGAGCCAATCAGCTAGATGTTGCTGGGGCCGCTGTGAGCCAATCATCAGCCGGCAGCTGGAAGTTTGCTGGCAGCTGGAAGTTTGCTGGGGCCCCTTCGGCTGTGGCTCTCAACATCTCCCCCTCTCTGTTTAAACAACAAGCATGTGGCTTAGGGACCGTGCCTGCCTTAGGTTGTCCAATAGTACATATGGTCCTTAGGTTGGTACCATTGCAATTGGATCTTACCCGTCACTGACTACCGGTCCAGTATACAGCCACACCTGTGGAGAGGTCTTTGTACCAGCGGGGGGGTGAGGTTCTTTGCCTCACCTCTGTTGGCCCCCAAATTTTAGCTGGACGATCATGACAAGCAGAAGGGAGGAAGATACACCAAGCCAATTGACGGCTCCTTTTGGAAAAATTGTACCACCAATGACATCATCAGCAAAAATACCCCAACACTACCACAAGTCGCTGCACCAACAGATAGTTCACAATGCATACAGGTGAGCTCACAATGTGTCCAGGCAAGTTCTGCAAGCAGTTCAGTGATGGCTATTGTAGAAGCTGTAGATTGGTTTTATCTTTGACTTCACCAGCACTGGGATGAAGATAGGAATTCTGGCAATAATGGCTAAAGAAAAAATTATGTAACATTACAGAAGGCACTAAAAGAAAACAATTTTCTTAACAATTTACATTGTCTTTAAGAGAATTATTAAATATAATGAAAAGGAAAGGTGAAAGTAAACAAACAGATCTGTTAACCTCCTTTTTTGTTCACATATTAAAACAATCCTCAACAGGTGTTTACCCAATTTAAATTAAACCATTTAAATCACGTGAATTAAAAAAAAAAAAAAAAACCAGGGGGCCGGGGTAGAGAGGAGGCCAGGGGAACGGGTGCACGGGTCAGGCAGGGAGGTCAAGGCCCAACACGAATCCCATCTGGCCAGCTCTTCTCCCAGGGGAGGCAGAGGGGCCAGGAGCCACCCAGCACGAGGCAGAGTGGGTGAAGGACTGTCGCGGGCACACGGAGGGAGGTGAGAGGGCTGGGTAGTGGCTCTCCTGCAGGACACCTCTCTGTTGTGGCTGAAGGTGCTCATGGCCAAAGTGCCCAGGGACAGGTGGGTGCTCAGAGCTAGGAGCTGCCCCAGTGCCACAGCCGCGGCATGGGTCTCTGTGAAGAGGGACGGGTGCTGGACAGGAGGGCCACGTTCCCACAATGCCTGTATGAGGCAGGTCCCCTAAGGAACAGAATCCACGGGAAGTACGATTCTGAAAGGGGGACGATTAGGTTGGCTCATGCCACCAGAAGCTGGATGGTCCACCATGGCTGTCTGCAGGCTGGAGAGTGGGGAGAACCAGTAGCTGCGCAGTCCAAGAGGCTGAAGCCCCAGAACAAGAGGGATCCATGGTGCCATCCTAGTTCAAGTCCAAAGCTTCTGGAGAATCCGCTTTGGAAGAGTGAAGGAGCGAGAGTCCGATATCCTCAGCAGATCTCAGCAGCAATCGCGTCTGCTGTGGTTCCCTTGTTCTTCCAGCTTTCATTCCGTCTAAGCCACCATCCTATTGGTAGGTGCTGCCCACACTTAGGGAGGGTCTCCATTTCTGTTAACTGTCCCACATGCCAGTCGTTCCTAGGCGCCCTCATTGACAACCCATAATTGCCTAAACCCTGGGCATCTCTTAATCCAATCAAGTTGACTGGGCACCGGTGACCGTGGTGGTGAGGAAGAGGACAAGGGAGGAGAGCAATGCTTTGCTTCAGAAGAAGGTGACAATGACAAATGGGGTGGGAGGCGATGAAGCAGCAACGAGCAAGCAGCTGGCCGAGGCACCAGAGCCGGAGTCTGCCCCGACCAGGCGGCCTGGGGCCGGTGGGCAGCTGGCGGTGTCTGCAGCGTGCTGGTCTCTGCCCGTGCCTCGTCTGCCAAGCACGCTGGGCTCAGCTGTGCCCCGGGCCTGCCGTGTGTGCAGTGGTGTGTGTCTGGCGAGTGTGCGAGGCGTGTGTAGTGTGGGGGAGGTGCCTGCCTGCCCATGTGCCACTTGCCTGCCAGCGTGGGCTGGGCCCCTTCTCTTCGGGGAGAGGCCTCAGGGGCTCAGCACTGGCCTGGTCTGCGAGCTGTTGCTGTCGTCCAGGGCCTGGGCTCCTTCACTGAGCCCCTGAAAGGGTGGCCCCTCCTGGAACATGGTGCCCACCTCCCAGGAAGCTTCCAGGAACAAGGGCAGACTGAGCACTCAGTACCCAGCAAGCCGAGTGAGTGCTGGCTAAGTCAGTGCCTGGGTGCTCTGGGCTTGCCCGACCCCCTCCCATGGCAAAGGAGGTACCATCTCCTGAGGGCAGCTGCTCTGGCCACAGACCTGCCTCCTCAGGGCCTGGGGCACAGGAGACCAGGGGTCAGCCATCCATGGGGGACGTCTGGATCCTAGCCCCTCCCTCAGGGGCCCCTCACAAGTTCAGTTGCAGATCCACGTTGCCATAGAAACCGACATCTCCTAGCTCGGCTGCCTGTCCTCCCTTGTGGTGGCCCCCTTGAGGGATCAGGCAATGCAGGTGGGCACCTCCAGCACCAGGCACTTGGGTGAGCACCTGGAGCTACGAAGAGGCCACACACAGAGAGGGAGAGCCACCAGACAAGGCCACACAGCTCCACGAGCAGGGCAGCGTCTGGTCCAGGGCTGACTCTGCCTGGCTGACCGTGGCCATGGTGCAGGGCTCTGGGCTCTGGGCTCTGGGATGCTTGGTGTTCGGCTGGAGATGTCTCTGGTGCCAGTGATCCAACTTCTGTCCCGTGGCACCTGCCCATGGCCCTGGCTGGCTGTGTGACCCCAGTCTGGACCTCATTTTCCCAGCCACAAACTGGGAGAAGGCTCCCATGACAGTGCCCAGGTCCCTCCAGGCATGCCCAAAGGACCCCCAGGTCAGCACCTGATTTGCTCCCTTCAGTCCAGTGACACCAGCGCTTGGACACAGCTCTGTTGGTCTCCCGGGGTAAGGCTGGGTCCCTGGCTCCCGATGCTAAGGCCAGCAGCATCCAGGGCCAGCATCCTGCAGAAGCGCAGCACTGACCCCAGGGGTGGGGAGGGGGCTCCACTCAAGGCCAGGCGTCCTGGCCTGTGCTCCAGGGCCTCAGCACAGAGCAGCCCTGGGAAGCGACACAGGGCCCAGCTCAGGTTAGGGGAGATGCCCTGGGTCCTGCCATGGCCAAGAGCACCAGCTGCCCACCCACGGGGAGAGCACCTTTTGCCCTAATGGCACAGGGCAAGGCCTCAGGGAGGTGCGTGGGAGATGGCCATCAGCATCCCCCAGGCAGAGCTGGACAGGGCAGAAGGGGCGGGCTGGGGCCAGGGGCTGAACGCAGTGGGGAGCTTAAGGAGGATCCAGGACAGGAAGGGCCTTCACTGCGCCAGGATGGGTGTGGCCAGGGTGTCTTCAGCCCCTCAGGTGTGGACCTGGGGTGGGAGGACCCAGAGCCTGCTGCAGGCCTTGGGGTCTTTCACTGTGGCCTGGCCTAGCTGTGTGTCCAGCCAGGTCCTGCCCGAGCCACAGGCCGCTCAGGCCTATCTCTTCAACTCCTGGCCCAAGCCCCCTTCACCCAAAAGAGGGGTGACCAGGAGGAGCAGGGGGTGTTAGGGGAAAGCCTGCTGGCCTGACATTCCAGTGGTGGAGACAGGACATCGGTCAAGGCCACAGACACAGGACAGAGCAGGAACCCCCAGGCAACAGCAGGCCCTTGCAAGCCCCCAGCGGCCACCGGGCCCTCAAGACAGTGGGCGTTGCACCGATGTGGGGGAGGATGGAGGGCTCCACTGCCGGCCCAATTTTTCTGTAGACCCCAGACTCCTCTAAATACTAGAATCATTTTTTAAGTATTTTTTGTTGTGGACGGACACAATACCCCCATGTTACTTGTTCATTTTTACGTGGTGCTGGGGTCGAACCCAGAGCCTCCCGCGTGCTGGGCCCGCGCCCGGCCTCTGAGCCAGGCGGGCAATACTGACTGACTGATTAGAACAGGGGAACGGGAGAGGGGCCGACCCCGAGTCCCTCCCGGCCCCAGGGCCCTCCAGGTTCCTCACAGGCCACCTGAGAGCAGCACCAGGTCGTTCCTGGCGAAGCAGCCACAACGGCACCAGGTGGGGGCAGCAGCCTCCCAGAACATTCTGGCCTCCAGAGGCCCCCCAGCCCCTAGCTGCAAGAGGAAGACGTGGGGGGCGAGGGCTCTGCTCCCTGCCGGGGGCCTCCTGCTGCTAAGGAAGGCTGTGGCCCCGGGTGGGGGCTCCTGGAAGAACTCCCCTCCCCCAGGAGCCGGGTGCCCCTGGGTTCTCTGTGCCAGGAGGCTCCTCAGGTTACACCCAGCGGAGACCTGCAGGGGAGCCCCACGCCAGACCCGGTGGTGGGACGGGTTAGGCTTGGGCTGCCCGGGGGTCACGAGCCAGCCCTGTGGCCACCAGGCAGGACTCAGAGGACACTTCCTCCTGGAGGTCTCCTGCCTCCAGGGATGGGGCCCAGGACGGGCGTCACCTGCCCCGAGCAGTCTCCGGGTGGCCGTGTGGCACAGTCCAAGCACCCAGGATTTCAGGCTCGGGGAAACGCACCAGGAACCTGCAGGAAGTGGGCTGTGCCACTCTCGGCTGTGATCCCTTGACTTGAGTCTCCCCTCTCCCCTGTGGCCATCCCATCCTGGGTGAGAAGAAGCCTCCGCCAGGAGGCCACCTCCAGGAGGAGAGCCTCTGGCGTAGCGTGGGAGGCCGGGAGGGAGGTGCGCCCAGCCTCTCGCCCCATCCAGCTCTGTGGTGGCCAGTTGTCTGTCACAGTTGGCCCAGCGCTGTCCTGGTTGGAACAGAGGAAGTCCTGGGTCTCCAGAGACCCCCAGTGCCAGGCAGATAGCAGCAGGAGGCCACCCGGCGCAGAGCCCTGAGCACTTCTGGGCCTCCGGGCATGGCTGCAGGGACCGCAGGCCCCGAGGTCAGCCTGCCCCTGGACCCCAGGCACACTGGCTGCACAGGACACTGGTCTCCACCTCCCTGACTGCCAGTTGGAGCTGGGGAAACCCACTGGGACCCCGATACCAGTTCCATGCTGTTGCCAAACATCCCACTGATGACCCTAGGTCCCTGACGCCCAGCTGCCTGGACACGCACCTGCAAAATGGGAATCTTGACAAACCCTCTTGTGGGGTTTCGCAAGAACTGGGATGCTGCAAGGTGTTTGCCCTCGGCCTTGTTACTGGCTGGTGAGCAGTGAGTGGCCCTGGGCAGGCTCAGTGTCACTTAATTCCCATAACCACTTTGGAAGATGTTCCTGGAAGTGCCTTTTACAGAGGAGGTCAGAGAAACGCAGGCGAGGCTGGGGAGGGGCCCCCATGATACCCCTGGCTGGATTTGCACCCCACCCACAGACTGCGAAGCCGGGCCTCCTCTGCTCGGCGCCTGGCGTGTGGGTGGTGATTATGTATCATCATCTTGATCGTCATTTCTAGCAAATCAAAAACCCAGCACAATCCCACATTAGAAGCTTTTAGAAATGTCTCCTAATAGTGAGATTAGAGAAACAGACCCAAGTGGATTGGAAACAGAATGTATTTATTTTGCGGTGTAGCCGTTAAGCTGTTTATGTGTTATTTAGATCCTGAGCAAGAAACTCTGCTTTCCCTTGTATGGATTCCCCCTTGATGCAGGGCTTTGGTGGGACCTGGGCTCTGTGCCTGCTGGGGAAGGGCTGCACCCTGCCCTGCACCCCACCCTGCACCCCGACCTGCGCCCTGACCTGCACCCCGACCTGTACCCCGACCTGCACCCCATCCTGCACCCTGCCCTGCACCCTGACTCACCCCAGCCCTGCACCCTGACCTGTACCCCAACCTGTGCCCTCACCTGCACCCTGCCCTGCACCCCGACCTGTACCCCGCCCTGCACACTGACTGCACCCCACCCTGCACCCTGCCCTGCACCCCAGCCCTGGGAGAATCTTGGTTGCTGTGCTGAGTTCCCGGGGGGCCTGCTGCCTCCCAGGTGAGGTGCCAACAGGGAAGGTGAGCCACGCTGCCTGCCTGGTGAGCCGCCGGGGCAGCAGGTCACACCTGGCTGCGGTCCATCGGGAGGATGCCTGGCTCTCCTGCCCTGCATCTGGTCCACACCTTCTCAGCTGGGCTGTCCTCACCCCCATGGGGACATTTCACTTTCTAGTGACAAAGTGCTTCTGGCATCTCACAGTGGGGGCCAGGCTGCTTTTCAGCACCTGCTCAGGAGTCCCCACCTCGCTGTCCCCAGGCTGAGGACACCTGGCTCTCTTTGCCCTTTATTCCAAGCTATCTGCCAAGTGTCCAAGTGCCTGGCCCTGGGATGTGGCAGGAGGCAAGGACATCGGATGTCTGCGAGGACCCTCTGTCCAGAGGCCCGAGACCCCACCCAGCAGACCAGGTGGGGGAGGGGCGGGGAGGGCCTGAGCCGGCGAGGACACTCACCAAGAGCCTGCCCTCCAGGCTGCCCAAGCCGTCCCACCGTGGTCACCCTCGGGGCCTCCTCCCACAATGTGTCCTAGTCTGTTCCTGGATTGTCCCTGCCTTCCGGGGAAGAGGATGACCCGGGCCTCACTGCCCCTTACTGCCCCAGCCGTCCCTACTGCCCCCTGAAGCCCCAGTGTGGGTGTGGCCATCGGCCATCGGCCCCCAGGCTAACCACACACAGCCCCTCCATGTTGCCTGACCAATTCCCGGGCCTCCCACTTCCAAGTTCTCTGGGCTTCCCGCCCTGCGGTGGTGGCAGTGGTGACTGTGTGTCCATGTGGGCAGCCCTCGGCAGTCCTTGGCCATCCCTCACCCTTAATCGACAGCTCGCCCACTCATGGTGACCGTCGGGCGCCCAGGCCTGCATTCCAGGGCGACCTGTCTCCAGCTCCCACTCTCCGGCACATGTCCCCAGTCCCCACCTGCAAGGCCCACCCGCCTCCCACCTCCCCAGGGCCCGTCCTGCTCCCCTCCACTCACGTCCTGACAGGATCTAACCCCTGCTCACTCCAGCCCTTTCGCCCCTTCACTTTGCTGAACCCCAAACCTGCCTGAGTCCAGCCCTTGCTGGGCACCGGTCTTCCGAGGTTGAGTCTGGCCAGCTGTCCCCTCCAGGTGGGCCTCAGACCCCAGAGGTCCTGAGCGTGGCAGGCACCCTGCCCGGCCCTGGTCCACTCACCCTGGCTTTGCTGGAAACCCCCGCCTCGCTCTCCCCACCCCTCCCACCAGCCAGGGGCTGGCAGGGGAAGGTGCCATGTGGGGAGGAGGGGAAGGCTAGCCACAGAGCCCTGGGCAGGGGACCGGGGACCGGGGCTTGGCCTGGGCAGCGGAGGGGAGGCCCGGAGCGGGGGCTCAGAGCAGCAGCTGAAGCCTGAGGCAGGTGCTGGGAGGCAGAAGGAACCCGGCCCACCCGCCTGCCTGCCAGTGCCTCTCTTTGGCCAGATCCTGCCAGCAGCCCTGGGGTGGGAGCCTCCCCGGCCCAGATGGTAGCCCAGGGGAGGCTGGGACAGGTGCTCAACCTCCTGCCCATCCTCACTACCTTAGCCCCTGGACCCTGCCCACCAGCCCTGGTCCCCAGCCTGGCCCCACACTCATGGGGCTCTTGATCCAAGTCCTCTCTGCTGTACTGGGATCCTCCCTCCTCAACCTTCTCACCCCCCGACAAACGGTCTTCCTGCCATCTGTGAAACCCTCTTCCGCTCAGCGTTCTGTTCTCAGGAATCTAAACAGCCAGGTGATCATCCAGGCTCATGGAACTTTATTCCCAATTACCGCTACGGAACAACTGGGTGCCCATGGACAGGCGACGGAAAAGTGTGGCCCATTTATACAATGGAAAAGTATTCAGCCCTAAAAAGGAGTGGAATTCTGACTTCTGTGACAACGTGGATGCAGCTTGAGGACACTTTGCTGAGGGGACTAAGCCAGTCACAGAGGCCAGCTGCTGTGTGAGTTCTCCTTTATGAAATGTCTAGAACAGTGAGTCTGCAGACAGGACCCAGAGCCGTGGTCACAGGCCAGGTGGTAGAGGGACTGCCCAGAGGGGAAGGGGTGTCCCTTCAGGGAGATGAGGGCTGTGGGGGGGACAGGGGCGTGGCTCTACAGCCCCAAGAAGGCATGCAATGCCACTGGGCGCTGCACTGTAACGTGGGGGACCGTGAGGATGAGGTGCAGCTTGGTGGCAGAACCGCAAGAAATAAATTTAAAAAATTAAAATGGCTCACATCATGTAGGTTTCACCTCAGTAAAAACAAAGACGAAAACCAAGAACTGGGACGCGCCCAGCCCTGTTCCCCCGGCCTCTGTCCCCTCTGCTTCCTTGGCCACTCGGCCCAACCCTGGAAGGCTCCCGACTCCAGACCCCATGGCTCAGGCCTCCTCCCTCCGCACAGCCCACCCACCTGGCCTGCCCCAGGACCTCCCGTCACTGCCCGTCTCCCTCCCAAGGAGCTGGCCCAGGGGCGTCCTCACACTCGGCCTCCCCAGGCCCTTCCTTCCCCCGGGACCCCGTGCTCACCCTGGCGCTCACCCTGGCGCTTCTGTCCTGCACACCCGCCTCTCTCCCTTAGCAGAGCATGTGGCTCTGTCCTGCATGTGTCCAGGACCCTGTCTTCCTCGGGTTCTCAGGGCTCTGCATCTGCGCTGGCAGCCATGGCCTCTCTGAGGGATTTCTGGAGCAGCCTTGGGCTCCAGCCTCCTCCTGGTGGGCGGATCGTGCCCTTTGGGGCCAGTGCCTCCACGCGCCTCGGGGTGTGTCCCTGGTGAGGGAGTCTCTGCCCGCTTGACGCCTGAGGTCACAGCTTGGGTCCCTCCCAGCACAGTGGCCCTGGAGGTCAGGGCTGGGGACAGGTCTGGAAGTAACCCTGGCCTGATCTGCCATGGCTCTCCTGCCCTGCTGTGCCCCCGGTCAGAACGTGCCCTCCCCGCATCTGCTGGCCCCCGCCGGGAAGCATCCCGGATGTGTGTCCCAGGAGCACTCTCTCAGGGGCTCTGGGCACCCCTGGCAGAGCTGAAGTGATCCAAGAACCCAGGGTGCCAGCGGTCACCAGGGACGGGGTGGGAGGAGGTGGCAGGGCCGGAGCTGGTGGCCTGATTCTGCCACGTTCCCGGTGGCACACTCCAAGCTGCTCCCCGGTGGAGAGCCGTGAGTGTCCTCCTGTCCTCATGTGCTCTGCCCGCAGGCCGCCCTTCCCCCTGAGAGCTCTGCTCTGCACCCATCGCTAGCTGAGGCTGGCGGGTGGGGACGGAGGGCGTGTGCTGGACAGGAGGCTGCTCCACACACTGCTCTCTTGTCCCCCTCCTCTCACACCTTTCCTGGAAGGGCTGGCGTGCAGGGCTCCGCAGAGAGGAGCTTGGGGCTGCTCTGGCCCTCGCTGGGGCATCTGCAGGAGGCCCCAGCCCATGCTGCCCTCACCGGCCCTCGGGTCTGGACCTGCCAGGTGAGGCCCCAGCGCGGCCTGCAAGACCTGTGTGAACTCTGAGGGTATCGGGAGAATTCTGGGGAAACAACGTGGCAGAACCACCTTCCCACAGGTGGGGGGAGTGGACGGAGGTGGCTGTGTGTTTACTGGGCATCTGTGTCCCTGGGTTAATGGGGATCCTGGTGACAATGACAGCCAGTGGCCCTGGGAGGCGTGGAGCTACACTGCAGGGCAGGGCTGCCTCCATCAGCCCAGCCAGCCTGAGGGGTGCTGTGATCGGACGCTCACAGAGAGACTGGGCCACAGGGCAAACCCAAGGGGACCCGACTCCAGCCTGCCTTGGCGAGGCCCAGCCATCCCCGGAGGCCGAAGCAGCCTTCAGAAACCAGGCGATGGAGGCCGCGGGGCAGGGCAGGGTGGGGGTGCCTGGGGCCTTCTGCCCCCTTCGCTCGGCACCTCCAGTTGGGGTTTTCCTGGATGCAGGGAGGAGGCCTCTGCCCATCTGTCCCTGGGGGTGAGGTCTCTGGGGCAGCCTGAGCGGGCAGTGGAGAGCCAGGGACGTGGGTGGCAGTGTGTCCTTTGCTGCCTGTGTCCCCGTGTTCTGTGGGGCTGCAGAGGCAAGGTGAGGCCCGGGTCCCCTGGAAACCTGCACCCTGATGTGGGAGGAGCCAGCAGGGCATGTGGGCCCCTCAGAGGTCAGCAGGGGAGGCCCAGGGGCAGAGCCCACCTCCTGAGAAGGGGCTGACTGTGATGGCCAGGGGCCTGGGACACTGCTCCAGACTGGCTACGGCAGTACCCTGGTGGGTGACGGCAGCAGCTCGGGCAGGTGCCCTCCCTGCGTGGGGTGGACAGGAGCTGGAGGAGGGGTGGGGTAGGACAGGGCAGGGAGGGCCTGGGTGGACAGCCTGGGGGCAGTGGGACAGGAGGGGCCCAAGTGACCAGGATCCACCAGGTCCCAGGGCGGCGGCCTACTGATCTGGAAGGAGGCCAAGTGAGCCCATCCCGGGCTGCACGGGAAAGCCTCGTTAAGTGTCCCAGAGACCCCCTGGGGACAAGGACCCCATAAGGCCCAGCAGCCTGTGGTGGGACAGCCACCCTGCCGAGCCTCAGTGTTCTGTCTGTGGGATGCTGTGCTCACGGGCCCTGAAGACCAAAGTGGAGCGGTACCGGGAGGGCGTGGCCACAGCCTGGTGCCAACCAAGTCACCGTGAGTGCTCACTGTCCCCTCCCCTCCACCTGAGGGTGGCCAGACGACTGCTCTCAGGTAGGGGTCCTTGCCTTTGCCTCAGCCCCCTGTTGCTAGGCAGACGCCCCCAGGGCCCGGCACACATGGCCCTGCCGGACCTAGAGCAAGGCTGCAGGAAATGGCTTTCAACCCCAGGGCACAGGTCGGGGGGAAGCCGGCCTCGCTGAGGGCAGCCTGGGCCCCTCCTCATCACCTTCACTCACAGGGACGGAGCGTGGGTGTGGGGCCAGCGGGGCTGCAGAGCCTCCTGGATGCAGCTGCTCACTGCTCCCTGGACACGCGAACACTACTGTCTACACTGGGGAGGCAGGGTGTAGACAGTGGCTGGAGCCCATTAACTGGGCTGGACTCCCTCCCGGCTGCTTGGCAAGGCCACTTGGTCCTGACAGGGAGAGCCAGCAGGTGACCCTGAGCAGGAGTGGCTCCCCATGCTGGACACCCGAGCCTCCCCGGGGCCTGTCTGGCGGTGAGAGCCGCTGGGATCTGCTGTCCAGCAGGACCTGGGCCTCAGCCAGGCCTGGCTGCCTCAATTGATCGGGAAGGAAGATAAGGCTCCGGAACATGAGTTTCTTTTTTTCTTCTTCTTTTCAAAGAAATTGGAGAAACCTGTGGTTAGCAAATCTGCTTATCCCGCAGGAAGTTCAAACTGAAGCAGCCGGTGTCAGGGACAGGCCAGGGCCAGGGGACAGGAAGTACCTGCAGGCAGACTTCAGCCTGACCTGGAGAGCAGGGGTCACAGCGTGGCTGTCCTGCAGGACACTGGCTGTCTAGCATGGACAGCAGTGGGAGGCCAGGGTCTAGGCCACACCCCCTCCTCAGGGCCGGTCATACTGGCTCTGAGAGACCAAGCCTCCCCTCATGCCCACCAGCCCTGCCCAACACCCACACATCCTCTGGTCCCGCTGCCTCTGGGCAGCTCGGAATTGGGCCAGCCCTGCCGGGCCCTGGTCTCAGACTCCGCACCTGGAAAGTGGAGCTTCCTGAGCCGAGCGGAACGTGACCCAAGAACCCAGGGTGCCAGCGGTCACCAGGGACGGGGTGGGAGGAGGTGGCAGGGGCAGAGGCTGGTGGCATGGTTCTGCCAGCACTTCAGGGTGTCCTGGTCGTCTTCCTGGGCCTTCCTTCCCAGAGGGCTCGGCTCTGTGCCCGCTGCCTTCTGAAGGGGGCTCCTGGGCTCGGGAACCCGCCAGCCCACCAGGACCCAGATGACGTGCCACAGGTACGAGACCTCCGCTCCCCTGTTCCCCGGGCATCTGCAGAGACCCTCCCTTGTCCCACAGCCCCTGCCCCTCCTTCCCAAGCTCTTCTCTGGCTCCTGTCCTCTGCCCTCTTGCAGGTGGCCCGGGGCCCTGGCCTCTGCTCCCTGCAAGCTCCCTGCTCCTGTGATGGTGCTGAGGACCTGCCTCGCCCCCCAGGCTTTCAGACCCTCCTGGACAGTCCCCCAGCCTGCTGGACTGGGGCTCAGGTCCACTCCTTGCTCATCATCTCTCGGGGGGCACGCAGAGGCCCCAGGATCCAACACTTGGAATACTGAGGGTGGCGAGGGTGCTGGGAGGGGCAGGAGAGCTCCGGGCAGGAGCACGGCACAGGGAGCTATGGCCGCAGCCGACCGGGGTGTTTTGGGTGAGAGCCAAGCCTTGGCCTTGGAGGGGAGGCGGTCTCCTCACCCGCTCAGCTCTTGTCCTTGGTGCCCAGAGGGTGAGTGCCAGCTGGATCAGCAGAGATGGGATTCCTGAGCCATGCACGATGGGCACTCAGGGGCTCTGCCACCTGGTTTTTAAATTGTGCCCTTTATTTAGAGCATGGAGAAGCCGGGACCTTGCACCCAGCCTGGCCCCAGGTCCAGGTTCTCTCC
>NW_026000108.1:2824642-2833716 GCF_001458135.2 Marmota marmota marmota
CAGCCCCCATGCACCCCACCCCCCGCTGTCCTGTGTTGGGCTGCGCTGTGAGGCAGGAACCTTCAGATGATTGTCATGAGCAGTGGCCCTTGGGGAGCCTGTGGCCCCCTCCCCTGTCCTGAAATACAGCCTGGCGGCCACGGGAAGTGGGAGAGGCCAGGGGAGCAATGCTTGCCCCAGCCTCAAGCCCATTTCCTCCCAGGACCATTGCTGCGAAGAGCAAGGGTGGTCAGAGGCTGGCCGCTCTGGCCCTGGGGGAGACAGGACCCGGGCACACTTCGCCTCCTGGGACTCCATTTTCTCTATTTTATAATGGGGACGGTCGGTCTGCACCATCTGCTGTCAGCAGGCAGGTGGACCTCCCGCAGCGGGGCCAGGCCAGGGGTCCCCTGTGGGCCCACAGAGCCAGGCCCTCCCAGGCTCACTCCAGCACCCTCTCTGTTCCCAAGGGGCCTGGGGATTGACCAGCCTGACCCGGGTCTCTGTTATTGATTGATCCAGCCTGACCTGGGGCCTCCAGGGCTGTCTGTGCTCCCTAGAAGCAGAGGCAGGGGACGTGCCGCGGCTCTCACCAGAGGCTCTACTGCCCCCCAGCCAGCTGGGGCAGCTGACCGGGCTGAAGGAGTGGCCCCTCATGGGCCCCTCCTCAGAGGCTCGCTTGGGATGCCAAGTGTCCGCTCCACTCTCGTCGGTCCGGGGTCTAGGTTCTCCCCTTGTCTTGGGTCCCACGGCATCTTCCCTTACTTTTGAAAATTAGAAAGGCTTCCATAAGTTCTTGCCCGACCCGACCCACAGCCCCAGTCCATGTGCCTTTCTATCCACTTGCCCTGACCCAATCACCCACCCCATCCAGCACGCTCCGTCTCCAGGCCGCCACCCGTCTATGGTCCATCCACCTATCCACCCCAGCCCCCAGCGGGCCTGTCAGCCTAGGAAACCTGTTCTGAAGGTCTCCCCTTGGGTCTTGCACAGTCTAGACTCTGCAGATCTCAGAGGCACAGCTCGCGTGGGGCCAGCCAGGTGTGCAAACAGTGGCTTTTGCACTGAATGCCAGGTGCAGTGGCCTGCACGAGGGAGGTGGCAGGCCTTCCCCTTTCCTCCGAGGCTGGCTCCGGCCTGGGGAGGCAGCATTGAATTTGCACAGGAAGGAGGTGCCTGTGGGGTGGACACTGGAGGTGCCTGGCCCACACCCTGCTCACAGCTGGTGCCGCCACACCCTGGCTGCTCTGAGTCGGCTGCTGAGAGCCCACAACTGCCCCCACAACTGCCCTGGGCCCCTGGGACCTGCCTGCCCACACTGTCTGCAGCAGCCCTCCTCTCCTCTCCCCAGACGGCCACCAGCCAGCGATTGCCGAGCCAGGGGAGGACACTGACCCTCTTACTTCCCAAATGTTCCACTGTGCACAGTGGTTCCCAGAGCTCCCAGGGTCCAGCAGGAGACCAGACTGCAGCAAGCCTGCGCCCTGGCCGACCCTGCCCTGCCCGCCTGCTTCCCTCCCTATCTCTCCTAAAGGCACATTCTCAATGACAGAAACCCTCCTGTCCCAGCCTCTGCCCAGGGGCCACCTGCCAGTCATCAAGGGAGGGGAGCAGTGTTTCCAACTGACATCTATGTCCCAGTGCTGGACCTGACAACTAAGGGTGGCCCTCGAGCTGGGGGGGACACTCCCCATGTCACCATCGTGCGGGCTCTCATTGACCCCACACCCAGGAGCACAGACCCCAGGCCCCTATCCACGGTCCCTGTTGGAAGTTTTGCTGCTTCTGCTGACATGGTGGGGACATGGGCCAGAGGGGCTGCGTTCCAAGTGTTTGTTCGTGAAGGGCTTTTAAGGGCTGGCCGGGCCTCCCCCACTGCCGGCTGCCAGGAAGCCTCCCTCCCCGCAGGAGCCCTGGCAGGTGGGGCCTCCTGTCCCTCCACCGGCTTTTCTGAGGTTTGGCTTGGCAGCCTCTGCCGGCCCTGGATGGCTTTATGAAGTCGAGTGGCTTGGTGCCAGCTGCCCATTAACATGGCCCCAGGGCTCCCGAAACTTTTGGCTGCTCCTGTCAGGAGGGGGGGAGGTGAGCAGGCAGGGGAGAAAGTCACAGGCTCGCCAGCGCCAAGGTGCCCTGTGACCTTGGGCATGTCACACCCCCTCTAGGGCTTAGGACCCCCAGCTGTAAAGGGNGGCCAGGGGTCCCCTGTGGGCCCACAGAGCCAGGCCCTCCCAGGCTCACTCCAGCACCCTCTCTGTTCCCAAGGGGCCTGGGGATTGACCAGCCTGACCCGGGTCTCTGTTATTGATTGATCCAGCCTGACCTGGGGCCTCCAGGGCTGTCTGTGCTCCCTAGAAGCAGAGGCAGGGGACGTGCCGCGGCTCTCACCAGAGGCTCTACTGCCCCCCAGCCAGCTGGGGCAGCTGACCGGGCTGAAGGAGTGGCCCCTCATGGGCCCCTCCTCAGAGGCTCGCTTGGGATGCCAAGTGTCCGCTCCACTCTCGTCGGTCCGGGGTCTAGGTTCTCCCCTTGTCTTGGGTCCCACGGCATCTTCCCTTACTTTTGAAAATTAGAAAGGCTTCCATAAGTTCTTGCCCGACCCGACCCACAGCCCCAGTCCATGTGCCTTTCTATCCACTTGCCCTGACCCAATCACCCACCCCATCCAGCACGCTCCGTCTCCAGGCCGCCACCCGTCTATGGTCCATCCACCTATCCACCCCAGCCCCCAGCCCCCAGCCCCACCATTCCCTCACCCACGGTCCTCCACCCACGCATGCACCCTCCTTTACAGTTAGTCACCACAGCCACTTCCCAGCCTTCCATGATCATTCAAAGAGCCACCCACCCACCCATCATGCACCCACTACCCACCTGGCTGCCTACCATCTACCTTCCTCCCCGCTGCCCACCCAGACGCCCGTCACCGTGAGGATTCCCTGGACACCCACCTGTTGCGTCCCACACCTGTTCAGACCAGGGCTCCTGAGCTCACATGTGCGGGAACGACATCAAGGTCAAGGCCTCAGAGATGAGCATTAAGTGGTGAGCCGCGAGGATCCTAATCAACACCGGACGCCGCAGGAGGAGGCGCTCTGCACGTGTGCGAGTGGCTGCGAGGCTCACTGGCAATCAGCCATTGGCCAGGTCGGGGCAGGTCCTGGGGATGGTTGAACTCTGGAATGGAAACGGGGTTTGTCCAGAGGAGGCCAGGGGGGGAGTTCCGACTCGTGCAAGCCGTTGCCGGGGGTCCTCGAGTTTTCTTCTGCCGTGTGAATCTTCAAGGAGGAGCTGAGGCCCCATCTGGGCCTCGTGCTGGGCTGGTGCAGGTGCGGCAGGGCAGTGTGGTCAGGGCCACTCAATCATGTGGCCTGGCCAAGTGACCCCACCACAGTGCAGGCGAGGGGACTGGAGGGTGAAAGGAGCCCTCCCGCTGCCTCCCTGGGTTTGGATGGACTTTGGGGACCAGGAGCTGAGCGTCACAGCAGCCCGGGTCTCTGGTCGGGGCTGCTCTGGCTGGGCTGGGAGGGCAGCCGTGACCTGAGATGAGGTAACAGACGACAGCGCCATGTTCTCCCACCCAGACCCTGGCGCGCAGCGGGGAACAGCTCCTGCAGGTGGTGGTGGGGACTCGTGCCCAGACACCGGCCTGGCTGCACGGATGCTGCGTGTTCCTATGCGGGAGGACACCAGAGGCAGCCCCGGACTGTCCTGACTGGATTTCTGTTCAGCCACATCCCCACCCAGGCATCGACTGAGAACTATTTCCTAACCCAGTTACAGAGCTTCATCGGACCCCCAGGATGCTTCAGTGTTGTCTCCAGCCCCTTCCTCCCTCACATGATGGAGAAAGAGCTGACCAGACCCAGAGAGGGACCAGGACTTCAGTCTCTGCTCTGTGCTTCTGAGCTGTGTGACCTTGGTTGTGTGGCTTGACCTCTCGGAGCCTCCTTTTCCTCAACTCTGAAGTAGGGAAGATACCAGCACTCACCCCTAGAATGCGGCAGATCCGTGAGGGAAAGCGTGCTCACGGCCCTGCACCCCAGGCTCTGGGGAGGGCTTCCTGTGGGCCCCTCTCCTCTTCACCGTCCCTCCTCATGGAAATGGCGTGTCCAGCCCACCCAGACCCGGCAGAGCCGGATGGGAGGGGTCTCGAACCCCTGCAGGTTGTGTGGAAGCCTTAACCTCAGCTACACACTCAGGACCATCCAAGGGAGAGTCTGGAGGAAGGAGGCTGCGGCAGGACAGCGAGGGCACCCAGGTCCTGCACAAAGAAGCCTGGCCGAGATCATTGTCTACGGAGCAGACCCCAGCACCCAGGAAGCCCGCGCAGCTGCAGCCCGGGCCCGGGGAGGAGGAGTGTGGGTGAGGAGAGGTGCTGGTGGGCACAGGAGGGGCGGCCTGGGCACGTCTGGACAGTCACAGGTCCCCACAGTGCCCCACTGCCCAGCCACTTCCGGCCTCCCCTTGCCTGTCCTTGGCTGCACCTCCACCTGGGCTGCAGGTCCAGTGCTGAGGGCCTCACCTCTGGGCCTGCTGGCCTCTCTCCCCGGCCTCCTCCTGGCCCCTCCCTGTGTCTGACGTGCCACCCGCCCCAGATTCTGCACGGTCCTGTCTCCTTCAGGGTAACCCAGAGGGCAGACCCCCATGGCACCTGCCCTGTGCCTGATGCCGTTCCAGAAACTTCCACACGCATTACCTCACTCCGTCCTCGGCCGAGCTGCCCCTGCTGGAACTGCAGTGGGCCTCGATTTGCAGGAGAGGACCTCAGAGCCCAAGAGAGCAAGGCCCGTGGGCCTAGAGAGGGGAGGCGAGCCCAGTGTGTCCAGCCAGGCCAGGAGGTGAGGGCCGTGGTCCAGGGCATCTCCAGCCTGCACCTGTGTGAGCATGTCCAACACCACTGGGCGGTGGGATGGGGGACAGAGCCTGCTGGGACCCGGCCCTCCTCTCAGTCAGAAAAAGACCCCAAAGACCTGGGGGAGGGGAGCCAGCAGCTGGCCGGGAACAGACGCTGCCTGGGCAGCAAACCGGTCACCTGCAGCAGCACCCAGCACATGCCAGTGTGTCCAGGTCAGGCGGGGCCTCGTGACCTTGGCCACTCCTGCCCATGCCACATAGCCCTGCTGGTTCTCACTGGGACTGCGGGGGCTGCAGGGCTGGGACATGTGTCCATCCCGAAGCGCTGGCCTGGTCCTTCTGTCCTCATAGCACTGCCCCTCAGTACACGCCACCGTCTTTAGGGGGTCTCAGCCTCCTCTGTCAGGAAGAGGCTTCCCAAGAGCCCTTAGTCCAGAGAAACGACCCCGTCCCTCCTGTGGAGTACCCTCCCAAGTCCCAGCTCAGGTCCAGGGCATCCTGCTTCCTGTGCCTGCAGGGACACACCAACCAGAGACTGTGTAGAAAGAGGGTCTTGCAGATGTGATCAAGGGGAGCCTTGGGCAAGGACCCAGGGGCCCAGAGCCCGTGGGGGCTTATCCGGACTTTGGGCTCCAGGCAGGGAGGGAATAAACGTGCGTGCGCTGTTCCAAGCCTCTGGTTTGGGTGATTTGTCACAGCAGCCACCGGAAATGGATCTACCTCCGCAAGAGGGCTCTGTGGGGCTCTGGAGGGGAGGCTCAGAGAGGCAGGGCAGCTCCCCCAGGGACGCTCAGCCTGCACATGACGAGCCTCTCCTCTGTTGGGGCTCCTGGGTTTGCAGTGTGCTGGACCCCGTGCCATGTGCCCTCCCTGCCCCTGAGTTGCTCCTTCCTCTCTGCTGCCCCCACTGTGCCAGCGGCCCTCCACTTGGGCACAGTCCAACACCCTGCTCATATCATGAGAAATGGGCCAGGGGCAGGCTGGAGGGCGCAGGGTCAGTACCCATGGTGGGACCTTGGGGCAGAGGGTGGTGGGCAACTCCCCTCCTTTGTCCCCTGTGAAGCAGTGCTCGGTGGGTCCTGCGAGTGGCCCCTCCCTGCAGAGGCCCCGCAGTGAGGAGTCCGCTGCCCTCTCCGCCCTGCCCAGGAGGGGCCAGTGCAGGTCTCACGGGCTCAGCTCCTTCGGGCCCCCTCCCTGCTCCCTGCTGCAGAGGCTGCGCCCCCGCCCTCCCAGGGCCCGACCTGAATTCTCAGTGCACCAGGACGCCTGCGTCACCCTGCTCCTCCAGGCTGGGCTCCCTCCTGCCGCGGTCTGAAGGTGGAGGAGAACAGGGCTCCGGGTCCTGCTTGTGGGTCCCTTCCTCCTCGAGCTGTGGCGGGTGGCTATGCCAGGGGGCAGCTGCCACGCCAGGGTCACAAGTGCCAGAGACTCTGGGGGCAGCACTGGCGTGATGCAGGGGCGGGAGATGGTAGGCGGGGGACTTCGGATGCTGGTGCAGGGGTGACGGTGGGAAGGGAAGGGGGACAGTGAGTGTGGGGCAGCCTCCAACTTTGGTGCCCGGGAACCTCTCAGCCAACGCGGCGGCTGGGGGCAAAGTCTGCTGTGAACCCAGCGTTGGCCGGGCTCGGGCATGGCTGCAGCTGCCCAGAGGACCATGGCCTTCCCTCAGAAGCAAGAGCAAGTCCCGTGGGCATTGTGGCTGGTAACGGTAGCTCTCCACACAGGCTGTCTGTGCAGAGCCATCTGGAAACAGGTCCCCCCTATGCCAGCACTCGGGCACCTCGGGTCATCATTACTGCTTCTAGGAGCCCCACCTAGAACCGGCACCCTGGCACTGAGGGCCAGCTCTGGAAGGGCACCTTGAGCCAGGAATGGGGGAGACCCTGGAGACTGCTGTGGTCTCCCAAGGCCTCTTCACCTGGTGCCCCTTGGAGCGGCCTGCTCTGCACCTCCTGGCTGGGCTCCCTCCTGGTTCGGGGGAACCTGAGCCCATCTAGCTTTCTGCAGCCTCCAAGTTTCCGGGGTCACCCCTCCCCTCTCCCTGGAATTTGCTGGCTCAGCACCGTGGGGGAGTGGAGGAGGCCTCAGGTTTCTGCCTCGCAGGGAGGGCGGATGGGAGGTCAGGTTGGAAAGGCCTCTGGCCAGCTCTCCTCCAGAGGCTGGGGGAGGCTGGGGGGAGGCTGGGGGGGGGGGCGGGCAGCAGAGTTTCCGCCTTCTCTGCTGCTGAGACTGCAGCCACAGTGGTAGCCATTGGACTGAAGTAGGTTCAGCCTGCTGAACCACCAGGATGCTGGTGATGGCCACCAGGGTCACAGGCCAGATGTGTCTAGGGCCACATGCTCGACCTGCTGGCCTGAGCCTGCTGTGCCACTTGCTGACAGCTCCAGGGCTTACCATCCCGCTGCAGCCCCGCGGGGGCCAGTTCTTCCCTGGGCCTGGCCTGCTCGGCCTGCTTCCACTCCCTGGGATCCGGATCTTGGAGGAGGGGCTGCCCTCCCCCAGAATCTCCTCTGCAGCCCCCTCCACAGTGACTAGGTACTGTGAGGAAGAGGAAGGAAATGAATGTTGGAGAAGCCTTGGCCGTGGAGGCTGCAGTGCCACGAGGTGTCCCACGCGTGACTGGCCACAGGGTGCAGTTTCCCTGCAGAGCTGGCCTCCCACCAGGGCCTGGGCGTGCTTTGTTCTGGTGAGGAAGAGGACAGAACAGACTCTGCAGCAGAGGTGGAGGAGACCATAGACACCCCGCTGGGCTCCAGCATGGCTGTCCTTGCCACGTGCTACCCCTCCGGCATGTGGACTGAGTTTCCAGTTTGTGGTCCTTGCCTTCCAGCTCAGGATGGAGGCAGGGCCTGAGTTGATTCTTTCCAGTTTCCCCAGAGCCTGGGAGGGCCTAGCCCAGAGCAGGAGGCCTGGACCTGAGTGTTCAGTGGACTGATGGGTGGGTGGGTAGATGGATAGATGAGTTGATGGGTGGATAAGTGGATGGGTAGATGGAGGGATAGATGGGTGGATGGATGGATGGATGGATGGATGGATGGATGGATGGGTAGATGGGTACAAGGATGGATGGATGGGTGGGTGCAAGGATAGATGGATGAATGGATGTGTAGATAATTTGATGAGTGGATGGGTGGATGCATGGATGGATGGATGGATGGATGGGTGGATGGGTGGATGGGTAGATGGAGGGATAGATGGGTGGATGGATGGATGGATGGGTGTATGGGTAGATGGACAGATGGGTGGGTAGATGAGTTGACAAGTGGATGGATGGATGGGTAGATAGAACAATGGATGGGTGGATGGGTGGGTGGATGGGTGGATGGGTGAGTAAGTGGATGGATGGGTGGGTGGGTAGATGAATGGCTGGATGAGTGGTGGTGGATGGGAATCCTGGGCTTTCAGGCCACTCCCTCTCACAGTGCTTGCAGTAGGGGCTATCAGCTGGTGGGGATGTGAGGCTGGGTGTGTGTGTGAGTAGAAGTCTCACATACTCTCACGCACTCTCACCCACAACAGCAAGCAGTGTCCAAGAACGTGTGCCTCCCACTGTGGCCGTCCTGGGAACTGGGGAGTGGGCTCCTGGCAAGCTCAGGCTAATGCTGTCATCAGTGTTCCTGAAAGTCGTGCTGGGGCCTTTGGAGTTTTCCTTGGCCATCTGAGAAATTATGTGGTCATATTTGTGGTTAAGAACAAAGCCCTCGAGCTGGGGCTGTGGCTCAGTGGTAGAGCGCTCACCTAGCATGTGCGGGGCCCTGGGTTCGATCCTCAGCACCACATAAAAATAAAATAAAGATGTTGTATCCACCTAAAAAATAAATATTAAAAAAAGAACAAAGCCCTCCCCATCCCCAAACTGGGACAGGTGGCAGGGAGAGAGGACAAAGTCAGGGCCCCCTCTGGGAACGCCACGGGAGGCTGACTGGGGCAGACTGTCTTTCTTTGGCACAGTGCCCTGTCCCCTCCACTACCCTGTCCCTCCCACAGCTGGTGTATAGTCTCTGTCCTGGTGTGCCCAGCAAGACCCAGAGGGCCCTCCAGACAGCTTAGGCACGAGGTCTTTCCTCCCATTCCCCAGCACAGGGCAGACGCTCGGGGTGATCTACTGAGGAACAGGGTCCCCCTCTGCTGACAGGGGCCTGAGGCCAGCTCGAGTGAAGTCATCTCCAACTTGTATGAACACTGAGGCTGGTCCTGGAAGTTAGGACCCAGTTCCAAGCCTGCTGGTCCCCCCCCCCCCC
>NW_026000108.1:2833757-2919446 GCF_001458135.2 Marmota marmota marmota
CCACTCTGCTGGTCAGTTTTGTGTGTCTGCTCAGCCAGGTCCTGGTCTTGAGAGGTCCTTAGGAGGCCAGGCTGGGTGTTGGCGCGGGGCCTCCCCCCGGACCTGCTACTTCAGCCCACCCACACGGAGGTAGTAGGACCAGCCAGGCCTGGCCTTGAGGACAGTGGCTCAGGGCCGCATGAGGGTGGGGTCAAGAGTGCAGGCTGCAGTGCCTGCCCAGGCCAGGCTCCAACCCCAGCTTCTCCGCTTGCTAAGTGTGACCACGGGGACAGTCGTCACCCCCTGCCTACATGTAAGCTGCAGACCAGTGGCACTGGGATGTGAGTCAACGCAGGCAAAGTGCTGGGCACCGCAGCTGGGGCATGCTGGGAGCCCTTGAGGAAGGGCTGTGTCAGCCTGGTTATAGTACAGTAGGAAGGACGTGTCCGTGACACAGGACGAGACCAGTGATGAGGACTGGCTCACGTGATCCCAGCGGCCGCCAGGGCCCAGGGTCTGCAGTGGGAGCAGGCCCAGGACAGCTGCAGGCACAAGCCGCAGTCCCCGCTCCGCACTCGGGCAAGATCCCACTCGGCTTTCGGTTGTGTTTGACTTCGGCTGACAGCATGTGGCCTGTCCACTCTGGGGAGGGCCGTCCACTTTACTCACTCCACCAACTTGCGTGTCGGTCTCGCGCAGACACACCCAGAAAAATACCCGCCGGCTGTCTGGGCACCCACAGCCCAGTCCGGGGGAACAGTTGCCACCCCGATGCAGGTGAGAGCCTTCGCCACAGTAAGGCTCGCCCTCCTGTAGACCCAGCCCTGGCCCTGCTGAGCCCCAGTTGCCCTGACTACACCAGGAAGGGTTGGTGTGCTCGGGCACAGACCCTGGCTCCCCTGGCCGTTGGCAAAGGGCGCAGCCGCCGCTGTAGGGTGCAGAGAGGCCCAGAGGCACAGCAAGCACCAGACACGCTTGGCTGCGACAGCCCCTGCTCCCGGCTCCTCAGCTCTCTCCCCTCCTGTGTCCTGGGGAGGCCGGGAGTCTGGAGCTGTGTGTGTGCGTGTGTGTGTGTTTGTGCGTGTGTGTGTGTGTGCGCGTGTGCACACACGTGAGGGTGACGGGTGAGCAACTCCCCTGGATCTGTGAGCCCACCTCGAATCCCTAGCTGGTTATTTTGGTTATTTTGACCCAAACTTGAACTCCACACTTTCCAGTTCACTAACCTTGTTTAAAAAAAAAAAAAAAGGTGGTTTCCTGAAATGATAAGCTCACAGGAGCTGGCGGGGGGCGGCCTGGCTGGACTCAGGCCCTGGCAGCCAGGAACAACTGGCCTCGAGTCTCTGGAGAGTTTCAGAAGAAACGCTGGGCGCAGCTGTGGGGAAGGGTGGTGTGGCCGGTCCCTTGCTCTAGGTGGACCCCTGTCAGGGCTGGTGAACCCGCAGCTCCTGGACTGGGCCTGTGGAGGCAGGAGTCAGTTAGAAGGCAGGAGGCCGGACCCATGGGCCTTGCTGCTGAGGTGGCACCTCCCACTGCCAAGTGACCCTGAGCAGTGGTGTCACTGGATCACTGACCCCCCGTCCCCATGCTGAGGGCAACAGGAGATTTTGGAGGTGCCAGACTGAGCTCCGAAATGGCCGAGCCAGGACTTGACCTAGGGTGGCTGACCCCATGCCTGGGCCCGTTCCTGCATCCGGGAGGCCCTGTCCATCCAGGGGTTTCCCTGCAGGATGTCCTGCTGTCTGCACGGAGCTGGGCCACCTGTTCCCTGGGATGGAGCACCTGCCCCCGCCCTCTGCCCTGGTTTTGGCTGAGCTCTCCATAAAGCAAGCAGTGGGTGCTGAGGGCTCATCCGGGAGCCACAGTCTCAGGACAGCACAAGAGAGGCAGGGAGGGGGTCAGGGAGACAGGGAGCAGGGCAAGGGGTGCGTTCCTGGGGAGCCACTGTCCCCATGGGCTGCCAGGGCTGGGGACATGCAGGCAAGCTGTGCCTGGAATCCCCATCCTGTACAGGAGACAGACAGGCCCTTGGCCAGGGTCTGGACTTGGTGGAAGGACCTGGGGATTCTGGGTAGAGGGCAGGTTAGCCCCAGGCCACATGGCCACAGCCTGCTGGCCAGCAGCGGACCCTCTATGGTAGCAGCAGGTCCAGGAGACGGGTGTCCAGGCTGACTCCTGCTCAGCCTCCCTGGTACAGCCGACCTGTAGTGGACTTGCTGTCCAGCTGGTTCTTCCAGAGCCGGGCTCGCCCCCCCAGAGCACCCTGCTGTCTGGAAGCAGCCCCTCACACAGCGGCACCGCTGTCCTGGCTGCAGCCCACCCCAGCAGAGCCCTGGGCAGGCTGGAAGGTTCTGGGTGGCACGCTCTGTGGCCCGATGCTGGCTGGTGACCAATAACCATCAAATAAGAGGATGAGCTCAGGTGACCTTCCCAAGACAGCATTTAGACCGCACTGGGCCTGCCTGGGGCCTGCACCCCTCCCCTCTGGTCTGGGCAAGACCAGCCTTGAGTCCAGCATCCAGAGGGCCGGTGCCGCTGTGCACCATGCACACACAAAATGCCACACTCACACACAGCATGCATCACAGTGCACACTCACACACACACACTCCCTGCCACAGCACGGGGACATGTGCTCACACACACACACACTCCCTGCCATAGCACGGGGACATGTGCACACACACACACACACACTCACAGGGGGAGCTGGTCTGAGGAGGCATAGCCAGGCCTGGCCATCTCACTCTCCGAGCTGTAACTGTGGCTTCTGCTTCTGAAAGGGGCATGGTGACAAGGCCAGGCAGACGCACGGCACCAGGAGAGGACCTACGCCCTCCACACCCCTGTCACTCCCAGGAAAGAGGGCCGCTCCTGGTCCTCCAGCCTGCAGAGCCTCTTGCGGCCAGTGCTCTCTGTCCATGACGGTGTTGAGCAGGAAGGGGCAGCTCAGGAAGTCATGGCAGCCCAGGCTGAGCTGGCCTGTGGCAGTGCCGGACACTCAGCCACCTCCCGAGGAGACAGGACGGAGCTAACCGGGTGCTGTATCCAGGCGGCAGGTGCTGGGTTGGGGTGGCCTTTTGAGATGCAGGTAGATTCTGGATGGAGTGGAGGCCTGGGTATGCCTGGGAGGGCACCCCGACCCCAGAGCGGAGACAGTAACAGGGCTGCCCTCACTCCCTCGGACCTCCTGCTCAGGGGTGGAAGCCCAGGGGCCTGTGGGGGGGGGGGCAAAAGGGGCAGCTCAGGGCCTCATTAAGAGAGGATTTCTACCCAGCTTCCAGCAGGGTGGTCAGCTGACAGCCTCCCGCTGCGTCCAGGATGAGTAGTGTCCCCCCCATTCATGTCCACCCAGAACTTCAGAAGCTGACCTTGAAGTAGGGTCTCTGCAGATGTGGGTCTCCCTGGCCCAGGGTGAGCCCTGCATCCAAGACAATGTGCATGAAGACAAGATGGACATGCAGGGAGGGCCCAGGGCAGCGGGGGCAGGACCGAGGGTGTGGCCACAGCCAGGGACACCAGGATGCCCGACGGCCACGGCAGCCTCTGGAGGGAGTGTGCCCTGCCCACCCCGTGGTCCCGAGCTTGCAGGCTGCAGCACTGTGGGGGTCAGTTGCTGCTGTGGACCCGCCCACTGGGCCCCCCATTACGTGTGGCTCCCAAGCTTGGGGACAACCCAGATGGGTCAGCAGCCACTGACCAGGTGACAGGCCCTCATTCTGCCAGGTGTGTTTTCCTGCCCTCCTGTCTCCTGGGAAGGCCTGGTGGCAGGCAAGGTGGCCCTAGAGAGAAGCTCCAGGTCCCTCCTGGGCTCCTCTTCCCCAGTAGGTCTGTCCTGGGAGGACGTGGGTGTCGGGGCCCCCGGGCCTCTGGGGATGGACGGGCCTTCCACACACTGTCCTCCAGCCAGGTGCCCGATGGCAGTCAGGGACTGGGGTGGGGGCAGTGGCCACAGGGGCTCACATTCCAGAGGTATGTCCAGTCTCGGAGCCACGGCCCAGGGGGCAGCGGCCCTCAGGTGGCCCAAGCGCAGCAGCTGCTGTTGGACTCACCCACCTGGGAGGACTCAGGTGAGGAAGGGGCTGCTGCCACTGCCTCTGTCCAGCCTCACTGAGTCTGGGGACCCTGGCAGGGAGACAGCTTGGGGACCCTGTTCTGAATGAGGAGCCCCCAAGGCCAGGAACATGCAGGGGGACTGGCTCAGCCCAGGGTGTCAGCAGAGGCCACCCTGAGTGGTACTGATGCTGGTCTTGAAGGTTGAGCTGGAACGTGACACATGAGGGAAGGTCACTGCAGACCCTCCCTCCACACTGAGGCCAGGCATGGGGACAGCGTGGTGACCGCTTAGAGGGCTTGCTGGGTCCCGCCCCCAGGACTCCACCTGCATCTTGTGACAGGTGATTCTTTGTGTCAGCTTGACTGGGCCACAGTATGCCCAGATATTGAGTTAAAAATTATTTCTGGGTGTGTCTGTTTCTGGCTAAGGTAATATTTGAACCCTGGACCTGGCAAAATAGATGGTCCTCCCAGGGAGGAGGCCTCGTCCAGCGTGTGGGTGGACACTGGGACTCGGCCTCCGTGGGGGCGTGGGCCGCTTCCTCACCCTGGGTCTCTCTCCACAGCCACACCACGGCTACTCTCCTGCTGTCCTGCTTCTCTGGGGAACTCTGAGTGACAGGGTGGTCATAACGTGGAACACAGACATGCTGGACGCTGAACCTGCCCACTCCAGGGCCCTGATCAGCCCAGAGGGGGCCTGAGAGTCTGGTTTGGGTATTCTGCAGCTCTTGCTGGAGTGGACGACCAGACACATGGCCAGTCTCCCCCACCCCTGAGCAGGCAGCAAGGGCCGTGCGAGGAGCGTGGGGACAGGGCCCCAGGTCAGTGGAGTAGATCCCTGTATGTCCAGAGAGGACCGGCTCTGGGTGTGCTCAGGGCAGGATGTGAGGTAAGTGTGTGTCGTCTCAGTGTCCCTGTCCTCGGTGGCCACAGAAGCTCTGTGGCAATGGCCCAAGGAACTCCACACCTGGAGAGGGCAGCTGCCTGCAGACCCTCCCTCTATACTGAGGCCTGGCTCGGCCATCAGGAACCTCCAGACTCTGGTGGGAGGCCTGCCGCACCATCCTCTGAGGTCACCTCCCACTTTGTGAGGGTCCTGCCCCTCCATGGGCACCTCTGAGACTTGGGCACGCAGGACCAGGGTTAGGCCGGGTCTTCTTGGGAACATCTGTGGCGTGTCTCTGTGGCAGCTTCTGAGTGTGGGCAGGGGATTTCTGGGACCCTTGGGAGACAGATGGACGCCAGGCACCAGGTCATTCACCCAGGGAGAAGCCCCTCTGCTGGGAGGGCTCCTTGGCTCTGATGGCCAGCAGGGCAGCTCAGTGAGCCTCTGAGTGCTGTGGGGTCCACGGGTGCAGAGGGTCTCGCCCTGCATAGGGCCTGGGCCTCAACAGGCACCCAGACAGCGGGGCAGGCAGGCCGGCCAGGGGCCTGTGGAATGGATGAGTGGAGGGCTTGGGGACGAGCTGTTCCTGCTGTCCATGCTGAGAATGAGGAAGGGCTCCTTCCCCTGCCTGGAGAGGCCCTGAGGGTTCTGGGTCAGCACTCTCCCTCCACAGGGGCAGGCCCCAGAGGGCGTTTCTGAAAAGTCCATTTTGAAGCAATCAGCACAATGCTTTCCAGCCCAGACTCTGCCAGGGTCACAAGGACACGGGAGGCCTGCAGAGCCTGGACACTGGAGTCCATTAACACACACCTGTGACCTGAGTCTCTTCTTCGGGCCAGTGGGCTCAGATGTGCACGGCTCTGCCTGCGGACCCTGGTGGGCTCTGTCCTCGGCCTGGACGCCGTCTTGGCTCCATCTGGTTGGTCCGGCCAGAGCTCCTGGACGCCTGGACCAGCAGAGCCCAGCACATCTCCTTTCTCAGCTCTTGCTGGGCACAGCCTGGCCCTGCACGGGTGAATGAGGCCTGGAGCAGCTGTCTCCAGGGTGCACGGGCCCGTGGGGAATGGGGGCAAGACCTGCCCTCACACACCAAGCTGTGAAGGGAGGTACCTGTCCGGGTCTAGGGCTGCTAAGGGAGCCGCTTCCCTCGCACACTTCTGTTTCATTGAAACAATGTTTCATACGCAATTTAAAAAACCAAGTCAAGCTGGACACGGTGGCACAGGCCTGGGATCCAAGCTACCTGGAGGGCTGAGGCAGGAGGACCCCAAGTTCAAGGCCAGCCTCAGCAACTTAGAAAATTAAGACATAAAAGGGCGGGGGTTGCAGCTCAGGGGTGGAGCACCCTGGGTGGGAGCCCAGCCCCACCAAGGAAGCCAGGTCACTCCCCCAGGCCCACTGTGAAAACATTCACCTTTCCCACCCGCCCTGGAGGCAGTGGCTTCCTGCTTCCTGTTTCGTTTGGTTCTAGTGGGTGTTTTTCTCCGTGTTCCGAATGGCCTGCTTGTTCTGACGCAGGTTGCTCTTTCAATCTCGGGCGCCACCTCTAGAGTCCAGGCTTGGTCTAGGGCAGCTGTGCGCTGACTTCTCTCAGGGCCTCGTCCCTCGATACTCCCCACCTGCCCACATGGTGAGACCACGTGACGTGTGGGTTTGTCACTGCCCCGTGGGAACTGTGGGAACTCCTCGGTGCTGCGGAGCCTTCCACAGTGGGTGCTCTGCGGTGGTCCCTCCCGCCCTGGGCTGATGTCTGGAGCCAGGAGATGCCTATTCTGTGACAGGCGGGTTATTTGTTTAACCCTCGCTCCCTCCAGGCCCACTGCCTCCCCTGCACGAGCCCTCTCACTCCCCCGGGGGTCCTGCCGTCCTTGGGCCCCTCTCCGTCCGTCCCCACCGCCCTGATCCTGGCCCTTGAATCTCTTTCCACTCTGTTCTCGAGGCTGCCTGCAACCTCCCGTGGGGGCTGTCTGTCTGCCAGGACCCGGGCCTGGGCTCACCCCTGCCCTGTGCCCACCGTGCAGAGCCTGGCCCCACCGTGGTCCCGTGCAGGGGCAGGGGAACGAGTGCAGTGCTGAGCATGAACCAACTTGGGTGCTCTTCTCCAGGGGCCCGTCACGTGCTCTGGTCCATCCCTGCCAAGAATTCCTCTCAGTTTAAAGGGCTGGGGCTGGGGCATGGCCACCGGAGCCGTCCGAGGCTAACTGGGGAGCCCAGAAGCCAGCCCAGAGCCCAGCTGAGCCGCTCCCTGGAGCCCTGGGGCTGTGAGCTCCCTGAGGGCCGTGTGCAGAGGGACACACCTCAGACGGCTCCTAGGGACCACGGTTCCCGGTGGTGAGCTTCAGAGTGCTTCCTTCTTCCTTTATATTCTTCTCTGTTTCCTGGATTCTTTACCCCCACGCTTTGCCTTTGTGAGGCCACGATCATCTGATATGGAAACCGCGCATGGGGTGGCTTCCTCACTGCCTAGAACCCTGTGTCACTCCCTGGCTCCCGGAGAGTGTGACCCGGTGTCTGGACAAGCTGCCAGCAGCCTTCCTGTTGCCCGCTCAGCTACCCCCAGTGGCCGGGGCCTCTCGAGCTCAGAGCCTGTGTGGCCCTGTGCCCTCAGCCTCTGGCTCTGCCTGTGCCAGGCGCTGGCCACTCCAGGCTTGGCACCACGTGATCTGGGGTCTCTTGAAGGCCCTTGCTCTCCTGCTGTTAGGACTTCCAGCCATGGCTCCTGGTCTGGCTTTTTAATGGGATGGAAGCAGTCCATTAAGTTTAGACAGGTGGCAGGTGAGTTACTGGCTAATGTACATCCCCTCGGCCAATGTGGTCCCCTGGTCCCCGACACAGGCTGGGCAGCTGTGGGAGAACAGGAAACTAAGGTAGGGACACTTTAAGGAGCAGCGAGGTCAATCTGTGAGCCTGAGTTTTGTTTCCTGTGTAAAAGACAAAATAAGCGTGTCCTGCGATGTTGCACCAGGCTCCAGTGGACAGAACCAGCTCAGAGCTGAGTTGAAACGGTTCATCTGGACACGGCACTGCTCCTTGTCTTGAAAGCAGGGATGATGGTTGAGACTGGGGGCTCTGGCCCAGCGTGGGGATGCCTGCCCCCCTGTGCACTTGGGTGGGCACAGCCCAGCCTGCCTCTCTCCCTGCCCCTGCGCCCCTCCTCCCATCCCAGTTGGAGATCTGCCCGCTAATTGGGAGCTGATTTGTTTTGCAATGATTCAGGCCTTTCTGTTGGAGCCCTGGGAGTAAGTCTTGCTTCCAAGGCATAAAATCTCCACTCATAGTGCTGAGAGCTACAGGATTGTTGAATAACAAATACAATTAGGATGTGCCAACTTCTCCTTTGAAGTGCCAATTTCTGCTCTTCAGGGTTAAGTGCAGTTGCCCCACTTCTCTGAGGGGCATGAGTTTCAGGACCCCCAGTGGGCGCCTAAACTGCAGGTAGTACCAGACCCTATGGATGTTGTGTTTTTTCCTGTATCATAACATTTAATTACCAAATTAGGCACAGTATGAGATTAATAACCAACTTAAATGCTTTCTGGAGCAAGAGTGTTTCAGCAAAATAAGGGTCACTTCCATGCACACCCTGTGACACCAAGACATCCATCTGATAAGCAGGATGACTGCTAAGCGACTAACGGACAGGTAACAGATACAATGTGGATACATTGGACACAGGAAGATTGATGACCTGGAGGGATGGAACAAGACAGGGCAAGATGCCACCCTGCTCCTCAGAATGGCATGCAACTTAAAATTTATGAATTGCTTATTACTGGAATTCTCCATTTAATATTTTCAGACCATGTTTAGCAGTGGGTAACGGAATCCATGGAAAATGAAACCTTGGACAAGGGTGGTTTCTGTACCTGTGCCTTCTCTCGGTGAGTGTTGAAAAGTTAGGAGAAGAAAACTTCGACCTTTTTACAGCTGCAAACCCCCAACTCAGGAGAGGAGCATCCAGGCCTGTGGTGGTAGAGGGTGGGCCCTGTGCCTGGTCTGAGTCGGGCCGGCTGGTCCTTTAGCTGCAGCATGGCCCAGCCCGAGTCCTGGTTGGGGTGGGGTTGGCAAAGAGAGAGCAACTGATGTTTACTGAGGACCCAAGGAGACCCAGGCCCCGAGGATGCTGGCCTTCCTGTGGCTAGTTGGAGTTGGCCCTAGGGGAGAGTGTGTTTGGCGGAAGCTCTTGCAGCCTGAGGGAGAATATAGGGGGAGTAAGACCCTGCTGCTCTCAACCCCACGGGGACCAGGCCTGCAGGACTGTCAGGAGTGGAAGGGCCCAA
This sequence comes from Marmota marmota marmota, assembly GCF_001458135.2. NCBI lineage: Eukaryota > Metazoa > Chordata > Mammalia > Rodentia > Sciuridae > Marmota > Marmota marmota. The sequence goes on from NW_026000108.1 coordinate 2,842,962, forward strand.
AGGCCTATGGCAGTGTGACTGCTGGGATGTCCTTGGTGTCCTGAACAAACAATGGAGCAAGACACACAGCGGTAGCAGAGCGCAGAGGTGGGAAGGTACAGATGGGTAGAGGCAAGAGCAGCCAGCGAGAGGCCCTGGGCCGGGTCTGACGGTCAGAGTCTTATATCCTGAGCCGCGGGCGTTCCCTTCCCTACAAGGACCTGATAGAGACCTGACCCATCGGCTGTCTTATGATACCTAATTAGAATATTTCCCAACTTCCCCCACTGGTTACTTTAGAGAACCTCATTAGGACACTGACCTCTTGACCCCCCTTGGTCATTTTAAAGTCTGGACTGTAGCAGAGGTTGTCATGGTGAGGACCTCAGGGACGGGAGCTGTCATGGACGGGATTCAGTGTGCACGGAGACAGGACTCCCGGCCCCTGTCTTGTCCTCCAGAGCTTCTTTCTAACACCCTGCCTCCATCCGCCATCTTGGTGTCCTGTTCGACACGTCCCAGGGCAGCCGGTGTCACCTCCTGGGGTGAGCCTAGTTCCCCAGGGCAGGGGCAGGGGTGGGTTATGGGGGACAGGGATCTGTGGGTCCACGTGGCCTGTGACCCCCGCCAGGGGCTGGGCAGGGTCTCAGGACGCAGTGGAGCTGGTTCTCCAGGCAAAGGAGCTGAGACAGGGGACAGTCAGTACATTTTATTCACTCCAAGACTGATAGACGCAATGCCCTCTGGGCACAGAGCTGAGGGTGGAGGAGGCCAGTGTCACTGGATGAACAGTGGCTCCCTGGCGGGCTGGGGCCTGGGCCCCCCAACTTTGTGGGCTCAAGTCAGACACAGCCCTGGGCTGCCCAGTCGGGCCTTCCAGGGTGTGGCTGGGAACACAGCCCCTGGGCCACTCCTGACATCTGGGGTTCTCAGTGGGCCTGGGGGTCTGAGTGACAGCTGATGCTGTGTCACAGAGGGACCCATGGACCCCAAATGAATTTCCACCCAAGGCGGGAGGTGCTTGGGCACAGGTCTGAGTGGGGACCACCCACAGGCAAGGTGGCGGGGAGGACAGGCGGGGCTGGTGGGAAGAAGGCAGTGCCGTGCGGCAGGGGCACCTCCTGTGGGCTTATGGATGGTTAAGGGCCTCAGAAGAGGTCTAGGTAAGACACGAGTCGGGGCAGGCGTGGCCACTGGGGTACCCGAGGACGCTCCCTGGTCTTGCTGCATAGCCCCGTTAGAGGGACCCAGGGATGCATTCCCTGTCCCCGGGCACCCAGACCCGCACGGCCCTAGGATTGGATCGTGCCTACACAGAGTGCCCCCCCCCCAGCCTTGACCAGCATGCCGAGGTGTGCCCAGAGCAGGGCCTGGGGGCTGGGAGCCTGGGTCAGGGCCAGGCACCCCCTCGGCCAGCGTGCTCAGTTCCTCTGTCCCCTTATGGGCTGGCCAAGCCTTGCTGGATTTGAAGATCCAGAGAGAGTGTCGTCGCGCAGTAGTCAACTCTGGGCACAGGGAGGCTGTGTAACAGACTCTCGTGCCCAGAAGCCCTGGCTTGCTCCTGAGTTCTGTGATGGCTGCTCGGGGGTGTCCAGCTAAGCAGTCACTTCAGCTCTGCAGGCACCCCGTCTGTGCCCCTCCCCATCGTGTGCTCCCCAGGTTGTGGCTCTCTGCAGGCTCCCCGGGGCTGGGGCTGCCCCTGAGTGTCGGCACAGAGCCGGTGTTGATGAATAATTAAAGATGGAAGGGAGGAGGGAGAAGGAGCGCCCCAGAGAGGACCGGAGGACAGGGGCTTGGCTCAGTGAGGAGGGAGGGCTCTTTCCAGACCCCTGGGCCGGCCCGGCCCTGGGCTCAGCTCAGCCCCTCCCCGCTCAGAGGCGGCATGGCCAGGACAGCAGCCAGGAGATGGACGGGCTGCGCGCCGAGGCTGGCTGGGGGAGGCGGCCCCTCGTGGAGTGCCCGGCTTTGCCAACTCGCTCCTTCCTCTGCCGGCAGCTGGAAGTGCTGACTGGCCCTTCCTCTGCTCTCGCTCTGATCCTGCAGCCCTGGTGTGGGAGGCAGGCTGGAGGAGGGGGGAGCAGGGCACAGGGTGTCCCAGGAGCACCTGTTAGGAAGGAGTCCCACCCCAGGATGGGCGGCACAAAAGGACTTGCTGTTATCTCGAAAAATAGGAGCCTCGATCTTAACACCTCCGAATGCCGTTAAAAGAAGTAATTGCCTGACTGCAATTATTTTAGGAGGTTTAACTAACCACCGCCTGGGCGCTTTTTAAGAATACTTGGGGAATTTTAAATTCCTCCCACGGCCCCCAAGGGTGGGGGCCCTGCCTGGTGCCTGAGGCCCATCCCCTTCTCCTCTCTGAGAGGAGGATGGGGGTCTCTGAAGGGGGCTTCTGGCGGTGAAGCCAGCTCTGCCCCGGGGGGGGCGGAGGCCCGTTGCCAAGGTGACATCCCCAGGCACATCCCTGTGGGCTCTGCTGGGGTGAGGGGGGCGGGGGTGGAGGAAAATGATTTCCTTGTGACAGGCGCCTGCTGAGGCCCCCTTTCCTTATTGATCATGTGGGGAGAGGAGCTTCCTTATCAGGGCCGGTGAGCTAGAGAAGGCAGGTGTGACCTCTCACCTCGTAGTCTGCTGCCCACCACTGCCATTGGCTTGGGAGTGACCCCCATCCTGCGCGGTCCTGGTCTGATTCAGGGAGATCTTCCAACTTCCCGAGAAACTGCCGGCTCTACCAAGGCACAGCCCAAATGCCAAAGTCAAGACAAAACACAGCAGAAATAAACGTGCCCAGGCCCCCGGGTGCCTCGCCTGCCGCTGGTGTGGGCAGACACGCCAAAAGACTCTAGGTAACAAATTTATTTTTAAAGAATCAATCCAAAAACAATTCAATGCAATTTATGAACGTGGTAGGAAAAGATGAGCAATGAGCCCAATTAGTAGAAGTTATTTTAAATGTGTCAGGATCACGTCTTAGCCCATGCTGGATGTCATCTCGCTTCGGCATCTGGCTGCAAAGGGCGTTTGAGGAAAGACAGCCGCCCTGGGCCAGGCTGAGAAGGCCCTGCGGTCAGAGTGCAAGGGGCACTTCCCAGCCCTGGGCGGAGAGGAGATAGGTTCTGGGGAGCTGGAAGCCCTTGTGAGAGGACGTGGTGAAGGACTGGCCCAGGCTGACCTCTCCAGTGTCCACAGCCACAAGCTGGACAGAGTCAGAGGTGCCCACGGGTGCCCCAAACCCAGACCCACCTGTAAGACACATGGCTTGACTCGGGCCTCTGCTGGGCAGGTGGGGCCTGGGGCTGACGTGCCAGGCCGCTGCCCTTCCCACAGCTACCTGCCTCTGTGGGCACGCCCCAGGCCTGGCCCCTGGGGTTCAGCACCTTCTCCTCCCAGTCCTTGCTTTCCACCATCCCGGAGCTCTGGAAGCTGGGGAGAAAGAAAGAGAAAGTCCGGAGGCACGCGGGGAGGCGCCAGAGAGCGGGGACAGTGGGCCCTGCACTGTGCGGCCGGCACCGCACGCTCATCCTGCAGCGCTAGCGTCCTGGTCCCTGTTGACAGAGGGGAACCTGAGGGTTGGAGCGGCCGCGTGGCTTCCCACCAAGGACCCAGGCCAGGGAAGGGCTGCAGAGCAGGGCTCCATGCTCAGGCTGCCAAGGCCCAGGCCAGAGTCCCACACATTCACCATCTTGCTTCTGTGGGAGGTCAGTTGGCCCGACCCCGACCCTGTTCCCGTCCCCATCTGCAGGCCTGGAACTCTCCCTCAGGGTGGACAAAGCTGGCTGAGTTCCCCCCAGAGCCCCCCCTGGCTGTCCAGGAAGGTTGTGGTAGGACGCGTGCTCAGGACCCCTCTGGTCACCGCAACAGCCCACCCGGTGGCTTCTTACAGATCTGAGAAGCAGAAATGTCTTGGGGGAGCAGCTTGATCTGAGACGGAGGAAGACGGAAGAGGGCGGAAGGGGCCAGGCTTGAGGCCAGTGTCTCAGAGGCTCAGATCCTTGTGCCTTCTTGGGAGACAGAGTCCAGCCCAGTGATGGCCCCGGGCATGTTGGGCTGACCGGCACCAGGGGCTCCTCAGCCGTTTCCCATTGAAACGCCTCCCGTCTCTGCCTTGCCAGCTGCCAGGACTGGCGGCTCCTCCTCTGGGCAAGAAAATTCCTGATGGTCCCCAACAGCGCGCGGCCCGGCTGCTCCTCTCCCTGGCGCACAGCGGCTGCCCTGGCGTCCCAACCAGCCTGGGACCACGCTGGACAGGCAGGACTGTCCTCTCTCAGCCTGACCCCCTTCTCTGTCGACTGAGAAGAAAGGTCACGGTGGCCCCAGTCCTCAGCTCTCCTGGCCTCTCCCAGAGACTCCTGGGTGTCACCCGCAGTGTGCCCTCTGCCTGAAGAATCACCCGGGGTCCGCCCCCCGCCTGGTGGCCCAGCGCGCCTTCACTGAGCGTGATGGAGGAGCTGTGACACTGGGAGGCTGGCCGTGCTCCTGTCTGTCTGTGCGTGGGTTTCTGGGAGCGTCCACCTTGGGATTCGCGCTTTTGCTGCGTAATTGACATCAACAGCTTGTACGGAGCGTGTGGCGACCCGGCCCACCTGTGGCGTGGGCACCATTAGTTGAGGGTTTGGTGTCCCTGACACCCGCCCCTGGGGTCCAGTCTCCTGGAATTCAGGTCACGGGTGTGCAAGACCCTACCCATGCTGCCACATCCCCCAACTGCTCAGCACAGGAGAGAGCAGAGGGTTTTACTCTCCTTGCTTTTCTGATGTTTCCTCCGATTTCTCTGGTGGGAATAATATGTTTTTAATTGGAAATAAAAAGCAAGGTAGAAGGTTTGCTCGGGGTCAGCCATGTGCAGGTGTCCAGGCGGCACGCACATCCAGTTGCAGCCTTCGGGAGGGCGCGGTCGCTGCCTCGCCCAGCCTGTCTCAGAGTGGTGGCTTCTCTGTCCCTCTGTGGGGCCAGGGCTGTGGGCAGGTATCCTACCCTGAGCCGTGCAGGGTGGGCCCCTGCCCCCCACTCCGGAGCCTTCCCCACTGGCCCTCTGGGGCTCCTCCAGCGTCCTTCCCTGACCCTGCTGCTGCTGGGCCTGCTGGATTCCCCCAGGTGACACCTGTCATGTCCTCTGTCACCTCTGGGCCTCTCTGGCATCCGTGGGGGGCTCATCCCGCTTGCTGCTCAGAGGAGATCGGCTGGGTGGTCAGAGGCCAGCACCTCCCCGACTTAGGGGCCCCCTCCCTGATCCGACCGGCTTTGGAAGCCCAGCCCAGGCACCACTGAGGGCCTCCCTCGGTCCCTGCCCCCCGGCTGTGAGAGGGCCTCCCTCAAACCACAGCGACCATGACGACAAGCCTGACCGGGCCACCTTCCCTCGGCCTGCGGGGACTGGAGTGCCCCTGTGCAAAGCGCACCCGGCTGGGCCCAGGCTCTCCAGGGCAGGGCTGTTGGCACCTGCAGAAGGTGGCATTCACAAGGCCCGCTCCCCTCCGGCCAGTGAGGGAACAGAACATAGGTCCTGGTCCAGAGGCCCTCCGTGGTGACCCAGCACCCATGGGGCCAGCTGCGGAAGCTCAGGCCTCGATGGGTGCTCAGTGGATGCCTGTAGGCAGAGCAGCTTCGTCGTCTCTCCGTGGAGTAGAACAACCACATTCACACAGCACGCTCACTCACCTCCTCAGCTCACAGTCCCTCACGGTGCTTCCTGGCCGGGATTAATGAAGGGAGAGTGAGCCCTGCTCTCTCCTGAGAGCACAGAACCATCCATGGCTCCCAGCTCTTTGACACCTTTGATTCCGGAGAAAGCCTGCGTCGGTGTGTTTACTAACCCTGTGCCTCCCTTTCTGTAACTATTTAACCTAACTAAAGCTGTGGTTTTGAAGACATTGATTTCAAAGGAGAAGAAAATATTATTCCATTAAAGTCACTGAAAAATTGATCACCCAATTTCGGTGGCATCCCTGGGGTGGAGATGCTAACGGCTGTTCACGCTGGATCTCCATCCGCGCAGCTAAGCTCTTGAGTCTCTCCCAGGCTGACAGCTGCTCCCAGCCACACAGGACCAGGTGCCAAGGAGGACGGGCAGGAGGTGAAGCTGTGAGCTGGGAGTCCTGTGCACACCGTCTTCTGTGTCTTGGCCGACAAGCTTCTTGCTGTAGCCCACCCTGTAAAGCAAGCAGCTCCTTATTGAAGCCTTAAAGCACACTCCAACTGGCCTTCCAGGGACTCGGAGGTGGCAAAGGGCCCCAGAGGGTCTGCCCTGGGTGGGTTGGCTGGGCCTCCCCTCCCCTGAAGCTGCGCTGCTCTCCGGCTCCCGGACGGGGTTTCTTCCCACCCCTTCAAGCTGCCATCACCTGCTGGAATGTGGGCTTCTGCCCCTGACCTCAAGGCACCCTTGTCCTCCTGTGGCTCCTGAAGCGTGGGATGGACCGTGACCTTCCTCCCACAGGAAACCCCTGGGGAGGGTGGTGTGGCCCTGTGCTCGAGGTCCCACCCTCTGCTCCGACTCCTGGGGCCTTGGCACCAGGGGGCGGCTTCTCTCCCACCCGAGGGCACGCGGGCCTCTCCTGACACTCCGCCAGGGCTGGAGCTGGACCACACCCAGGACCCCTCGCCCCTCAGGGACACCCTCCCCTCAGCCCGGGAGCCCACTTGTTCCCCACGGAGGCCTGTGGCTCTGTCAGGGCATTTGGAAACCACCTGCAAGTGGGCATAGGGCGCTGTGGGCGTCTGGGCATGCTCCCTGCTCTGGCTTGATTTCACTGTGGACCCCAAGGCTCCGAGAGGTTCCAAGTCAGGTGTCCTGGGCAGTTCTGCCACGTGGGGGCCATCGGTCCCGTGACCCCTTGATGGGTCCCTTGCCTCCGTCCCGACCCCCAAGGCCACACCACAGGGCCGTGCCACAGGTCAGCCAGGCTGAGGAGAGCATTACCAGTCAAGCGCCTGCCCATCGCGGGGCCCTGTGCTGATCCAGGCTCCGGCATGGAGTCTCCGGGCGCCTGGGGTCCTGATCTGCTGGGCAGACCTGGGGTCCCCTGCTGTTTGTTCCAAAGTCTCTGATTCTGTGAGTTCAGAATGTCTGATGAGAGACCCTGTCTCCTGTGTCTTGGGATCCTGTCCCTGGAGCCATCTCCTGGCAGTCTCTCTGTGGACTTGGAGAAGGATCAGGCCCTTCCTGGGCCGTGTGCCCTGAGGTCAGGGCTGGCACTGGATTTTCGTTCCATCAGATGAGACAAAAAGCAGAACTTCCTCAGACTGCCTTGGGCCGTGAGGACCTGCCTGTGCTTCCTGCCCGCTGTGCGGGCAGCCTCTGGGGGACGTGGACAGAGCGCTCAGGCTCCCTGGCTCTGAGCCTGTGCCCCTCAGCCTCACTCAGCACCCCTGAACTGGGCCAGGAGCTCTGCTCTGGGCCTCCCCGAGGTGCGCCTGCAGGTGGAGGAGAGCCCTGCCGTTCCCAAGGCAGCCGAGCCTCACTTCTCCAAGCCTGAGGGCTGTTTCCCATGGTGTCTTCGAAGCCCAAAGAGGAAACACTTTCTCCCGAGGCTTGCTGAAGACACAGAGGCATCAGGACAGCAAGTGGGACTGTCTTCCTGCTAGGGAGGCTCCCTAGGAGGGCCTGGCCCAGTGCGGTGAGCCACCCGGGGGCCACCATGTGCAGGTGCAAGGCCAGGATGGGCTGGGTGCCCAGGAGTGACCGTACCTGCTGGCAGGAGTGTAGGCCGTAGGAGCCTATGTCCTCTCCAGAGGGTGACAGGCTGGGAGGGGTGACTGTGGTACTGACCCTTCCTGGCTGTGTATCTTCAGGCGAGCATCTGGATCTCTCTGGACTCTGCTCCTTGTCTGGAAATCGTGCTGGCCATAAGGCCCCCCTCAGGGGGTTGGTGGGAAGGGGAAATGAGTTGACGGGTGGGAACAGTGGCCCTGGCCTGAGCAAATGCTCAATCCATAATAACAGGCGCGAAGGTGACGCTCACCACCGGTGGGACAGTCGAGGGTGACATTCACAAGGACACACTTGTGCACAGCAAGCAGCAGGTACTTTGTAAGCCCAGAGTCACAGGTTACTTTTTTAGCCCCTGATTTACTGTCTTGTCAAGGGAGGCCTCTGAGTTCTCGAGGCTGGTGCGATGCCCCAGGGCTCCTCCGTGTTCTGTGGCTCTCAGGGTCTGCTCAGAGCCTGTACCCACAGGCCAGCAGTCTCCCACGGCACCAAGATCTCCTCTCTTGGCACTGTCTGGGAGACCAGGAGCAGGGTGCTGGAGGCACCACAGGCTCCTGGGACCTGGGTGTGGCCACCACACAGTCTGAGCCCCTCTCCTCTGTGCTCGGGTGGGGACCAGCGTCCAGCTGCCTCTCCCAGGCGATCGGCATGACTGACAACTTGAACAGAAACTCTGTTAAATGAAATCCTTTCCTGGGGTCGCACAAGAAGAGGAAGAGGAGGAAAGGGCCCGCCCTAGGTGGAGGGTGCCGGCCGCTCCCCAGGTCTCCCCAGCAGACGCGACCATCAGACCTCACTAGCAGCACTGTCCCGAGACCTGTGTCCTGCTGGTGTGGAGACAGCTCCAGCCCACCTTGGAGTGAGCACAGGGCTGGGCCGACGTCCAGACAGCTACACAGCATCTGCCCCTCACTGTCCTGGCAGCCAGCCTGTCACGGAGGCTCTGCCTGTGACACCCCACCAGGCCCCTGGGACACACGACGCATTTCTGACCTGCAGTTAGCCCGCCAGAGCCCAGGTGCCCAAGCCAGGCCACCACCCCTGGGCTCAGCTCCCATCTGGAGACCCTGGGGAGAGTCCACTTCTCCTCACCAGGCTGTGCCAAATCCGGTTGGTCAAACTGGTGGTGGTCAGTTCCAGGGTCAACCTGGCTGGGCGTGATGCCAAGATATTGGGCCAACACCTTTCCTGATGTTGTCATGAAGTAAGCCAGCCAGCCCGTCCTGCGAGGGACTCCAGACTTCCCTGGGTGACCACAGGCAGACCAGTTGACCTCTGAGCCTTGGTTTTATCAACCGCAAACAGGGGCACTGCTAGGACACGCCTCCCAGGCTTGTTCGAGGACTGAGACACGGAAATGGTCATCGCAGCTTGTTCTGAAGATTCTACGGGTTGCTGCCTGGCCAGCTGGTTCTGGGCCCACAGAATCATGACCTGTGCATGCCAGAGTACCACCAGGGGCCTCGGAGCCCAGAGCTGAGTGGCACCTCGCACTTCCTGTGGGCCGCGTGGCCAGGCCAGGCCTTCTTTGAAGGCCTTTGGCTCTTGTGTTTGGGCTCCCTGAGTGTCATCCTCACCCCACTCATGAAATCCTGCTGGGGGAGGGACAAGCTTGTGTGCAAGTCAGGAGACTCTGGAGGCAAAGGACAGAAATAAAACCAAACCAGCTTAAGCAAAAACATGACTTTATTGGCTGACGTAATGGAGAGAACTTGGAGTTGGATGCAGGACTCAGGCACGGCTGCATCCAGGGGCTCAACCGTTTCCCAGGACTCAGCCTCCCTGGTTCGTGATTTTGCTTTGGGTGACAGAGGCTTGAGCTTCCTGGTGGCAGGAACAGCCCCAGGTGTTTCCTTCTCTGGTGAAAAGAAAGTGCCTGCTTCTCAGTGGTCCTGGAAGCTCCGGCCCAGGACTCGGCCATCACTGAGCCCCACTCCTGCCTTCAGGAGGGCCTTGTCTAGGTGACAGCTCAGTTTTAGGGCGAGTGTGGGAGCCGAGAGTGGGTCTGTCTGTTGACGAACAGAGGCCGAGGGTGGGAAGGGGCAGAGTCCCCCAGACAAACAAAGACGCTCTCTCCAAAAAGTGGTGTCCCAGCAGCGGCAGGGGGCACGCCCAGCACGTCTAGGAAGTGGTGTGGTCACGTCAGGGGGACTCACAGTGGGCTTCGAGCCCTGAAGGCCACAGAGGACGAGCTGAGACCCCAGAGAGAAGATGCAGGCTCGCTGAGCCACTAGGGTACAGGCCTGGCGTGAGGGGCATCTGGAACAGCCAGGGCCGGGAACCTGCTGTCCAGCCTGCGTCCCAGGCTGCACACAGGGAGCCCTAGGACACCTCTGAGGACACAGGACTGAAGTGGAGTGGTCAGGACGCCCGACCTGGACTGCGGCTCTCCTAACCTGGGGTGCACCCACCAGGTCCTGGTGAAGACCCCGAGGAGCTCTTCCTTTAGACAGAGCTGCAGTCGACACCAAAGTCTGTGTGGAGACATGAACCACCAGAGTGGCCAGGAAGAGCCACAGGGGAGGCGCGGGGGCAGGCGGGGCAGCCCTGCGCCTTCTCAGATCAAGGCTGCCGTCCCCCACGTCCCCCGCGCCCCCCACGTCCAGGCCACTTTTAAAGCCCGAGAAGCACAGAGACAAGAGCAGGCTTTAGTCCCACGGGCCAAGGGCCCGCCTCCCGGCAGCTGGTGATAAATGGCTCTTGCTGTGGCTGCCCGCGGCGCTCCCCACCATGAGCGGGTTGGTTCCTGTCCTGTGTCCAGGGGCAGTTCCAGGCCTCCTGGGATCCTGGGTCCTGAGTTTGTTTGTTTTTCCATATGATTTCCAGGATGTTTCCGCAGGTGGAAAACAAGGCCCAAGAGTGCAGGAGGTGAGCTGTGGTGGGAGAGGAGGGGACGGGAAGGGCCCAGCCTCCAGAGAGCAGGACACGCTGGGGACAGCCGCTCTCCAGGGAGCACCGCCGCGCTCCCTGACCCTTGGAAGATGTTAATGTTCTACCAAGTAAATTAAATTAAAGTAACGAGCATGAGAAAGAGGGAGAGGGAAACGGAAAGAAGAGCCACTGTGTGTCAAGTGAGGAAGCAGCCAAGGGAGTTCAAAGGACGGTCCTGGCCACTCAGAACGGCGTAGCTTCCACCTGGGAAGGGACAGTGGGACCGTGTCCTCTAGCAGGGTGTGTGGGTGGACAGAACCATCCTATAGTTTTCGCAGGTATATCTGGGGTCTGTGCAAGTGCTCAACGTGTCCATGCAGTTGGAAGAAGAGAGACCGCTGTGGAAGGCAGAGGGCCAGGGGGACGGTGGGGGATCTCCAGCAAGGACACGTGTGTGCATGTGTATGAGCACACAGCTGTGCTCCGTGGGCCTGGGTGCATGCAGGTGTCTGGGCGATCTCCTAGACCTGTCCACTGAGAGGCTCGAACCTTGTCTTTGACCTTGGCACATAGAACTCAGTTTCTCAAACACTCCCACTAAAAGGAGCCCTGGCTCCTGGGAGAAATAAGTGATTTTAGGGCTGGGGCAAGAAAAGTACAAAATTAGACTGGAACATCTTGTTATGCCAGAAAGTAAGAAAGTGCTCAAAAAAAAAAAAAAAAAAAGAGTGGCATGTCACAAAGACTCAGGAGCCAGCTTGAAGGGGCTCCTTGGCCAAACATGGAACAACTGAGCACCAAGATAATGAAGCACAGCGGTGAGTTATAAATCACTGAAAACAGGGATTCAAAGTACAGGCTAGAAATAGATCATGGATGATAGATTGATAGATGATAGGTAGATGATAGGCACGGACAGATAGATATACAGATAGATGAGACAGATGGATGATAGATGATGGGTGAGGACTGACGACGGATAAGTGGATATATAGATGAATGGTATGTGGAGGGAAGGGCGAGCGGCTAATGGATGGGTAGATGGGTGGATGGATGGTGGATGAATGGGTGGATGAATGATGGAGGGATGGATGATATATGGAGGAAGGGAGGGATGAATGGGAGGATGGAGGGATAGATGGATGATGATGAATGGATGGATGATAAGTGGAGGGAGGGAGGGATGGATGGGTAGATGGAGGGATGGATAGATGACGGATGGAGAGAAGGAAGAATGGATGGGTGGATGGAGGGATGGATGGATGGATGATGGAGGGATGGATGATAAGTGGAGGGAGGGAGGGATGGATGGGTGGATGGAGGGATGGATGGATGATGGATGGAGAGAGGGAAGAATGGATGGATGGATGGAGGGATGGATGGATGGATGATGGAGGGATGGATGATAAGTGGAGGGAGGGAGGGATGGATGGGTGGATGGAAGGATGGATGGATGATAAATGGAGGAAAGGAGGGATGGATGGGTGGATGGAGGGAAGGATGATGGATGGAAGGTGAATTGATGGATGGGTGGATGATAAATGGAGGGAGGGGTGGATGCATGCATGAATAATAGTTGGGTAGATGGTGGCTGGGTGATTGATGGGAGACAGGTGAGATGGAAGGCTGTAGTTTCAGCAGGATGCCAAGATAGTGCTGGGTAGAGGAGAGTCATGAAAGATGCCGGATCTGGGGGAGTTTGTGATGAGGAGCAGATGTGCTCTGTGTCTTACAGTGTCTCCCCCAAGAATGTTTATGTTTCCAGAAAATAAAAAGTAATTGTAGTGCAGATAAATCAGACAACTCCTGACCAACTTCTCAAAAATACCAGCAGCAGGAGGTCGGAAGGACACTGTGTGCCTGGGAGAGACAGGAAGAGTGTGGAATGCAGCTGAGAATGCGTCTCCTTGGCCCCCCAGGGGCAACACGGACAAACGCAAATGAGGGCCGCCCAAGGGAAGAGGGCACTGTGTTCTTCAAAAATGTCTGCAACATAAAAGACAAAGACAGTCTGTGAAAAAGTTCCAGAGGAAAGAAAACCAGAGACAAGTGCTGCAGTGCCGGGAAGAAAGCTGGAGAGGGGGCTGGCGGCAAGATGGCGGCTCCACCCAAGGCAGATCCCACCCCCTTGGGGTCCAGCACGTCACTGAGGGCATGAAAGAGGTGCCCTCTGCTTCCCGGAGGGTAAAGGACTGTGAGCTCTGCCACTTAATCTTAATGGTTCTGAAAAAGAGTCACACACAAAGAGAGAGAGAGACAGAGAGAGACAGAGACAGAGAGAGAGAGAGAGAGAAAGAGACAGAGAGACAGAGACAGAAAGAGACAGAGAGACAGAGACAGAAAGAGACAGAGAGACAGAGACAGAGAGACAGAGAGAGAGACAGAGAAAGAGACAGAGAGACAGAGAGACAGAGACAGAAAGAGACAGAGAGACAGAGACAGAGAGAGAGACAGAGACAGAGACAGAGAGACAGAGACAGAGACACAGAGAGAGTCAGAGAAAGAGAGGGACAGAGACAGAGACAGACAGAGACAGAGAAAGAGACAGAGAGAGACACAGAGACAGACAGAGACAGAGAGGGAAAGAGCCAGAGAGACAGAGAGAGAAAGAGACAGAGAGACACAGAGAGACAGAGAAAGACAGCGAGAGAGAGAGACAGCGATAGAGAGACAGAGAGAGAGAGAGAGAGAGAGAGAGAGAGAGAGCGTGCATGTGCAAGTGAGCAAAAGGTGATGAACGGGGTAGAAGGTATAAGTAAAAGGTGTCTGGTGTTTATTTTTGTAGCTTTCCATAGCTTGAAGCTATTCCTAAACAAAATGTTTTTTAAAACCAACAAAAGCCCTGGGGTCCACACAGCGTGGAGCAGACCTGGTCCCGGCAAACCTCTGCTGTCCGCAGAATCTCGTAGGGCAGCCAGCACGTGTCCCACTGTGCCTCTCCAGAACCCTGGGAGACACAGGGCCAGCTGCGCAGGCACAGGGGGTAACAGTGGGGATGATCTGCGGAGAGGACACACCCGTGTGCGGGCGCTGAGCAGCCTCCCCGGCCTGTGGGAGCTCCACAGCAGTTCAGAGGATGGGCAGAATCCACGTTCCGTAAACTGCCTCCCTGAGACTGCCAGGTTGTGGAGGGGTCGTCAGACCTATTTTGGAAGAAGTGAAATCAGATGATTACAATCTCTGGAATTCTAGAGCAGTTTCTCTGCCGAGGTCCTCGGCCCATGTGGGTCAGCATCCCGGCAGCTCAGTCAGAATGCACACTCCCGGCCACCGGCCCGAGGCTCTCGGAGCTGGGGACCTGGGCGGTGGCAGGGGCTGCCAGGCAGACAGAGGTGTGGAGAGCATGCAGAGGCAGGCGCCCAGCCCGGCCCTGTGTGGCTGGATCCGTGCACAGAGCATCCCCAAGGAGCCTGGCCATGGGCACAGAGCCACGGGGCCGCGGTCGCTCACACTAACCATTACCTGCTTTCTCTGTGGGACAGCTCAGGAGCTGTCCCCTGTCCCACAGGCACCCGGGCCCTTGGCAGCCCTGCTGAGGCTGGACAGGGGCTGTCAGTGAGGCCAGAACCAGAGCGCACTGGAGCCAGGAGAGTGTCACCTGGCCCTCGCCTCTTAAAGAATTGTTAATTGTAACAAAATATGTGCAACACAAAATCTCACGCCCCTTCTGGTCAGCAGTGAGCACATGCGCATTGCTGTAAGGCCATCGTCCCATCCTCCCCAGAACTGTCTGCCTTCCACCTGCACCCCTGGCAATCAGCATGCCATTCTCTTACTGTGGACCCCAACAGTACTGACCCTTTAAAGGCAACTGGCCTATTTCACCCAGCGTCATGTCCTCAAGGTCCTTCCCTGTGGTCATGTATCCTTCTCTACTTTTTTAAAAGTGGGATTGCTGGATATGACAGCAAATCTATTTTCAAGTTGTGTGTGTGCGTGCCCAAGGTGCTGGGCGGGAACCCAGGCCTCGTGCACCCTGGACACGCCCTCTCAGAGACAAACCCATTCCTTTTGACTTTCTTGAGGAAGCTCAGCGTGCTCTCCACGTGGCCTGAGCCGTCGGACGCTCTGGCAGGGTGTGCACGGGCTCCAGCCTCCTGAGTCCTCCTGAAGTTACTTTCTTTCCTTACATCATTCCTTGTGAGTCATGTAGGACTCAACAAAATCCCTCTTAAGTAGTTGCTGTTGATTTAAACCCAGGAGGAAAATTAGGGACTATTGATCCGCCCCATCTTTGAACAGACAGGGAAACTGAGATACAGACCTGCTCTAGCTGTTGCTGAGAGGCAAACAGGGAAGCAGATGTCCCCTGTCACCCCCACTGATGCCGCCTCATCTTGCACCTGGCCCAGGCAGTCATGTGCTCAGTGTGGGGATCCGTGGGTCCCCGCTGTAGCCGCTCAGCTCCACCCCATCCCAGGAGGACAGCCAGAGGCCATATGCACTGCTGTGTCCAATAAACCCTTACTTAAGCACCAGCAGCAGCCCCGTGCTGCCCACTCCTGTTCTAGAACATTCATTGAACAAGCAATCCATGCGACCTGCGGTATGCTGGGCACCACGCTAGGTGCTCGGACCCGGGAAGCTGAGAGCTCTGGGTCTCCAGGGGCTGGAGCTGGGGGAGGGACAGGACTCAGGGATCCTCAGGCCCATTGTGCCGTTGGCGAGGTCCTCACAACACTGCCACGTGGCATCGTTCCTGTGGGGGGACGCAGACACGGAAGCACCTGCCCCAGGTCATCCGGCAGGCTGGCAGCAGGCTTGGTGGCACCTTGTCCTGGGGCTGCCCTGTAGCTTCCCAGCATAGGGGCCTGGGCACTGGCCTTCCGGATGGGTACAGAGAGGGAGGGTGGGCCACGGGCCCAGGGTCTTTCCACAGGGAAGGCAGGATGGGAGAGTGCTCCCAGTTCCAGGAGGGAGGGTGGGACTCAGGGCCAGGTGGAGGTGGGAGGCCTCGGGCTCTGACCTGGGACTCTAGGAGGAAAGGCCCAGGTTGACCCAGCCTTCCAAGTCTCTTTGGAAGAGTGGGAGAAACAACTTCCCCTGGCCTCCAGGGCCTGTCTTCCCAAGGCAAAAGACAGAATGACGGATGGACGTGGTCAGCTCCTCATTCCCTTCCCCCTCTGGTCTTCCGCACCACCCTCTTGGTCTCTGTCCGTCACGGCTGCCCCTCCACAGGTCTTGCTGGTTCTGCTTTAGCATCTGTGGCTGCTTCACAGCCGGTTGTGTTGGTCACTCTGGGCCCCTGAGGGCCGCTTCCTGGTGTTCAGTGACCTTTGTGTCTCGGAGCTGTCAGGTTGGGTTTGCGGCAGTGCTTACTCCTGAAGGCTGGGGACTTGCAGACCAGCAGGGACAGCTCCCCAGGGATGTGCTGGGTCTGCTTTCAGGACAGGGCTATGGCCATGTGTGCACGTTGTAGGACTGTTAGAGACGGAGGGCACACTGGTGCCCCTGTTGGCTCCTGAGAGGAGTGCTTCCCATCCCCAAGTGTGGTCCCCTGGGCTCCCCATTCACTCCCCTACCTGGAATCCAATCATTGTGCTGGTTCGTGTTCCCAGGGGCAGGAGGCGCATGGGGGGTCGGCAAGGCATGTCCTGGGGCCCTGAGCTGGGCTCCGGGCCCCCACACTGAGGGAGAGGACTCAGGTGCCCTCTGTGGTGAGTGCCCGAGGTGCTGTGAGCCCCTTAGGAAGAGCAGGACTCTGCCCCCTCTGTCCCCGTGTCTCAGCTGTCTGTGACGATGGTCCCCTGCAGCACTCTGTAAGCCTCTGGAAAGTGGCTTTGCAGTCTGAGACGCACCCTTCCTTTCCTGGCCACCGAACACGGATGTGATTTCAGTTCCCTGAAACTCCACTTACCCCGACAAGACAAGCACGTCCCGAGGGTGTCCGACCTGTTTCCTGTCACAGGGTCCCCAGCACGGCAGGCTGCACCCCTGGTGCTTGAGGTGGGGCAGGAGGTGAGGTAGGTACCTGTTAACTCCTGGAGCAGAGATTCGGGTGGGGAGGTGCTGGGGGCCAGTCGCTGCCCTTGACCACCTCTCAAGAGGGCAGCTGGGTGCCAGGCGCCTGGGCAGATGCCCTCCAACCCCCAGTGGGGAAGGGTGCTCTTCTCACCTCACCTTCTCCTGAGAGTCTGCAGAAGGGAGCTTTCCCAGGCCGTTCGCCTCTTTCCCGAGCCACGGCGCTGAGGAGACCGGGCCGGCTGGCATGGGACGGGCCTGATGCCTCTCCCACGCTGAAGCCGTGAGGACAGACCTACCAGTGTGCCCGGACAGGGGACCCTCGTGGGACAGCAGCTGCTCCTCCTGACCCACGCACTGTGTACTTCCAGAGCGGCCCCATCTTTCACGTGGAATGAGGCGCTGCAGGCAAGGAACCCGGCAGAGCCAGGACTCCCTGCAAGCAGGTCCTGCTCCTCTGCAGCAGCTGAGTCTGGACGTGTCGGTGGCCTCCTCCGGGCCCCCAGGAGCACTTCCTACTGAAGACCCGATTTGAAGGGGATGTTCCGCACCAGGCGTTCCCAGGAGCAAGTGTCAAGCACACATCCCGGGCAGGGAGCCTCATTCCTGGAAATGGGTTGCAGCTGGAAGGGGGCCACCCCGTGCCATCACAAAGGCCCCTGACCTAGTCTGGGTAACTGCTCCTGGACACTGTCCCCTCCAAAGCTCAGACAGGGCTCAAGGCTGCCCTCCGCGCGCGCGCGTGCACACACACACACACACACACACAGATTCACACTCAAGCGCGCGCACTTGGATGAAACCAGACAGGCAGGCCTACCAGGCACAGCCCCTGCACAGCCGTGGCACAGTAAGGCCCTGGGCAGGAGCCCCGCCCCGCACACAGCGGACCCCGGCCAGCCTGAGGTTTTGATATACTGCACCCCACCCCCCACTAGGCTGGGCACTCACAGGCATGCCCATCCGCGGGCGGCACAGGTGAGCAGGCGGTGTGCACAGTGAGGGCTTGGAGTCACGAGGCAGCCGCCACCTGATGCAGCTTGGACAGGAACACGCCCTCACCCAGTGCTGCCTGGGATCGTCCTCGGCTCACAAGGTCTTTCCAACTAGAGGGAGCACCTGTGGGGTGCCTACTGTGCGCCAGGCTTGGCAGCCCCACAGGCCTCCAGCTGCCCCATCGCAGGTGGACCAGCCCGGGGGGCAGGAGAGTCTCAGTGTCCTGCTCCATACCCCAGCCCCCCTGCTGGTCTATATTCCACTCTGGCTGCCCTTCCTGGTCCTCAGCTCCACAGCACAGGTCAGCAGGGACCAGCTCAGTGGGCGACCTTGGAGGGCTATCAGGTCACGGAGGTCCAGGCTAGCATGGGTCCCCCCCAGAGGTCCCGCTGTAATCAGGGCCAGAGCCAAGGTCTCCCTGGCACCCCAGGCCCCTCTAATTGAATAAATATTCTCTGTCGAGTGCCCGACTACATGGTTTCCATGGATACCCACTTCTAATGGCATAATGAGGCAAGGGCATGGGCTCTCTAAAGCCTGCATGGGTGCACCCCATCCCGAGGAATCTCTCTGTAGACGTTGAGACTGAGCGGCCCGTGGGTCCTGGGCTGGATAGTGACCAGGCAGAATCAGTTCCTGCCACACCTGGCTTTGACACTGGGTGAACTCCCACCCCGGCTGGCCTCTCACAGGGACCGGCCTCCAGTGCTGGCCTGGACGCCGCCCACCCTGCCTCCCTTCCACATGCTAAGCAGGGAACATGGCCCTTGGCCCCTGCTGAGACTGCCCTGGGCACCCTCCAGAGCCACGTCCTCTGTGTGTGCGGTCCACTCAGCCCTGCCCATTGGAAACCTTTTAAAAGGGCTCTTGCCATGTGCTACCCTGTCCTTTTCCCTGGTCTGGCTTTGCAACTCTGTCTAGCTGGTCTCTGACTCTCTGCTCATCTCCCAGCTAAACACAGAATGTGGACCCTTTGCTCAGAGCAGGGGACACCACGGATCACACCACTCACCTTCTCACCCTTGGCCAAGGGCCGTCCACCCCAGGCCTCACATTAGCGCTCCTCACTGGCGGGGACCCACAGAGACCTGATGGGGAGGCACACTGGCCAGGTTGGCCTGGGAGATGGAGGGGAAGACAGAGAAGCCACAAGCTGCCACTGGTCCTCTCACCTGGGCCCATGTCTGCCTTCGGGGGCTGCTGCTTGGGAGGGTCCTACTTGTGGGCAGCCCCCAATGTGCCACTGTCTCTGTGGCTTCCTCAGGAGCTTCAAGGGCAGGTCCAGACTTGGCCAGAGAGTAACATGACAGGGGCCTATGGGCAGCCGGCAGGCCGGGCAGCCACCAAGGCTCAGCCGTGAGCGGAAATGCCACACGGAGTTGGGCACAGATGCAGAGGTGTGCCTGCAGCCCCCCATTCCCGCGGCCCACCCCAGGGGAGCAGCCTTCCATTTACTGTTTATTTAAACAGCACGTGCTCAGGCCACTGCCCTGTGCGCAGGCCAGTCAGGTGGGAAGCTCCCCCGCGGCAGTCTCCTGCTGCAGGATTCATAATCAGCTGAGCTGAAGGGCGGCTGGGGGCGGTACAGGTGGTCAGGGAGTCACCTCCTCCATGCCCCTGGGACGCAGGTATCGTGGACTGAAGTCTGGACACAGGCCCTCAGTTCAGTCCACACAGCTGCCGTGAGAGGGGGAGCCAAAGCCGGGGCTGGGTTTCCACCCTGGAGGGCCCTTCGTGGGCCCCCACCCCACACCCTCAGGGTGGAGTTTGCTGAGTGAGCAGGAGTGGACGCCACCCTCAGCGTGCTTCCTGGGAGAGGCCGTGAGGCTGCTGCAGAGAGGGGCCCACAGGGCCGCAGCAGTGCAGCCAGGACCTCTTGGGCCTGAGGGCCTGGAGCAAGGCTGGAGTCCCTGCTGGACAGGGCTGTGGCCTTCAGAGTCAGATGAGGCCCTGTCAGCACCTGGGCTGGCAGGGAGAGGGCCAGGAGAGCAATGCCCACCTCCCCACACTGCAGGCTCTGCCAGAGCCAGGGCCCCAAGGCCCACCCAGACCACTAGGGATGCAGGGTGGACTTGGAGGCCCGTGGAGAGTGACCTGGGCAGGCGAGCTGGGGCCTCTGAAGGAGAGTGGCTTCCACCAGAGGAAGCTGCCTGTGCCCTTGGGGTTGACCCTGGGGCCATCTTGAGCAAGAGGGGTCCAGCAGTGCCCTAGGTGCAGGGGTGCCCAGAAAAGGAGCACAAGCAAACTTGTCCCCGTCCCGTCCTGCCATGTCCCCTCCTGCCAAGCTGGGTGTCCTCCTCCCCAAGCACAAGGTGGCACCGGCAGCTGGGCCCAGCCACCTGTGTCCCGGAGCAGGAGCTTGGCCAATGCTGGCCGGGGCGGGTGCACAGTACTTTCCCTCCCGAGTCCCACAGCGACCCTCCCGGCATGGCCAGGGCAGGAGGAGGAGTGCTGTGGGACCACCCCTTGCGGGGCCAGCAGGTCCTGTGTCCCCGTTCCCTGGGTGGGAGAGGGTGACACCTGAGCCTCTTGGGGACGTGGTGGAGGACCTTCTGTCTGCCTCCGCCACCCTGTTGGGTGGGGCCTGGGAAGGGCGCCCCCTCCTGGACACGAGCTTCACATTTCCAAATGCCTGGACTTCACCCAAGGACCCTCGCACATGGGCCCCCTCCTGGCGGAGGGCAGGGGTGGCCCTAGCCCAAGGCCGCGGGGGCTTCCTGTGAGCCCTCCAAAGTCGGGAGGCGCGCCTCCTCGGTAACGAGAAGCAGGTATTTGCCTCTGTGCAGGATTCATGTATTTTTTTTCTGCTGTAATTGAAACAATATCTGGAATGAGGCATCTAATTACCGCCCTTTCCTAGAAATTGAACGATAACATGTCCTGTCGATACAAACCCTTTGTTCAAGTCAAACACGGTTTCCCAGGGCAATTCTGAGGAATGCTACAGGGAAAAGCACTTTGGTTTTTAAATAGTTGCTCTAAGTATAATACCAGCGTCTGATGCCAGCTACTTAATCCTTTGTTTTATCTCCAGGCACCTTGGTTCCCCTGTTCCTGCATGACAATGGCTCACAGCGCAGTCATCTCAACCAGCTTTGCCTAATTAGGGTCTCAGAGCTGGGAGGGCCTCAGGACATCAGAGCCAGCACCCTCATTTGTCAGTGGGACAAGCTTGAGTCCTGGGATGTGGCAAAGGTCACGGCACCAGATGGAGGTAAGCCCGGAGCTCTGGGTGGAGGAGAGCACAGTGGGGAGACCTGGGGGCTGCGCAGCCCAGGAGCTGGGCTCAAACCCCAGCTGGCTCTCACGCCATTAGCATAGACCAGAAGCCCCCTGCGCCTGGCCCCAGCGTCACCCCTCTGCAGCAGAGCCTGTGCTCCGCAGAGTGCCACACTCGGCCCTTTGCCACACATCACGGCCACTTCGTGCACGTGCGATTGATCGAGTGACCCAAGGGGTGGCCTCCACTCAGCAGCAGGTCACCCGGTACCCATATTCGATTTGTGGCTGAAAACAATAGAAATGTCCTCTCACAGCCCAGGAAGCCCTGGACGCCCAGAGGGGCAGGGGGGTGCTCCCCCTGATGGTTCTAAGGAAGGCGCTTCCTCGCAGCTCTGAGCCCGGGCGTCCTTGGCTACGGTGACACAGCTGTGGCCGGTGCTGCGGTCTCCTCGCGGGCTCCCTGTTTGTGTGTCCAATAAGGGCCCCAGTTACACAGAATTTGGGCCCACCCTAATCCAGGGTGACCTCATTTAACTAGATCACGTCTGCAAAGACCCTGTTTCCAAATAATGGCCTTCACAGGTTCGGGACGTTAGGACATGGATGTCTCCTTCTTCAGTGGGGGATTCAGTGCCACCCGTGACACCCACACGGCTTTCTCTCTGTTCATCAGGTGCCGCCAGTGAGCACATGACAATCCGGGTCTCTGTCTCTCTTCTAGCGGCTGAAGTGGCAGGCCGGGCTGAGCAGGCGGCTCTCTGACGGGTGTGCCGCCTGCGTCCACCGGCCACCTCGCACGCCCTCCTGTCTGGCGCTGTGTGCACCAGAGTCCTGGTCCTTGATCTGGCTGGAGGGGAGTGATCTTGCCCCCAGGGATTCTGCAATGTCTGAGGACATCTTTGGTTGTCACGATGAGAAGTGCTCCTGGCACTGGTGGGTTTTGGCGGGGGAGGTGCTAATCACCCTACAATGCATGGGACAGGCGCCCCCACAGCAGTCTCCAGCCCCAAATGTCAGCCATGCCGAGACGAGCAGCCCTGTTCTCTGGTAATGGAACACTGATCTTGGACTATGGCTGCCACAAAAACAGTATACCTCTGGCTTCCTGCAGCAGGTACAGCCACGTGACCACGTTCTGACCAAGGGAGGGCCAGCAGAGGCAGGTTCCAGGTGGAGCACCTGTGATGGGGGATGTGGCCTGCCGTCCCACTGTAGGGATGTAAATGTGATGCCATGGCCAGGCCTGGAGAAACCCCGAGACCTCCAGGGCAGGATGCCCACCTTGGATGGTCAAGGAAAGAGATGGGGGGCCCCAGATCCTCAGCCCCACAGGGTCTTGGGCGGGTCCTATCAGGACTTGTGTGTGAGAGAAAAAAACTCCATCTTGCTTAAGCCAACACGTGGGGTCTTTTTGTCACAGCAGCAGCACCTGTACCCTGACTTAGGATTCTGAGTGCCAGACTGGTGCTGTTCTGGAACAGAACCCAGGACAGATCTGCAGTTGAAATCAGAGACTTAAACTGGGCCAGCTCTGTTTTCTTCTCACGGCTTCTGGGAAGGGAAAACTTGAGAAGAAAACACAGCCAATCTTGCTGAGCATGGCTCCAGGTGCCTGGGATCCAACCCAAACATTCCAGGACCACGGGCAGCTCTGCCCGCACCCCTACCTCTTCCCGCCTGAAGTACTTGGGACAGGATGGACACGGGAAGCCAGAGGGTGCGTCCAGGGTCAGCACGAACGTGAGCACTCTTATTTTTCCAAACATGTTAAGGCCCTTTGGCATTTTCCGATTTTAAAAACCCTACAGCCAAACAAAACAAAGAACCCAAAGCTCCTTCTCACTCCAAAGCACTTGTGGGCTATGGTCACTCCACGCACACATGGTGGACAAGCAGTCAGTTCCATTTAATGAAGCGTCCCCCCCAGGAGCACCCCTGGTTCTCAGGGGGGACAGGTGAGATGCAAGGCACCCCACACTGCCCTCCCTGAGGTCCAGCCTGTGTCCCGGTTGGGGCGTGAGAGCAGGCCATATCCTTAGCTTCCATCATGAGTGGCCACGCTGGGGACAGGCTCTGTCTCCCTGAGGCCCCTTTAGAGCCCCGTATACTTGGTGCTCAGCAAAGCTGCAGCTGAAAGCCGGTGGCTTGGGCCAGGCGGGCCTTGGGTGTCATAGGCCTCGACTGACTCACCTGCAAAGCAGGCTGGGAAGGCGTCTCTGGCCAGGACACGAAGGGTGGCCCACACTGGGTGCCTGGCCACACCGGTCTGGGGA
The DNA here is from genome assembly GCF_001458135.2 of Marmota marmota marmota. Classification (NCBI taxonomy): domain Eukaryota; kingdom Metazoa; phylum Chordata; class Mammalia; order Rodentia; family Sciuridae; genus Marmota; species Marmota marmota. Next base: position 2,865,969 of record NW_026000108.1, read on the forward strand.
AGTGTGGTTAACGGGGGTCCTCAGGGAGACCACTTGGTGAAGGAAGCCTGGCACCAGGGAGGATCTAGGAGTCTGAGATGGGCAGCAGGGTTTGGGTGGGGCAGAGGCTGCAGCCCGAAGTCCTGGCCACCAGAATGCTGATGGCAATTATTGTGACAATCATGGTACTTTGCAGAGGAGGTAGACTTGGGCTGTGGACAGCAAATCACTTAGGATGCATTCACCCCCCTCCTGGGCACCTCACGGGAGGCGACCTGAAACCAGACGCTTCCAGAGACCGACCGCTAGGCTTCCCCACAGTCCTGGGGTCTCCTCTGGAGACCTGGGAGGGCCTGGGAACCTCGCCCTGTGGAAGGTGGGCAGTGGAGTGGGGGATGCACACCCGAGGGGCCCGAGACCCGCAGCCTGGCTGAGGCGGAGAGGAACAGCGCGGGGAACAGTGGGGAGTCGGCTATGTCCCGCCCACCTGAGGAAGCCACTGCGGTCGAGGCTGGGGGAAGCACCTCTCCAGGGTGCTCCTATGGGCACCTCTCGGGCTCCCGTGGCCGTGTGCACGGCTGACTGGTCTGGGATCCCAAGCCCAGGAGGAGGCCTAGGACAGACAGGTGCAGGCTCTGTGCTCTGTTGAAATCAGAGCCACCTAAGAAAAAGTGGCCAACTGCAAAAGCAGCAAACTCCCTGTCACCTGGATGTGCAGGCAGAGGACAGGGAATGGTTGGAGGGACATTGTGAAGACCCACACGTCACTCAGGACCAGACACAAGGAACAGCGCTGAGGGTGAGGGCGCTGATGGCGACTGGTGCTCACGATGGTGATGGATGTGGAGATGGTGATGGAGGTGATAGAGGTGATGGAGATGGTGTTGGAGATAGTGACAGAATGCTGATGGCCTTGATAATAAAACTGTCTCATGACTCCCTGAGCAGGAAGACATCTAGCCAGAGGGTGACTCAGCGGGGGTTCATGGAGGCCCAGAAACAAAGGCATTAGGGACACAGCTTCTTCTTTTGTGGCTTTCATTCTCACTTTTCATTCTCCTCCTGATCATACAACAGCTGCTGCAGAGCCTGACATCACATCTTTACACATGACCAAGCAGGAAAGAAAGCAATGGCCTTTTTGCACATTTCTTGCCTGTCATCAGGGAAGTCATTGTCTGGGCCTGGGCAACATGGCCTCCCTCCTGCATCCTCTACAGTGAGCAGGACCCAGGCCAAAGAACCTTTCTGCAGAGATTGCACAGCAGCCAAGAAGCTAGAAAAAAGGTGGCTTCCCAAGGCCGAGTAGCCAAGCTCATCAGACCGAGTCAGGCCCAGCCCAGCCCAGCAGTCCCCCAGGCCCCCAGGAGGTGGGAGAGCAGAGTCACAGCCGTGCTTCAGGGCAGACCCACAGACCATGCTCTGCAACGTCTGGATTGGATGGAGAGGGAATGAACGGAGGCTATGGTGGAGGCCTTCGAGGGTCTTGGATGCCAGGCTCAGGTGCCTGGGGCAGCGGCAGATCTCTAAGGAAGGGGCCAGGCCCAACTGGTGCAGACTGCAGGGGCGGCCTGGAGGCCAGAGTGGGGCAGCCAGGACAGCAGAGGTGGGTGGGAGCCAGTCTTGAGGTCCTCAGCAGGTCCTTGGCGAGAGCCGCCAGCCCTCCGCTCTGATCCATTACGCTCCTTGCCCATCTGAGCCAGTCCCAGGAGTGGCCCTCCCTCCAGAGGGCCTCAGCCTGCTGTCGGAACTCAGCTGTGCCAAACCCATCACCGCTGATCAATATGCAATGGATTCGGTCTGCGGGCCGGTGCACGAAGCCGGCTGGGCCGCGGATCCTGCCACATTCTGACAAGACAGATTGGTTTCTGGAAATCTTCTGGGAGGGGCGGGGAGAAAAGCAAGCCTCATTTTTTTTTTTTCCTGCCTCATCTTTAAAAATGAAATTTCACATAAACCTAAGGGAAAGTGCTCAGCCTGGCTCACAGGAGAAAACCGTTCCCTTGGCGTGCAGTCAAGAAGATGGCAGCTCCCCTTGTCCCAGCTCCAGCCGGGCTCAAGAGACAGGGGTCTCCCCTGCCCCTGCAGGCACCTGTGAGGACACAGAGGGACAGGCAGCCATGACCCCCAGCTGGGAGCTCATGGCCACATGCAGGAAGAGGAGGACACTCAGGGCCAGTGTGGACCTCGAACTACCTGGCCTGAGGCCTCCTTCCCACAGACGGGGAAACTGAGCCCAGGAAGGCAAGAGGCGCATGGCCTGCTGGGCAGCGCGTACAGAGTGACCGGGGTTTAAGTTCACACCCGGTGGCTCCAGAGGCCCAAAAACCAGGCGGAAAGGGCTGTGGGGTGTGGGATGCCAGGGTCTGCACTGGAAGCTGCCAGGTGGAGGCCCGTTCTCTCCTGGGCCACCTGCGCCCAGAGGGCATCTAGCACGACTGAGGCTGGAGGACAGGCACTCTCAGCCTTGCCCTTGGCACCGCCATCACCACACTTTAACTGAGCTTCGGAGCGGCGTGTAGGAGGACAGCAAAGGAGCCCAGATCCAGCCAGGGCCACCAGGGAGGCTTCCTGGAGGAGGAACCTTGTGCAACTTTCCTTGAAGGAAGAGCCCAGGGACAGACGGGGCCAAGTGTGGCTGAGCCCTGTGAACAGCATGCACCAATGTCCAGAGGCCATGAGGCAGTGACAGACAGCCTAGAGCGCAAGGGCTGAGGAGCTGTCTGAAAGAGCCAGGTGACAGTGAGCAGGCCTAGGAGACAGCGCAGAGCTCAGCCCTACCCTGGAGTCTGCCTGCAGCAGTGGGCACGTGCAGTGTGGTGCGTACATGTGCAGTGTGGTGCATATAGGTGTGCATGTGTGTACACACAGTATACTGTGCTTGTGCATGCTAGTGTGCACACTCACATGTATGAGTAGACTTGTGCACTGTAACCATGCAAATGTGCACGCACATGTACATACACTTAAATGCATATACCTATGCATACATTACATGTGCACTTGGGCACATATGTGGTACACTGCACGTGAGGGGCACGTACAGACATGCATGCAGTACTTTATGCACAGTGTGTGGACGTGTGCACGCAGGGTGTTTGTGTTTGCATGCACATGAACGTGAACATGTACACACAGGACACAGATACTCGGGGATACATGTATGCAAGTGTGGACACACACGCATATAAGAGGTGTGTGTGGGCATGCACACCTGAGCAAGCCAAGGTAGTTCAGGACCAGCTCCCCTCTGCACATGCCAAGGCTGCTCATGAGGTATGGTGCACAGCACCCAGGGTGGCCCTGGCCCGGGCAAGGCAGCTGTGGCTGTGTGGCCCTGGAGGGACCAACCTGCTCTTCTGGGGTGGGACGAGCTCTGTCTCTGCAGTCCCAGCATCTCCAGCTCCATGCAGCTTTTCCCCTGGGAGGCACCTGCCCCCTCCTGACATGCTCCCACGCACGTGTGCACAGACACACCCACCAGGGCAGCCGACCCCCACAGCATTCTCCCACCTCACTCAAGCCCAGCCTGGGCCTGGTCGCCAACCACTCACAGGACAGCCATCTTTCTGGGCACACGCCATTGGCTGGCTGCAGATATCTGGAGCAGTCTGACAAGCCAAATTTTCAACATCTGGACAAAGAGGCTTCTCTAGCTCCCTTGCAAACAGCATCCTCCTGGGGCCTCGGCACCAGGAAGGCCATGTACCATGCAGCCCCAGCACAGCCCAGGGCTCCCAAGGGGAGAGCTTGGTGCCCTCTGCCTTGCAGCCTTTGGATGGCCCCTCCTCTGCATTTTAGGAGACGTGGTCAGCAGCATCAGGCAACAGGAAGTCAGTGTCTCTGCCCAGGGCTGGGCCACTCACAGGCTGGGCACTCCAAGCGCCCTCGGCTGACCTGGCCTTGCGAGCTGCTGCCTGAGCAGTGTGAAGTCCTGCTGGCTTCAGGCCCAGGTCTTGCTCTGCTCCTTCTCCTGCGAATGCCTGTGCTGGCTGCCACCGTCTGCAAACACAAGGCTGCCCGTGGAGCCAGGGCCCGGATGGACCTCCCCACAGCCCTATGTATCCTCTAAAACGCTTCTCAAGACAAGAGCCCTGATCTGGGGGTGGGGGGCAGCTGCCAGGGGAGGAGCCATCTCTCCAACACCTGCATCTGACCAATGCCACAGCCTTTGCCTGGATCCTCCTCTGGCTCCCCACATCTCCAGAGCAAAAGCCCCCTCCCCTAGGGAGCACAGCCTCTCTTCCTCATTCTTCAAATGCACATGGACACCTCCTCTGGAAACCTTCCCACAGGCCGGGGAGGAGCCCCAGGGCCTCAGTGGTGCTCAGTGCATCCACCTCAGTGTGGGCACTGTCCACCCCAATAGCAAGCGCCACAAGGCCAGGCCTCCCTGCACTCTGCACAAGATGACTGGCCACAGAGCAGGGCTCGAGCACCCCAATGATGGAGAACACAGCGTGTGCGAGCTTCTACACAAATGCAAACCCAGGGGTCCTGATCTCGGCATTTTTAACCCTCCAGGACCAAAAGAGCTTTTTAACAACGACAGTGGTTGTCCCCTCTCTGGACAGCACCTTTCACATGCCGGTGAGGGCTCTTTGCTGCTCCCATGTATATAAATGCCCAGGACTGACACAGGAGGCTTGGTCCTCCACTTGAACCCTGCTGCTGGCAAGCCCACCACCCAGAATGCTTGATTTCTGCCTGGCTACGGCTGGATACCTGCCAGAGGTATCCAGAGGCCAGAGGTCTATGGTGGCATCTGCTATGACAGCAGTGCCCCCTGATTAAGGCTGCCCAGCCTGAGTTCAGACCAGATGCTAAAGCTGACCCCTGTCAGGGGCTCAGAGACAGAGCCACTCCACAGTGGCACAGTTGTGGGCACTGCTGATGGGGGAGAAGAAAGCACCCAAAGACTTCCCCACATGCCTCCTGGGCACAGAGGCCATGTCACAACCAGTTTCCCTGCCTCTCTCACATCTGAGGGCAAGGGAGAACCCCTGGCCAGGGCACACGCATTTCTAGACTGTGTGGAGGGTCCTCCCCTCCACCCTGCAGGGAGATGTAGGGCCTGGGAACTCCAGCTAGTCCTGGGCCCCCTCCTCCCTAGTCTGCATCCCACAGCCCAGGGCTGCCTGAAGGCAGGGACCAGGACCCAACACTCAGCCCAGACCCCAGTGACAGTACCTTTGTATAACGGATGCCCAGAGACGGCTCTCCCTAGGGCCTGCTCCCACAAGACCACCCGTCATCAGGCAGCTGTCGGGTTTGTCAAAGGCGGTGATTCTGAACATTCCCCCAGCCCTTAAAAGCAGGGTCACGCAGCGTAAGAAGTAAACTTCGATAACTGCCAACATGGGCACAGAGCTTGGGAGCCTGCCCAGGGCTTCCACAGGCACCGCCGTTATGATTCATGCTTCAGCGGCACTGGGAAGCGGGCAGGGGAGGGAACTGAGGCCGGTTGAGGAGGTGGCTCTGCAGGGGAGCACCGACCCCAAGCCTGACAGGGCCAGTATGCGCTAGGCGGTGCCGCGTCCGCTGCCAGGCGCAAGAGGCTCACTCTCCAATCAGGCCGTGGACCCAGAGCTAGCCAAGCTGCGCACCGGTGTGCACGCCGGCGCGCGCCAGAGCTTGTGCCGGGGGAGGTGAAGGAGCCGCCCGTCTTAGAAAGAGTAGGCTTCTAGAACTCACCGCCCAGGCCAGCCGGTGATCAGCCCAGTCCCGCAGGCTGCAGTTGGCCCTGGAGGGGGCGCCCTAGTCGAGCGCGCGCCCCGCGCCGCCGCCCCGGACTCCTCCNTGCTGACCAGTCGGGCGCTGCGCGCGCCACAGAACCTCTTCCTGGTGTCGCTGGCCTCGGCCGACATCCTGGTGGCCACGCTGGTTATGCCCTTCTCGCTGGCCAATGAGCTCATGGCCTACTGGTACTTTGGGCAGGTGTGGTGCGGTGTGTACCTGGCACTCGACGTGCTCTTCTGCACCTCGTCCATCGTGCACCTGTGCGCCATCAGCCTGGACCGCTACTGGTCGGTGACACAGGCCGTCGAGTACAACCTGAAGCGCACACCTCGCCGCGTTAAGGCCACAATCGTGGCTGTGTGGCTCATCTCGGCCGTCATCTCCTTCCCACCGCTGGTCTCCTTCTACCGTCAGCCCGACGGAGCCGCCTACCCTCAGTGCGGCCTCAACGACGAGACCTGGTACATCCTGTCCTCCTGCATCGGCTCCTTCTTCGCGCCCTGCCTAATCATGGGCCTGGTCTATGCGCGCATTTACCGGGTAGCCAAGCTGCGCACGCGCACACTCAGCGAGAAGCGCGCTCCCGCGGGCCCCGACGGCGCATCTCCGACCACTGAGAACGGGCTGGGCACTGCGGCGGGCGAGAACGGGCACTGCGCACCCCCGCGCGCCGACGTGGAGCCAGACGAGAGCAGCGCCGCTGAGAGGCGGCGGCGCCGGGGCGCGCTGCGGCGGGGCGGACGGCGGCGCGCGGGCGCCGAGGGGGACGCGGATGTGCCGGGGCCCCGGGACCGCGCCTGCTGACCAGGGCGCCCTGGCGGCAGCCCGGTCCCCGGGTCCTGGCGGGCGCTTGTCGCGCGCCAGCTCGCGCTCCGTCGAGTTTTTCCTGTCGCGCCGGCGCCGGGCGCGCAGCAGCGTCTGCCGCCGCAAGGTGGCCCAAGCGCGGGAGAAGCGCTTCACCTTCGTGCTGGCCGTGGTCATGGGCGTGTTCGTGCTCTGCTGGTTCCCTTTCTTCTTCAGCTACAGTCTGTACGGCATCTGCCGCGAAGCCTGCCAGCTGCCTGACCCGCTCTTTAAGTTCTTCTTCTGGATCGGCTACTGCAACAGCTCGCTCAACCCGGTCATCTACACGGTCTTCAACCAGGACTTCCGGCGCTCCTTCAAGCACATCCTCTTCCGACGCAGGAGAAGGGGCTTCCGACAGTGACATGGGGCTGACGGGCCTGCCCTCCTGATCACTCCCGCGGGGTGTGGGGGCTTCTCCCCAGAGACCCAGGGATGGACTGGCTTCCAGGGCACAGGGGAGAGAGGGCGCAGCAGGGCAGAAGCTAGACAGAGAGGCAGCTGGGCCTCCGGGGAGTGAGAGGGAGAAAGGGGAGACCCTTTGCCTTCCCATCTCAGCCAGGGGCTGCTTCTGGGGCTCCAGGCCAGATCCAGGTGCTGGAGCCTTGCCGAGGTCTGATGTGAGTGCACTTGTAGACTGCAGTGTTGGATGCAACCCCTCCCCCCAAATGGGTGAGAAAGGAGCTTCCTCCCAAACACACCACCCAGTATTCCCGAAATAAGGGCTGACTTCCCCAGGACCTGGGGGGAGGAGGAAGAGGGCACCAACAATCTTTGATTACTGAAAGTATTTAAATGTTTGCCCAAAGCAAACGTCCCAAACTACCAAACTATTTTCTAAATAAACCTTTGTAATCTAAGCCTCAGGTGCAGCCCTCGGTCGCTAAGCCCATGGGGTACCCTCCAGGCCCTGCACTGCCTAGCCCACCCCCAGGTTTGGAAGGGGGCTCTGGGGGTCTCCACATGTCAGCTTCACCTCTTGCATGAGTAGGAGGGGGTCTTTTCTTTTTTTAACAACAACAAAAAAAGCAAACTGCTTTATTTACAACAAAATATATACTCAAAATCCTTGTGCTATAAGCAGTTAAGTAGCAAAGTTGACTTCAGATTTATCTCAGGGGACTGTCCTCTCTATATTTCCGTTCCTGCCCATTTCAGAAATCTGCCCCTGAGGGAAGAGATGGGGGTCTCCAAGTCCTGGCTCTTCAGGCCTCTGGGGCTCTGGACACTTTCTGGGTTTGCCTCTTTGAAGCAGGTAGGTGGGGTGAGGCCTGCCCCAGGAAGCAGAGCCCCTTACATGGAGTTGCAGCCAGGGCAGGCCCTTAAGACCCGCTCAGGCCCTGAGGCCTTTACCGCTGGGCTTGGCCAGAATGAGATGGAACAACCTGTTATCATTTCTGAAGCAAATGGAAGGTCATTGAGACCCAGAGCAACGAAGGTGGGAAATACCTGCAGTAGATGGGGAGGGAGCTGGAGCCTGCCCACCTTCCCCGGTCCCCCAGGGCTTCCTCCCAATGCTGCCCACCCTCAGCCCTGTTCAGCTCTCAGGCCCTGACAGAGCGGCTGGAATAAGGGAGACCCTGGGCTACAGTGGCCTCCTGGGTGCTGGGCCCTCTGGAGCCAGGATCCCACAGGTTCTTCCAGCCCCTGGCAGCTCTTGGGGTGGACAGTGGCAGCAGGACCTGGACAGGGATGAAGGGGACTCCCCACAGTATGCTGCAGCTCTGTGGGCCGCAGGAGTCTCCTGCTGGGAACCCCTTCTGTGACCACCCAGGCCCCCGCCTCCTCCTGGGACCCCACGTTTCTCCACATGTGCCCCCCGCCCGTCCCTGCTGCCCAGCCCAGCCCTCAACTCTCTCAATTCCCACACATCTGCTCTTGGCCTGGGGTGGCCCAGGGTCTGTCCTGGGGAAGGGTCAGCCCTCTACCCTGCCTTCATTCCTAAGCCCCTCTCCACTGAGTCTAGTCTGACCCGTCATAGCTGTCACTTGTAAAAGACCCTGAGCGCGGCCTGTCCTCGCCACCCTGCATTATAGAGCCTCAGGATACCCCAACTGGCCAGTGCTACCCCTCACTGTGTCCACGCAGAGACTCTACCACTGTGTGCTGGGTTCAGACATGGGGCCAACAGATCATGAGTCCAGCGAGCAGACAAGCTGTCGGTGGCCTGCCGAGGGGGACCAGCACGTCTCTGACCCCCCCCAGCTGGCCCTGGACAGACAGACCCCAGTTCTTGATGGGCTCCAACGTCTGCCTGTGAAGGAGGCGTGGCCGAAAGTTGCCTGGGCCCAGCTGGGCTGCAGGTCTGCCGTCCACCCCGCCAGCAGACCAGGGGCTCTTGGGGGGATGGCGTAGTTGATACCACTGAGAAGAGGGAGGTGCCCAAGGGGCCACCCCGATTCTTAGAGAAAAGACCCCAGGCCCAGGGCCTCAGAGTTTCCCTCCAGGTGCTGCATCTTATCAAGCTTGCAGGATGTACCCCAAGCTGCTGGCCAGCTAGGAAGGCAGGCCCCTTGCCCAGTACTCAGACACCTGTCCAATCCAGGATACCCTTTCCTTGAGAGGAAGGACATTTTCAGAGCTCATGATTTTTATTACTAGCACATTTCATGGGGCTCAGAGAGATGGATCAACCTGCTTGTTGTCACACAGCTGGTGCTGAGACCCAGACAGCCTTCAGGTGCAATCACAAAATAACGTGTTTATGGAGCACGTTTCCACAGTCCCTTCTGCCCCTCAAGAGGTTGTGGGCAAGGGCCACTTTCCCCAGCTGAGAAGGGCACCCCAGAGGGTTCAGGCATGTCTTGGGAAACCGAGGTCATCCTCTTGTGGGGTGGAGCCTCTGTGCCAATGCAACATGCCAGGTTGTAGAGGGTCCCTGCCTGTTGTGGCCAGGGCTGCCAGTGTCCTGGCTGGGGGTGGGCATGGTTAGTGCTTTAGGATTTCACTGGAACCCTGAGGTTTCAGGGGACATGCATTCACCCTGAGCCAGCACCTGCTGTGACTCAGAGCTGTGTGGCTACAAGCAGGTCACCTGTGAGCTGGAGGGCCCCTTGGTGCAGGGTTAGTGACTGCCCCAGCTGGGGCTCCTGGGGGTTAACTGTGCAGCAGAGCGCAGGGCCCACCCCCTTCCTTTCCTAATCCCAGTCCCTGGGCCTCCTGCCTGCTGAGCTGTTCTCAGCCGCCTGCTGCAGGGACGCCTTGCAGTCCCAGTGTCCTTGTGGATGAAGTGGGAGGGTGGACCTCTGTCCTTCAGCTCCCCTGCTCACCAGGGAGGTGACTCTAGTTATGGAGGAGGGGCCCAGCTCCTGTTCCTGTCCCCTGTCCCTGTCCCCTGTCAGGCCAGCAGGTCTGTCCATGCCCATGATGGCCGTCGTCCTTATGGAGCAGGCTCAGCCCACCTCCCTCATCACGTCTACTGCTGTCTACTGCGCAACTCGAGAGTGTTGACCCCTGGGGGGGGGTTGAGGAGGAGGCCCAGAGGCGACAGTGTGGCCTGGGGCCCTTTGGTGGGGGTGGGGTCTGCACCAACCATGAACCCTAGAGACCTCAGCCTCAGGAAGCCCTGCTCCAGGCCCTGGTCTAGCGCTGTGCGTGACTTGCGGCCTCCTGGGCCTGTAGAGAGCGGCCTGTACACACCGTTTCCCTCACAGGGTTCCCTCAGCTCCTAGGAGAGCTCAGGAAAAAGGAAATTCGAGCCAGGCACAGGGGCCATGTCTGTGATCCCTGTGACTCAGGAGGCTGAAGCAGGAGGATTGTGAGTTCAAGGCCAGTCTCAGCAACTTAGCAAGGCCCTGAGCAATTTAGCAAGACCCTGTCTCAAAATAAAAATGGGCTGGGGATGTGGGTCAGTGGTTAAGGGACCCTGGGTTCAATCTCTGATACCAAAATAAAATAAACTACAATACCAAAACGAAATGGGACCACCAGGCATGTGGGAGGCTCACAGGGTGGGGGGGCTGGAGGCTGGACTTCCCAGGCCTCCCCTGGCCCAGCCTGAGCACACACAGACCTTAACCCCGTGCTCCTGGCTGGGTTGGGGCAGGGGATAATCCTGCTCAGCTCGGAGCTCAGCATGGAATTCAAAAGGCTCTTCGCTGGAGCAGGCAGAACTGCCAAAGCTCCCAGAAGCAGCTCCAGGCTCGCTCCTGCCCCCGGCTGGGGGTGGGGCCGCGGTGAAGCACGTTGCCAGGCGCTTGCAGAGGCCGCCCTTGGTGCTGCACTGAGCCAGCTGTGACTTATGTGACTTACAGGACTCCAGTGGTCCAGCGCAGCAGGGTCAGAACACAGGGCGCCCACAGGCCGGCCCGGCTGGCTCCACAGCCACTGCCCCTGTTCGAGCCAAGCCCCCATCTCCATGGGCCCACGGCCACCCCCCAGGTGCAAGGGTCGGGAGGCCACGTCCCCAGGTCCTGTGTCACATATCCCGGGCACCCATTCATGCCTCAGCCACGTGCCTGCCACAGCTGGGCATGAACGGGACCCTACTTCCCAGGGGCTCTGAGGGGGCAGCCTGTGGGTGTGGACGGGACTCCTGTGGACAGGAGGGTCTTTGGAACCAAGGAGCAGGAGAGGAGGCAGGGACCCAAGTTTCCAAGGACCAGGAAGGGACCTCTCACCCAAGGATCCCGCCCTCCGCCTGAGCCTGCTGTGAGCGCCAGGACCCCAGCAGTCAGCACCTCCTGACCAGCAGGGCTGCTGCGGGGGTGGGGGGGAGCAGGGTAGGAGGGGAAGGGGAGGCAGAGGTCCAAGTGTCCCCCTCTCCTGGGAGACGGATGGTTCTCTGGTCCATTCCCTGTGTGAGTCAGGCCAGTCCCCCAGCTCCCACTGAGTATAACTGGTCTGCACAGCCCTCCCTGCCTGGCAGAGGGCAGGGTGGAAGGATCAGGGCCCCTCGGTGGGGCACAGCACTGTCCTCTGAAGTTGGCCTGGGAAGCAGAGTCTGCCGTAGACTTTGGGCCAACAGAAAGCCCTGGGGACCAAAAATATATTTCTTGCCTGCCAAGAGGATTTGTGGCTGCTCCCAGTGGGTACAATAGAATCATTATGGTCAAGATAAGAAATCAGGCCATGCAGGGTGGAGTGGGAGGACTGGCACAGAGACTGGCTGAAGGGGTCCTGCCCTTAGGTCCGAACAAAAACATGCCCAGAGCTACCTGGCAGCCATGGAGAAAAAGGAAACAGGATATGCACACCCTGCTCTTGACTTGATGCAAGAGTGACAGAAAAAGCTGGGACCCAGGAGGTCTGCAGCTGGGCCCACCTGGAGGACTGCTGATCCTAAAGGGCTCCTCAACTCTGCCCCCAGGAGAGCCCCCGAGGCCATTCATGCCACAGCAAAGCCCAGACCCCAGGTCCAGCCCCATGAGCAGCCCATGTATTATTCCAACCACAGCTGCAAGCATCTGGGTCGGGGGATGGCGGCCTTAGAGGGGCCCAGCCCAGCGTCAGGGGCTGCAGCCATGCAGCTCTGCCGCCTCAGACTCTGCAACTGGATACCAGAGTGAGCAGTGGGTCTCAGAGCCTCCCTGGCACGAGGCCCCTGCAGACCTTCCCTGGAGGCCCCCTGGCCCACGGTCTCTCCCCCCTCCCCTCTCGGTTCTGACTCCGCCCCACCCCCAGGCTCGGGAACCAGCGCTCTGCCTGGGCTCAGGTACCTGCCCACCTGTCTTCCCTGACCATCCCTTTTGTCCCAGAGAGCCCTTGGGAGCCCCCAGCCCCCAGGCTGGCCAGGCCCCGCTCCTTTGCCTCAGAGCAGGCAGACACTGGGCCACAGGGAAGCGAGGCCGAGGACAGGGCATCATCTGGGGCAGGTGGCAGTGGTCAGAGGCCTTGAAGAATGGTGACCGCTGCCTGTGGCGTGCCCCTAGCAGAGACGTGGCCCCGCTGTGCAGGGGCTGCAGAGGTGGACCCCGTGCACGGGGCTCTCTGGCTACTGATAGGAAGCCGTGCAGCAGGGAGGCAGCGCCGGGCTCCAGGGCTGCCGCTGCCGCTCGGCTCCGCCTGCGGGGGTTTCCGCCTCACGTGCAGTCCCGGCTGCCGGAGCCGTCTGTTCAGATCCGGGTGGGCGGGCTTCTCCCCCGTTTCATCAGCTCTGAACTGACTGCGGCACATCAGAAATCAGCAAGCCTGACGGGGCCTTGGAATGGAGGCTGAACTCCACGCACAGCACGGGGTCAAGGACGTACCAGAGGGGACGTCCACCTCAGTATTTCCTCCCCATTTCAGAGAGGCCCAGAGAGGGGAGTCACCAAGTGTAAAGGTGATGAGCGGTGGTGAGGGATCGCAGCCATTGGCATGTGCCACGTGCCTACTGCATGCCAGGCTAGGGCCTGGGCACGTGGTGCTTCCGCCTGTCACAACATGGCTAGGAAGGGGCACATGCAGCCATTTTGCAGAGGAGGAAACCAAGCTGCAGGGAGGGACGAGGTGAAGGAGTGAGACCGCGCTCCAACACCCCTCACCTGCTGCTGACGTGGTCAGTCTCCTCTACAGGTGGCCAGAAGGCTGAGAGTGTCCAGGGGCGTGCCCAGGGCCTCCCGTGTTCTGGACTCATAGCCTGGGCTGCTGACTGGACTGTCCTCTCTTCCTTCTCCTGAGGTTAAATGTCAGCTATGGGATGAGGCAGGGCCCAGGATTTGCACGTGGCTCAAATCGCTTCCCTTGGTCCCCAGTCCAGTCCTCCGTGGGCTGCGGGAGCGGCCCTTCCCAGGGCAGGGCCCCCTCTGTTTGTCCTGTCGTCTTAGAAACTCTGCTGAACAACGAGGAGGCTTTTGGAGATCACCCCACCCAGGATATAAAATGCCAAAATGTTTGTGGAAAAAAATAATCCGGTTACCGGCTTCCTAGAGTGTGCTGCCATCACAAATCGAATTCAAAGCAAAATCAGTCCTCTCTTAATTGGCTCAAATGAAGCTGTTATTCAAAATTGATTGTTGTTTTTGCTTCCGACAGGATTCAAGAGGGAGGCGGAACAATACAGCGATTCTCACGTTCACAGCGCCCAGCCAGGACGGCGGCAGGCGGCGGGTGGCACGCACAGCGGCAAGCCAGAGGACGCTGACCTAGTATGTGCTGACCGTGAGCCTGGAGAGGGCAGGAGAGTGACGCAGGACAGGGACGGCCTGCGCACTGCAGGTGTCTGTCTCGGGCTGTCTCCAGGAACCTCTCTGCAGATCTCCTTATGGAGAATGTCTTGAAATCTGACTGAGCCATGTCATATCCCGGGCCTCAGCAGCCAAGCCCCCTCCTCCCTGTAGGCCTCCGTGAGAAGCAGACGTAAGCTTGTGAGTGGAGGCTATGCTGGGCCTGTGTCCTGTGCAGCTCTGGCCCTGAGCCCACAGCCCTCGGCCAGCTCTCCCAGGTGGGGCATTGGCCTTCCAGAGGCCTGAGGTTCTCTACTGATGGGTCCTGGACAACCTCGAACAGCCTGGGACTCATGACCTGTCCTAGGACAAGAGGGGAGACCAAGTCAGGCCATGGCCCCCCAGAGCCTACCTCCCCCCCACCGCCCGCCCCGCATCGCCTCACCCCAGGCTCCACACAGAGGCCTGTGCACCGTGGGCACTTGGCACGTGTTGGAAGATGTTTAAGTGTGTCAGAGGCACAGTCCTGTCCTCCAGGGTGCCTCTAGCCAGACTGGGGATGTGGCACAGGGTCTCACAAGTGCACAGGGCAGGTGCGGCCAGAGGGGCTCTGAGGCTGTGTTCTCTGGTCCATCAAGCAAAGCCCACGATGTCAGACATCGTGGGTCACGGAGGTTCTCACCTCCTCCCTGCCCCCACTTCTGGTCTGGGGAGTAGAAGGAGGGCTCAGGGCCAACCCCAGGGAGGCAGAACAGAGGGACCACGTTGAGCTCTGGCCTGTGGAAGGGACGGCCTTGCTGTCAGGGCACTCAGCCAGACAGCTGACCGCGGAGTGCACAGGGGCAGGGCCTCAGAGACGATGAGGACCAGTGAGCCGTAGTGACAGGGTGGCCTGCACGTCAAGGGTGAATGTGTCACCAGGGTGTCAAAGATGGGGCAATGGCCTCAGTGATGGAGCATTGGCCCCAGGGGGCCACTTGGTTGTGCTCCTTGGCAGTGTGACTCTGGGCCCGTGTAGGGGAGGCCTAGGGCAGGGTAGGATGAAGCAGCCCCTACCTCCCAGCCTGGGGCTGTCCCTATCTCCCCTGTGGAAATGGGCCAGTGGGGCTGATGAGGGAGGAGCGGTCAGCAGTGGACTTCTTCCCCACTGCCTGGAGACTTCACTCCATGGGGCCAGGCACCCTTCTCTAGGCACTCAGGGCTGCCACTCCCAGGCCCTGCAGCTAGTGGGTGGAGGGCACACAGCCTGCTTTCGGGGAGCTCAGAGCCTGGGGAGGGGAGGTGACGTCCACTGGATGGCCACAGAGACACAGCAGTCTCAGGACTCAGAAGGACACAGTCACCCTGAAAGCACAAGTCAGGCATCCTTCCAGCTGCAGAGCTCGGCCAGGGCCAAGTCTGCCCTCCTGCCCTCCTGCCCTCCTGCCCTCCAATTCTCCAGGGCACACTGTGGTGAGAGCCCTTGGTCATCTGGCCAGTGACATTCTGCTCCAGTGGCAGGACTGGGACTTTGTGAACTCCATGAAGGTCCATCTGTCCGCAAGTGAGTCTCAGGCAAAGAAACGCTGAGCTGTGTGCAGTGGCGTCCACCTATAATCTCAGCAACTCAGGAGGCTGAGGCAAGAGCAGCACAGTTCAAGGCCAGCCTGGGAAACTTAGTGAGACCCTGTCTCAAAATAAAAAATAAACAGTGCTGGGGATGCAGCTCCGCGGTAGGGCACCCCGGGGTTTAACCCTGTACTGAGAAGGGAGTAGGGGAGAACAGGAGGGGGCGCCTGAGCAGCCAGGGCCTCGCCTGGTCCCCACACCTCAGAGGCAGCAGGTGGAGATGGGGACGTGGTGTGCCAGGCTCCTGGGCTCCAGGGAAAAGCTCCATCTTGGGACTCCTGCAGCACTAGCCATGCAAGGGGGTACCCCACATGAACGAGCACCCCAGTCACTGGGGGACCGGCCAGTGCACCTCTTATCTCCCCGTGGGAGACTCAGCTGGGTGATGGCTCAGCAGGCCTGGGCCTCGGGTGCCGAGCAGCTGAGGATTCTGAGCAACCTCAGATTAGGGCTTCTCTCCTCACTGTCTTGGGAGCTCGGGGTGCACCCTGTCTGAATGGCAGGCACTGTAGTAGGCCATCCACATCGGAATCCCTAACCTGAGTCCCTCCAGGGTGGACAGCAGCCAGGGGCGCCCGTGTGCCTGGGCCGAGTACACACCATCTGCCCCATTCAGAGGAACCGCCCAGGGCCCAGGCATAACCCGATCTGAGACCAAAGGCTGTCTGTTTGCAGGGCCAGCTAAATGAAAGTGAACCACAGGTCCTTTCCAGGGGTGCCCCCCAACCACTGAGGGACCAGCCACCCCCAAGGTGTGGCTCCCATGTCCAGTGGGCTTGGTGCCAAGGGTTGAGGCCCCTGAGTCACCCCCTGTACGCACCCTGGTGCCACCAGTCTGGGCCCAGCATGACCTTACCCAGCCCCACCCTGGGAAGCCTCAAATGCCTACCTGTTTGAGAGCCCGCCTGTTCCCATGCCCAAGCCATGCCCAGTGAACCCCTTATCTCCCAGGGGAGGCTCCAGGGGATAAGGGTGTCATGGTTGCTCATCACGGTGGGGAGGAGGAGTAAGCAGCCGGCAGCCATCTGGGGTGGAGTGGGTGGGAGAGAGGTGCCACTGTGCCAGGGGAAGTCACTTACAAAGCACAAAGTCAAAGGTGTCGAGACGGAGGACACAGGCCCTGAACCCCAAGCAGGGGCCCTTCCAGGCAGCAGCCCTGGGACGGCACTGGCCACTGATGTCCCGGTCAGCAGCTCTGCCCTGAACGTCAACAGAGCTTCGCTCTAAGGGCATCAGGAAGCCCAGAGCTGAAACTAATCCCACAGGGTTCTTCTCTGGGAGGGGCAGGAGGGCTTCAGCTTCCTCCCGGGGACTCAGCTCACCAAGGGGAGCCGCTGTGCTCCCACCGCCCCCAAACCCCCGTGCTGGCTGCTCACCTGCGTGGCCAGGTTGCGTCCCGGGGCAGTGAAGACTGGAGTTTCTGCCTCAGCTGCAGCCCTCGGTGGTGGCCGTGGACCCCCAGCACCGTCCCTAGCATTCCCTCCCACCAAGTGCCACAGGGGCCCACAGAGCCCCCTGCGGGTCAGCAAAACAGACTGGCCTTGCCTGGGCCCTGAAACCTGTGCCACCTGTGGGGCCGAGGGACGGGCCATGGCCCCAAAACCCCGGAGTCTAGCCTCGAAGCCTGTGCTGGAGACCAGGCCATCCCACCCAGGCCCAGAGGCCCAGAGGTCCAGGTGAGCCGCTGCTGTGGGCAGACAGCCAGGAGGTGAGTGCAGGTCACTCCTGAGCTGGACAGACAGCACTGAGGCCACAAGCCCCAGACCCAGGGCCCGGGGCTGGCTCCTCTCGAGACGCTCTCCTTGGCATGAGGACTGCAGCTCCCCCATGTCCTCTCATGGCCGTCCTTCTCTGTGTCTGTGTCCTGGTCCCCTCTTCTCATCAGGACACTAGGCAGACGGGCTGAGGACCACCTAGAGGGCTCACTAGCCTTGACTTCTGTAAGGCCCTTCTCTTCACGCTCTGAGGTCCTCGGGAGTCAGGGCTTCAACATGTGAATTCAGGGGACACATTCCTCCCGTAGCACCCCTCCCTTCCCCGCCCATGTGTGGCTGTGGACCCGGGCAGCCCTCCCCGCCTTGTTCCCCAGCTGCAGCCCAGGGAGGTACTGCGTCCGCTGGAAACCAGGAGGCGCCTGAAGTTGCTTGTGTCCCTGGCTATGGAGGGTAGGAGGGATGGCGCCCCTGGCTGCAGGAGCACTGGTGTCCCCAGCTCACTGTGGGCCAGCTGTAGGCCGCCTCCTGCCGCTCCAGAGGCTGTGCCGGTGGCCATGCAGCCGCAGGGCCAGTCTGGAGTGCTGGCTCCCTGGAGGGTGGCTTCCAAGTGGGGAAGCAGGGTGGACGCCCTTGGAAGCCACGTCGTGGCCTGGGCTCTGTGACTCCCCACCTGTGCCACCCTCAGGCACGTTTTGATTTGGGCTCTTATAACAGCTGCATTCAAAGGAGCCCCAAACTGGAAACGGCCCCGCAGAGCATTGACTGGTGAGCGGCTCAGCACCCTGGTGCAGCCAGACAACGGAACTCTCCTGGTGATGAGGAGGAACCACTGCAGCTGCCCCAGAGCAAGGAAGGTCCCCGAGCCCAGGAGAGGGGGGACGCCGCTGCAGGCCACTGCCCCAACCCACCTGCACGACACTTGGCTAAAGAACCTTTATTTTTCAGAGCAGTTTTGGGTTCACAGCAAAACTGAGGGGGAAGGACAGAGTGGCCAAGTTGCCCCCTGGGCATTCTTAACCTCTCCATCTGTAACCGGGGTACACAGAGGACTGAGCGGGACACAGGGGTCCTCAGGGTGCTGGCTGTGGGAGCACTTCATACTCAGGAGAGTGTGGCACCCTGGCCAGGGTTCATCCTCAGAGGCTCCACAGACCCTCGGTGGGGCCACCGGGGTTTGCAGATAGTGGGGGAGACTGGTCTCTGTTCCCACCCAGAAGGTTCTGGAAAGGTGCCCCATCTCACTGCTCAGGGCTGAGGAAGAGGATCCTTTCAGCTCCCCTGGCCTCCCGAGAGTCCTGCCGTTGGCTGTAATGATGGAAAACTACCAGGCTGCCCAGGAGCGTGTTATCTGCCATCAGCCAGAGGCACCGGGGCCCAGGGCAGCCGGCAGGAGGATGGGGCATTTCCCTGCTGGAGAAGGAGGGGACCCTGATGCTACCCACACCCCTGAGCTGCTGCACCAGCAGTAGGGGCTGGTGTTGGACTCCTGCCAGGCTCCACCTAGCACCAGGAGGGGTCCCCGGAGCCTGGAATAAGATGGAATGGCTTTCCCTGGGGATGAGGGCTCAAACTGGCTCGGTTACCTCCCTGCTGTGTGTCTCAGCACATGCTCCACCTCTCTGAGCTGATCCTGCCAACAGCTGTTTCTTTACCACTTAAAACACCAGGCAGCATGGCGGTCTTCACGCCCATCCCGAAGGCCCAGCCTCCCCAGTCCCCCAGCGCCTTGTCACCTGAGGACAGAGAGGCTGAGACATGTGGCAGGCAGGCCAGGATCCCACTCAGAACAGACTGTGGCTGGAGCTGGACTCCAACCACACAAAGGGGGCCCCAGGCCCCAGCCGAGTGGGCCAGACTCAGATCAGGGCTCCTGAGCGGCGGGAGCCCTCCCATCCCAAGAACCTGCCTCCTCCTAGGGCGCCGCTGCTCTGTGTTGGGGTCCCAGCCAAGGCACAGTGACTGGGATCCCACAGCTCTGAGGACAACCAGCCCCCAGGGAGAGGACAGGGAGCATGCACACACCTCCCCTTGTGTGGCAGGACCACAGGAGGGCCTTCTTTGTCCTGTCGGGCCAGCACAGGGGCAGCAGTGAGCAGGGACCAACCCACCTGCTGGACAAGGAGATTTAGAGTAAGCCTCCATCAACAGACGCTGGCTCAGACCTCAACCTGCACTGCAGCAGGGGGCAGAGGGAGCCAAAGGAAACCCCGTGGGTCACCCCAAGTGTGCCTGTTCCACATAGGTACTTCTGAGGTATCGGCAATTAAGAATCAGCCAACAGAGGAAGAAGGCTGTCTACCCACGGCCTTGCCTCTCAGGACAGATTCTCCCACAGTACAATACATTCTGCTTTCTGCAGACGACTCCTACCCCTCAGGGTCGGCACCAGGGGAACCCCAGCGAGCCTCCCTCTGGTCCTTCCCCGCATGCGCCTTCCCACGTGCCTGCCTCTGGAGGCCTGCACTGCTTCTCTGAAGCCCAGGGCTCTTGGGGGAAGGTGGCCTGTGAGTCCCACTCCTAGGCCTGCTCCGAGCTCCCTGCATCCAGGATCAGCTGTGTGACGCCTGCCACATGCACTGGCAAAGCCCTGCTTCTCCTGTTGGTCTCTGGTGAGAGGGACCTGTCCAGCTGCGTTTAGGAGGTTGAGGAGAGATCATGCGTCCTCTGAGGGGGCGGGGCTGGGGTGTGGAGGGCTCAGCCGGACAGCACACTGTCCAGCTCTGTCCAGCTGTGCTGTGGAGCCCAGCACCCCGGCTCCAGATGGCAGAGCTGGGGCAGGCGTGCTGCCGGTGTCCAGGCGTGGAAACGCTCACGCCCCTGTCTTTTCATCTGCTCCCTCCACGTTCCTGAGACCAGCTAAGGTGCATATCTCAGCAAAGGACCCAGAGGGGGGGTCCCCAGGTCAGATCCCACTCGAAGCCCAGCGGCCAAAAGTGTGGTGAAGCCCACTGACCACTTGGACAGAGGTGGGAACCACAGGAAGTCGGGGGTTGTGCCAGGAGTGTGTGCTGGCCCCCTGAAGCCCCTCTGGCTTCTGGAAAGCTGCAGGCTGGCCACCCATGGGCCTGGCTGACTGCTGCCCTCGGGTGTTCTTGCCTGCAGGGCACTTACTTCCTATAAGGCGGGGACTGGTGCCCTGGGAGCAGGAGGACTCTCTGCTGCCTCTGTCCCTCTGAAACCTCCTTCCCTGGGAAGGTCTCTCTCTGGACCATGCTGGTGGCTGCTGGGGCAGCGCTGCCCTCTGCCCAGGCCTGCCTTGAGGCCCTCTCCAGCCTCCCATGAGTGACACCGCTTGGGCTGTGGCCTGGGCTGGGCTGACCACCCTGACAGGCGCCCCAGCCTGGCCGCCATCGCCAGCTCCCAGGGACAGGAGCTGAGCTCTGAGCAGTGGCAGGATCCCAGCCCCCGCGTCCTGTGGGGCCATAAGACTGCAGCAGCGACGCTCGTCGGGGTGATTTGCTCCTGCGCAGGGAGGACAAATCTCCACATAAAGCTCTTCCCTCAGCCGTCGGCACTGAGAGTCCTCGTCCCCTGCAAGTGCAGAGGCTGCTCAGACACATGACTCCACTCCTGGGGGGACGCAGCCCCAGCCGTCCTCACTGCAAAACGGTAAACCTGTCGCTCTAATGAACAGCTTTCATTTGGAGCGCCGTGAGAAGGTGCGCCTAGGGACAGTGGCTGTTGACGGTGATGCCCAGCCTCCTGCCACCGCCTGATTCCTGTGCAAGACAGCTGCCTGCAGGCTCAGGGACGCCCAGGTGCATGGAGAAAGGGGACGGCCTGTGACTTGCTGGTCCGTGTAGCTCTCAAGGCCTGTCTGCACTCTGGGCCTGGGAGTGGGGGGGGCCTTGGCTGGGGGCAGGAGGGTGGGAGCAGCCATTTCTGCCTCACACTCACTGCGTGCCACCGTGAAGCTCAGTGGCCTCCTGAGCTAAAAGAGGGGACAGGCAGGCCTGCGAACCCCTGCGGTGGGCAGAGGGAGCTGGCCTCACCGGCCCACATCCACTGGGGCAGGCACAGGGGGACCTGCCTGCGGGACAGCGAGTTGGGTGGGCAGGTGCTTGGCGGCCCGCGGGGCAGCGCTGGCAGCAGATTGGCCTGCAAGCCCCAGGGACAGGCGCACGGGGCTGTGCCTTCTCTCAGCCTCCCCGATGCCACCAGAAATGGGCAGTAAAAGCATTTTTGTTGCTTTTCCAGGCCGGACAAAATCGATACATCCTAGAAACATGAGGAGAGCTGACCTGGAGGTTTCTAGTGAGACTTCAGAGGGATCCCGGCTCTGGGCCAGACCTGGGGCCAGGCCATGGTGCGGGGAGCCCCCTCTGCACTGGCCCCAGCGCCAGGATGAGACTCAGGTGCTGTGCACACCTCTGAAGGGCAGCCTCACACAGAGACCCCAGAAAGTTCTGTGGCGCCAGCCTGCTCTTTCTACGAGCCACATAGGGCTGCTGGGTGCCATCCTGGCCAGCTGTGTCCTGCCCTCCTGCTGACCCGAGGGCCTCACCGCTGCCCGTGCCTCAGTTCTTTCTTCTCTAAGAAAGTTCTGCAGCAGCAGCGTCAGGTGAGCAGGGTCACAGACTTGGGGAGGGCAACAGACTCTACAGATGGGCTGGTCCCAGCGACTTGGGGTAATGCCCAAGGTGCACTGGCTCTTGCCCAGGTGTCCAATCCAGTTCTTGATTTTCCCACCAAGCTGCAGGTCATGCAGGGTGTGCAGGGGCAGTCGGTCCCCACCATGGTGCCTGTGCTCTGTGGTCAGCTCTGTGGAGGGCAAGTTGGGAGGAGAGGGGAGGGGAAAGAAACAGACTCCCACCCTAGCTGGGGTTACTGCTGGGCACCTGCAGGAGGGAGGGCCCAGGCTGGCAGGAAGGTGAAGAGTGTGGGGCTTACAGGGAAGGCGAGCCCCCAAGGGCGAGGGGAGCCTCCTGCAGGCCAGGGCTCATCTGCCTGATGCTGCTGGCCCCCTCTGCGGGAGAACAGAAGCTACCTGGACCTGGGTTGGCAGCCCAGACCAGGGGGTTTGTGGAGGGGAGGCTGGAGTGCAGTGTCCACAGCAGACTGCCCACAGAACTTCTACCGTGGCAGGGCTGGCAGTAGCTCAGCCTCCCAGCCAGTTGGGCTCAGGACAAATGTCCAGCTGTGCCATGCCATGTCCATTTCTGGCCTGTCTCCATGGATGCACTTTCATGTGCCCGTTTCCTGGCTGGAAAGTGGGTTTCTGATGGCCGGTGCAGAAGGGAAGCTGATAGAGGGCTGGCAGGGCTGGCCTGGGGCTTGGACGTGGGCTGGGGCTCTGGGCTTGCTGCCCACGTGGCTTCCCACTGCCCTGTAGGGAACGTGGGGCCATCTGCCCTCTGCCCACACACTCCAGGGCTCCTGGATCAGGGAGAACTGTAGGGACAGGCTGAGCCTCCTGCAATGTCTACAAGGTCCCCAAATCCAGTGCAGACTGCATGTCCTGGCCAGCCCTGCTCTGCTGCAGCTGAGCTCCAGGGAAGAGCTCCCACACGCCCGAGAGAAATCAGCAGCCAGGGGCAACCAGCCTGTCCCACAGGGTCACCCCGTGCATGGCCAACCACACAGATTTGTGCTCGAGGACAGCAGAGCCCTCGGGTCTTCCTTCACCAAAATATATTTTTTAAAATATATATTTTTAATTAATGGGCTTGAGGGTCACAGCAAGGAGTGAGCAGACGGCACTGTGAATTCCTATGTCATGGTCCTGAATTGCTGCGGTGGCCCCTGTGATATGGTCTGTGAG
The DNA here is from genome assembly GCF_001458135.2 of Marmota marmota marmota. NCBI lineage: Eukaryota > Metazoa > Chordata > Mammalia > Rodentia > Sciuridae > Marmota > Marmota marmota. The sequence goes on from NW_026000108.1 coordinate 2,888,699, forward strand.
CCAGAATCGACACAGACCAACCATGAGGCTCCCAGCTCTCTGGCCTTCAGGTGGCTTCTGTCACTCAGTGAACTATGCTTAGGTGCCCCCACGCTTTTCATGACTCCATAGCTCATGACATTCCACCATCTGGGTGTACTACAGGTCCCCTCCCCCTCTTGGTCACTTTGAAGTCCTGGCCAGTCTGGGGAGCAGCTGGGAACGTCTGTGTGCAGGTCTTGGTGCAGAGCATTCTGGCAACTCCTTCAAACTTCTGCCTCACCAGGACCCACCACTGCCCAGGACCCGGCAGGCCCAGGGAGAGCTTGGCTGGTAGAGGAGGTCCCCTCCCACCCAGCAGACCTGCACCTAGAGACGGTGTCTTCCTGGGCACAAAGCTGCCCTGGTTGGCTCCCGGCTTCAGACTGGCCTTCCTCACTCAGGGCACTGCTGTTGGCACTGGCCATTAGGGCCTCCTGGGAGGGAGGCGGCCATCCCCAGCCTCATCCTCGGACTCTGCAAGAGCCTGGCCTGGCCTCCACCGCAGACTGAGAGCTGTGGCTGTGCCCAGGAGCCACTGTCCTGCAGGCTCTGTGGGGCACCAGCTGTGTGACTGGGAACAAGCCGGCGTCTCTGCACACAGCCCTGCAACTGGTCGCGCTTCATACCTGTGACCCCTGCCCCGTGCCCACCTGCACAGACTGCTGACCGGCCTCCTCCTTTCTTCTGTCTCCTCCCACCTCCTCCTCCCCAGCCTCTCCACCGCGACTTTCTGCAGGTGCTTCCTGAGGAGGGAGAAGCCAGAGGAAGGCTTGGCCCAGCCTCCCTGCTCCTGCACACGGTGCTCATTAAATTGTTCCCCTGCCTCTGCCCGGGGCTCCTCCTTCTGCTGGCCTTCAGGCCAAGCCCCCTTGTGCCCTGGTCTAAACAGTCCTCTTCCTTCTCTGCCGTCGTCCTTGAATGAGGCTCTTCCATAGGGGACAATGACCTCCACACTGCCATTTAGGTGGTCACATCATTCCTTAGCATCTCAGCCCCCCAGCTGAGCATGGGTCTCCTCTTCCCTCCTCAAACAATTCCTTCCCTGGTGTCTGGGACCCCGCCCTGCTCCCTGTCCCCTGCCGCACTGGACTCGGGGTTGCTCCTTTCTCTGCATCCTGAGGTCCCACAGTCATCTCCCTGGCGGGGTGATGAGGACCACCCAGCCCTGCATGCCTGTGGCCTACCAACTTCCCTCCAGGGTCCACACAGACTGGGTGCTAAGCCTGGCTCTTGGGCCTCCAGACACCCGCAGCCCACCTTCCCAGGGCCCTGGCTTCCTCCCCTCCTCTCAGCCTCTGTACCCTGCCTCAGTCCTCGTGCTCCAGTGGCTGAATGTGGGTTGTGGAGGGGGCATCACAGTGAGTCATACTGGGGGCAGATGCCCTTTAGGGAGAGGGGAGGGCCAGGGTGGTGTGGCCCTGGAGAGTGGGAGGCTCCTGCTGGGGCTGGGGTCTGGGCCAGGTGACACAGGAGGGTGAGCGCAGGAACTGTCCACAAGCAATGGTGCTGAAAGCCTTGGGAGTTGATCTCCAGGGAGCCCCGGGGACCCTGCCTGTGCCCCACGTTTGAGCCCAACCAGACCTTGTTTTGCCCTCACAGGGTTACCTGGGTCAGGTGAGCAACAGCCCTGTGAAGGAGCCACTGTCCTCCCCAGGTGACAGGTGTGGACACAGCCTGGAGAAGGAAGCCGGCTCGTGGACTCAGGGGAGTCATCCCCGACCCGGGCTCAGGTGACATCCCAGCACGCTTTGTGGGAGCACCCACTCATGTAGTGGCTGCAAACACAGGACTAGGATGGGAGAGGCCATCTCCAGCCTGGCAGCATTGGACAATAACCAGGAGCAAGGCGGCAGAATGGCTGGTGGGTGCCAGCCTGGCCAGCTGTGTCCTGCCCTCCTGCTGACCCAAGCGCCTCAGCACACGCCCTTCTGAAATGACCCGTGCTCTCCTACATTTCCTCCCACCTAATCCTGGCTTAGCCATTCGGTGGTCGGGAGGGTCGCTCTCCCTTCCCAGGGAAGGAGTCGGCAGAGTGCAGGTCTGTACCCACGGGCTCCAGCTCAGGTGGGCTCACTGAGTGGGGCACACTCCTGGATCTGAGTTCTTGCACACTCGCGTGCCCACGTATGCCAGGGAGCAGGAGGGATGGTGCAGGACTCCTCAGTCACATATCCAAAGGCAAGATGCAGGCAGCAATTGAAGCTTCTCTTTTCCCAAGGAGCACTATGAAGGCTCCTCTCTGTCCGACTGCAGGGTGTTTGCATTGGCAGAACAAGGCCCCGGAGAGAAGGGACCTCACCATCCCTCTGCCAGCTGATGGTCCTCCCCCAGCCTCCTTCTCTGTCCCCCTTGGCCTTGGCATCTGGACTAATTGTTGTTGTGGTTCACAGGTAAGTGGCATAGGGTCAGCCCATCCTGTGACATCAGGGCAGGGGAGGGCTGCAGCCACAGGTCCCTCTGGGAGATGAAAAGAACCAGATCAGACCTCTCCATGAGCAGCTGACCTCACGTGTCAGGAAGATGGGGTTCAACCTAACCCCTCGGCAGCCGCAGGGGGGTCTCAGGTCAGCCTATTCAACAGGCTCCAGTTGCACGGCCAGGAACCTGGGCTGTCTGGGGTCTGCAGGGAAGAGGGCCGCAGTCGGCCATGAAGTTTGCCGAGGGGAGTGGGTGGAAGCGGTGGCACGAGCTCTGCTTTCAAGACGGGGTGGACACCTGGGATGTGGCTATGAGGAGGCAGACCCTGTGACTGTGACGCCCCAAAGGCTTGGCAGCCCCAGGGCCTTGACATGCGTAGTTCCCACACACCTGGATGCAAACTCCCTCACCTCCCCTCCTCACCCACCCTCGTCAGTGTCCAGCTCAGGGGGCCTCCCCTGTGCCGCCCCGTCCCAGGCAGACATCAGCCACCTGGACTCTCTTCACTTGGTCCAGTGCAGGCCTGACCATGGTCCTGCTGGCCAGGGAGCCTGTTGGGAGGTGTTTGTGCCCAGTGCCCTCCCAGGACTCTGGGCTCTGAGCTGGAGGGATGAGTGGCCCTGATGATGTTCTCCGGCCCTCCTGCCCCACGGGTAGGACGAGGTGTCCTGGGCCGGGGTGGAGACTGGCAGGAGGACCCCAGTCCATGCCCAGCACAGGCCTGTGACTCCAAAGGGACTAAGGAGAGCTGGGTTCCTCCTCCAGATCCACAGTTCCTCCTGTCCCCAAGTCAGTCTCCCAGGGCTGATGCTGCCGATCCCTGCCTGGCCCTGCCCTGGCCCCGCCCTGCCCCTGCCCAGCCCTGCCCAGCCCTGCCCAGGCTCCACAGCCATCCCACATGCTGGAGGCACTGCAGGCTCCTGGTTCACAGAGCACAACTCAAAACACTCTCCAAAAAGTAGCCAGAGGGTCACCCTCACCCCTCCCTGCCTCTCTACAGGAGCAGAGCAGACTCCAGGAGCACAGTGATTGGCCACACGGGGCCACCCTGTCACCTGCCAGCTCAGTGAGAGGTGTCCAGGGGGCCCCGGGGTTGTCCAGGAGAGCCCAGCCTCTCGCTCCCCTGGCTGCACACCAGGAGGGCTGCGGCCAGCGAACAGACGGCCGGCTGACTCCACGATTTTTAAAACAAATGTCAGACAAAGTGGATTCCAGAGGAAAGAATGTTATTGGGGTGAAAAGATGAATCACGATTATGAATCATTTCATGATGATTTAAGGATCAATTCAATTAGAAGACAAAACAATTCTCAGTGTGTATGCGGCTAGGAAGAGAGTGAGAAAATAAATACAGAGAAAACCCCAACAGAACTAAATGGAGAGAGAGAAAAAAAACATAATAATGGTCTGAGATTTCAAAATGCTTTCAATGTGACAGAAGCAGAGACAGAAAGTAAATGGGACAGAGAAGACACGAGGGACACTACCAACCAGCTAGACGGGTCGCACTGCAGACACCCACCACCAGCTGCAGGAGCACGTTCTTTTCAAGAGAGCATTGAACAGTGTCCACCTTCACCCATATTCTGGGCTATAAAACAGATGCTGACTTTAAAACAATATAAATCAATAAGACCTGGTCCCTGGCCGCGATATAATTAGGTCAGAAATCAACAACAGAATGACATCTGAAAACATCTCAATATGTTTGGAAATCCAATGATATATTTCAAAATAAGCCATACATTGAAGAAAAAAAAAAGGAAAATCAGAAGAAATTTTTAACTGAATAGAAATTAAAAACACACCCTACCCAGATTTGTGGACCGGTGCCAACACGGGGCTCATAGGGACACTGGAGCCTACAGAGAGCAAAGGGGAAATCGAGAAAGCAGCAACAGCCTTACAGTACACCTGGGTCCTCGGAGCTGGGGACAGACACCTTACAGCCAGAAACACAAGGAGACATAGAGAATGTGAAGAGCCCTGTGTGTGCTGAAGAAAGGGCAGCAGGCCCCCATGCCTTCCTCTGGGTTTGGATGCTACTGAACCCTTCAGGAAAAACTTGTGCCCATTCTGCCCAAACTGCCAGGAAGCGGGAGGAGAGAACACAGCTCATCCTGTGAGGTCAGTGTTCCTCTAACACCAAAGTCAGGCAAAATATCACGAGGAAGGAGAACCAGGGCTCAGCACCTCTCATTACATAGATGTAAGAATTTCCTAACACAGTCCTAGCGAATAGGTTCCACCAGGATGTAAATAGGACGGCCCAGCACCACCAAGGGCGGTTTCCTCAGGAATGCAAGGCTGGCTTAATGTTCAGATATCTATCCGTGTCACCTGCCCCAGTAACAGATGATGCAAGAGAAACCACATGATCATCTCAAAGACCAAATCCAAATCCATACTTGACAGAAACTCTCGGCAAAGTGGGAATTCAGCTTCCCCCGCCCTGAGGTGGTGTTCGAGCAGCACTAACTGCTCACACCTACTTCCCCACGAGGAGGACTGGAACACTCGGCTGGACCAGGAGACCAGGTCCACCTCCTTCCTTTGTCATCCTGCCACTGGCCCTGACTCTGCAGCTGGCCCTGACTCTCTGCTCCGGCTCCTGGCCTGGCCATCTCTTGGGCTGACCCAGCCCCAGCTGGCCTCAGATCACCCTCAGCACCACGATCCTGGCTCTTCTGCTGAGCCGACTGGTGACTCGTCGACGCTCAGCCCGTTCTCTGGGCTGTGGGTTCTTCGTAAGGACTTAGTCACACAGGTCCCAGTAATTACTTACTTGGCCATGTATGGACCCCACTGAACCAGGCATACAAAATACCTCTTGTCCTCTGAGGCCGTGGTCACACCCAGACCTGACACCCGGAAGGACTCCTCCTTGCAGACCCAGGGACAGGGAGTCCGAGGAACCAAATAGAGCCTGGTTCTCCAGGAGCCACAGCCCGTGGCCAGGGCAGTGTGGGCCAGGGTGAGTCAAGGGCCCCAGTGGTCAAGCACTCGGGGAGTCCAGGAAGACTGAAGCCAGAGTCCAGGGAGGACCAGCTCTGCTCCAGTGGGAGGTCAGGGGCACTCTGGAAGGGTGGCCTTTGGTCTGATCTGGAGCAGTGCTTGTGACGTTGGGTGACATTGGGTGAAGCTGGCAGGCAGGAGGGAGCGGTGTGTGTCCTGGAGGAGGACTCATGGTGGCCGTGAGGACTCCACTTCTCTACACGGAGCTGGGGAGTGGAGCCCTGCAGGGAGCCAGCACTAAAGCACAGGCCGTCCTGACTGCCTGTCGGGGGGCTGCAGTGTGCTTAGCAGGTCACCCGTGCACACTCACTGGGACTCCTGGAACACTCCCCTCGAGGGTGCCAACAGGTGACCGTGAAAAATACATCTGCATTTCATGGTTTAGGAAATTCTGGGTTAAACCAAATTAAACAGTGTTTCTTCACCAGACTTCTCAGAGCCTTTACTATGTAACACACTTCGGTTTCCAAGAGACTATCACTGCGTGGAAATGTGTGAGTGCGCCACGTGAGCGCCTGTGAGTGTGTCTAGGCGATCGGCAGCACCCGGGACCACGCCAGGTGGAGTGGAGTAGAAGGCAGCTGCTAGTGTGCCCCGAGGAGGGTCCTATGGCTGGCTCAGGAGACGCAGCATGACAGGGGCCGGGTGGGAGGAGCGTGCATGCGTGTGCGTACATGCGTGTGTGTGCGCGTGTGTGCGTGTGCGTGTGTGTGTGTCTGTGTGTCTGTGTGCATGTGGTGTGCACGTGTGTGGGGGCTGCTGAAGCCCTAGGGTGGAAGGAAGGAAAGGAGTGGGTAGCTTCCTGCCCCACCCTGCCCTCAGGACCTGCCACGCAGCCTGGCTCTGGCGGAGAGGTCCCAGCCAGCCTGGGTGGGAGGGAGGAAGTGGGCACTGTCCTCCTGCAGAGGAGCCCCTGTAGGACTTGGGGTGGGCTCAGTGAGGGGGCAGAACGAAGGGGACCTGGACCTTCTTCCCAGAACTTCCCTGGAGAAGGGGGGGTGGAAGTGGCCCATGGCCTGGCAGAGCCACGGGGCAGGTGGCTGGGGTAACCAAGCCCTTTTCAGGTGACAAGCACCTCAGGATGGAAGAGGGAAGTGAAGCAGGCGGGCGGCTGGCGGGCGACTGGCCGGGTGGAGGAGGGGTGTGGGGACCTAAACGGGCAGGGGCGTGGCTGGGCCTGGAGCCTCTCCTCTGGGTGCTGGTCAGATCCTGCGCCAGAGGCCAGTGGCTAGTCTCTCAGAGGACTGGCGTGCCTCTTGCTCTTAGCGAGCCACTCGAGTGGCTAATTGGATCTGTGGGCTTGGGGCAGCTGTTGACAGAGGCTTTTAGTCCCCAGGACAGGAGGGAAATTGGATTTCGGGCTCCTGCCTGGGGAGGCTCCAAGCTCTGACTGTGTTCCTCTGTGTGCCGGGCTCGGACAGCGGCCTCCACAGAGCGGATGATAAATTATGCGTCCATTTAACACACAGTGTGGGCCAGATCAATGCCAGGGGCTCAAGTTGTCCAGCTCTCTGGTCTCTAGACAAATCTATTTTGCTTGACTGGGCCTGGTCAAGGTCTAGGGGTAATTGGAGAACTTCCTGATCTGATCACCTGGACTTGTGCTGGGTCACTACTGTTCACACAGGCCTGGGGGACTCCGGGATCAGACCTTCAGGGACTGAGCTACTAGGGAGACCCTGGATGACAAACGGACAGCTCCGTGAGCCACCAGCATGCCAGGCAGAGCCCTGAAGGCTGAATGCAGGGGAGCTCCGAGGGCTGGTGATGAGAGGCCACAGTCCTCAGCTCCACTACAAGTCTTCCTGGATCCCCTCTCCTCCCACTGGTCACCATCAGGGCCTCTCACTGGCTCTGTCCCAGGCTGCCCAGGGATGTTCTATTGGTCCTCTAGTGCAAGGGTCAGGGCAGGTGGGGTCCTCCTCCAGGTGGAGAGCCCTTCTCCGTCTCTCCAGAAACCCCCCTGATCTGGGAGTGGTGAGGAGGGACGTCCTGGCTGAGGGGAGGAGCTACTTCCTGGACAAGCGCTCTCCTGACCCCGAGAGCCTTCTGGCAAGGTGCAGAATGGGGCTGTTCACAAAGAGAAAGCTGAGGCCGTGGCTGCGGGGGTTGGGGGTTTGACGAGGGTGGTCAGCAGCAGGTGGAGCGTCCATGTTCAGGGACTGCCCAAAGTGCAGGGACCTGGCAGCCCCCAGCCCTGCCTCCTGCTTGGCCAGCACAGAGCCCCCTCCACGTCCACCAGGCATCAAGAGGCAGACGTGGAGGCAGGGTGGACGCAGCTCCAGGAGAGCATCACACAGGGATGGAACCCAGACTTCTGCATTCGCTCCAGGGTCTGCCCGCGGCCCCTGGACACTGGCAGGCACAGGCCACTCACGCGCCCATGTGCAGGCAGGGGCATTGTGGGTGATTCAGAATTATGCAGACGTGAAACGTATAAATACGATTAGCCTGACTCGTGAGCAGAGCTTAGATTAATTGAACTTGAGGGCAAGTCGTCTCACCTCCCTGCCTCGGGCTCCTCTTGTGCTCCCAGATGGTGCCCGTGAGGGCTGAAGTCAGCAGCAAAGCCTCTGCCTTCCCAAGGTTCAGGAGCCTGGGGATGCTGTCAATGACCGATGGCCATCTGGTAAACACCTACTGGGTGCCCTGTGCTCCGCTCAGGAGTTGGGAGTGGACATCACTGGGTTCAAAGTCTCTGTTCCTTCAGAGGAAGGCAGACTTTCAGGGACGCATGGAGGGAGCATCAGAGGCGAGGACAGATCCTGGACATTAGAGGGGTGTGATGTCCACCTGTCAACTGGCCCAGCAGGGACACCCCACAAGTCAGGTCAGCAAGAAGGGGCTCCATGGGGAAGGGCCTTGGAGCGCCTGTTCATCCATTCCAGACCTTTCCACTCGCCTGGCAGCTGCCCCACTCACCTGCTCAGTTCAGGAGAGTTCAGCCCACGATAGCCAAGGACACAGCAGGAGCCCAAGAGAGGGACACCTGGAGACCATGTGGCCAGGACCAGGGGCCTTAAAGGAAAGCAAAGGAAACGGAAAAAGCACCTGGGGTGGAGACCAGGGTAGCTGTCTGCCCACCTGCCCTCTCCTACCTGCCCTGTCCTACCTGCTCTCTCCCCACCTGCCCTCTCCTACCTGCTCTCTCCCCACCTGCCCTCTCCTACCTGCCCTCTCCCTACCTGTTCTTTCCCTACCTGCTGTCTCCCTACCTATTCTCTCCCTACCTGCTGTCTCCCTACCTATGCTCTGCCTACTTGCTCTCTCCCTACCCGCTGTCTGCCTACCTGCTCTCTGCCTTTTAGACTCACAACATTTCAACCATGCTCATCCAAAATTATCTTAGATCTTAATGTCTCACAATTCTGAGTTTCAATGTTTGGAATTCAAGACTCTTTTGAGAGTAGGGACTCCAAGGGGCAGTGTCCTTGAACTCCTGTCTTGAAATGGACGATGCTGTTGGCTGGAGGCCCTTCTGTGGCATGGAGGTCAGCTCTTATTTCTACCCCTGCCCCAGTCTCTGGCAGCCACCGGTGTACCCCTTACTCTGAGGCCAGCTTTAGTGATGTCCCGTTGGAGGAGGTCATGCGGTACTCGTCTTTCTGCTCCTGGCTCACTTGGCATGACACATGATTTCCAGTTCTGTCCATGGGGGTGCAGATGGCAGGCGCTCATTCTGCTTCAAGGATGGACAGTGTCCCGCTGTGAGTTCAAGCCCCATTTCCCTGTCCATTCATCCACGGAGGACGCTGAGTTTAGTTCTGCTTCTTGGCCATGTGAGCAGAGCCTCCGTGGGGGCCCTGGAGGGCCTGGGGGCACCACGCTCCGCACGGAGGGCTCCATTCATGGGACGGCAGGAGGGGCTGTTCTTAGTTTGGGGGCTCCTCCTTGCTGTGTTCCTGGTGCCTGTGCTAACCGTGTCCCCACCAGGGGTGCGAAGGTCCCTCTTATCCCCTCTGTCCCTAGCACTGTGTCATTCGCCTTGCTGCCGTGACGTCTCACTGTGGATTCGATTTGCATTTCCCTGTCCAGCGCTTTCCCACAGGCTCGGTCATTTGTGTGCAACCTTTTGAGAAATGTCTACTCAGGTCTTTTGCCCATGATTAAATCTGTGTATTCAGTACTGAGGTGCGTGTTTGTGAAGGGGAGAAAGAATATCGTAGAGATACGCAGCTCCTAAAGCAGCCCTTAGAATCAATGCAACTAACGTTACCAGCAATTTTCACAGAAATGGGCAACAACTTCACATCCGTATGGAGGCCCAGAAGACCCCAAGGCCAAAGCTGGAGGCCCCCACCTCAAAGTGGACCCCAGAGCTATAGTGAGCAGAGGGCACAGGCTGGGGTGTGGCTCTCTGAGTTAAAATCCTCAGTGCCACAAAATAAGTCACTAAACCTGATGGCCCCATGCAGAGGAGTGAAAGTGACCCTCCCACACACCAACACTTAAATATCAGGCCTAACACTCGTGACGATGGGAGAAAGTCGCCGACGCAGTCGGGCAGCAGTTTTTGGAGAAGACCTCAAAAGCACAGCAGCAAGAGCCAAAGTGGATGCGTGGGCCTGCCCACCTGGACCACGAAGAGCAAGGGGCAGCACCTGTGGGCATGTGTGGGAGGGGTGAGCGCCCCAAATGTCTGTTCCCCCCAGGTCAGTGAGCTCCCTGGGACCGGTGCCTTCACAGATTGATGGCCAGGACTTGAGCCAATTGAAAAATGACCAGGAATTAAGGATGCTGGCGCCAGGAGCAAGAGAGCTTTGGTGCGTGAACGATGAGCAATAAATGCCATCTTTTTCTGGAGGTGACAAGTGGAAACTGGTCAAGTTTGACCCTCCCGTGGCTTTGCATGTAGGATGATCAGATTAGAAGATCCCTCCGACAGCTGGCTCACATGGTCCCAGAGGCTCTAGCAGGATGGACGATGGGCAGCCATGTGGTCGCTCGTCCTGATCACACTGTCCTGGCCCTGTGCACAAGGTCAAGGCCAGAGAGGTGGGGTCACCTGCCCAGGCCCACAGCACAGCAGCCCACCCAGGACTCGGCCCCAGGACTGAATCCCCCCGAGCTTGGCCTCCTCTGGGAATTCTGGTCGAGCTCAGACGAGGGGTGCATGGGACGACACTGCCACCCTGTCACTGTCCAGAGAGACCCCTCAGCTCGGCTGTGAGCTGAGCGCGGAGTGCACAGGCCCTGGAGGGCCTCCACGCAGCTAGATTCCCTGGTGAAATCCAGGACGCCGCGACAGATGGCAGGTTCAGACGGACAGTGGTGGCTCCCTGTGGCCGCTGTGTCAGAAACGAGCTCTGGCCTGGCTGTCCCTGATTTCAGCTGGCAGCCGCGCAGGGTGCAGCTGACCCTCTGAGGGCCTTCGATGGCCTGAAGTCTCAGGGAGCCGGAGGCCTGGTGGCCGGCTCTGGGGCCTACTGCTCTCAGGCTCTGGCTGGCCGACCCTGTGGGTGGGCGTGGCCTGTGGTGGTGCCACAAGCCCCGCCTCCTGGGCCTGCAGTGGGGCCCCCTGGGTGTTCTTCAGGCCTCCCCTCCTCTCTCTGACCCAGGACAGGGGGGCAGTCTTTATTTTTATCTATTTTTTTAGTACTTGGGATGGAACCGGGGGCGCTTCCCCCCTGAGCCACACCCCAGCCCTTTTCCTATTTTATTTAGAGACAGGGCCTCTGAGTTACTCCGGGCCTTGCTAAAACGTTGGGGCTGGCGTCCACCTTGCCATCCGCCCGCCTCAGCCTCCTGAGCTGCTGGGTCCCAGGCGTGTGCCACTGCGCCTGCGCTCTTCTCCTGTCCTACAGATGAGAGCCAGAGCAGCCGGGGACCTTGCCCATCGTCACGCCAGGCGCTGGACCCCTGATGCGAGCCCCGGCTGGAGGAGGCCCAGCTGTGCTGCTCGGTCCTCGAGGCCTGTTTCCTGGGGTGCCCGGAGCCCTGGGTGAGCTCTCCTGTCGCACTGCAGGGAGGGGGCCTCCAGGGTGACCCACCGCACAGCCACAGGAGCTTGGACCGCCTGGGGCCCAGCAGCCCCTAGGAACGGGCCAGGAAGGGTCGCTGTCCAGGCCCTGGCTTACGGAGCGGGCACCCATGGTGCGCAGGCTCGATCTTCCCTGGAGCTCGGGAAGGCACATCTGCTGCGCTCCGAGGTTCCGGGCGGGGTCCCCATGCCAGGAGGCAGTGTCGGCCTGCCTGTCCCCCGGGGCAGCTGCACCTCTGCCTCCCTGCACTGCGGGAACATCAATCGAGCTCAGAGTTGGACCAGGCAGGACCCCAGGGCCGGGGGTGCTGGGGTTTCAGCCTTTGTCCCCGAAGCGCTGGCCATCTAGAGCTCTGTGCTGCGTTGTTATTCTTTACTAGTTCACTTGGTGACGTCACCTGGCCCGCACTGACACACAACGATTTGTCCTCTAGGTTTCTTGGGCTTAGAACACAGGGATCAGGAGCCCCCGCCCATGGTGCGCTGCGGCAGGAGCGGGCTCGTGGGGAATGTGGGGACTGTGAGCAGAGACCACCACTCCCTGGGCACCGGGTGCTGAGTCCTGTGGCTCTGGCCCTCAGAGCAGCTAGCTGGGCAGCACTGGGGACAGAGGAGGGGACGTGGTCTGGTGCCCGCGGCAGCACTACCCATAGCGGAGCCGGGGGCCGGGGACAGTGTCCCTGCAGGGAGAGAGAGATCTGGACCCCACCTGGGAGGTCAGGGCTTCCTCAGCACCGGGTTGGCCTTGACTCTGACTAAACCCGAGAGTGGGCCCCAGGGTCTCCCGTGCACAGCTTGCAGGGGCCTGGGGAGGGGCGGGGTGCCCAGCCCCCTTGCTGGGTCCTTCACTAATTCCTGCTTCTCTGGCCCCAGGACAGCTGAGAGGGCCAGCCCCTGCCTCCCCCACAGGGTGGCCTGGCTGCTAGCCCGCGTGGGGCCTGGCACCGCGGCGCTGCTCTCCAGAGTTGTCCCCACCTCCCCTGGGCCCTGGGGGCTGAGCTCTGGACACAGCTGGAGGTCTAACACTTCTGCCTCTGACTCTGGGAGTGAAGCCCGTGGATGGTGGTGCCCGGGCCACGCCGTCCTGCCTCAGTCTCCCCTGGACAATCAGAGCTGAAGGCCGCTCCCCGGCCCCTCCCGCCTGCCCTGCCAGACCAGCACCAGCACGGCCCCACAGGCCCAGGGGTGCTAGACAAGGGGCCTTCTGTGCAGGTCCCGGCCTTCCCTGGGAGAGCTGCTCCTCACCTGCCCACCCCACGCCTGCCGTGCCCCTGAGGGGCATCCCCTTCCCGTGTCCCCGGTCCTCCTGTCCTCACCCTCACCTGAGTCAGCTGACTTGTCTAGCCTTCCCTTCAACAATATCCCTTTTTGGAACATTCCAGAACCTCTTCTGGCTGAGCCTCCACCCCACACTGTTCCTTGCTGACAGTCTGGCCCTGTGATGTGACCCTTTGTCCTTGTTCCCAGGGAAATAGTTTTCTTTGTTGTGTGTGCTAAAATGTGTCCCCCGTCTACACAAAACAATCGATATGTTGAAGTCCTGACCCCAGGACCTTAGCATGAACCATGTGAGGAGACAGGGCCTTTGAAGAGGTGATCAAGTTAAAATAAGGCCACCGGGGTGAAGCCTCATCCAAACTGACCAGTGTCCTTGTAAGAGGAGAGCAGGACACAGACACATGCAGAGACAACTGTGGAAGGACGTGGAGGCAGTTGCTGTCCACACCCCATGGAGACAGAAGTCTGCCCTGCCACACCTGGGTCTGGAACTACAGCCTCCAGAGCTTCAAGAAAATGGGTTCCTGGGGTCACTTCCCCAGCGGTTGACACAGGTGGGCAGGCAGCCTGGGCGGAGGCTCCTCCCTGTGACTCCCCTGGGACTAGTCACTGACAGCTGTCCCCATGCTGAGAGACAGAGGTGGATCAGCCTGCCCTGACCGCTGCCAGGGACCGTGCTGTAGGTGACGGTGCCTCCCCCTGCACTCTGGCTCGGCCAGCCAGGCCGCACGCCCTCACTCTCCTCTGTGGACCCAGGCAGGGCCCCCGGGCCCCCAGGCCAGCCAGAGGGGGCTGAGCAGCTTCCTCCCAGGGTGCTGACCCTCCCAGCTGACCCTGGACGCTTCCTCCAGGAGCCGCGGCACCAACCTGAGCAGCAGGAGCGCGTGTGTGAGTCGTCAGAACTCAGAGCAGGGACACACCCATGACATGTGACAGCAAGGGTCCCAAGCCAGCCAGAGCACCCTCTGAGGACATGGGCCCTCGGCTGTCTGCCCAACCTGGGTCTGGAGTGACCTTGTTATCAGTCCTGGACGAGGACGAGGATGAGGACGAGGACATGAGTGTCTTACACAACCCTCTCATTTCACCTTGGAAACCTCCCTTCCCCGCCTCTGAGAGTGCTTGGTCACCTCAGCCATGTCCCTGCCACGTCCTGCTGCTCTGGGTCTCCTCAGGACTCGGCTGCCCCATCATCACCAGGTGACAGGCCTCAACTGACAGCCAGGCCAACAGCCAGCCCCGCAAGGGGCGCCTGCTTGTCACCCCAGCTGGGCCTTGTGCTGGCCCAGGTGGCCCACGGAGCCCTGACTTGTGATGACCTGGTAGCCTCACCCCACGAAGCTCTGGGTGGCCCTGGCTCTGTCTCCGGTCTCCCACTCCCTGTGCCCAGGTTGGCCTGCACAGGTCCCCAGGCAGCGATGGCCCCCAGCCCCTGTGCCCAGGTTGGCCTGCACAGGTCCCCAGGCAGCGATGGCCCCCAGCCCCTGTGCCCAGGTTGGCCTGCACAGGTCCCCAGGCAGCGATGGCCCCCAGCCCCTGTGCCCAGGTTGGCCTGCACAGGTCCCCAGGCAGCGATGGCCCCCAGCCCCTGTGCCCAGGTTGGCCTGCACAGGTCCCCAGGCAGCGATGGCCCCCAGCCCCTGTGCCCAGGTTGGCCTGCACAGGTCCCCAGGCAGCGATGGCCCCCAGCCCCTGTGCCCAGGTTGGCCTGCACAGGTCCCCAGGCAGTGATGGCCCCCAGCCTGTTCTTTTGGTGAAAAGGGCTTGGTTCCTCCAGCTTCAGACGTGCCTTCCAGAGTGACCATCGCTAATTAGCCCGCCCAATCCGCCAAGGTCCAGGCAACCAAAGGGACCAGAACCCGCCAACGTGGCAAGGGCTGTGCGGGCGACCCCGGGACGCGGCAGGCACAGTGGCCCCCGCTCCGGACCCTCTGCTCCTGTTGGTGTCACTGGACCCCGAGACTGCCCACCAGCTGATGGCCGACGGAGCGTGTCACATCACCACGGCGTTTTCAGGATGAGCGGTCCCCATCTTTCCTGGAGTACGCGCCCGTTTCCACCCGAGCACCCAGGAGGCCGTGCCCAGGGCCGGCTGGAGCGGGGTCCGAGGAGTGGGGGGGGCAGGAGGGTCCTGCTTGTGAGAACACCCCCAAATAAAGCCCGCTGCGGGCCGTGCCGGTGTCACCCCCGGTGTGTGTGTTAACCACCTTCAGGTATCGAAGATTCATTGATTTCTTTGTCACCCGCCTCACTAACACCAGAGAAAGGGAAGACCACCTGCTTCGTCGTTGTAGAATTCACAAGGCTCTCTCCCCCCGTGAATCCCCCTCCTCATGCAGATGTGGGCTCCCGAGAACGTCTCTTGGGTTAACCTTCTTCAACCTGGAGGAGTGACTTGTCACTCACACGTACTTAGAGAACCAAGCTTCCGGGGAAGCCATCGAGGGAGCTCCAGCTGCAGGCAGGGACGGACCTCCCTGGACCCCACGCAGGAGGGGGTCCTGCCCGGCTGATCCGCCTGCCCCGGGGACCTGTGCCTCCCACGCGGCCAGCAAGTCCTCACAAGTTTGAGAGGAACAAGAGAAAGACATTTGTGGGGAGACGGTGGAGTCGGGGCTCCGCACCCTGAGGGCTTCATCTCAGCTCCGGGTTGTGAGACCTCCAGGGTCAAACGGAGAAAGGGCGCCTTTCCCGGGAGCCTGCGGGTTTGACGGGTTTGACGGGAGCCGCGAGGCGGGGGCTCAGAGCGGCTTTCAGCGGCTTTAGCATATGCTGTGTTCCCGTGAGGAATGCGAGCGGCCGCACAAGCAGCTTTTCTTGGCATCTGAAGGTATTATATAAGCACATTTATATAAATGTTTTCCTGGGTTGGATAAATAGTGCTTTTCTATTTGAATTTAATCTGGGTCCTTGAGAGTGAATTTCACTGATCTTTTTGTAACCCTGGAGATTTATCCTTGATGCAAATTTCAAACATGAAATGAAATGTCACTGAGTTTGTTTGTGCCCGAGCTTGTGGTGGCATGTGGCATGGAAGAGACCTCAGGAGCCGTTCAATAGGACCTGCGGGCAGGTTCCTCCTGCAGCTGTCCAGAGCGTGCACTGGACCCGGCTGTCCCGAGCACTGGGATGACAGGAGATCAGGGCACCAGTACCCACAGCCTGGCTCCTGTCCCAGCCAGAGGGACTCACAACAAACCTGAGGGGTGTGCCCAGCGGTGCCAAGGGCTGAGGAGAGGCAGATGCGGGCACAGGTGAGAGGGAGAGTGTGGGAGGCACAGTCACCATCTTGTATTTGGGGACAGAGAGGCCCCGTCCCCAGGAAAGGTCTCTGGAGCTGAGAACCAAAGGAAATGATGTGTGAGCTGTAAGGACACCCAGGATGGAAAAAAGAGCACGTACTAAGGCCCTGGGGTGGAAGCAGGCTGTCAAGGAGGAGCAGGAGGTGTGCACAGAGGAGGAAGGAACAGAGGCCATCCAGCAGGGCGTTGTGGGCTGCAGTGGGGACTCGAATCTGAGCAACGCAGGACCTCCTTGGAGGGCTCTGCGCAGAGTGACAAAGTGTTGTTCTGGGGCTGCAGAGAGAAGAGGGGAGGGTGGAGACCCGGGGACCAGCAAAGTCTGTGGGAGCTGGGTGGCAGCTTGGACCTGACTGACTGTGAACATGAGCTGAAGACAGATCTGGGGGGTTTGAGCAGGAGGGGGCGAATCAAGGGCCCCAACATGGAAGGATGGAGAAGCCCCGGGCTGAGCTGGGGGGGGGGGCTGGGTGAGAGGCTTTGCTCTTTGCTCATTTTTTTTTTTTTTTTGTACCAGGGATTGAACCCAGGGGTGCCTAACCACTGAGCCACATCCTGGCCCTTTTTATTTTTATTTATTTACAGAAAGTGCCTCTCTAAGTTGCTGAGCTGGACTTGAACTTGCGATCCTCCTGCCTCAGCCTCCTGAGCCTCTGGGACAACAGGTGCGACCACCACGCCCGGCTAAAATGCTCTGCTTGTGTGAATGGTGCCCAGTAGACCCGTGGAGACGGCCGGCCCAGGGAGTCAGGCAGTCGCCCAGCTGCCCAGGCTGGAGGAGCAGTGGGCGTCTTTGGGGCACAGGCAGATCCTGCAATCCCAGCCTGGACCAGGGCAGCTCCGAGCCTGGCGTGCAGGTACAGTGCCTACACGGGGTAGGAGCCCGCGGTGTGGCGTGGTCGAGAGCCTGGGCTCACGAGGAGGCAGCCCTGGTTGGCATCAGGCTGAGCCCCCCTTGCAGGGACAGGCACCTTCCTGACATCCCTTCCTGGGGTGGGCACTGCACCTACAGCCCAGTGCTGACCCCGCACAGTCCATGGGACGCACTGGGCAGGCGCTCACTCTGTCCCCACAGTCGCCCGCTGGGGTGCCTCCTGGGGACTCGCGGGCTGGAAGAAGGAGGAAGGAGCAGGTTTGGGCCCTACCAGGTCCCCGCCCCACAGACGAGTTTCCTCACCTCCCCCTGCTGCTTCTGGGCACGGGGCACAGAGGCCTCAGAGTGTTGAGGGCCACAGCCAAGTCGGGATGACGCATGGCATTTTTCCCAGAAGTAGTGGTTGAGAGGTGACACCAGCGAGTTCTCGCGGAGTTCCCGGTGAGCTCCAGTTGAGCTCTCGCGGGGATTCCCAGAGAGTTCCCATGGGTTGGGGAAGTGCCGGAGGAGGGATTTTCCGGCTGCTGGTCCCTGGACGAGCCGCATGGCGTTGGGGAGAGTTCCCGGGGAGCGTGTGTGGAGTGTGCTGGTGGAGTTCAGAAATAAAGTCTGTTCCTGCTTCAGTGGCTCGTGATTTGTGCCCAGCCAGACTGCGGCATCAGAGCCCAAAGGGCCTGATGTGACTCTGGGCTCTGCCACTTACCAGCTGGGTGATGCTGGGACGTTACGGCATCCCTCTGTGCCTCGGTTTCCTCGTTGAGCTGAACTAGGCTCTGATGCCCCTTCTCTGTGCCACACTGGATGCCCAGCACAACGCTGCACTACCCAGACTCCCATGGGGCACTGCCCAGCGAGGCTGGCTGGGTGACCTGTGCTCCCGGGAGCAGTGGGGGCTCAGGGTGGGTCCCAGGACCGCTGCCTCCCTGCCCTGCTGTGGCCTCCTCCCGCTGAGTTCCACCACTCCACAAGGTGGTCGCTGTCACCACCTGTTACTGGTGAGGAGAAGCGCACTAGGGCTCCCGTTTCTGATGCCGGCCTGCCTCGTGTGGACTCCGGATCCTGCCCAGGAAGGGGGAGAGGGCCCTGGACTGCGGTGACTTCCTCTGAGCTGACCCCAGAAGAAACCTCAGCTCTCAGCAGCGTGATGGGAGGTGTGTGTTGGTCAGCAGGAGCCCTGGCACCTGGTCTACCACTAAGCCTCGTGTCCAGCCAGGACTGCGGGGATGTGGCTGCACGCGCTCAGTCCTGCTGGGTCCAGCCAGCAAGGCTCTGTCTGCTCAGCATGTGGTTTCATTAGTCACCACACAGGGCACAAGGTGCATCCAGAGACCACACCACTTCCACCGAGTTCTAGATTGATGGAGGTGGCTCTGAGGAAGAGCCATCATCTGTCCTGAATGCTGGGTGCAACTCTGAGACCCCATCTTATTAGAATTCATGTCCTGACCCCAGGACAGCATGGCTGGGAGGCCCCCGAGAGCTCCCCTCCAGCCCTCTCCTACACAGGTGGGGAAACTGAGGCCCGGAGAGCCCAGGGCTGTCGGAAGACTGTCACTGCGGTCTCACCCTGGTCCCAGCAGCCGCCCGGCACACGCTGCTGCCAGAGAGCTCCCTGGCATGTGCCCATCACTTCCTGGCCAGTGCAGGGGTCCCGACGGCCCAGTCCCGGGGTCTTGTTATGCATGGCCTTTGCCACTGCTGTTCAGGGTGATGGCTGCATGCCCACTTCTTGTGCCTGTGGTTTACATGTTAGATGGCCTGGTCCTCCCCTGGCTGGGGCTAAAGGGACCTGAGAATCCCCAGTGCTCATGCCCGGGTGACGTTGGCTGAGGGAGAGAAAGGCCCACCCGGGCCCTGTCTCCCCCTCGCTGGAGCCACCATGTGAGTCTCAAGACAGTGAGGGCAAAGGGCTGTCACAACGGCTGAGCGTGGACCGGGCAAGGCCCCTGGCCGCGGCAGGAGTGCACCCCGGAGCTGGTCTCCCCGGGTCCTTCCCCCAGGAAGCCAGAAGTCTGAACTAGACATGAGGTTACAGTACTCTGCAACACTGTCACGTAGTCGACACCTTTCGAACATTCTGAAGGCCGATGGCGTGTAGGGCAAAGCTCACCTGGGCATCTGAGACCTCTCCTACTGTTCACTGACATGTTTGTGGGTGGCCCCAGCTCAGAGGGTGTGGGGACGCCACCAAGACTCCATGGTGGCCACTCAGGGTCTAGAGGAAACTCTGCCCTTCAGTCCTAGACTTGAGAACAAAATCTGGTAGGTCCCCTGTGTTGGTCTCTGGGGCTGCCACCAAAAATACCACGGTGCTTCTGCACCTCAGCTAGAGCATCCATCTGCACCTCAGCTAGAGCATCCATCTCCGGATACCGAGAACCCAAAACTCAACACCAAAAAACAAAGAGCCCAGGCAGTGGGTAAAGGAACTGAGCAGGCACTTCACAGAAGAAGAAATAGGATCAGTCAACAAACACATGAAAATTGCTCATCATCTCTAGCGATTAGAGAAATGCAAATCAGAAGTACACTGAGATCTCGTCTCACTCCTGTCAGAATGGCAATCACCCAGAATACAGTGACCCTGAGTGTTGGTGAGGATGTGGGAAGGCACACTCACACATCGCTGTGGGACTGTAGATTGGTGAGACCACTCTGGAAAGCAGTGTGGAAATTCCTCAGAAAATTTGGAACAGAACCACCACTTGACCCAGCTATCCCACTCCTCAAAGGACTTAAAATCAGCATATTACAGGGACACAGCCACATCAATGTTCATAGCAGCTCAAGTCACCATAGCTGAGCTCTGGAGCCAGCCCAGGTGTCCTTCAACAGATGAATGGATAAAGAACATGTGGCCCATACCCACATGGAGCATTAGCCTTAAAGAAGAATGAAATGATGGCATTTGCCTGTAAGTGGATGGAACTGGAGACTGTCGTGCTAAGTGAAATAAGTCGGCCCCCCAAAAAACAAAGCCCAAATGTTCTCTCTGATAAGCGGATGTGACACAGTGGGTGCGGGCGGGAGGAGTGGAGGTTCACCAGACTGGATGGGTGTGGGGTGGACAGTAGAATGACCTGGACATCACTTCCGATGACCACGTATGGACCCCCAAACAGTGAGCCTGCACGCCGTGTACAGCACAAGAAGGGGAGTCACGCTCCATGTGTGTATAATACGTCAAGACACAGTATTGTCATGTGTGACTAAAAAGAACACATTTTGTAAAAGAGAAATAAAAATACAGCTTCAGTACAACTCACTCCTCACGGCTCTAGAAGCCGGGGGTCAGGGTGGAGGGCCGGCACGGGGGGCTGGGAGGGCACAGGGGCTCTGAGAGGGGATGGGGGGCTCTGAGAGGGGATGGGGGCTCTGAGAGGCCCTTCTCTCTGTTCCGTCATGGCAGAGAGAGCCTGGGTCCTGTCCTTCCACCGTGGGTTCTAGGTGGACCCCCATCTCCTGGTCACCACTCAACGGCTGCAGCTCCACACGCATCCCTCTGGGCGTCGGGCTTTCAGATGTCAGTATGGGACCCTGTTCAGCCTCCTCTTGGGCCCCAGACCTCGGGCTCCACAGGCCCCGTAGTCCCAACAGACTCCAGCCCCCACCCTGCAGCCCAAAGTCTCACCTGAACACTGACATCAGGTGCGGGTGGGACTTGGGGGACAAGCCCCGGGCAGAGTTCTTCTCCAGCTGGGGGCTGGGAAGTCAGGCAGACGGAGGGGATGGGGGCGCATGCTAAGAGCCAAGTATATGATGCATGGCATTTTGGGTCGAAAGGTGACGCCAGCTAGCCATGGAGATGATATGATTATGTTAAGATTTGCATTCATATGGATATTGGACTCCTGCTGTTCACCTAGGCCGGCTACGGGACTCCTGGAGAGTTCCCATGGGTTGGGGAAGTACAGTAGGAGGGAGTTCCGGGGGAGGAGCTCTCTCTGCGGTCCGGGAGGAGGCCGCGTGGGTGGAAAAAATCTTCCCGGGCGGTACCGGACATTGGCGGCAGTTTCAAAAAATAAACTTTGTTCCTGCTTGAGTGGCTCGTGATTTTGTGCCCAACCAGACTGCGGCAGGCGCACATTCCCATTCCTGGGCCCCGGCAGCACGGAGCTTGGCAAGAACAGCTCCATTAGGCTGCACGCTGTGTGGCGATGCTCTGCCCTCAGGCGGGGGTGCCGTGTCACCCCAGGTGGCTCTCTGAGAGGCCTCTGCCCAGGCTCTGTGGGGCCAGGTCCCCCTGAGCCTCTGTGACACCTCCGGGTCTCCTCTCTCTTCAGGTGCAGCGGCTGCAGGCTTGGCCGGTACCCACTTACAGACAGGCACCCTGCTCCCTGTGGCCCTTACAGACCTCCAGCCTGGAACCTGAGCCACATCTGGTCCTCTTCTTCACACTCCAGGTCCCCTGCTGTGCAGTCAGCCTGGGCTCTCTCCTGCGCCTGTCTGGGACCCTGCTCTGGCTGCATCACGGAGCTGGGGGACACTGTGGTCTGACTCCGTGGGCCTTCAGAAGGGGTCCCTGCACATGCAGGGCTGTGGCCAGCCACACGGCCCCACTCCAGTGCGGGATGAAGGGCAGGGTGTGGACAGACGCGGGCACGTGTGGGCGGAGGCTGGTGCACCAGCTACCCCCCCACCGCGTGGCACACAGAGAGAGGTTGTACCCAGTGAGCTCCCACTGTGGGAAGACCCTGCCCACCTCGGAGCACGATGCTGTTGGGCCGCTCCCGGGCGGCAGGCAGAGCAGGTGAGTCACTCTGCACAAGTTATTTTTAAGTGACTTCAGGCTGGTGAGGGAGCTGCCTGACAGCAGCAGTAATTATTCCCCCGGCAGGGAGCAGGCCGCAGGGTGCCGGCAGACGCAGGCCCAGGCCCCAGGCTCTCAAAGGACCGCCGCTCATGCCTGGGCCAGCACTGCCCAGAAACCCCCCGACAAGGCGGAGCCCAAGAACCTCCGAAGGCATCAGGGCCCAGGACCTCCCACCCTGGAAGCCTCAAAGGCCACCCCCGTGCCTGTGCCTTGTGCTGCACCCTCTTGCCTGGCCCGTCCCCGCTGGGCCCAGCCCTGCATTCCCACCGACCTGTCTGCTGGACACCTGCCCCCACCCCTGGGCAAACCCTTGCCACTTACCAGGGCTTACCTCAAATGCTGCCTAGGAGCATCCTGTGCCCGCTCCTGTGAGCAGAATCCAGGGTCACCTCCCCTGGTGATCTGCAGAAAGGCTGGCCGGGGGCGTGTGGGCGGCACACCGTCCCGGGAGTCCACCTTGCCCGACCCTCAGGGCGATTCTGGCCATCTCAGAACTTTGCCAGGCAATGTCAGGGAGGACCAAGCCCCCCCCCCCCCCGCCACCGCTCCTCTCGGGTCCCAAGTCCAACCTGGCTAATGACACTTGGAAACCCCGGCCCTCGGGGCACCTCCCCGACCCAGCCGGGCTGGAGCATCCCTAGGTGGTGGGGATGAGGTGGTTCCCTTGTCCTTGCCCTGCCCGGGTGCTCTGGGTGACTCAGGACCCAGCCCTGGAAGGCAGGAGCAGAGCCTGAGGATGTTCTGCCCTGGCAGTGCCTGGGGTGGACGTCCTGAGCTGGCCCTCTGGGCAGGAGCCCCCCGTTCCCCATGTCTGGCACTTCGCCCTTGCCTTGCCCTTCTAGGTGGCCCTCCTCAAGGGCCCCTCCAAGAGGACCCGTGTCAGACCCCAGAAAGTCCTGCACACCAGGCTGCACTCCACCCTCTTGAGGAAGAGGCATGTCCCATGTCATGAATTTCTCCTTCTCTTCCGGATCCTTCCATCTGTCCTCAAGTCTGTTCTGCCCCAGCATCTGCTCCAGTGCGTGTCCCCTGCTCTGCTTCCCCTCGAGCCTCATGCACTGGTTCCCTGTCACTGTCTCCGGAACTCTCCAGTCAGGCTTGGCTGCCCCATGGCCGCTGCCCAGTCCAGGTGCCAGACCCTAGCTGCTAAGCCCAGTGGCTCTCGTCCCTGCTCCGCCAGCTCCGTCTGCTGCAGCCCTGGGGCTGCCCCATGGACTGGCTGCCCTGCCCAGGCTCCTTCTCTCCCCCGGTGACCTCTTCTGCACAGGCCTGCAGGCCCCATCTTTGATTCGTGTCTCATGACTTTCTCCAGATCTCGCTCCAGGGTCCCCGGATCCTAGTCCAGCTGCCTCCGTAAAATCTGCACCAGGCACCCCGTGAAAGCCATCCCAGACCAGTGTGCCTCACCTGGGCTCCCGTCTTCCCCAGCCCACCCCCTCTTCCCCGAACCCACCCCCTCTTCCCCAAGCCCACTCTCCGTCTTCCCCAGCCACCCCCGTCTTCCCCAAGTCCACCTCCATCTTCCCCAGCCCACGCCCCCTTCCCTGAACCCACCCCCGTCTTCCCCAGCACAAACGTGTGGCTGCACTCTGCTCCGCTGCACCCTTGGGTCCTGCCGGCCCCTTTCTCCTGGACCTGTGTCTGGAGCTTCAGGAAACCCACTGGGCTTCCTGTGTGCTAAGTGCATACAGAGGTCCACGGCGACTCTCCACCTCTCCGAGCTGCAGCCACCTTGCCAGGAGGCTGTGGGGCCCTCTGGCCCTGCCAACAGCCCTGGAGGGACTGGCAGATTCTGAATTGGATCTTGTCATGGCGCTGATCCACACCGCCAAGTTCCCACCCACGGGAATAGCCGATCACCTGCCTGTGGCCTCCAGGGCCAAGGACACCACACCGTCCCCTCCCTGGCTCTGGCCCTCCAGCTACACTGCAGCCCACTCCTGCCTGGGCCCTGCATCCACCATGCCCTCCGCCTGGACCTCCTCCCCAGATGTGGCCTTTGGGAAAAGGCCACCCTGAAGACAGGCATGAAGCCTCAAGTTGTGACAGCCCACCCCTGACATTTCATTTTCTTCTTCTTGCTCCGCCTCCCCCCACGACTTTGTCACCATCTGCCTCATGGGTCTTACTCTCTCTGCGTCACCCACTAAATGAAAGCACCATGCAGACGGGGACCCCACGCAGACAGGGATGGCTGATCAAATTGAATCCCCAGCTCCCAGGACAGGTCTGGGACGGGGTGGGGGAGTGGCCAGGAATCTCTGTTGAATGACGGAGGACGAATGGAGACGTGCAGCCCAGCTCTCCTGGAAGCCCACACCCCAGGGAGGGAATAGCCCCTGCAGGTGCTCTGGCCAGCACCCCAGCTGGACCTGGCTGGCCGATCACTCCAGCCAGTGTGCCACGGGGTGCCACTCATCCTCTCAGTGGCTGAGGGCTACTGAGAGGCTGAGCCCAGGCCCTGAGGCCGGGAGGTGGCCCGTCTGCCGGGCTTCCTGGCCTGGAACCATGGCTCTAACTCAATCGCCGTCTGTGTCTTGAAACCCTAGGAGACTGCAGCTGGGTGCTGAGCCCAGGCTGTGGTGACAGCTTCACGCCATGCCCCTTACCTGACCCGTCCAGGTGGGCCGCCCTGCTCTGGCAGGTGCAGATTGGGCACCTGGTGTTTTGCTGTGAGCCTTTGGGTCTTTGGCTGAGATGGCAAGGGACAGGGAGAGTCTCAAGTCTCATGAGGCATCCTGTTACAGCTCTAGTGACAATAGCCAGTTGTGACAATGACAGTGCCCCTGGCTGGCAGTGCCTCTTAGCCAGGGGCAGGTTGAGGGCTTCACCAACCTGCCTTTACTGGAGGGAACGGTAGGTGACAATCACGTGGAGGGTGCTGCTGGTCCAGCACATCAGCCTGCCCTGGCCCTGTTTTACAGATGAGGAGCCTGAGACCCAGAGAGGTCCTACCAGGGTCAGTTGGGGCCATGCCATGGCGGGGACCTGTCCACGTCAGGCTCCGAGGCCCACGCCATGACCCACGGCCTGCCCCTGTCAGGGCAGAGGCCCATCTCTCCCTTCCCTGCTGGAGGGTGGGTCTTGGGAGTTCAGGTGAGCGGTGAGGGATGGGCTTGGAGTGGTGCAGGTGTCATGGGTAGGTCACTTCCTCTCTGCATGGGGTCCCGTGGTCCCTACAAATGGCCACCACCAGGGAAGCGTCTATCAGTGAAGCATGCTCTCCTGCAGTCTAGGCCACGAGCCAACGGCAGGTGTGGGCAGGGCGCCTCCCGCCAGGCCTCTGAGGAAGTCTCCCCGCCTTTCTTCACCTGGTGCTGGCTGTCCCTGGTCCCTCCACTGCGGCAGCCTCATCTTCCCCTGAGCCTCCCCAGGGTGCGGGGCTCCTCTCCTACTGAGGATGCCCATCGTTCTGGACTGGGGCCACTTTGTCCACTCTGACCTCACCTAACAGCTACACCTGCAAAACCTGAATCCAGACTAGGTGTCAGTGGACCTTCCGGTGGGCATGCCTTTGGAGGGGCCACTGTCCACTCTGGCACACCTCCATGAACCCCGACCCTGGCCGGCCCAGGGAGGCTAATGCAGGCCACATGTTTGGGGGAGGGGTCCAGAGGGTTATCTGCTGTCCTGGCTTCCTGACCTCCTGCGGACTAGAAGGAGAGCTCACTCACACACGTCGTGGGGGACAGGCCTGGGAAGGGAGGGTGACCCGGTGCATCCATGAGGCCAGCTCACTGGCTCCATCCTGTTTCCTGAGCACCTGGCCATGGCTTCCACGTCACCTCTCCTGGCTCCGGGCCCAGCTCCCAAGGAAATGCAGCTCGGCCGTGGTCCTCTGGGCCTGGCTGGGCGAGGCCCATGGCTGTGGAGGCCCAGAGCAGGCCTAGCCGAGGCTGCCTGGAGCCTGGCTCGACTGCAGGACCAACGCTGGCTGGCTGCACAGTCCAGGGCCCTGCACCCCCACAGCCCAGGCTGGGCTGCAGGTGCTCCCAGGGGGCTCTGTTCTCCATTCTTCTGCCCCAGAAAGGTCATGTTGAGCTGAGCCTCTAGACGGCGTGCCACCAGGAGGCCACAGTGCGCAGAACCGCCCAGGAAACTGGTGCGGGCCACCGGAGAGGCCTGGACGTCAGCTCAGACCCACGGGGCTCACAGCCAACCCTGCAGGTCTTCTGTGGGAGGATGGAGCACTATTATGGGGGCAGGGGTCCTGGAGAGCCCCCATGGGCAGCTCAGGGAAGGTAGGGAGAAGGGAGGACTCTGCACCCTCCCGCTCCTGGCAGCCTCAGGCCGTCCTGCCCCCATGACAGGCAGATGGTCATTCTTACTAGGTAGGGTGGTAAACACAGGTAGCTGCACCCGGGGGGCCCCATCTCCCCATGCCCTGCTCTCCATCCCAGTTATCCCCTAGAATGTGCTAGAAACACAGACTCAGACCTGCCTCAGACCTCCAAAAGGGGGTGCTGCCTGACAACCAGACGCCAAGCGTCTCCTGTAGGACTCCCATCGTGGAAGCTGGTCTGAGCCAGCTTGGTGCCCAGGCCCTTCTCCACCCGCTTCCCAGAGAGCATCGTGCTCTAGAAACAGACCAACTGCTGTCCACTCCCGGCTGCATTTTAACCGGGGTCCAGCAAGTGTTAAGCAGGTCAACACCTTGGCAGGATTACCTGGAGGAACCTGTGCCAGGGCGGAGCTTCGCTTCCCAGGGGAGGTCAGGGCCAGGCCAGGGAGGGACTCCCCGCAGCCTTCCAGGGGCGTGGCCACGCAGCACTCCGCCCAGCGGGAGGATCTTGAGGCAAGCTGCTCCTTCTCGACTTGCCCCTGTGTGACACACACACACAAACACACACACACACACATGCACAGTGTGCACACAACACAGGGACTGCACACACGGGACACACGTGCACCCCCAGCAGAGCCTGATAATAACGTGGGTAAACAGGTGCCCACAGCACGCGCTCACGCATGCATGGAACCCACAGACCAAGACCACCGAGGGCCGCCCGCGCCTGCGCACTTTGAGCTGCTGGAGCCCTCACCGACACAGCCCTCGCTGCCGCTCTTCTTGTAACTGAGCACTTGGTGAAGACTCAGGGGGTCCCGGCCTGCAGCCCTGGGCCCTGCACTGGCACTCTGAGGGCCCTCGGAGATTAGCCTTCGCCCTCATCCAGCCAGTGTCATGAGGGAGCCAGATAGGGAGGTGGGCAGTGGCCAGCAGGGGATGTCCACAGCAGCCCAGGGCAGCCCAGGGGAGATTGGGCTCCAGCTGGCAGTGAGAGGAGAGGGGAAGAGCTGCAGAGTCCCCGTCCCATGTTCCCACCCACCTGCCCAGGATGTGCAGCAGAAAGAGCCATCCCCTGTTCACAGCCCCCAGTGCGTCCCCAGCTGTGGCCACCACCAGGCGACCGGGGCCGCCCCACCGTGAGCAGATGAGGAGGCAGGCCAGTGAGCCCCCCTGAAGTGACTGGAGGCGCAGGTGGCTGGGGAGCCCTGAGGACCAGGCTGCTGCTGGGCTCCCAGGCAGGTGCCCTCCAGGACAGGAGGAAGGGGGAAGCCAGGGCATGGGGCAAAGTCTTCCCCAGGGGAGGGGGCCCACAGCACAGCGTGCCCTCCAGGAGACAGGACAGGCAGCGTGACCTGGTGGGCTTCCAGGAGGAGTAGCCCCCAGCTCTGGCCCAGCAGCAGGTGCTGCCCCAGCAGAGGGCTCCTTGCTGGGTCCTTTCCCTGTCCCCGAGGGCACTGTCACCTGCTAGGAGGGGCTGTTGGGCTGGGATCTCCAGAGGCAGACCCACCCGAGACCAGGGCTTCCGTGACAGGAGCTTGTTTGGGGTGATCCAGGAAGCAGAGGGGGAGCAGAACGAGAAGCCGGGAGCGGGGAGGGCGGTGCAGTGGGTGGTGAGCAGGCGGCTCTTGGGCAGTGGGCCCAGCACTGCCCTGGTCAAGGGGAGAACGTGCCTTGCTTTTTCCCACCGAGGGGAGGCAGCGGGGAAGTTTGCACCAACTGTCACCCCTTGGAGGCCCAGCACCTCCATCCTGCCTCACCCAGAGAGCCTCAGGAGAGGCCCGGGGCACCAGCAGCAGGAGGAGAGGACACTCAGGGGTGTAGACAGGGCCTGGGGCTTCCTGTCACGGGCAGAATAGGCAGTCCTCTGGTGAGGCCACCCAGCAGAATTCTGGTCACAGCCCTAAATGCATTCTGCAACCTTGGTGCCGGCAGAGCCGAGGGCCATCTGAGTCCAGCTTCTTAAACTGCCCAGAGTCCGGCAGCCAGGCCGCTGCCCCAGGCTCCACTGTGCCTTCCTAGCAGGCCCCTCCAGCCTGTTCCGGCCACCCAGGGGGGAGCCCAGGCCCCTACCCGCTGGGTCTCGCCCTGCCTGCACCCTCTGCCGGGGTCTGGCTTCAGAATTATTTGCTGGGACTTTAAATCTATCAAGGACCATCTCTGCTGCCCCTCATCCTGTGTGCAGGTGTGCAATGCACGTGTGTGTGCCGAGGGAAGCTCCCCGCCAAGGGAAGCTCCCCGCGGAAGGCTCGGCCGTGGGGACGGCAGCCTGCTGCGCACCTACTGTGTGCCCCTCCTGGTGTCGTGCGCAGTGAGGGAGGCCTCTTGCCTCCGCTGTTAGGTCCAAGGAACCTGGGGTCCATGAGGTCAAGGAAGGGGCCCAAGGCCACACTGCCAGAGGGCAGGGGGCCAGGACTTGCTCTCACAGCTGTCTATGTACCAGGTGCCCTCTTGATGTCAGCAAAAGCTGGGGGGCAGGGAGTGCTGGGCAGGCTGGCACAGCAGGCAAGGCGGGTGGCACTGCCAGGGCCTGGACCCCAGCCAGCTGCCTTCCCACCCATTCAGGACTCGGGGGGCCAGGCTGAGGCTGTTGGTGCAGACTGGCCCTGCACTGGGCAGTGCTGGCACTGCACTGAATGAGCATGTGGCTCAGCTGGAAAGAGGAGGCCATATGGGGGGTCATCACCCATGCTGCATCTTGGACAGTCCCCAGGCCTTGGCTCTGCCTTGCCTGCCTCCTGGGTGTCCGTGTGGCAGAGCAGAGCTGGACTGTCTAGTGGACACAGGTCACTGGGTGAGGAGCAGCCAGAGCTACCCAAAGGGGCACATGTGGTCATGCATGGGGCATGTGCGGGGGCTGCCCTGGGGCAGGCGGTGAGCTGCTCCCTCAACCTCCGTAGCCCTCCCAGACCCCTCCTCATGGCTGCCTGTGCCTCCCCGGAGGGTGGGCTGGGCAAGAGGGCACCTGGACGCTGGAGAGTATGGGCGGCTGCCATGAGGTGGGCCCTGCATGCCCCTGTGACGAGGGAAGGGGCTCCAGGAGGGGACCTGGCTGCTGGCTGAGGGTCATGCAGGCCCAGCCGTGAGCCTGGTGGCCTGTGTGGCGGGGCGTGCCCTCTTGGCAGATGGGTGGTGGCTCTGGGAACCAGCGGGACTTGGCACAAATGCCCTACGAAGCAGCAGCCTTGGACTCTGGGTTCCAGACACTGCTCCAGCCAGAGCCCTCCCTGGGGATCTCCCACGGGCCCAGAGAGGTGGGCAGGATGCACCGGGGCAGCACCTGCAGCAGCTCACACCCATGAGAGGGCCTGAGCCATGTGACGTGGGTGGTTCTGCACCGTGTGTGGGCTGGGCTATTGTCTTAGACTTGGCATCGTGAAATGTTTCCATTTCATACAGAATCAGAAAGCAATGGGTCTCCCTGACACCACCCAGCCTTTAAGATCAGCCCTCGCCCTGCCTGACCCGTGTGCCCGCTGGCTGCCTCCGTCAGGCTTGCATTTTGAGTTTCTCATGAGCACCGTCGTCACACAGAGCTGGACTCTGGGCAGGGGTCTGCCTGAGCACGTGGCCGTGGCTTCCACCTCACCTCTCCTGGCTCCGGGCCCAGCTCCCAAGGAAACGCAGCTCGGCCGCGGTCCTCTGGGCCAGCACAACAAGACCAGCTCCGATTCCCTCCGGGCACCTTCCCCTTCTCTCCCCTCCTCCAAAATGGAGGGTTATTTTGAGGAAAATTCCCAAACTTCATCCATAAATAATTCCAGTAAGTCTCACTCCAAGAGAACATAAATTCAGTTCCTTTTTTTGTGGGGGGGTGAACTTAGGGGCACTCAACCACTGAGCCACATCCCCAGCCCTATTTTTACTTTATTTAGAGACAGGGTCTCACTGAGTTGCTTAGGGCCTCACTTTGGCTGAGGCTGGCTTTAAACTTGTGATCCTCCTGTCTCAGCCTCCCAAGCTGCTGGGATAACAGGCATGCGCCATTGTGCCCGCCCGGCTGAGTGCCGTTTTGACATCCAATTTTTAAAAACCATCTTCCATGGTCAGAGGCTCGGTGCCCAGTTTCCTGACCACTCTGGAGTCTTTCAGTTCTGTTGGGATCAGTCCTTGGAGCTGGAGGCCATGTTGTGATTGCCCTTGTCCCTTCTGCATCGTATCACATTTCTGTCTGAGCTGAGCGGGTCTGAGGGCCACTGCCCAGGCCAAGAAACCGCCAGTCCCAGCCCTCTTCACGGCCCTTTCCTGGACACGTAGACACACTCCCGGAGCCTGTTGTTGAATCTGGTATAACGTGCACGACATGAAGTCTGCCTTCCTCGCCATCGTGAGCGACGGCTCGTGGCGTGAAGCCTGACCGCGAGGCGCAGCCGCAGCCACCTTCTCCAGAACCTCTCACTTCCCAACTGAGACTGGGCAGTGAGCACCCGCTCCCCCGCCCTCCCGGCCCCCGTGCCCCCTCTGTTCTGTCTCTCCAGGTCTGGCCCCCGGGGACCCCGCGCAGATGGCGCTGTGCAGGCTGCCTTCCCCTGGCCCAGCACAGTGTCCTCAGGGCTCCCCAGGAGCCAAGTCCTGTTCTGCTGCACAGGATCAGTTCACTGAGACGTGTGTCCAGGGCCGTCCTGGGTTTGGCTGTGGTGGTGGCAAAGTGGCCGGGGTGTGCAGGTGTCTTCCTGCCCCACTCTCAGCTCTGGGCTGGGCAGACGTGCACAGGCTGGTGGCCCACGATCCCACACAGCCGCTGTCCCCCCGAGTCCCGACCCCC
>NW_026000108.1:2920114-2927723 GCF_001458135.2 Marmota marmota marmota
GACCCCCAGGCTCCCCTCTGCTTCCCTGCTGGCAGGTCCCCTCTGGAGGGCCGTCCAGGTCCAGGAGCGGGGCATGGGGGCCCACTGTGGCTTTGATGGGCACTTCCCTGACAGCCGCTGATGTGGGCATCTTCCCGTGAGCTTGGCCAGTGAGATGTCTTTAAAGTGAGAAAAGCAAGATACGGAACAATGCTGAGCTGCCTTTGTTGGAAGAAGGTGAAGATGATGGAACAGTGGGCAGAGCGCGCGGCGGGCAGAGCGCACAGGCCTTAAAGTGGGTCACCCGGCAAGGGGGGTCAGGCAGGAGCAAGGAGAAGTGACTCTGGAGGAAGAGACCCACAGTCGAGGATAGCTACCCGAGGCTGGGGCAGAGTGGCGGGGGACATTGTCACCGCGGAGGTGACACTTGTGGCTGGAGTCATCTGCAGGCCGATGTGCACTCTCAGAGCAGTGAGGCTTGAGGGGCGTCTACAAGAGCAGGTTGAACTTCGTGGGTGTCTGGGGGCAGGGCTGGCTTGATTTACCACAGCAGAGAAACAGGCCGTGGGGCAGCTCTGGGGTGCCGTGTGGCGGCTGCTCAGGCCAGAACGGGTTCCCAGGCAGCGGGGGCTCGCGGGCAGGTAGGTGTGGGACAGTGAGGGCTCAGCCCTTAGGAGTGATCTGGGGGCGAGGAAATCGGGCGCCAGGCCTGGCATGGGGGAGTGCTGGGGCCTTTGAGAGGCCCCAGGTCCAGGTCCTGGCGCAGAGGGCCCGCCCGGGTGACCCAGCAGAGCCGTGGCAGAAGGTGGAAATGGCAGGTCACAGCTAAATAGGGGGGCAGCTGGGAGGCGTCCCCAGAGAGCGCAAGTGCTGTGAGCTGAGCTGAGGGCCCACAGAGGTGCCCAGGAGGGCGGCACACAGAGGAACAGGGACAGAGGGACGGACACCAAGGGGCAGCAGCCGAGGGACGCAGGCTCTGCAGTTGGGGCTGGCCCTGGCTCCAGCTCCAGGGCGAGAAGAGGAGTGGAGGCCAGTGCTACCCCCTCTAGGGAGCGAGGGTGGACGTCCCTCCTCGGAGGGCCATCAGCCCCGCAGCATGCTTTCCATGTGGCAGTCTCCACCTGTAGGTGACCAGGGGAGGACCATCTTACAGGTCTCCATCTTACAGACCAGCTGCCTCCAACCCCCGACTTGAGTGGGGAGCACAGCCTGAGGGGGAGGTCGGTTGCTGAGAGCTCTGACAGCAGCAGGCAGCGTCACAGGGCCACCGTCACAGTGCCACCTTGTCCTGGCTCAGCAGGGCACCCGGAGCAGCAGCTGCAGGGGCCGGGCCTCCCCTGGTGAGAGGCTGCTGCTCCCGCTGCCCAGCCTCCTGGGCCTCAGCCATGCCATGTCCTTCTTCAAAACTCCTCCTCTGGGCTGAGACGCTTTCACACGAGGCCCCGACTCGTGGAGCTGGGTGCCGGAAGTGGGGTGCCGGGAGCAGGGGTGACAACTTGAAGCAGGGGCTTGGCGGAAGGAGGAACACGGATGGCCACCTGTGTGAGCCTGGCTCACGCCCTGCAGGCCCACGGGAGCTGTAGCTCTGGGGGACAGTGGGGGCCATTGCAGAGTGCCGGGACTTGGCTACTTCTGACGTCTTTGTTAGGACTTGGGAGAAAGTGAAGCTGGAAGTGACCCTCCCTAAGCACAGGGGGCTCAGGAGCCAGAGCTCAGGCTGGGCCGAGACCAAGCCTGGCTGCCCAGGGATCCGTCGGGTATCCTCGAGTCAGCGGGAGTGTGGTGGCCGTGGACCCCATCAGGACACTGGTATGCTCGCAGGTGACGGGGATGGCGGGTCAGGGTCTTTTACCAACCTGAGGCAAGTACTGGACGCAGCGAGGTTTCTACAGGACCTGGGCAGGTGAGGAAGCCCTGAGCAGGGGTCCGCAGCCTGGAAGCCCGGACCCCGAGCCCAGGACCAGGGTGGGACCAGAGAGGGCTCACGGGCACGGACCAAGGGCCTCGAGAGCCCGCCCCTCCCCAGCAATGTGAGGCACGTCCTAAGAGTTGGAATGAAGGCCAAGAGCCCTGAGGACAGGATCTGACCGCGGACGTCGAGGCAGCCAGGAGCCGGGGACCGCAGGTGCCTTTACCTGAAATGTCTCTGTCCCTTCACCAAAGACGTTCTGTACCCGTTTTGGCTTCAGTTCTGCCTCAAAGTATTTGTTGTGTCCGTCCCTAAGTGTTTTGAAGCCCCTTAAACTTTGTGCCCAGGACCAGTGCCTCCCTGGCCTCGCCCTGCTTGTTGGAGGGACCTGCAAGGGCCGTGGACTCTCAGGCGGCCCTGGAGAGGACAGGGGAGGAGACCCCACTGTGTCGCGGACCGTGACCAGAGTGCTGCCAGCTTCTGTAGAAAGGCCCAAAGAAGAGTGGTCACCCACCAGCCGTGGTCCTGGGCACAGAACCCTGGACCACGACAGCCCTGCAGCCACTGGGGTGGGCACCGAGGAGGGCTGAGCAGCGCACCCGCCGGACCCCACCTCTGTGGGCTCACC
This sequence comes from Marmota marmota marmota, assembly GCF_001458135.2. Lineage (NCBI taxonomy): Eukaryota > Metazoa > Chordata > Mammalia > Rodentia > Sciuridae > Marmota > Marmota marmota. The sequence continues at coordinate 2,922,631 of NW_026000108.1, forward strand.
GAGCTGCCACACTAGCTGTCCCCGCCACCTGCCCAGGCCTTCGCCACCTGACCTGTGCTCAGAGGCAGCCGGTGGTGGAGGACCTGGCACGGCGGGCACCACTGTGGGTGGCAGTCCCTCGAGTCCCCCTGAACTGCCCACCTGACGTCACTGGATTGATATTTTTTAGTATTGGTAAGACCTGACTTGCCGGGAACGCAGGCTGAGAGGTGTCCAGTTTTCATCTTCATCTGTTCTCACGCGGCTTCTGGCCCCTGGGACTGGAGTGACACGATCTTCCATATGCTGCTGAGGTGGCTGGTGGTGGGGACCCTAGGCAGGTCCAGGGTGGGGCCGGTCACTGGCAGAGACCAAGCAGGATCACCGGGAAGGTGGGAGGAGCTGCAGGCTGAGCGAGTCTCCTGTCGCAGCATCACGGTCACCATCACGGTCACCATCACGGTCACCATCACGGTCACGACTGTGTGGCGCAGGACAGAGCCTGGAGGCTCCGGCCCCTTCCCACACCTCACCCCGCACATGTCCGCATAATGTCCTCTGCAGTGTCCTTCAGAGTGGACAGATAAACGTCAGTGTTCCTGAGTTCCATGAGCCACTCAGGCCATTAGCCAATCCTGAGGGGGGGTTCCAGGAAGCCACCTGGGGCTTGCGACTGGCCTCTGGGATCAGGGAGTTCTGGGGACTGAGCCCTCAACCCATGGGGTCTGACACCACCCCCAGGTAAACAGTGTCCTGGCAGGTGTCCACAGGCGCATGGCGTGGTGTGGACCTCATACATCGGGGTCAAGCGCCGTGTGCGAGAAGCACTTTGGGCTTCGCCTGGCGCTGAGCTAGCCATCCCCGAGTGAGTGGGCGAGAGGCCTCTGATGTGGGCACCATAGGAGCTGAGCCCATCTCAGGAAGTCCTGTCACCTGCCTGTCTGGCGCATGAGTCCCAGTGGCCCCTGCCTGCTCTTCTGCAATGTGGTCTACCAGCGACTCCCCTCGGGATTGTACCCCGTCTCATCTCCTCTTTGCTCTGTAGTCAGGGCTTTATATTGCCTTTTAAAATTTATTGGTGTTGGGTTAGATCATTTGCTTCATTTTAGGATTTTCATCTGGTGTTGGAGAGGGAAATGCATGAAAGTCACATTTAAATCGACGATTACATGCAGTGAAGTGCCGTTTACGGAGAACCTGCGGGGGCCAGGGCTGTGACCGGCACCCACACTGCCTCTAAGTCTCATAAAGCTGCCAAAGGTGGGGCTCTCGTCCACCCTGGTCCATGTCACGCAGCTGTAACAAGACACTCGAGGCCGGCTGCTGTGCAATAATGAGTTTGTTAGCTCAGGGTTTGGGAGGCTGAAAGTCGACGACTGGGCGTCCCTGTCTGCTGGGCACTGGTGAGGGGCCAGAGAAGGTGGCGTCACCGTGGTGGGAGAATGCATGGCAGAGGTCGCGGGCTGAGACGTGAAGCCGGGAGACTCAGGGGCAGGCGGGCGTTTAATAACGCAGCATCCCCATGGGAACTGACCAGGGTCCCTCAGGAGCCCTGGTGACCCACCAACTCCTTCGAGGCCACCCCAGGGACCGAGATTCCAAGGCATGGACCCTGGGGACACACTGCAGCCTTACCCAAGCCTCCGCGTCATCCTGCCCCGCGAAGGAGCAGACCCAGGCTCACAGACAGCACAGGCTGCGGGGACCCAGGGACCCAGGGACCCGTGGCTGGCAGATGCTGGCACCTGCTCCTTCCCCAGGGAAGTTGGACCCCGAGCCACCCCGGGGGGCCACGTTGTCTTCCACCAGCCTCCTCACGCCTCTCTCTCTTTTTCCATATGATATATTTATTTTGTCAAGTTGTCATCCTGAAACCACTTGGAACTGCCAAGAGTGACGTCTGCAGGAAACACTCAGCAGTGAAAAACCGTCCCCAGGACGCAGCCACACCATGCTCCCTCAGACGGCATCCGTCACCTCAGTGGGGAGGAGGGGACAGCACAGGACCCTCACGGTGGGCAGGGACGGGCAGCAGTTCCCTGGAAGGCTCCACCGTCCCTTTGCCCTTGGCAGCCTGCAGCTTGGGGGTGCACGGTGGGGTGCTGGGTCCCGGGGCACCTTGCCATGGGGTCAGTGTGAGTGTCTCCCCGCCCCGGGTTCTGGGCTGGACGGCAGGCGTCTCAGGCCCAGCTACGCCTTGCTCTCTTTTGAGTGATGTCCTCATGACGTGTCTGCCCCGCCCCCTCGGCCGCCTTCTCATTGGAGTGATCCTTGCACATGGCGTGTGTCCGGGTGTTTTTGAACCCACTCTGCCAATCTCTGGCTTTAATTGATGTATGAACATCATTTGCATTTAATAGAGCCGTTTTCTCTGACTTTCCTTTCTGTTTTCCTATCACCTCGGGGCTTCTATGTTTTTGCAGAACTGAGGGTTGAGCCCCGCAGGCTACTCTACCACTGAGCTGCACCCACTTCTCGTTTATTTTTTATCTTGAGTCAGGGTCTCGTGAGGTCTCGCTGAGTTGCCAGGCCGCCTTGAACCGAGTCCCGGGATCACAGGGTGCCGCAGCGCCAAGCCCACCTTGGGCTCCTTGACTCAGCTTTGCCTCGTCTCTCGTGTCTGTGAGTCTGTCTTGGTCTGGGTTTCTAAATGGTGGCTCCAGGTACTGCATGAATCATGCATGACTCCCACGGTGGGTCCTGCCACCCTCTCGCCATCCTTAGTGAACAGGAGCATGACCTCGGCCTCCCCTCGTCACCCCCCATTTAGGATACTGCTTTAAATAGCTCCTCCACAGGCAGCCAGAGCCACATTGGTGTATGATTTTTGGTCCAACTGTTAAACATGATTTAGAAAACCCAAGAGAAGGAGAGCAGCTGGCACATGGCAGGTGCTGCGCCACTGTGACCCAAGCCGTTGCCAAATGCCACCCATGTAAGATGGAACACATGGGTGTGTGCGATAGCAGCTTCCTTCTACTTGTGAGCAAACTGAGGCTCAGAGAGGTTGGCAACGTGTCTGGAGTCACACAGGAATAAACACTGACGGAGCACTCACGCTAGGCCAGCCCTGTGCTCAGCTCCAGCCCTGCAAATAGAATCGGGCCAGTCTCCACCCCCCAGGGGTGCGTTTTCTTTCCTCCTTCAGTCCTGCGGTCAAGGGAGCTGCACACAGCAACTCCTGGGACCCTCTGCAATCCCACCGTGGTCAGAAGATGCTGGAGCCTGCTGTCTGTAGCCCACTCATGGCCGCGCTGCTCAGACCTGCTGGCCTGGGGCAGCCGTGGGAGGAGGAAGCCTTCTCTCAGCCCTGACCTGCTTTCCCACGGAGCCCCGGGATGCTCAGAAATTGGCCCAATTAGCATGAACTGAGCTTGGAGAGCTCGGGGAAGCTCCTCAACCAATTTAAGTCTGCAGAGTGAGTCTAGCGGGAAGCCGGCCACTTTGTAGATTCAGGAGGGAAATCTCTCTGAGTGCCCCTGGCCCTAATAGGATGCTCGCAGAGCTTCTCAGATGGACGTCTGGGAGGGAAAGCCTGGTTGCTGGAATGTGTTTGGCACTTTTGGGGAGAACGGGCACCAGGGCGGCTGCACTTGAGAGAGAGGAGGGTCGCCCAGCTGGACCCAGGGGGGTGAGACTTTCCTAAAACCCATTAGAGACTGCCCAAGTGCCAGGGCACCCCCGGGTCCCGCAGAAGGCAGGCTGTCTGAATGCCAAGCGGAGGGCTTCAGGCAGGTGCCAGGCCCCTCCTGAGGGGCAAGAGCAGGCAGGTGCCCCGCGAGTCTCCGGAGGCTCCCACGTGCAGCGTCACCTCCATGAGGCCTTCTGCGCTGGTCGGCTGGCGAGCCCGCTGGGGGACGGGCCCTGCTCACACCTCATGGGGTAGGGGGGTCCCTGCGTCTCCTGCGAGCTGAGCCCTTTGATGGAGAAGTGCTGGTGGCACGGTGGGAAGGACGGAGGGGGTGATGGTGGCACGGTGGCACAGCTGCCTGCTGTGGGGCTGAATGTTTATGTCCATTCAGAGTTCGCCCCTGGGAGCCCTGAGCTCTGTAAATACTGTGTGACAGTATTTACAGGTGGGCCTTTCGGGAGGCCATGGGGTCGTGACGGTGGCCCCGAGATGAGATCGGTGCCGTTTGCAACAGGAGGAAGTGGACTGGTGCTTGGGCCCTCTGCCCCTTGCAGGGCCCTGGGGAAGGTGGCTGTTTGCCACCAGAAGAGAGCCCCCAACAGACCTCGACCCTGCTGGCACTTTGATCCTGGACCTGCAGCTCCGGGTGTCAGAAAGGAACGTCAGCGCCTCCACCCCGCTGAGGCACTGCGCCCCAGAAGCCAGAGCCTACGGAGACGCTGCCCTGCGCTGGGCTCCTGCCGTGTGTGTGAGGAGGCACCTGTCCCACGTGTCTCAGCCACCCTCTGGGGCAGGGGACCTGTCCCAGCCCTCTGCAGAAGAGGGTCAGGGGGCCCAGGGAGGCCTCGCAGCCCTACAGGCTAACTGTCCAGCTGGGCGGGCTGATTCTCCCCCAGCTTCCTGCTGTCCCCACCTAGGCTCTTGGCCCTCCCTGGCCCCTGTCCCTCCTGGGCCTCTGCCACCTCACCCTCTGGTGTTCCTTGAATGCGCCACACTCCTCCTGCCCAGCCTTGGCGCACGCTCCTCCCTCTGACCTGGGCTCCTCCTCCCACCCAGGGCGTCGGAGACACTCATCGTGGTGGCAGCAGCCTCCTGGCACCTGCTCTGCCCGTCTCCTCTCCAGGGACCACTGACCACTGGGATCGAACCTCCGTCATTCTTCTGCCCGGAAAGCGAGATCGTCTCAGTCGGCCATCTTCTGAGGTGGCCGAGGGGCTGGCGGCTGGCGGCTGGCGACTGGCAGTCCCTCCCACGTTGAGCTGGCCTCAGGACTTTCTGCAGACGAGAGGTGACGCTGCTGGGGGCTCAGGCCTCACAGGGATGTTCACCCCTCTGGTGCCTGCTGAGAGGCCACTTGGGGGCTGTGTGGGGACAGTGGGGGCTCAGCTGTCCCCAGTGAGGCACCAGAGGCCAGGTGAATCCACCTGAGTGTCAGAGCCCTGCTGCCCTCTGCTGCGGCCCATGAGAGCCCCCCCCCCCCCGC
>NW_026000108.1:2928927-2947621 GCF_001458135.2 Marmota marmota marmota
CCCCCCCGCAGCTGCAAGAGGAGGGGACGGAACCACCTGCTGCGGCTCCACATGGGCCTCTGCTGCTGGAGAAACAGACTGGACCTCAGCCCTGGCCTCTGCTGAGCGCCCAGGCCCAGGCCACCCCTGTCCCACTGCCTGTCCCAGTCCCTGCCTCTGCCCTCGCTCCCTCTGCAGGGGCAGCGGGTCCCTGGGTGAGAGGCCCCAAGAACCAAGAGCACCCGCCGCTGCCCTGCTGGGGCTCCACTCCCAGCCCCCCTGCAGCCAGACCACCACCAGGCCCCTCTGGGGTCAGCACGCGACCTCCCCTCCACATGTGCGCCCGCCAAGTCCTGGTCATCCGTCACAGTCCCGTTGGTTGACGTGATTGCACATGGTTTATTCACCCACTGATTCGGGGGCCCATTGACTGGCCGGCCACTCACTCGTGGCTGAGTGACTCATAGCCCCTCGATTCATCAGTTCATTTGTTCTCTTACATGACGTGCTCAGGGCTTGGTTCAGCTGTCCTCGGGGACACCCCCCGTAGGGCAAGGTGAGAGGGTGATTGAAGATGGCTCCTATCCTGTGCCAGCTGGGTGAGTGGCACTCACAGCGCCCCCAAGAATGTCTTCCCGCCCCCACAGACAGGCCCTGCCCTCTGCTCCACTCAGGGCTCCCCTGGAGCGGGGCACCTGTTTCCCCCTGCCCTGTGTCCCCTGGACGGAGGAGTCATCCAGAGAGATGCCCCTGGAACCTGCTCCACTCAGGCCACTGCCTTCCCTCTGCAGCCTTAACCAGCTCGGCCACTGGGCACGCGGACACCTACCAGTGACCTTGGGCCATGCCACCTCTGAGGCTGTTTCCCCATCTGAAATGGAGGCACAGCAAACTCCACCTGTTTCAAAAAGGGGAGGAGACAAAAGAGCCTCCTCCCCCACCGTCCAGAGGTCGGGAAGCTGCCAGCCCATCTCAGAACTCTCATCTGCAGCAACTGAGATCCTTCCCTGGCACCCGGGCAGCGCCCCCTGTGCCTGTCTTTCCTTGTTTGTGCATCAGGGCTGCTGCGAGCTGAGGCATGGCCCCGACAGCTGGGAGAAGGTGGAGGGCACCCGCGTGCAGACCCCTCTGGACAGGAGCTGTGGCCTCCTGCGGACACTGCCTGGCTGATGCGGCTGCTTTGTCTTTGGAGGCCAAGGGCCCCAGGCTGGCTGGAACACGTCTGCAGATATGCAAACACGGTGACCAAGAAACGGGGACGGGTGTTCTTGTTTAAAGGAGACTAAACACGGGTGCACGTGCGATTCTCCTCAATTGAATCCTGGATTTTAAAAACAAACAGACAAACAAAAAACAGTTAAAAAGATATGACTTGGGACAATGGGGACACTGGGGTTTGAGCTAATATCAGATCATCATCCTCTGGGGATGCCATTAGTGAAGCACCTCTGGCTGGCGGCTTAGGCCACCGGCCTGCTTCTCCCCGTCTGGAGGCTGGAGGTGCCATGGGTGGGCTGCAGGGTGGCTTCCGGTGGGGCCTGGTCCCAGCTGTCTCCCTGACTGGAGAGGGGCTCTGGTCTCGCGCTCTCCTTGTGAGGTCACTAATCCGTCAGGAGGGCCTCACCCTTATGCCAGGGTGGACCTGAGGACACTGTGCTGGTGTCCTCTGGCCCTGCGGCTTCCTGCCCTGTGGAGAGCACTGGCCGGCACGGAGGGGGCGTCACCCCACATGCAGGGTGGAGCCCCTCTGCCCGCTGTTCCCACACGCTCCGCAGCCTGCTGCTACCTGTGTGCGTGTCTGTCCCCACGAGCTTGAGCAAGATGGGTACAGACCAGAGCCCAAACAGGAGGTGCGGGCGGGAGCCCAGGGCCTCACGTTCCCCACACTCCAGGGCCAACACGCCACTTTCAAATCAGAAACAAGCGAGTTTCACAAGAGGGGAGGGGGCTGCCTGAGGCTGGTGGGGACGGTCCAGGGACAACGACCCCCACACTCTGCCTTTGAGTCAGAGTGTCCGGTCACAGCACCCCAGACTCAGGGAGAGGAGCAGCTTGGGGCAGAGCCTGGTGGGGCCAAGCCTCCAGTCCTGGCTCAGCAGGGACCTGGACAAGGACTGAGATCCCCAGCCGCGTCCCCAAGCTGTGGGATGAGAGGATCGTCATGCCACGGCAGCCTGGCAGATGTCATGACCACCAGGTGCTGGACACACACTTCACCGCACCTCCCTCCAGGACAGCGGGGTCCAGCCTGGCCCTGTGGCCTCTGGTGTCCAGCACAGCCTTGGAGCGAGGCTCCCGTCCAGTGGCCGGCCGCCCTCCCTGCCTTGGCTGCTCACGGCCTTTGTCGCCAAGAGAGCACATGCAGCACCCCCACGTCCAGAGCTGTGAGTGGCCTCTAAAAGGGACACCTTCCCAGCCGGTGGCCTGTGCTCATGGAAGCAGGCTGATGAGCTGTGTGGAGGGGCCAGAGGAGCTGCCCAGCCGGGTGGGGGACAGGGAGCCGCAAGTGTCACCTGGCAGCCACGCTTCCTCCCTGGGGGGGTGACAGGTGAAGAGGAATGAGGTTTCCCAGGGGGTCTCATCACCCACCCAGAGCCAGTCAGAGTGGAGTGGGAATGCCCCAGAGTGCCCCTGGGAGCTACACCTCATACGCACGGTTGTGGCCCCTGCAGCCAGCCACCCCAGGTCCCAGCAGGCGTTTCTGTTAAGCCAGTGCCGTGAATTCGCACTCAGCACCTTGATCACAGCCGCATCACCCTGGGTTTGTCTCTGGCTACGGACCACTACCTGGGTAACTGACCACCTCTAGCTCCACACCCCAAGTCACCATGTCCCCAGGTGAAAGGACCATCCACCGTCTCAGCACATGGTCACCCCACTCGCCCCGATGCCTCTGGTTACCCTGGGCTCTCCTCTCCCGAGCAGCCTGGGCCCTCTCCCCTTTCACATGCAGCGCAGAGCCGGCAGCTGCAGACTGCAGGCTACAGCGGGGACATTGGCCTACTCTGAGCCAGTGGGCCCTGGCTGATAGACTGGGGTTTATGGGGTCCCCTGGCTGCAGCCGGAGCCAGCCCACTGGGTGGGGTGGAAGGACCCTTCAGTCGTGCTGAACGACCACCTATTCTGGCCCAATTGTAAGGCCCGGGGATTCGGGGAAGGCTGAGCCAATTGGTTCTCACTTGGGGCCTCTGGTGAGGGCCAGTCAGGTGTCCAGTCGGTCTGTGGTCATCTCGTTGCCCATGAGAGCCCCATTGCTTGGCTGGGAGCTGGTCCAGGCCAGCAGGAATCAGGGCTGCGGCTGGAGCATGCCCAGGAGTCTCTGTGCTGGCCGCAGCCTGGAATGCTCTGCTGACTCGTTCCCAATGACCGAGGGTCCCAGGGTAAACTGAGGCAGGGCAGTGTCCAACCCATAGTAGGTTCCCACCCCGCCAGCTCGAAGGTTGGCCCCAAGTGCATAACCCGTGCCTGGCACACAGTGGCACCAAGGTGGGGTGTTCACCGAGCAGCCGCCAGGAGCCGCCTCCAGGCCGAAGGTGCTGGGGCATGGAGCTGAGCTGGTGCTGGACGGGGCAGGGGCTGCAGCAGCCAGACCAGCCAGCTCCGGCCCCCCAGGTCCCCAAGCTGCTGTTCTGCAAAGATGTCCCCTTGGCAGGAACCTCCCAGGCTGCAAGGCACTGGAGGGGACAGGAAGGGCTCGGCCAGGCGCGGGGGACCCAGCCCTGGGGCTCTGCAGCTCCTCCCTGCCCCCCGTGCCTTCCTCTCCCTACCCCCTTCTTCATGTCCCTGTTCTCTCGCAAACCTCCCCACCACCTCCTTCCCTCCTGTGTCCCCTCCCTCCTCACCTGACCAGCTGCCATCACCAGGAGGACACTCCCCTTCCCACCCCCTTGAGATTTCTGGTGGGTGCCCCCCCCCCACTGCCCAGTCCACTGGACTGAGAAGGCTCGGGGGGGAGCCAGTGGTGAGTGTGGCCAGTGCCTGCAGGCACAAAGGTGCTGTCCATGCTCCCTTGTGGGGACAGGCCTTGCTCCCCTGACCAAATTGAGGCCAGTCTCAAGCTCGGGAGCCCAGGTCCCCAGGCTTAGCCTGAGCTCCCTTGTCTGCCTTGAAGGGAGGGGAGTCTGGGGGGCACGCAGGACGCTCTGCAGGGCACTCCTCCTGCAGGGGGTGGCAGGCTGGAGCAGCTGAGGGACAGAGGGCACGTGGACGGGGCATGTGGGATCTGGGGGAGGGAGGTGGGAGGATGGACGTCCCATGAGCAGAGCAAGGCACAGGGGCCGCTGGGCGGCCGCCCGGGCTGGCTCCCTGGATGCAGCACAGCTCAGCTCCTGTTTTGGCTGCATTGAGGCCCCACTGATGTAATGAGCCAATTCCCCGAATCACGGAGTCAATACCAATTACAGCCACGTGCCACTCGACAGCCTGCGAGCCGGGCTCTGTGATCTCCGCTCTACCCCAACAAGCTGGTGCAGGAGGGGACGTCACTGGCCCCAGTGCATAGCTGTCGGGAGGGACTGTCGGGGTCTGTCACCCGGTGCTCAGGAAACAGGGTGGGAGCAGGGTGTGGGAGGGGTGTGGGGCTGGCACCGCTGTGACCCTGCCCGCACCGCAGTTCCTGCCCTCTGCACCCGGTGCCCTGGTCCCCTCCCCTGCACTCTGAACCCTGCACCCCCCATTCCCTGCACATGTACCCCTGCACCCCTGCACCCTCTCCCTTGCACTCTGCACCCTGCATTCCCTTGCACCCCTGCTTCCTAAACACTGTACCCCCTACACTCTTCCCTATCCCCCTGCACCCCCTGCCCTGCACATGTACCCTGTGCCCCTGTGCCCCTGTTCCCTGAACACTGTTCCCTGTCCCCTGCACCCCTGTTCCCTCCACAGTGTGCCCTGCACCCCTGCAGCTCCTGCTCCAATCCCACTTTCCCGCTGCCCCGGGAAGTCCCCACGAGCACATCCTCTGTCCTGTCTACACGGAGGACCCACCTGGGAAGCCTGTGCCCCCCGATCTCTCATCCGTTGAAGGAGAACTTTGGCCCACTTGGCAGAATGACCTGAACAGAGGCCACCTGGTGGTTGCACCTGCCCCGTGTCCTCCCAGTCTCTGCACCTGCTCAGGGGCCAGTGACCCCACAGCTGGAGGGCCGAGGGGCCATAGGGCTCCTGGTCATGCTGGACGGCCAGGAGGTTGACCACACTTGTCCTGACTGTCCCCATGGCGGCAGCTGCACTTGGCCCCTCACCTTGCCCTGCCCCCTCAGCAGGAGGTGGAGGCCGGGCAGCTCCCGCACAGGCTGGCCCTCCGTCACGTCTCCCTGTGCTGACCGAGCTGCCTGTGCACAATGCTGTGCTCAGGGGCGTTGTTCACCGTGTGTCCTGCTCCCCAGGACGGGGCCGCAGCACTGGGCCTGTGGCTCGGGAGCCTCAGAGGGAGAGAAGCAGCCAGAACTTTACAGCGGGCTGTCGGCCTGGGCAGGTGTCCGGGGCGCCGGGTGCCCACCCTCCTCAGGACCCAGTGTCCTTGCCTCCCCGAGTGCTCTGTGCTGGCCACCAAGCTGGCCCAGGAGTGGCCCCTGTCCTATGCCATCGTCGCCCTCCCTCCCTCCATCCCCACGTGGAAGGACAGAGAGCCCCAGGGTCCTGGGCCGTGGCTGGCCCCGACGGAGCAACTGGGCTGCCCACACTGGCCTGGCCGGGGAGCGGCCGGAGGAGGAGGTCCCTGTGCTGGAGCTCCCGCAGGGCCGACCTGGCGCCTGGGCCTCTGGCGAGGTGGGCCCAGTCTCCAGGGGGCTGTGGCTGCCGGGTTCCCTGGAGGACACAGACAAGGACCGGAGCTGGCTGTGCCTGCAGCTGGGGGGGTGGGGGGCTGCGGCGTGGGACGAGGGCCATGGCCAGAGAGGGCGCCGCCTGCCGCTGCTGGGAGGGGGCAGGACTGGAGCAGGAGCGCCCACAGCCTGCTCTCCTCCCCTGCCAGAGCCCCGCGGGAGCAGGCACCTGGCTGACACTCCTGGGTCCCCAGGGCGGGGCTGGGTGCAGTAGGGGGCCAGGGCAGATCCTCCTGAGGCCGTGACACCTCTGCGGGCCTCACTGTCCTCTTGGGCCCTCTCTATTGAGGCTACTGGGAAGGAAGAGGTGGCTGTGGGACCCGGGGCTCCCTGTCAGATCCACCTGTCCTCATCAGATGTCCCAGGACACGCTCGCGGCTCTCTCCAGGCCCCGGCTTCTCCCACGCGGTGCCCACACCAGTCACCCCAGCCCACCCCGCCCTGCCCCAGCTTGAGCCCTGCCCCACGACACACCCTATCCACCCCTCCACGCCTGTCCCCTCTGGTTTGCCCCGTCTGCACACAGATGTGGGAAGGTCCCACCACATTCTGCCTCGTCACAGACCTGTGGGTCCCTGAACAATCATGGGCAGTGAGCCAGGGGGACCCAGGATCGGCTGGAATCAGACGGCAAACAGCCTACGGGGGCTGCAGGGGCCCTGTGACCCCCCACCTTCCCCTCAGAGATGGGGGTGCAGGGCTGCAGGCTACTTCCGACTGCGTGGCCAGGGCCCTGCAGCTAGCAGCCCTCAGAGCCGCTGGGTGGCCCGGGGCAGCCTGGCCTCCTCCCATTCCACAGAGGAAGGAAGTGAGGCCTGCAGTCTCCCATGGCAGTGCCCACCCGCCTGTCCCCCTGTGGCGCCTGCCTGCCTCGCCAGCTGTGTGTGGCCACCGTGCCTGGCCCCGTCTGATGACTGGCGAGTGGCCATTGTCGGGGACAAGGAAACACCACGTTCCGTTTCCTCTGCAGCCTGGAGGTCACAGGCCCTTCGCCAGCCTGTGGGGACGGCACCTGTACCCCTTCCCTGTGGCACTGGATATTGGAACTGCCGCCCAGGGGGTTGGAATATGCTGGTGAGGACGCTTCCTTTCCCAAGCCCGGCCTCGGGGCCGAGTCCAGACTGGCTGGCCGTGGCGCCACAGGTGAGGTGGGAGCAGGGTGAGGAGCTGGCACGGCCCCTGTCGTTGCCACGCCCCACTCCAAGGGCAGCTAGGCGCTGGAGCCCACCTGGCCCCCTCACAGAGCTGCACTGGGCCCAGGTCCTGCTGCCCTCCTGTGCCAGGGACTCCAGCACCTGGGTGCCCAGGTCCCTGCAGCCCTTGCCCTGTGGGCCCAAATGCCACCTGGAAGTCCTCACCTGCGGGCTCCACATCAGGGAGCCACACAGTTCTGCGGCAGCATGTCAGCCGCTGTGGTCTCCGGCTGCCCCTGCAGGAGCGCGGGCCTGGGGCCAGGCTGCGGGCAGCACCCAGCCCGGGGGAGGAGCCGTGCTTTCCTGGGCTGGGAGGGAGCCCGCCCTTCCCTGGGGCAAGAAGAAGCAAGAACAGGAGGTCCAGGCCGGGTCGGGGTGGCTTCACCTGGAGCTGCCACGTGACCCCATACAGGCACCTCCCGCCCGATGCCACTCTGCCCTGCACAGCAGGCAGGTTGGGGTGGACACCTGCCAGAGTGGCCACCCAGGGGCTGTGGCCTAGAGACCCCCGAAGAGGAGCTGGCGGCCCTTCCCTCCAGAGCCGCACCCTGCTCCAGGCCTCTGCCCACCTCCCCAGGTCACGTGAGAGCAGTCCAGCCCTGGACCACCAGCCGCCCTTCAGGCCATGTGACCACAGGCTGCGGTGGGTGGTGGCCTGCTGCCCAGGGAGGAGACGGCATTGATCGCCCTCTAATTGAACAAGACAGAGAACACGTCAGGCCTGTCGACCTTTACAAATGGGCCAGTAATTCAATGATCCCACCCCCCAGCACGCCCGGGCACGGGCGGGCTCATTAGCAGGAGTCGGGGCACAGTGGGCACCCGTGCCGTAGCCCAAAGCAGCCTTGCTGTGGGGAGTGGAGGCTGGAGAGACCCCACAGCCTCCGCCTGGCCTCCCTGCTCCACCTGCCTCTGCCTGTGGGACTTTCCAAACACAAAGCCAAGTGTGTCCCACCCCTGACTTCAGGCCACAGTGGCTGCTCCACTGTCCCAGGACCAAGCCCTGATGCACAGACCCCTTGGTGTGACCCACCCTCCGGGACCAAGGGCAAGAGCGTTCTCCGGGCCCTGCCTCTGCTGTGGGAGAGAGGCGCACTCCGGGGTCGCTGCCCACCGCGCCTCCCCCTCCATNTTTTCCGGGTTTGGGCACCTGGGCAGGAGATAGGAGCATGGGGACCGCCCCCTGGTCCCGTCCACCACCTCCAGGAGGCCCCTGAGCCTTCTCTCCACGTGGCTCAGCATGAGTAATGAGGCCCAGCAGGTCGGAGATCGATTCTTCATTTCTGTGATTAATCCCAGCCTTGGAACAAGCTGTTCCTGCTTCCCCGGAGGGCCAGCGGCCCTCCTGCCCGCGCTGACCCCAGCCCCAGAGCCAGGAGAGCGGGGGCACCTCACACCTGACCATGTGCACGGGTACCTCCCCTTTCAGAGGCCCAGGTCACGGGCATCCACTCTGGTAGGGTGGACGGGGCCCCCAGACACTGTGCAATACAGGAGGGGGTGGGGCAGACAGTGAGCAGAGGGACCAGTCTCAAGAGCTGTGTGACCCTGGCGACTCTCTCAACCCCTCTGGTCCCCACAGCTTCCCCTGAAAACTAACAAAAGCAAGAAACCTGCAGAGCCTCCTGGGAGCTGGACCAGCTGCACCTGCCCCAAGGGCACGGGTGAGCTCAGGTCTGGCCTGAGCCAGAATTCCCAGGAGGGCGCTGCCCAGAGCTCACCTCTGCAAGCCTCCGCTCCTCACCTCTGAAGTGGAAGGAGCAGGGGCCACTCCCTGCAGGTGGGAGCCGGCTGGGCAGGTGCCTGGTGGGGACTGCGTCCACAGGGAATGCTCTGCTGTCCCTCCCAGGGCCTCTGCTCTGGGCCCAGCGGGCAGTCCTACCCAGAGTCACACAGCCCTGCAGCAGCAGGAGGAAGGAGGGCGGAGGTGGGGACGTCCCACGTGGAATTGGTGGATGGCGATGCAACCAGGCGAGTGGACAGGCCAAGGGCTGGCCGAGAGTGCCTGGACCATCGGCCTGAGGTGCAGGCTGCCCACAGGGGCTCTGGGGTCAAGGCCAGGTGACTCAGCGGCTCCTCGGGAGGGGGCAGGACGGGCTTCGGAGCACACCGCCGCACCCCCCCACCGAGCCCCGAGGGCCTCTGGTCAGCCCCTCTCCTGGCCTGGCTTGAGTGCTGGGTACAAGAGCTGGCCTGAGCCGCCTCCCTCGCTGTCCCGTGGAGGCAGGGGTGAGAGGCTGGGAGGGGGGAAGGAGGGAGGTGGAGGCCTGGGCAGGGCTGGACCCCGCCTGCTCAGAGGCACCTTTCCCACTCAGAGCCCATGCTGCCCAGCTGCTGCCACGAGGCCCCACAGACTGGGGGCCTGGGGCAACAGAATCGCGTCCTCTCAGCCACAGAGGCCACCAGACGGAGGCGTCAGGGGCCACACGGCCTCTGTGGCTCAGGGGGCTGCCAGGAGTCCTTGGCCTGTGGCCACATCACCCCAGGCCTGGCCCCTGTGTGTCTGTGTCTCTTCTCATGGGGACGCCAGCCTTGGTGGGGGGCCTGCCCTGCTCCAGCCCGACCTCGTCTCCCTGAGTCATCACACCAGCAAAGACCCCGTGTCCCAGTGAGGTCACGTCCTCAGGTCCAGGGAAGACGGGAAGCCGGGACCCTTTTTGGCCTGAGATGCTGGCTGAGCTCTCAGGGCCTCCCGGGCCAGTGTCAGCCCCGCAGCAGCGAGGAGCAGGTGCAGGTGCAGGGGACACAGGGACCCTGGGGAAGGCAGAGCCACCAGGGGAGAGGGCGAGTCATCGCAGGAGGACTGGGGGACGGACGTGCTGTCAGGAGCCTCTTCCCTGGAGGCTTTAAGGGCGAGAAATAAACATGTGCCATCTTGGAGACGCTGCGTATTGGGCTGGGCCCACTTTAGCCAAGAGAACTGTCACTCCTGTGCTCAGAGCTCCGCTGAGGATCGTGAGGCCCATGAAGCGCAGCCCTGGCCCCAGCCACCTGCCAGGAGGGCGCCGGGCTGCTGTCGGCCTGTCTCCAGGCTGGTCCTAGCGGCTGGGCTGCTCCTGGGGACGGTGGCCTGAACATGTCTTCTGGGTACACAGCACTCCCCTTGGTCCCATCTGGCCCAGGCCCAGGCCCCGGCCCTGCCACTGCGTCTGGGACAGCCGTGTCCCACGCTCTGGGGTCTGGTGGAGGGTCTCCTCCCAGAGCCCCCCAATTCCAGGAATGGAGAGGCTGACGTAGCCCTCCAGGCCCTGACCCCAAGGCCTCCTCTGATGGGAAGCCCCTGTCCTGCCGTGCCTGTGCTAGCCAGAGGTGGCCAGTGGCCCTCCCGGGGCAGGAAGGCCTGGTGGGCTGGGGCGGGGCTGGGTGCCTCTGGCCATGGGTAGCCTCACTAGCTGGTGCCCTGAGGGCCCTTGACAGCTGGACAGGTGATGGAGAACAGGGCCATGCCCAGACCCAGGTCTCCCCAAGCAGAAGAGCTGGGCCAGTCACTCGTCCCTGGGGTGAGGCTCCCCCATGGAGACTCCCACAGCTGCCCTCTGGGGTCTCTGCCCTCTGGCCTGGCCTGGCCACGTGGGTCTCAGCGCAGCCTTCTCCCCACAGGGGCGGGGGAGAGCGGGCCCCCAGGCAGGGTGTCAGCACAGGGCCGTGTCCTGCTGCCCGAGGAGGGCAGGCTTGGGAGCAGCTGGACCCAGCATGGATTCTGAGCATGGCTGTCCAGCCTCCGAGGTCCTGAAGGGTCACTGCACACGAAGCTATTGACAGAGGAAATATCGAAGGCTCCACCTGCGGTTCCTGCCCGAGTCAATGACATTACATTTTAATCACCGCTGAGGACCCGAGCCCCGGGAACCGCAGTGCTCTTGGAACAGCACAGCGCTTGCGAGTCCCACCCTGTGCCTCCGCAGGGGCAGGGGCAAGGGGGTCCCCAGAGGACCATAGGGCACACTCCTCTCCACTCCACCACAGGGCACCTCAGTCCTCACTCCGACCTGCCTGCCGCGGAGCACTGTCACCTGCCCCACCGTGAGGGGAGGGCTGCCATCCCCCCTCCCAGCCGACCTTGACTGCCAGCTGACTCTCTGGGCCACGCCTCCCCTCAGAGCCTTCGGGGGCTCCCCATTATGCGGGATTAGCTCCCAGCTCGTCGGCGTGGCTCTCCCGCTTGGAGCTGCGCGACCCTGGGCACCTTACTCAGCCACCTGGTACCTCCTCCATGAAACAGAACCGACCGGCCGACCCAAACTCAAAGCACTGGGTGACAGCCAAGCGCCTGTCCATGAACAGGCCCAGATGGACCAACCAGGGCCTCTTCAGCATGTCTCGTCCCCACCTGTACCCAACACCCCTGCCCCAGAGCCCTGACGGGTCACCAGAGCCCCTCCTACACCCCATGCTGGGCCTCTAGGCTTGCTGTCCCCCCGAAGTCCCCCCCAGCCACATCTTCAGGTCCAGCTCACCAGCTCCGCTCTCTAGTGCCCACCCTGGACCCCGCCGGATCCCCTGAGCCGGCCTTGGCTCTCACCTTGGTGTCGCCCTAGCCTCCACGCCCACACCCACTGCCCTGCAGCTGGCTGTCCCCAGGTCTGTCCTGTGAGCCACCTGCACACCAGCCTGGCTCAGTCACAGCCCCAGGCTCCAGGGGGGACATAGACGCAGAGAGGCCAGGAGGCAGGAAGGAGGCAGAGCCCAGGGAGAGAAGGGACGTGGAGACTGAGAGGAGCCGCAGACAGGTGGGACAGGGGACTGCGGGACAGGCCCAGGGACAGGCCCAGGACAGCACGCCACAGTCAGAGGCCGGGGAGGTAGGTGAGGGAGGGGGAGGGAGGAAGACAGAGAGAAGCTGCCTGAGGTGGACGCACGTCAGCGAGAGCAGGGGACCAGGGACAGGACGCTCTTGGCAAAGAGGCCAGTGGCCACAGACTGTCCGATGCCCAGGGCCACACACTGCCCACTGCCCAGGGCCATGCGGTTCAGTGTGTGAGGCGGGCAGTAGGTGCGGGTGGTCCTGGAAGGTGGTCAGGACGGGGAGGACGCTGTCACTAGTCTGGCAGCACTGTGCCACTGTGCCCTGTGCTCAGGGGAGGGCAGCAGGCTGCGGACAGGGCCCTGACACAAGCCACCCCACCCGCCTGCCCAGGCGGGAGGTGGGCTCTGCGGGGGCATCAGGGCAGGAGCTCTGTGGGGAAGGTCTGGCCCCCTCGGGGTGTGATCCTGGCCCAGCAGACAGAGCAGCCCCACCTAGGAGCCATGCTGGGGACCGTCACTCTGGGACAGTCAGGAGGCTCCTGTCAACAGGCCATGCCCCACTCTTGTGTAAATGTGGGAGGTCACGGCTATGAGAGCCGTGGGGTCCCCCTTCCCCTGCCCAAGGCCGCTTTGTCCTCTGAGCCAGGCCAGGCTGGGGCAGAGCCGACCCCTTCCACCCAATCCCCGCGCACAGTCACGCACCTGGTTTCAACATGTCCGTGGAGGCCGGGGGGCTCCTGCGGAGGGTGTGCTGGAGAAGAGCTCCTAAACAGCGACTGCACGGGAGGAGGACAGGCCCTGGCCCTGAGCAGTGGCATCCTGCAGCCCCTACCTGGCGGGAATCTCCTGTGGGAATGGTGAGGTGCCTGGGCAGGTGGGGGGCAGGAAGAGGGCTCCGGAGGAGGGGCTGAGTGGGCGTCGCCTGGGGGGGGACCGAGGGCTGGGGCTGGAGGCAGCTCAGGAGTCAGAGCCCGCTCCCCACCTGCCCACCCACCTGGTCCGGCTGCCCTGAGGACTTCCCAGGTGGGAAACAGCAGGAACCTTAGAGCAGGAGGCCCCCCGCCCGGCGAGGGGGGTGCTTCGGGCTCCTGGGCTCCTGGCACCCTCCGGCTCCGTGGCTGAGAGGGAAGTGCTCACGCCTCTGGGACTCAGTTTCTTTGCCTGTAAAATGGGAACATACTGCCTGGTCATCAGTGTGGGCCTTAGAATCAATTTTTGAGGACTTTTTTATTCACAGGAAAACCAGACGTCCGCGCAGAGTGCCCGCCCTGGCCGCGAGCATCTCACGCCGCTGTTGCTTTGATGAGGAGCGAACGTTAATGTGATGAGACTGAAGCCCATGCTGCCTTCAGACACCCCTCGTGTTTACCTAGTGCCCTTCTCTCCCAGGACCTCAGGACGTTGGGCCGACCGCCCGCCCGTTGGCCCCTCTCCCTCAGGCCCTTTCTGTGCCCCAGGGAGGGCAGGGCGTCCTGGGGTCAGGCGCTGCTGCTCCTGGGAGGGAGGCCCCAGAGTGACCTGAAGCTCCGCTGCCTGGTTCGGGACTCGCCTCTGGTGATGTGCCCGGGGTCACCTGGGTGGGGCCTCCAGTGGCCTTCAGATGGTGCTCTTCGGAACGAAGTCACCAGGCGCAGCTGAGGCTTGAGGGCAGCAGCCCCGTCCATTTGGGGATTCCCTGCATGGGGGGGCTCGTCTTTCCTGGCCCACTGACCCTCTCACCCTCTGTCCACCCCAGGGGGGCACCTGGGTTGATTCTTCCTGGACTCCCGTCCACTGGCTCCATGTCGTTGCTTCCTGGTTCGGCTTTGGCCGCTGGAGCTTCAGCTGGTGCCGGCCTGGGACGGCCCCCGCTGCGGTCTTGCTGGAACACGGCCCTGCTTCTTGTGGCTGCAGGATGCCCGGGCCCATCTTGTGTGTTTAGTGCCCTGGGCCAAAGTCGGCCCTGGCTCCTTTCCTGGACAGGGGTAGAGGTGACCGAGACGGCACAGGAGTTCAGTGTCAAACGCCGCCCCGAGCCCTCAGCACCGGCTGGGCCAGAGGAGGGGCTCCACACAGCAGGTCCCTGCCACCTCAGCCACATCTGCCGCTGCCCGGTTCCCATGGAGCCCAGCTGCCCTTCAAGGAGGGCCTCAAGTTTGAGTGGGATGGACAGCAGGCGTGGGCGCTGAGAACCAGACCATGGCGGCCGAGGGTGCCCTCGGGAAGCCCTGTGGTGCGAGGACACGGGCCTCACGCGCCTGGTCTGCAGCCAGTGCCCTTGCCTGCACGCCACCCGCCGCCCTGAATGCAGGTAGGTGTCCAGCACCTCTGCTGCTGGTGGTCACTTTCCTGAGGCCAGAGAGCAGCTCTGCCATGGAGACCAACAGTGCCCACTGGAGAGTCAGAGAGGAGACCCCGCTGCCCCCTGCCTGGCTCCCTCTGCCCCGAGGAGGCCCTCGAGGTCATCTTCTGAGCTGGGCAAAGAGCCGTTACTCTGCGTCGCCGCGGGGCCGGCCAGCACTCTGAGTCCTGCCAAGGGATGTGAGAGGAAGCACCGTGAGGAACCTCTGCGGGAGGGGTAGCCTGGGCGCCATTCAGCATTGGTCCTCAGATCTGTGGACAGGGAAGAGTCTCCCCACGGAGGGGCCCAGGGAGCAGCTCCTCTTCATGTCTCTGCTCGAACGTCCCCTTCGATCTGCTTCCTCTTGGATCTTGTGCCTTCTTCCCAAGAGGAATGGGCTGTAAGGTGCCCGGATTCCTGGTTAAACGTCATGGCTGGCTGTTTCTTTCCAGGTGTTTCTAAGGCCAAGGACAACAGTTGGCCTCCTGTGGGTGGACCTCCCCTCCCAGTTCACCCATTGACAGCCGAAAGGAACAGCTGCCCAGGAAAGTCGAGCCACCCCCTCGTCTGACCTCCACGGGGTGCACACCCGTCTTCCGCCCTGGCTCCCAGGCCTCAAACCCAACTGAAAACTACGGCTCTGGCGAGGCAGACTGGGGCCTCTGCAAGGTGAGGGACACAGGCCACACCACAATGACGAACCCTCAGGAGCAGGACGAGTTCAGAAAGAGAAGAGGTGGCTTCCGTAAGGCAAGACCAGGTGCACGGGGAAAGGCCCAGCAGAGCCAACAGAAGGTAGGTGCTGGAAAGTGAGTGTGGGCGAGAGAGAGAGGAGACCTACCCAGTAGGAAAAGATGTCGGAGGTCTTCTAAGACACGGTGTAAAAAGACAGAGAATAGAGACTAAGAAAGAAAACACGTTAAAACACGGAGACTCAATAGAAACCCAACAGGTGGCTAGCGGTGTCCCCGGAAAGGACAAACGGAAGCCAGCGGGGAGAATGTCTCTTCAGGGATATTCCGAGACTATGCCCCAGAACTAGAGGGCAGAGGTCCCCACACTGAAGGCCGTGGAGGTCCAGCACTGTCACTGCGGACTCTCAGAACAGCAGAGAGAAGAGCCAAGCACTCAGGGACACAGGGAGGAAAGGGCCCCTCGGAGGAGAACCCAGGTCTTGGGGCTTCCTGAAGGGGCACTGGGGGCCGAGGGCCAGAGAGCGCAGGCCCTGGTGGCCGGGGAAAGGACTCTTGGCCTGGAATTTCACACCCACACAAACTGACCATCAGGTTTGAGGGATGAATAAAGACGTGGTCAGAATGTGTGAGACTCATGTGGTTTTCTCTTTCCCCTGTCTTAGGGGACACTAGGGGGTGTGCCTCTGTCAGTGAAGGAGAGACCCCGGAAAAGAGGCCTGTGAGGTGGAGCGTGCTGGCTCCTGCTGGGGCCGTTAGGGGCAGTGGGTGCCTGTCGCACACCAGGCCTGGAGAGTCCCACACCCCGGTGCTGTGGTGTGGGGAGGGGCTCTGCAGGAGAATGCAAGGGCTGGGGCTTCTTTGGGACATTGGGGAAAACTGGAAGGTGAATGACAAGTCTGCAAAGCATTTGGGGGGCAGAAAAGTTGGTGGCAGGAGGAATGGTCACAAACCCAGCAGTCTGGGGAGTCCCCCGAGGGTCTGGGGCTCAGATGGCTGCTCTGCCCTAGCTGGCTCTGAGGCCGCTGCAGAGACAGCGGGAGGCTGGGAGCCGAGGCCGGCCCCTGACAGCCAGAGGAAGTCCTGCAGCACAGGAAGCCCTGATGAGTGACAGGCGGAGGGTGGGCACCGGTGGCAGTGCTGCCTCACGAGGCCCAGGCTGCATTCAGGACTGTGGCCCGGGAGGCTGAGCTCAGCTCCAAACACGGCGAGGAGGAGTCGGGTTCTCGGGCAGCTGGACCCACCTGACCCACCCAGACCCGCTGCAGGGAGCTACAGAGAACCCGCCTGTGCTTCCTCTGGGGATTCTGACACAGGAGGGCCACTGGAATCTAGAGGGGGTCAAAGGCCACTTAGGTCACAGAGCAATTCCAGGACCTGCAGTAGCCACCAAAGCATTGTCACTGTAATGCAGCACAGTGGCATTCCTGCCGGCAGACCTAAGACCTGGAGAGGCAGGTGCAAGTGAACACCCTCAGCTGCTCCTGGCCTCCGGCCTCCTCGGCCTCCTCGGCCTCCTCGGAGCACGGGAAGGGGCCTCCAGCTGTTAAGAGCACTCGGGTTCCTAGGTTGCCAAATCTACCCACAAGCTAAACAAACACTGAGTCGTCGTTCTAAGAAAAGAAAGGAAAAGAATCCAGCTCTGTGACCCTGGCCCTCCACCCAAGACTGACCGCTTCTGACCTTCAGCAGTGTGGTCAGTTTGACCCTAGCGTTTCAGGTCACAGCAATCAGGTCTGAGAACCTGTAAAACACTGAAATAATCGCCTAGGACCAACAAAAACACCACTGTTTAGTGCCTAAAGTGGCCAGAGTCCAGGTTCCAGGAGTCTAGAAGACGCTTCCTACAATCCCGAGGAGGCCCCCACACAAGGGGAAGTCGGGGAGAAACAGTTGTGTCGAACAAAGCCTCACCCCTCACTGGGGACGCAGGGTTGCAGCCGGCTGGCCGTGGCTGGACCCCAGTAGAGATGCCTGCAGGGTGGGCAGAGGTGGGACGGTGTCGGGGAAGAGGCCCCGCCACCTGTTGAGATGGGAAGGAAGACTGCTCAGGACCATGCAGGGAGGCTGAGCCCTGCTCCAGACACGAGGGCACAGGTTGGCGGGTGGCAGTGACAGAGAGGGAATGTGGGGGGGGGGGACTTGCAGAAGGAGGAGAGGACACAGACACCCAGGGTCTCAGTGAGGAACTGGACCAGGCATCGAGGTGGCGGTGCAGAGGGTCAGGGCCTCTACCTGACCAAGCAGGATGGGCTAGAACCGGGCTCTGCAGGGCTGGCCAAAGGCCCAGGCCCAGGGCAGGACAGGGCTCAGACAGCCTGAGGGTCTGGTCAAGAAGAGCATCTGGTCAGGGACTGTCCACAGCAGTGCCACGACACAGGACACAGGATTGCAGCCCCCAAGGGACCAGCTCGACTGGGGAGGCCCCGGCCTGGTATTGCAGGCGGGCAGCCTGGGCGGTCCTTCAGTTACTAGTGTCCTCTCAGCCCGCCCGGGGGTGATTTACCAACAATAACAATCCCCTAAGAGTGGCCACCAAAGGTCTCAGAACCCAGGTCTCATCCTTGACCCTGCCTCCCCCACATTGGGGTTCCTGGAGAAGGGGCTGCTGCCCTCTCTGGCTGTGCCAGGCTGTGCCCGGCTGTGCAGACCAGAGGCCACAGGCCATTCTCATTTACTGCTCTCCTTTCTTTCTTCAAGATGCGAGTGAGGAGGGCGACTCTCCATGGGGGCCCCAGGCTGCTCTCTGTCCACCACAGAGCACCTGTGGGCAGGGCTGTACCGCCACCTGCACCAGGCACAGGGCCCTGTCCAGAGTGAGTGTGCAATAGGTCACCTGTGCTGGGGGCTGTGGGGACAGCCAGAGGCCACAGCCCCAGGAAGGCTCTGGAAGTCTGTCCCTGAGGGGGTGTCGGGGGGGGGGGCCTGTATGGCCACGTGGACAGGGCCGGGTGGGGCGTCCACCACAGAGCCCCTAGCCGCCCTGGCCCACTCGGATGCTGCGCCGCTGCCTGGCCTGCTGGGCCCCCACCCTGCCAGGGACACTGGAGGTGTCCCCACCCTGGCAGAACTGCAGACTCATGCCACCTCGGAGCCCAGCTTCCTCCGCGCGTCCTTCCAGTTACTAAAGCTGAAGAGGCTCCCTGCGTGAAGGAGGCCTCTGCTGCCACCTGCTGGCCATCTGCCATGAGGGACACACTTGAACCTGAAGACAGGGGGGAGGGAAAGAAGAGGGAGGAGGGGGACTCTCAAGGGCAGGGCAGCGGTGGCCCCACAGAGTGGGCTCTGTTTGGCTGTGTGGCCTGGACAGGTCGCTCAGCGTCTCTGGGCCTTGATTCCTTTCTCTGCACCATGGCGGTGACAAAGCCTCTATGGGAAGGACAGTGAGCAGAGGGCATCAGGATCCCTGCTGGGGATCCCTGCAGAGGCTGCGACATTCCTGGGTGGGAGGGCACAGAGGCCGCTGACCCTGACCCTTGGCGCACACCCAGGAGGGGGCAGAGGCCGCACAGAGCCTGCTGCCCTCCGAGGCTAGAAGTCAGTGGCTTCTCCTCTGACACAGGACCAGGAAAGGGCACCAGAGGCCCTCCAGGTCCTGTCCAAAGTGGCCTGCACAGCAGGGCCCGTCTCCAGCCGGCCCTTGGCACCTGGGAGGCAGAGAGGAAGAGGCCACGGGCAGGCGGGAAGCCTCTGCTGCCCAGGGACATGGAGAGGGAGCTCCTCTGCTGGACTCGGTCGCCCCTGGGCGAAGGGCGACCCCGGAGAGGTCGGGGCGCTGCCTCCTGCAGGTTTCATGGAGGACGTCCCTGGCCAGTGTTTCCCCAAAGATGCCCAGTAACATCTCAGCTCTCTGGGCCACCATCTCTGCAGCCAGGTGCACCCCTAGGGGACTGAGCTGGGGGGGTCACAGCCTCCTGGGCTGGCCCGGCAGGGGGGCTT
>NW_026000108.1:2948152-2955636 GCF_001458135.2 Marmota marmota marmota
CCCTTCCTCCTCCCCTTCCCCTTCCCCCTCCCCTTCCCTCTCCCCTTCCTCCTCTCCCCGCTCCTCCTGCCACCCAGCTCCCCTACATGGGCCAGGACACTCCAAAAAGGCTCCTGTGTCTCTCTGCTGCTGTGATCTGTGCCTGGTAGGGACCCCCATAGTGCTGCCACCTCCTTGGGAGGGAGCACTTGTCCCCAGCTGCCCATGTCCACCTCCTTTCCAGTCAGAGAAAACTGCCCCTTGCATGGAGCTCCTGAGGAGGGCAGCCCAGGGGTCTTGCCCTGATTCCAGGCTCCCCAGGGCTGGACTTCCCGGCAGGCAGCTTCCTGCCCTCCTGTCCCTGGTCCCTGGTGGGTCCCCACAGGCCGCACTCGGCTGGAGTCTGCCCCGCTTCCTCAGACGTCCACACATATGCTCCCTGGAATCCGCTGGGCCAGGTCCACGCCTCTCTGTGTGCAGCGCCTTCCCTTGTGTGGGAACCACACTCTGAACCTGCCACCATGGACGGTCCACGGGCCCTCCAGTGCTGCAGGCACCTTTCTGGAAGCTTGGACACCTCTTTATGGAGCTCCTCTGGCTGGAAACCAGCTGAGACACAGGCAGCAAGCATCTGTGAGTCCAGGCGATGGGAGCTAAGAGGGAAATCAGGCAGAGGAGAAGCCAGGGTGCAGGGCGAGGCTTCCAGCAAAATGTGCCACAGGTGCTAAGGCCCCGGGGCAGGACAGAGCCTGGTGATGGTGGCCAGCACAGCCACTCGTCCCAGAACCTGTGAATATCTTGGTGGCACAGTAAAGGGAAATTCATGTTGCAGGTGACTTCATGTGGCCAATCAGACATCCCTGAAATGGGGAGAGTGTCCTGTGACCACAGAATCCTGAAAAGTGAAGGGAGAGGCAGAAGAGAACACAGAGTGAGGGGAGTGGGGAGAAGGGGGAGGAAGGGCCACGACCCGAGGGACACAGGTGTCCTCTAGAAGCTGGAAAAGACATGGGCCCAGCCCCGACTTCACTCGTGGGACCTCTGGGCTCCAGAGAGCAGATAAATGCGCAGCATAAGTTGAACGGTCACAGCAGCGGGGAGCCGGGGCTGTTCTGGGGAACAGAGGCAGGGCACCGTGGGCTTCTGACCGGCCCTGGTCTCCCGGGTCCTGGCTGGCTCAGTGGACCTGCCCTGCTGCCGTGACAACCATCTCCAGGTCCCGATGGGGCAGTGACCCTGGTGAGTACTTGGCAGAGCAGGCCTCCTAGGGACTTCCCCCATCCAGGGATGCAGACGTCCCTGTGCTGCCCACCTGCAGGTTTGTAGCTCTCAGCCCCCAGCAGCTGGCCTGCAGCACCCAGTGGGCCTCACACTTTCACCCGGCATCTGGGGTCCCTCCCACTCACCGCACACAGGGCAGCCTCCAGCCAACCCACCTCTGTGCCGTCAGAGCCTCCCGGTCACCTCGATGTCCTTCTCCTGTGTCCACAGGCATCAGTCAGAAGACCCTGCAGGCAGATCTCCGACCCAGCCCAGCCCACCTCGCTCCCCCCCGCCTCCCCCTCTGGCCTGGCCCCATCGCCTGCCCACCCAGGACCTCAGCAGACCCCACACCTCCCCACGTCTGTCCACAGACAATGCCATGTGCTCCCTGCTGAGGCTCCTGGTGGCCTCGGTAGTGACATCTGACCCCTCTCTCTCTCTTGTCCCCAGTGCACCTCCTCCCAGACCTGGCTGGACCCCTGGTCACCTCGCTCCTGCTCAGATCCTCAAGGTCTCCCAGGACATTGGTACCCCTGTGACCCCGTGCTCAGGAGTCTCCTGCTGGGCTGGCAGACAGTCGAGGGTCCCCTGACCACCCTGCAAACTACAGCCCTCCCCCCAGGAGCCTCGGGCTGACCCAAGCTACCGAGCTGAATTTGAGAGCCAGTTCTCAAGACAGGGACTGTGCTTGCCTGGACACTTCGGAGGTCCCGGCCCTGGGGACAGTAGGAGCTTGCCCAGCCTTGTGGATGTCACTGGGAGGGAGGGATAAGGGCTGTGACCCTGGGGACTTCCCCCCCAAAGAGGCCACCAGTGCTGGGCCCTGCTGGGGCTGCACCCCCCCGTGCTGGTCCTGGGCTCCAGGACGGGTGCCGAGGGGGGTTGGCCTCATGTGCTGGCTGCACCCTCTCTAGGGGACCCTGTAGCATGCCCACCTAAGGACAAAGCCAGTGGAGAGACCAGTCCAACTCCATGGCCTGCACGCTGGGAGCTCTGGCAAGGTGCCTGTCCTCTCTAGCTTGTCACCTGAGAGATGGGTCATGTCCTCCTGCCTGAGGAGAGCCCTCTGATGCTGCCCTGGTCTTGGTTTGCAAGCCTGCTGTGTGGCCTCACTGCCGCCTGCCCGAGATGACCTGCTTCACCCCGCTGTCCTAGAGAGGCGTTGGGAGCATGTCCGAGTCCACCGTGATGGCAGAAGCCCCACAGACCAGGTGGCTCCCCGTGCTGGCTTCTCACATCCTGGAGGCAAAGCCCAGAGCAGGGCGCCATTGGTTTTGGGGGAGCGGCCTCTTCCTGCCAGCAGACAGCCATCCCTCACATGGCAGGGCTGTCCACGAGAAGTCCTGGTCCCTCTTATGGGCTCTGCTGTCACAGCCTGACCCTCTCACAGTCCACCCAGCACCAGCCCTTGGGGTGGGAGTGACAAAGGAACCCTTGGGGACCCAAATCCTCAGCCCTGGCAGGTGGCTCTCCAGTGAAGAGCAAGCCCACGGCCTGTCTGGGTGCCGGCCACTGTCCCCGCCAGGCAGACACGCATGGGGTACAGTGAGGCAGCCTCCAAGTGGAGCAGGCCCTGGCCCCGCGGGAAGTGCCCAGAGATGGGGACAGCACTGCTGTTAGCTCCTGGGCTGTCCTGGGCCCAAGGGGACAAGCAAGGGCCCCACTGCGTCCCCAGGCAGGTGGCTTTGCTGTCAGGGCCTGGGGTGCCAGACGAAGCACAGAGGTGAGTTCAGGTGGATGATTTGCACTCCAGGACGCCCTGTGCACTGTCAGGACAGAGCCCAGTACTGAGCCTCGGCCCCCCACTCCCACCTTTAGCCAGAGCCCGCGGGTGGTCAGCCCCACGTGGCAGAGGTCATGGGTTAGGCCCCACCCCACCCCAGGACCCTGGGAGCATGGAAGGCCAGCTGCCAGTCTCTGTGGGCAGTGTTCCCTCCTGCCCTGGTGAGGGTGGCCTGCCTTGTCCTGAGGACATGATGTTGGTGGCCACCAGGTGGCACCCTTACACCACACATGGGCCCTGCTGAGCTTTTCTGCTGGCCCTGCTGGGCTGTGCCCAGCTTATGGGCAGCTCTCTCGTGGGGACAGGCGCCCTGTCTAGGCCCTGGGTCACTGTGGGCAGCACATGCTTCGGAAGGCCCCAGCTCGGCCTCCTGGGTTCCCCTGCAGGGACCTCGCCTGGGTGGGTGGACCCCCTGGGCAGGGTCTCCTGGCCCATGAAGTCGGAGTAGTACCCATGCTGCCAAGGAGCAGGAGGGACAGGCTCTGGCTCACCCCCTGCTCAAGTGTCTCCTGGTTTGTCGTCCAGGGGTCTCTGTCTCACCCCTCTTCTCCACATGCATTGGAGCCTGCAGCCTGGGAGTGCTCGGTCCCTCCCTGTTCCAAGGAGCCCAGGAGGACACAGGGGAGTGGTCTGGGGGCCAAGTGCAGCCCTGGGCCTGGGCCTGCACTCAGCAAACCCTTCCAGATATCCACTGCTGGGCTAGGCCAGCCCCAAAGGCACCAGGTACAGAGGGTTGGGAGGCCCCCAACTGTCCCCAAGGGCCTCCTAGGGACAGCACTGCCCTTCCCTGAGCGCTCTGCACATCCCAGGTGATGCCAGGAGCCCTCTCTGTGCATCCTTTCAGCAAACGGAGCCTCCAGCCAAGGCCTGAGCCGGCGGGAGCAGATGGGTGAAGGAAGGGCGTCACCTGCAGTGCTCAGTGTGGGCACAGGCCTAAGTGTGGCCATGGTCCCCACAGCCTTGATCTGAGAAGCCCTGAGAAGAGGGCCGCTTGATCCTGCGACAGGGGCAGGTCCCCCAGGCAGCACCAGGCTCCGTTGGCCTCCGCCGGCTGCAGGGATGAGCTGTCCCAGGCTCACGACACCACGGGGCACTGTGCCTGCCACAGGGTGTCCCAGGCGCCTCCAGGGGTCTCCCCTGGCCTTCTCTCTATACATGACCCTGGCACCCCAGCCCCAAAGGCTCCATCGGAGATGCCCCCAAAGTCACTTCTCATCCCTGCTCCCATGTAGAAGGCCCTCCTGCCTCGCCTGCCCCAGAGGCCTCAGGAAGACTGGGGTCCACGGGAGGCTTGGACACCCTCTCGCCAGCCTGCCTGGCTGGAGCCACTGTGACCTTACGTGCCCACACAACCCGCTGCATCAACCACCGTTTCCTTAATGGAGTGTCTGACCGGAGGCTTTGAGCACGAGTGTGAGTAATGTCCCTCCCGCCAGGCGGCTGGCTGGCATGTTCTCATCTTCCCCGGGAAGCTGCACAGAGTGCCCCTGAGCAGGGCTGGGGGCAGGGAGGGCCGCGCACAGGGCCGGGGGCACAGGACAAGGCTTCAGAAAGCTTGGCTGGGAAAGCAGAGCACAGGCCAGCTTCTGCCACCAGGACCAGGTGCCCGCCCCCTGGCCAGGAGAGCAACTCTCTGGGTAGACAGTGACAGGGTCAGGGTGCCCCTCTCTCCCGCAGGGGACCTACAGCTCCCTGCCCTCACACCCCTGCATAGCTCTGGGTCCCTATGCCGAGACCCCTCAAAGGCTGTGACTATGCGGGTCACCAGAGCAGGCCTTGGACCTGACCTGGCCTGGCCCTGGCCTGGCCTGAGCAGAAACACTGGGGCAGCCAGGAGAGAAGAAGGTGGCACCAGGTGTCCTGGGCTGCTCTAAGGCGTCACCCTGCCTGGTCCTTTGAAGGCCTTGGGGTGCAGCCACTAGGTGTGTAGGGACCATTGTGCACAAGCCAGGGCTCCATACCCAGGTGCCTTGTGCACCCAGTGCTGCCCGATGCCCCTTCCCACTCCTCCTGTCCCTACGATGCTCTTCCTGTCCTGCAGGTCCAAATCCCACTCGTCAGAGAGCCACGAAGCCCGGCTGCTTCCTCCATCTGCCTCGTGCTGTGTGGGCTTCCCCTGCCTCCCGCTGGGCTCCTGCCCAGCACCCGGGGTCCCCCAGGGACCAGCCCACAGCCCCAGCCCCACACCTGCTCATCACAGGTGGGAGCGGTCGTGTGGGTCTTTTGCCAGAGCAAGGCCCTGAGGTCCTGGGTAGGGACCTGCCCCCAACCACACTGGCTCCTGCCCCGCCCCCAGCACTTGGGCTCCCTCCTCTGGCCTTTCGTCCTTGCGTCCTGGAAGCCACCGGGGCCAATGCCCGGAAGCACAGCAAGCAAGGCCACAGTCCCGGCCAGGGTGTCTGGCTGCACCAGGCCTTGCTCCAAACTCTGCCCTTTGTATTTTCCTGCCAAATTCTACAGCCTGGTGAGACCCCACTCTCCTCCTCTCACATGTGAGGAAATCGGGGCCCAGAGCATCCCACGGGTGTCCAGGGCTGTCCACAAAGGCCCAGCTGGGATCTGACCACTGGTCCTGGCACTGGCCCTAGCCACGGGGGCTGCCACTCCATTTTCCTGTTTCGTGGCTAGGTGAGAGCTTCAGCAAGACCGTCTCCCAGAGGCTCCAGGTGCTGTGCCCACAGTCCCCCACCTAAAGTGCTGCTCTTTTTAAGGGGTGGGATGTGCCCTCAGTGTCTGCCCCTCTGGCCTCATGGTCTTCTGAGATGGGCCCTGACTACAGACATGGGTGCCCCTGCTGTTCTGGAGGCCGGAAGCCCAAGACCCCGAGTGAGCAGGGCCAGCCTCCCGGGACACCAGGGCGGATCTCTCCAGGCCTCTCCTGGTTTGAGGACCTGCTCAGGTGGGCTTAGACCACCCTGCTCCAGCGTGGCCTAACCTGAACTAGTGAGAGCCGCAATGACCTGATTTTCAAATAAGGGCACACTCGGGCCTGGGTCTAGGACCTGCCCTGAGACTCTGGGGGGCAATTCAGCCGCACAGACAGGCCCTATACCCCGACCCCTGAGAGCACCTTCACCTGGTGGCAACCTCTGCCGGTGGCAGGGATGCAGCCTGCGGTACACCCGATGTCAGGAGACAAGGGGTGGCAGGAACGGTGGGTGAGCACTGGGCGGAGGGGCCGTGGGTGCTCCTGGGGAGCGGAGAGGAGGGTGCAGCAGAGCGGCTGTGGCTCTCTGCGTCCTGCCCTCCTCCGCGCGCTGCAGGTTCAGGAAACCACTTAAAAGTC
Organism: Marmota marmota marmota; assembly: GCF_001458135.2. Taxonomy (NCBI): domain Eukaryota; kingdom Metazoa; phylum Chordata; class Mammalia; order Rodentia; family Sciuridae; genus Marmota; species Marmota marmota. Next base: position 2,954,464 of record NW_026000108.1, read on the forward strand.
CCATTAAGCTGACAAGCGTGCTCAGAAACAGAAGGATGCTTCTTGTGGCACTTCCTGCTCAGGCCGACCCACTTGGCTGGGAAAACCGTGCCCCAGGGAGCGCCCTGGACTGGGGTCTTCCCGTGGCAGTGTCATGCCTAGGATTACTCCTGCCACCAGGTGTGACCCCCGTGCCACCTGAATGCATGACACTACCCCAGGGTGGACGCCCGGGGCCAGCCCGGGGTCCCAGGCCTCGGTTCTGTCCCCCTGGACAGCTCCCTCGGCAGGGCCGCAGCCCCGGGCCCTCTGGAAGGTGCCGGGGTGTTTGCTTTTCCAGCAAAGCCAGAGGGAGGGTCAGAGAAGAGGCCACAACGCCCTGTCCCTGAGGGGAGAGGGAAGGCGGGGGGAGGAGGGTTGGCACTCACATGCCCGGAGGGGTCCAACCTCAGGACCCTCCTGGGACCAGTGCGTGGACGTCCAGGTGACAGCTGTGGCTGTGCAGGGACACCCAGGAGGGAGGCGCTGCCCCTGCAGAGCGTGCGGTGGCCCCATCAGCTGTCAGCTGGGAGCCCCCTGCCAAGCTGGTGGGCAGCTGGAGGAGGGCCTTGGGAAGCAGGCCCAGGGCAGGAGCTGAGGCCAGGCCCCGGATGGCCCTGAGGGCACAGCCGCTCTCCACCAGAATGTTTCCATGTTCTGAAAAGAGACCTGGGTTTCTCAGAATCGGGGAGCCTGGCACCCCATCCGCTCGACCTTCCCTTCCCAGGCAGAGGGTCCTGGTGGGAATCCAGCACTGGCCCCACAGTGGGCAGGGGCTCAGGGAGGTGCTCTGCTGGCTGCCTCACGGGCAGAAGGAATTCTAGGAATGACGATTACTTCAGCCCAGCCCCAGCGGCTGCCTCCTGCTGGCCCCTTCCAGCTCCTCCCCTTGGTGTGGACGTGGGGTCTGGGCTCCCTCCCCACCGCGGTGAGATCATGGGCTGCCTCCTTATGTCCTGTCAGCTCCCCAAAAGTAATGGGGAACAGATGCACTGCAGGACCCAAGTGGGGGGGGCCAAAGACCGCGGCCGCCAGCTGCAGCTGCTCGCAAGCACTGGACGCTGGACAGGCTCCCGGGAATCAGCAGGTGAACTACGTCCCTAAGCGAGACAGGACTGCCACTCGCCAGGCCCTCCCGTGGCCCAGGCCACCCCC
>NW_026000108.1:2955990-2961422 GCF_001458135.2 Marmota marmota marmota
GTGTAGGCCAGGAGCAGCTGCCCCCCAGCACTTCCCTGCAATGACACCCCCATTCTGGCGAGGTGGGCGGGTCAGTGGGTCAGAATGCTGAATGCCTGGGCGCCTAGGCAGCCCAGGATACTTGATGCAGCAGCGACCTCCAGGGCTCCCTGGCGAGGCCCATGGTACCACCAACTGCTGAGCACCTGGCAAGCACATAGCCGTGTGGCACAGAGGCTGAGGAAAAGAGAAAAATGGGGGGTCATGGGGGTGTGGGGAGGGGGAAGCTGACACTTTAATAGGGCAATCAGGGTAAAGGAACGTCTAGACAAGGACCTAAGGGGATGGGGATCTGAGCCAGGAGTCTTAGGCACAGGAAAGGGCCCGTGCAAAGGTCCCATGGCAGGAGACTCCTGATGCACCTGGGGGCTGGCTCAGCAGTTTGCTCCCTCCTCTGGGCCCTCACAAGTGGGTGCTGCAAAAGCACAACAGTGATGTTCCCCACAGCCTGACCCCAGGCCAGAGTCGAGGGCAGCACGCTGGGTGGAAGTCAAAGGGTGCCTTCCACCTCCGCCAGCTCCTGGGGACTCCAGGGGTCCTCGGCCGAAGGCCATGTGCCTCCAGTCTGGTGTGCATGCAGCCTCCCTCCTGGCACGGCTTGGGGACCGGCTGGGTCATCCAGGACCACATCTCGTCCACAAGACTCTTCTTGCAAACCCGGTGACTGCTGCAGTCTGGCTGGGCACAAATCACGAGCCACTGAAGCAGGAACAAACTTTATTTCTGAACTCCACCAGCACACTCCACACACGCTCCCCGGGAACTCTCCCGAACGCCAAGCAGCTTCTCCAGGAACCACCAACCGGAAATCCCTCCTCCGGCACTTCCCCAACCAATGGGAACTCTTCAGGAATCCCCGCGAGAGCTCAACCGGAACTCAACGGGAACTCCGCCAGAACTCAGAAGTCATCACCTTAATGGCTCGCTGGCGTCACCTCTCAACCACTACTTCTGGCAAAAATGCCATGCGTCATCCCGACTCGGCTGTGGCCCTCAACAGGTGACACTGGCCTGCCCCAGGGTTAGGGTGTGGGCCGCTGTGAGGGGCCACTTTCCAGGTGACAAGGGCAGGCTGTCCCCCAGGGTGGGTCCCTGGTGTCTGCAGCAGGTCCTTAGCAACCCTGGGAGGGTGGGGTGTGAGCTGAGCCTGGTGTGCACTGCCCACCTGCAGGGCAAGTTCTGACACTTGTCACCTAGCCACTGTGCCCCTGCAGGGAGACAGCCCATTCTGTGTCCAGGAAGGACCATGACACCGACCATGGGGCTCTCGAGGGTCCTCTCCTTTCTCTGAGCCTCATTCCTCATGCCCAAGAGGGGGCAGGGTGCAGACAAGGACACGCAGGACAGGATGCAGTGGGACCCTGGAGGTCAGGCCATGGGGTCACAGCCCAGGGACAGGCAGGCACAGACCCTGTCACCCTGGGACGGCCTGTCCACCAGTGAGAAGAGAACAGCACTGATTGATGGCAAAAGATGGCCACCCCAAGCCCAGCCTCGGGCCTCCCCGAGGGGCCTCCGCTCAGCCCACAACCCACCAGGCGGAGGTGGAGGCCCCTGTAAGGAGACCACAGGATGGGGCCAACTTGAGGACCAAGGTGAGTGTCTACTTACCAGTGGGAGGGACCCAGGCTCACGGCCTTCGGGCCTGACACCCACAGTGCCCAGGAGAGAGCATGCGGTTCCCACCAGCGCCTGGCAGGCCGCGGCCTGTGCTCTGCTGCCCCCTCCTGCCCGTCTGCCCATGGCTGCCCTCCTGCCCGTCTGCCCGTGGCTGCTCTTTCCGGGGCTCGCGGGTTTCCACACAGGCCAGAAGGACACCTGCGCTTCCCTCGATGCATCTGGTTCAAATGTGCTCCTGGTTGTTGTCGGTTTGGCTGCTTTTCTGTGTGATTTTGTGATTTGTTGTGATTTTGCTCTTCCCCAGCCTCACGCCCACCACAGCCCCGCAGAAGGACGTCCACAGCTTGGCCACCCCAGCTGCGAGCCAGCCCTCCCGCTCCCCTTGTCCTGTCCCTGGCTGCCCTGTGCGGCAGCCCCTCCCATGGTGGCCAGTCCCCGTCCCTCCCCTGTCCACCACGTGCTGGCCACGTCATCCAGGTCCCTCGGCAGCATTGGGAGATGAACTTGAAGTTGACCACAAGGCCCTTGTGTCGCCCGCTAGCCAGGCAGGAGCCTCCTGTCACCCCCACTCTGCCTTGGAGGCACAGTCTGAGCCGTCTGCACCCCAGGGGTCACTTGTGTCTCCCGGGCACTTGAGCATTCACCATGGAGCCCTTGGCCTGTCAGGGGTGAGTGCCCAGGTCTCAGGGGCACTGCAACCAGCAGACCTCCCGTCCCCCACTGTGGTCTGGCCTCTGCTCCCCAGCAGCCCACGGCCCACCATGCACTGGGGCCCGGGCAGCGCTGGTGGCAGGAAGGGGAGCCCCCGTGGACACCGGCACCTGTGCCAGCACCTCGTCCCACCTGGGACACCCTGGTCTCCTCCTTCCCCAACAACCTGGCCTGATCTTGACCACAGGTGCTGCCCAGAGGGCAGCTGTGCCCCTCCTGCTCCCACGGTGCTCCCCAGGCACATCAGACAGTCCCACTAACAGGACACGGACCTCCTGCCTGGCAGCAGCAGGAAGTCACCTCTGTCACCCTGCACATCCCACCCAGGGTATGGGGTCTGCCCAGGCCAGGAAAGGGCCAGAGCCTCCCCTCACATCCCCTCACCTGGAGAGCAGCAGGAGAGCCAGGGCTGCCTGGGCATCCTGCCTCCTGGACCTGGGGGCCCAGCAAGTTGCGTCTGAGCTGCTGGAGGGGTGTGGGCAAGGCCCCCGGGGCCTGGAAGAAATGGCAGCTGGGCCACCCCAGGCCGGTTACTCAACCTCTCTGTCCTCTGGTCTGACGTGACGTTACCAGCATGTGGCTCCAGGGCAGGTGTCGCCCTGTGGGGTCGGCCACAAGCTGGAGGCCACTGCTTGAGTCCTAAAGTCCCTGCTCAGATAATGGAAACCCAGTGGGTCCCTCGGTCCCTCGCGTTCTGGTAGGAGGTGCAGCCTCCCGTCCAGCCCGAGCTGGGCGCCGTGTGCAGCTGCTGTGTCCTCGGCTGGCGGCACCCGCTGCGTGCCCTTCCTCACCTGTGATGGCTCAAGATGCTGCCGCAGCTCTGCCCTGGTACCTGGCCAAGGCTCGTGGGTTGGCCCGCCCTGTGGCCTCACTCACCCGACACTGGTCACCCCGGACACAGAGGTGGGCAGGGCAGGGCTGGACGCAGCCCCACCATCGTGGCCCCAGGGCTGGAGCGGCCACCTACCCAGGGAGACCAGCAGCAGCTGGAGATCTGGTACAGGTCACCTGAGTCAGCTGCTGCAGGTGGAGACCTGAGCCAGGGGAGGTCCTGCCCAGGATCCTGCCCCTCCCTACCCCAGCCTACGCTGTCCCTGCTCTCCAGGTGTTGCCGAAACCTCGGTCTTGTCCCCGATGCCGATCAGTAACGAGGACACGGTTTTGAGAAAAAGGAAAAAGAAGGCTTGAGGGACGCCTGTCCCTAGGCGAGATCTGCCCATCCGCAGGACAGGGCGCTTCCTAGAGGTGATCCAGAGGTAGAAGGTGATCAGGGGGAGAAGTTTAGGGAAAAGAAGATCAGGGGGACACAGTCAAAGCGTCGAGCGAAGCCCGCTGCACAGTATCCTGCCCCTGAGCCTCTTCCTATCCCTTTTCCCTCTCTATGAAGCACCATCCTTCACGGTTTTTAATTATGTCCATCTGTGACCAAGTCAGATCTGACCCACTGCCCTGAGTCCGCCCTTCTGTTTGGGACCTGGCCCTGGTCATCTCCCATGGCCAAGGGCCTACAACCAGGGTGTACCTGCTTGCTTTCCACGGCTCCAAGAGCCCCCGGTGTGTCCCCGAGAGCCCGTGCCCAGGGAGCAAGGGGCTCTGCATTGGACCAAAGCCACGGTGTGGTGATACCTAAGAAATGGCCTCAGCCACGTGCCTGGAAGCGGAGGCAAGTCACCTGTGGGGCAGACGGTGCCAGCAGTGGGGACAGTGGTGAGGCTGTGCTTGGCCTGCATCCTTGGACACATTTACTGGGCCCCCTCGGGTCAGGCAGTGCTGATCACAAGTGGGACCAGTCCTGTCCCCTTAAGGGTTCACGTCTAGGAGGGCGGTGGACACTAACCAAATGTGGTTCCACTTGAAGCTGCATCAGGAGCAGGGGACATGCAGGGGGACCAGGGGGGTCAAGGGGGCAACATTCAAGCCACCCACGCCAGCCAGGGGGCCAGGGGCATCAGGGCCAGTGTCCTGCTCCTCCTCGAGCTTTAAGGCCAACATGGACCGAGCGCAACGCTCCTCCTGGTGACGCAGGCTGTTCAAAGCAAACAGGGCTGGGGGAGGCAGGGGAAGGGAGACAGGAGGGAGGGAGGGAGGGGAGAAGCAGGTGGATGGCACGTGGGGGAGGTGACTGTGACTGGGGACCAGGCTCAGGGCTGTGGTCACACAGCAGGCGCTGCTCCCGAGTGTAGACCTCCTACTCCGGCAGGTTCTTCCCAAGCCACTGTGGGCCGCTCTCTCCCACTTGGATCCCAGGGATGTGGGAACCATTAGCCCTCGGCCCCTCAGGTGGCCAGCCCGAGACCGGCTGCCCGGGCGGCTCACCCCAGACGCCTTTCAGCGTCAGACAGAGAACAAACGCAGCCCACCGAGACACACTGCAGACCCTCCGGGCTTCAGAGAGCACCAGCCTGGGCCTCGACCCCACCCGAAGATGGAGGTCTTCAAACGCAGGGGCGTCTGCAGGCGGCCAGGCACATGTGGGCGCAAGATGGCCCCTGCAAGGGGCTGCGGTGCCAGAGCCCCTCCCCACAGGAGCAGCTGGCCCTCCGGGGCCTCGGGAGGGGCCGGCAGGAGACCCAGAGGAAGAGGTGCCTGGAGGGGCCTCAGCCCTGCGAGGAGGACCTGGCCCTGGACTGTGCCCAGCCTGGCTTCCTTGACCACTGTGGTCCCGGGTTTGGGGACAGTGACCCACCCTGTGGCAAACCCTGCACAGCTGTCTCAGAAGGGTGGGCCAGCCCCACAGGTCCCACAAGGTGGGTTCTGGGGGACGAGGGAAGCCAGTGGCTTTTCTAACTCTGAGGCCTCTCCACAAGGAGGACGGGACCATCACCGCAAGATGACCAGGACCCTCGGCTTCAAGACGGGGTCCCGACCCGGGGGGCTGCTAACGAAACTCCACCTGTCCCCTCAGTGCACCCGTTAGCGGCTACTCTGTGGGCACGTGGGCCCCGTGGTCAGCTGCCAAACTCGAAGCTCAGGCTCGAGAGGTCCTGGGTGGGCTGCTGTCCCTTTGAACTTGGCTGCTTGTCCTTGTCTGCTATAAAGGGGGAGGTCCCGGGGGGGGGGGT
>NW_026000108.1:2961447-2968443 GCF_001458135.2 Marmota marmota marmota
TAAGAGACAGGGTCCCGGGGGGGGGGTTACAGGAGTGTATGCGTGTGTGCCTGTGTGTGTGCCTGTGCATGCGTGTGTGCATGTGCGTGTATATGTGTGCGTGTGTGTGTATGTGCATGTGTGTGCGTGTATGTGTGCATGTTCATGCGTGTGCCCTGTGCGTGTGTGCATGTGCAAGTCAGTGCATGTGAGTGTCCCTGGCTGCGCCCAGTCGGGAGCCCTGGCACCTTCAGCCTTGACCTTGGCTCCTGATCACTGCTCTCCGTAAGAGGAACCAGGACTCTTCCCTGGAGAACCCCGGGCCTCAGCTCCGGGACAGGGAAGACCATGGGAAACAGTCACCAGGGAGGGTCACAGGGACTCAGGGGTGCGCCTGCCCAGAGTGGGGGATTACAACCCATTGACCACCCGGGCGGGGCCCCTGCATTACAGCCCGGTGCCCGGGGCAGTCTAGGGCGCGTGCGGGGTGGCACAGCCGTGGTGTGCCGCCCCACAACACGCTTGTACTCACAGGGAGGAAGAAGGGGGACTTTACAGTGCAGATGCCACCTGATCCCATAACCAGAGCCCGTGTCACCAGTGAAGGGACACATCACAGCCACGAGCCACACAGCCAGGAGCAGGGAGAATCAACACGGGGTCCATCCTGATTTTCCTGCCCAAGAGGTGAAGCTCTCCCAAAGCTGGACGCCAGCTCCGAGCCTGTGATGAGCCCTCTGCTCGGGAACTGGAGCGTCTGGGTGGGTTCCGGCACGGCTGGGCCGAGGGAGCGCGTGAGGCCGCGTAACTTGGATGGGAATCTGGCCATGCATTTAAAAGCGTATCTACTGTAACATCGGGCCCCCGTGGCCATGCTTCTCAGAACAGCCCCACGTGCCGCTGCTGCTGGGGTGGGAGCTGCGCTCCGCTCCGCCACCGACGCCTCTTCACAGACCAGGGACCTGGGTCTCTCCATGTCCTCAGTCGCTTTAATTTGGCAGCCTCCACTCTGAGGGCCAGGGTTGAAGTCACACCAGCCCACGCTGGCCCTGCCGTGCTGCCCAGTGGGCCCCCCCGGGTGGGACCTGTCCCCAAGTACCTGCCCTGGCAGTCATGGAGCCACAGAGCAGCTAAGTGAGATGGTGTCGGTGGGACTGCCACACCCGTGCCTGGCAATAGTGAACCCCAGGGGCGGCCCCGAGGTCCAGGCCTGGCCCAGGCCCCTCCCTGGAGTTTGGACTGTTCCCCTCTCCTCCCTTGGCTCTGCAGCCCCAGAGGAGGCGACTTCTGTGGTGTCTCAGGCCCCTTTGCCTTCCCCATCGTCCAGCCATGCCGGCCTTCAGGTGGAGCTCTGCTAACACACTGGGCGGGGGGAGGCTCCCCTGAGTGGACCTGCCTGAGACACAGCAGTGAGGAGAGGGCCTCTGGGGGCCTGAGGTTAGGAAGTGCCAGGTGGGCCTCACGGCAGGCGTCACCGCTCCCCAGGTATGGGGTGGTCCCCACGTGGGGCGTCCCACTGCCTGCGGTGAGCAGCAGGACTGACCCTGACCGACATGCCACGAAACACCTGGGGACCCAGGCTGTGGAGGGGCCTTGAAGTGAGGGTTTAGGTCAGTGCCGAGGGCCACCCTTGAGTCCCTTGGGCACTTCCTGCTCCAGTGGTGAGGCCCCTGGAAGCTGCGGCCTGGAGCAGCAGTTCAGAGTGCTGTCACGGCACCCAGCAGGGAGGAACCCCTGTCCCTGGCACAGGGGGGACACTGCAGGGCCTGTCACTGGACATGTGTGGGCTCAGCTTCACCACAGAATTTTTGTTAGCCCCTTGGTCACCATGGAGCTCGGCCTGACCACTGTGGGGCTGAGGCTCAGTGCTGGCCGGAGCCGTGTCCAGGAGAGATGCAGCCACGGGAAGGGACCTAGGCTCTGGCTGCCAGCCCAGGACTAGAAGCCAAGGGGGAAGGACAAGCTCTTACGGTCAGACTGGCCTCCCGGTGCCCTCTTCTCTGGAGGAAAGAGAAAGGTGAGATTTTCCAGAGAAAACGCTTTCAGCAAAAGGTAACAGCCTCTCCACCCACCGGGATGTGCAGTGTGGCCAGCCCAGCCCCTGACCCCCGGCTGGTCTCACTGAGACGGAACACCTGCTCTGGAGCCAGTGTGGCCTGGACCACTCGGGCATGGACAGCAGCCCAGAAGAGCTGGGCCCCGTTCCAGCGAAGGCGGGAAATGCTCAGGACCTTTGAGAAAGAAGGAAAGTCAACGGGGAGCAGGGGCCCTGCGGGGTCCAAGGGGAGCAGACCCGACCCTGGGTCCACAGTCGCTCTGCCTCAGAGACTGTGCGGTGGGCTGAGCGGCTCCTCACTGTGCAGTCAGGGCACAGGACCCCGCCCTGAGCACAGGGCTCGGGGGGGTGGGGGGCAGAAAGCCTACAGTCTGGAGGTGCCTTCTCTCCGGGGTCCCACAATTCACAGCCCGGGGTGTGAAGAACGCGTTTTAAAATATTTTTAAATGATGGTGCACAGAACTCAGAGGTCTCCTTCCGCTCCCCAGCAGAATCCAGGACAGCGAATGTGTTGGCCGACTGCGCCTTTCCGCAGGGAGCCGGTCCCTCCACCCAGAGGTACTTTCTCTTAGCACCATTATCACGTTTCCAGACGGCAGGAATTTATGGGTGTTTGCTGGAGAAAATATGCTGGCCCTGAATGTGGAGCCAAAGCTGCTCTGACAACAATCTGGATGTTATTTTTCTGGGTCTCCTCCCACGTCAGATCAGCAGATGCAAACCACAGAGCTCCTAGGGTGCTGCAAGCTCCAGGGATGGAGGGATGTGGGTGGGGGTTCTGTGGGTTAAACTGTCTTTCCCCCCCCCCCCCAGGCCTTGGCCTCCTTCCCCAGACGTCAACCTACTGGCCTCAGAGTCCCCAGCCAATTTCCCAAGTGACCTTCTCCGGCAGCCTTGCCCGTCCCTCCACAGGATGGGCCCTCGTCATCCCCACCCGCCTCCCTGCTCACAGGTCTTCCGGGCACAGGGTCAGCCAGCATGGCCACCTGAGCCTGCTCTGGCCTCTGGCTGGGCAGGCACAGCATGAGGTCAGCCTCAGGCTGGTGGCAGGTGAGCAGGGCACTCCTGCCAATGGCCATGGTGGGACAGAGCAGGGTCAGCTGATTGGGCCCCACACAGATGTGCGAGCTCTCTGGGGTGCTGGAGAGGGAGGAGAGGGGTTGACACCCCCCTGCAAGAGACGGGAACACTGGGGCAAAGGCTTGGAGGTGCGAGTCAGGTGGCCCAGCTACAGACCTGCAGGGACACAGCGGGCAGCAGTAGGGACAGGGAGAGGGAGGGGTTGGTGCCAGATTAAGGAACCTGCATGTCTGCGGGGCGGCTGCAACAAAGCACTGCACCTCTCTGGGGCTCAGCCAAGTTGGCTGCCCGGTGAGCCAGTGATACAGTGCCACTCAGGAAGGGTCCTAGCCCCTTGCCCACTGCCAGATTCTCAGAAAACAGCCTGAGAATTGGCCAACCACAGCCTCCCCATCAAGGGTCACAGAGGGGAGGAGAGGAGGAGGGAGGGCGGGAGGAAGGAGGGTGGAGAAGGGCGGAGGGGGCTCGGCTGCTTTTTGCAGAAAACATACAGCCTCTGGGAAGTCACCGCCTGAGCCTGCAAAGCCCGGGCCACACTTTTAGGTGAACTATCCCCAAACGTGCCCCATGAAAACTGGACTCCTGAGCGGGCCACCCCTGGAGGTCCCAGGGCACGTCCCTTTCCATGTGGGACGGAGTGCTTCCGGCCTGGGCCGGGCTCCCAGCTCTGAGATGCTGCTCCCACACTGTTCCCATCCTTGGTCCCTCCAAGTGACTCACAGCTTTTGATGTGCTTTTCCTGAGATTGAAGCCGGTTGGTGTTGATGTGTTTTTCCCGGACTTCTTTCTATTTAAACCTGCTGACCTTCGGAGCCCACCCCTGCATAATGCAAGAGTTCTTGAAGAGAAATCAATCAAAGCTTGACGAAAATGGATTTGCATTCACATTTTCTGAGATAGGCGTTTCTTTAAAAGGCTCTGTGTTTAATCACTGTGCGAGTGTGTGTGCGTATGTGCACTCTTGTGGGTGCAGAGGCTGGGTGGCAGAGGATACTTGGTGTCTTGAATTCAAATTCCACCTCTTCCTGCTGCTGTGTGGCCACAGTGACTTCCCCAACCTCTCTGGATCGGTTGCCACTTCCCTGAACAGAGGTTGGCCTGCTGCTGCACCAGGACTTAGGAGAATTCAGTCACTGGGAAGCACAAACTTAATCCCAACAACATCTCTTCTGGGCAGGCCACACTGCTCCACCTCTGAGTGACGAGTTGGGGCAGGATGTATGTCCAGGACACTGCCTGGAGGTCCCTCGAGGTCCCAGGACACTCCATCCCTTGAACTCACCAGGCGCATGTCCCTGGGGTGGGGGCCATGTGCACCGTCTGGTCCAGGGCCCAGGCTCCTGCCCACAACCAGCATCTCCTGCCCACTGACCCCTGAAGCCAGACTTGGGGTGAACTTGGGCCTGGATGATGGCCAGCAGGGAGGCTGCTGGTGGCCAGGACAGGTGGAGTCCAGGACCTGGCCACCCATCAGCTCTGGCAAGAGCCATCAGAGGTGCCAGGGCGTCTGCTGGAGCCCGAGCCTTTCAGTACCCACACACTTGCAGTGCCCAGTCAGTGGGAGGGCACCAGGCGTGGGGTGCTCAGGGAGGCCACCTGGGCACCCTTCCTAGGAGGGGCTCAGATCCCTCTGGGCCGGCCTCAGCTTGTGGCTCCACTGCCTGCTCTGACGGGGGTTGAGAAGGGCCTCGGCGATCACCCCTCACAGGCAGGGAGCTGGGCGCTGGAGCTCCGGGCACCACCCCTCCACCCCTCATCTTCCCAGGGCTGGCGTCATCCCTGCCTCCAGCACCATGGAGGGAAGGTGGGGAGACCCTGCAGGGCAGGAGCAGCTCTGCCCTGGGGACTGCTGTCTGGTTCCCAGCCCTCACCCCACTGCACACCAGGAGGCCTGGAGGACAGCACTCTGGCTCCTGAAACCACCCAGAGACTGCCAGGCTGGGCTCCGACCCCAGAGCACAGCCATGGGGCCAGGCCCCTCCCGCTGACCCCAGTCTCCCCACCTGCAGCCCCTGAGAATGGGGAGCCCTGCTGGGTGGAGCCATTCAGCTCCTCCAGGGGCCCTGGGGACCCGGCCTTTACCACGGGGCTGCCTTGTACAGAGCCCCAGGACTGGGAATCCCAGAGAAGAGTGGCCTGAGCAAGGGCCCAGGTGGGACTCTGGCGGGTGAGTGGGGACCCCGCCCATTTGCCCTGAAGTCACAGTACTTGAGCAAAGGACCCCATTTTCATTCTGCAGTGGGCCACACAGATCATGTCTAGGAGCTAGGCAGCCCAGGGAAGAGGGGCGGGGTGGGAGGACAGAGGAGGGGGGCTCAGTCTCCAGATGTCAAAGCCCACAGAGTCAAGGACACTGCTGAAGGTCGCTCATCCCCCCAGGTTTAATCAGGCCCAAGTCTGGTTAAACTTCTAAGTCTCCTAAGCTGCACAGGATGGGGAACAGGGAGGAGGGTCTCCTGCAGTCACCTGACCCCTGAGTCGCCCCTCGGCCGCATCCGACCCCTTGACAGCGCCTGCAGGGCTCAGGGTCACCGCCTGGCGAGAAGGTTAAGCAAGCAGTCGGCGCTGGAGGGGCGGGGCCTCGGGCTTTGGGCGAGCCGGTGCCCCCGCCGGGGCCTGGCGGGGGAGGGGAGATAATCCTCCCGAGCAGAAGCGCCGTCGGAGGCTCGGGTGGGCCTCCGGCCGCGAGGCCCAGCGATGAGGAGGACCCAAGAGAAGCGCGGGGAAGCAGGAGCGCAGGGCCTGGGCAGGCCGCGGTAAGGCGGGCGTTGGCGGCGGATGCAGAGCAGAGCCCCGGAGGCCCCGGGGGCGAGGGCCCATAGTCCCGTGCGGACCCCAGCCCTCGGCATCCGCGCAGCCGCGGGCAGCTGGCAGCTTCGCTTAGGGAACTCAAACGGGTGGGGAGGAGCAGCAGCCCTGGCCCACGGGCTGACCTGGCGCCCAGGGTCAAGGCCGTGCCGGTACCCTTTGGCTAAACAACAGGCACGGTGCCCTCCCTGACCATGTCCCGGGGGAGCGCAGGCTCAGCGAGGTGGTGTCCAGGCCATGTGACTGGGTAGATCTGCGCCCAAGGCTGGGTTCCCGACCCCAATGCGGAGGCAGCCTTCCCAGACTCGCCTCGGTCGCCTTTGCCACTCAGGGGTTCTAGGTTGTTATCGGCAGGAAGGCGTCGAGGGCCATTTTAAGGACGGTAGTCTGCCTGAGTCCCCGGGGACAGGCAGGAGCACAGGCCTGCACCCGAAGCCCTGGTTCGTCACTTGGGCGGCTGAGGCTCTGATGCAGGGAACTCAGGGAGGTCCCGGGCAGGGGGTGGGGGTGGGGGTGGGGGGCGGAGGACTGGAGGGGAGCCCAGGAAAGGCGCCCAGGAAAGGGGACACTCATTCTAGGGACAGGAAGTTTCAGGTTCTTGCTCAGGAAGGGCCTCAAAGGCATACCCAGCCCCTTGGTTGTGACTCGTTCTTAAGAACCGGGGTCAGGAACTGGAGGGAAGCGGGTCCACGGCAGCTGCGGGGACCTCGAGGCCGGTAGCCTCTGGACAAAACTGCGATAAGAAGGGAGCACGGGCGCTGGGGCCAGGGGACAGGCGGAGAGCCGCTCGGTTTGCGAGACTCCCCATGTGGTGCCCTTCTAAACTCCTGATCCGCATCATAGCTCTGGACTCTGTGCCCAGTCTGCTCGCTCCCGCTGGCGCCTGCTCTTTCTGGTCTGGGACCAGCCGCGGGGTGGGATGGAGTGCGGGTTTCCTGCCGACAGGCCCTAATTCCTGAGCAGGTGGCCCCGACCCAAGCGCTGGGCGCTCAGACGCTTCCTGTCGCGGCTCGTGCCCGCACCTCTCCCGCTGTTGGTGCCTGTGTCCTCGCAGGTGCGCCGGGTCAGCAGTC